>NC_138309.1:60295000-60895000 GCF_965601325.2 Salmo salar | reverse complement strand
AAAAACAAATAATGACAAAACATTAAAAAGGAAGAAAAAAAGTTTACACATATTTTCCCAACTTTCTGCTCAGATACACACCACATTCTACCCTGCAATAAGCTTACATATTGGCATAAACAGTACTGTATCCCCTTACTCTGAGTTAAGGTTGTCCATTTCAGAGCCAAGCGTCTGCATCTCTTCCCCTATTAACAGGTCAACTAAATGTCTAGGCAACTGGTCCAGCATCGGCTGCCACACTTTCGGGTCAATATTTTAATTTCCTTTCATCCTCACACTGTCTTTCCATAGGCAAAACCTTAATCTCCTGATATCACTGTGTAATCATTGGTGGCTTGTCCTTAATCCATTTAAATAGGATGCATTTTCTTGCTAATAAGAGTAACAATCTAGAAAGGTTCAAAACCTTGTTTCTCACTGGTTAATAGAAACAGCCCTAGATCCACTTTTATCTTACAATGAAAGACTGAATTTATTTATTTGAGATTAGTGACCTGAATCTGGTGATAGAGGGGCAAATTATTAGTACTTTTAACAAAGCCATAGGTGGACAGCCCCATGCTTCTGGAGACTCTGTCCCACCCCTTATATAGCTTTGCATGCATTCCGAAATGATGCAGGCAAGGCATGCCCAATTGTAGTACCGTATATTGGGCAGCGCTAACCCTCCTCTCTCTTTGGGTAGTTGTAGAGTCCTCATTTTAAGTCGAGCTCTTTAACCATAAAAAAAATGCATTTAGAGAGGTCCTTCTCAACACTTGACAATTTTTCTATTGAGCCACAGTGGCATCATTTGCATGGGGTAGAGCAAACTAGGGAGGATATTCATCGTAATAAGGCTCACCCTGACAATCCATAAGATGGGAAACCACCTTTTGAGATCAATTCTGACTTTCTTGAGCACTGCAACGATGCTGAGTTTGAAAAGATCTTTAAGGTTAGGTGAGACAAATATAGCCAGAAAATGTGGGATAGTTGTCAGGTCTCCAAACTGCCCTGCTACTGACTTTTCAAGATTCACTTTATATCTGGAGACATGGCCAAAGGATTCAATAACTGATGCTATTCATTATATTTTTACATCTTGGCCTCCTTGGTTTTGCCTTTTCATGGTTTGAGTGCAAGTACCTATGTAATTCTACATTGATGTACTGTTTACACAGTATGTCTCCCTTTCACAACCTCTCCATCTCTCCCTTTCAATAACTTGTTTTTTCTTATCTAGTTTGTTTTCTCTACACAGTATGAGATGAGTCAGTTCCATCCTCTTTCTGTCAGCCACTCTTTACCTCCCCTGACACCTTCATGCCCTTATTTTTTTCATTTTTTATTTAACCTTTATTTAACTAGGCAAGTCAGTTTTAAGAACAAATTCTTATTTACAATGACAGCCTAGGAACAGTGGGTTAACTGCCTTGTTCTTGGTCAGAATGACAGATTTCTACCTTGTCAGCTCAGGGATTCGATCTAGCAATCTTTCAGTTACTGGCCCAACACTCTAACCAGTAGGCTACCTGCCTGTCTTTTTATTATTGTCAATTCTAAATAATCCTAATCATATCAATGTAAGTTTTACATTTGATTTTGGCATTAGATTAGATTTCAGGATAATTGATAACGTCTTCTAGCTCCCTAGCTAAAATAATGTTTGGGGAGATGTTTTGGCGTGTGCAGTCGTGGCCAAAAGTTTTCAGAATGACACAAATATTAATTTTCACAAAGTCTGCTGCCTCAGTTTGTATGATGGCAATTTGCACATACTCCAGAATGTTATGAAGAGTGATCAGATGAATTGCAAAGTCCCTCTTTGCCATGCAAATGAACTGAATCCCCAAAAAACATTTCCATTGCATTTTAGCCCTGCCACAAAAGGACCAGCTTGACACCATGTCAGTGATTCTCTCGTTAACACAGGTTTGAGTGTTGGCGAGGACAAGGCTGGAGATCACTCTGTCATGCTGACTGAGTTCGAATAACAGACTGGAAGCTTCAAAAGGAGGGTGGTGCTTGGAATCATTGTTCTTCCTCTGTCAACCATGGTTACCTGCAAGGAAACACGTGCCGTCATCATTGCTTTGCACAAAAAGGGCTTCACAGGCAAGGATATTGCCGCCAGTAAGATTGCACCTAAATCAACCATTTATCGGATCATCAAGAACTTCAAGGAGAGCGGTTCAATTGTTGTGAAGAAGGCTTCAGGGCGCCCAAGAAAGTCCAGCAAGCGACGAAGTTAATTGACAGCATGCCAGGGCGGATTGCAGAGGTCTTGAAAAAGAATGGTCAACACTGCAAATATTGACTCTTTGCATCAACGTCATGTAATTGTCAATAAAAGCCTTTGACACTTATGAAATGCTTGTAATTAAACTTCAGTATTCCATAGTAACATCTGACAAAAATATCTAAAGACACTGAAGCAGCAAACTTTGTGGAAATTAATATTTGTGTCATTCTCAAAACTTCTGGCCACGACTGTATATGTGCACAAGGAGTAATTCAAAAATAGAGTTCATGCAACGCAAAGCATCATATGCCTAACTGAAATCTCCTTGCCTCGATACAGGAAGTCAGATAGTGACACAGGAAGAGGTGCAATGTCAAACAGCTCAGCGAGAGCAGAGTCCCCCCTTAACTGAGCGACAAGTTACTTTTTACGATTATTTACTTTGTTAGCAAAATTTCTTGTCACAAGTAGCACCTTCAGTGCTGAAGCAGCATTAAGCCGTCTAGTCAGAAGAAGTGTCTCCAGAGGATATCTATTTTTGGAGGGTTTGTCTGAGAGTTCCTTTCAGGCCAGCTGCAGACAGCGAGAGCAAGATCCACTAAACCAAAGCAGCTGTTCCATTTCTATCCCACCCCACAATATGAGGTAGAGGACTTGGGTTTAGGGTCATTAATGCTCACACCTGTTGAAACCCGACCCACAGCTGCACCAGTCGCCCACGGTGAGTTATCTTCGTACCTGATTATACATTTATTTATCTTATACTCGCTTCAATTTCAGTTGTTTTTCCCCCCATGTGGAGGTCCACGTGGGTTAAGATATTGCATTTGTGGCAACTTGAGCTTTTGACCTTTCTCACACCCCTTCCAACTTCTTTACTCTCTCTCTCATTTCCTTTCAACATTGGCACCAGCCACTCTGACTTCAGACTTCAAAACCATTGTTTAAACTCAGCTGCAACTACCAGACGTGTGAGTGCAGTCAAGCGAGGCCCAACGGGACACCTAGACAGGAAGTATGACAATAAACTACATGGACAGCAAATTATTGACACTCAGTTTCACTCTAGCTCACTTAATGCTTCATTCATTTTTTGATGAGACTGGATATCAATGCTGATGCTCTTGAAAGTTTATAAGAATGACTGTTACTATAGTTACTCAAGTATCTCCAAAGAGTAGCTCTGTCCTGTACTCCTGTTACTATAGTCACGTCAGTTTGTCTCACTGTTGGTGTCTGAGGTGTAATGTGAAGATTGCAGCCAGGCCGTGGTAGGTTATGTGGTTTTTAGCTTCGTGACTCTGTCTCAGACTGAACCGGAAGCTGACAACCTGCCTGCAACACCTCAAGAGCTACTTTTATGGGGTTTGGTTTGGGCGATGAGTTGAGTCAACTTCCGCCGTGCGCAGACCTGGTATGGTAAAGACAGAATGACTTTACAGGAAAGCGTATTTTGCTCTGTCTGTCTTGTTACAGTGAAATAAGTATAAGCCAGTTGTATACTATGCTACTGTAGCACATCAAGATCTTGGCGGTAAGGTGACCTTATGTTCTTCTGTTGATTTGAAATTTGATGTCAATTAGGGTGACTGGGGAGGGAGATTTTATAATGGATGTTTTTGAAAGAATTTGTATTTTTGTCAGTTGCACTACATATACAAACGTATGTGGACAGTCCTTTAAATTAGTGGATTTGGCTATTTCAGCCACACTCGTTGCTGACAGATGTATAAAATCGAGCACACAGCCATGCAATCTCCATAGACAAACATTGGCAGCAGAAGGCCTTACTGAAGACCTCTGACTTTTAACGTGTCACCGCTATAGGATGCCACATTTCCAACAAGTCAGTTCGTAAAATTTCTGCCCTGCTAGAACTGCCCCGGTCAACTGTAAGTGCTGTTATTGTGAAGTGAAAACATCTAGGAGCAACAGCGGCTCAGCCGGGAAGTGGTAGGCCACACAAGCTCACAGAACGGGGCTGCCAAGTGCTGAAAAAAATATTTACTTAATAACATCTGTTTCTTTCATCATGTCTGTAACGCATCACTACCTTGACTTTGGCCTCTAATTATACCCTTTAAATGGAAAAATAATAAAGTAACCACTTAATGCTGACTACTGAAAAGGTGTATGCCCTGTGAATTATATGGGCCATGCATTTGATTTAAAAAGAAAAGAACTGCACTTATTTGTAATTTAAAAAAAATAATAATTAAGAACAGCACATTAGGCTGCAATGGACAGTTTATTTTCAACTGACTTGAAAAATGAGAACACTAATGGTATCAATGAGAGGAATATTGCTTGTTTACTTGAGGATCTCAGACAGATGCACCATTCATTACTGCACAAAGGGGGGTTTTCAAGAGCCCCCAGTGCAGAAATGCAGTTTAGAGCATGATTTCCTTTTAAACAAATGTTATTATTATGCACTTCAAAGATGCCCAACACAGATTGGCTTATAAGACACTATATTTCACTGTAGCAAAATACAATTATCATATCATTTTATTAAACTAGGTTACTCTTATGTAATCATATAAAGTACAGTGAAATAAAGTGCTGCTTTTTCTTGACCTCTCCTAAATCAAATACAGTACATAGCCACTCTTCTTCGTCTATGGAATTTAATCTACCTACTTTAATTGCCAAAGGCAGTATCCTGGTTCTCAAATCTGCACAAATGGAGTGGGAAACAATCTGGTCTTCAGCTCATTTACCTGTACACAGGCAATTGGAGTACTAGGGAAAGGGGATACCTTGGCAGTTGTACAACTGAATGCATCTTCTGCATTTAACCCAAAGGGCTTAAAGGGCTGCCTTAATCGACATCCACGTCTTCGGCGCCCTGTGGGTTAGCTGCCTTGCTCAGAACAACATATTTGTACCTTGTCAGCTCAGGGATTCGATCCAACAACCTTTCGGTTACTGGCCTAATACTTCTACCCGCCAGGCTACCTGCCGCCCCCTATATAGGGCTTTAATTGTATCACACAATCTTCTATACATCCCAGCTAATATAAATTTGAAAGCAAGTAGATCTATATTTAACGAATCAAAGGCCTTTGTGAAATCAACAAAACATGCATATGTAGGTTTGCATTCTTGTAGTCTGGCTCTAATCACAGTGGATACTGTGTAAATGTGATTTACAAGCAAACCTGACGGTTTAAGATCCCAGAATATAACTTGTAGGCTGTGCTTATAAGGCTGATGCCTCTGTAATTTAGTGGGACCCGTGGATCATTTGTTGATGACTTTGGGATTGGTTTGATGATAAATGTGTACTAAGTTGATGGGATAATAACATTTTCAAAACACATTTGGGAATAGACACATTTTATGTGCAAATTTAGAAGCTCTGCTATTCATGTTGCCTTTTTTCCTGTTGCTTTTAAGCTTTCCTCAACAGCCTTCCTAACTTCCTCCATAGACAATTTTGCATCCAGGAATTGATTTGAGGTGAATCCAGCCCTATTAATTTCCATTTCCAACCCATTTTTTAAGATACAAGGATAATTTAAGAAGTCATCAAACATAGATGGGATATTGCTGACTGAAAATAGGTTAGCAAAGTCATTCTCCCAGTTCTATAATACACAATTCATCTTATGCTCAAGTTCACCATTTTCCAGTATGATTTCCATAGGGATTTTCATAAATCTTTTTTTCGGACCCATCTTATTGATTTCATTCCAAAACTGCTGACGGTTGTTCATTTGTAGTTGTTCTAGCTGCAGTGCTCGGCCCCTTCTGAATCTTCTCTTATAGAGCCTTAGCTTCTTGTCATATGTTGACAGACACTGTTTAAACTCTTCTCTTAAACTTCTCATTTATTGGTCTTCACACTTTAGGAACGTCTTTTCTGCAACCATCATTACTGACCATACATTATGTAACTCTTTATTGCAATTTTGAATTCAATACATTGAATGGTCATTACCCCTTGGTTGCACAAGGAAAGCACCTGGGGCCTTATTTATAAACCATGTGAACATAGAAAACATACTCCCAAAAAGTTGCCAATTATAAAAGTATACCTTGACATGAGAATGTACTCATCTTCCCACAAACTTTAGACCTCCATGCGTACACACATTTCGGTTAGTGATTGAAATATTGTATTGCAACCTGGCAATTGTTTTGTGCAAATGAGGGTTATGATAAAGCTTATTCATAAAAAATGTAAACTGGAGAACATATGAACAGAAATGCAGCCGTTAGTATGTTTTAGTATCTAAAACAGGAATCTTTTTCAGTATTTATTTTATCTTTATAACCATTGCAGAATAAATTCATCACCTTCTCTGGCCGTGATGGGTTCATGTTTCCGAAGTAGCCATACATCAAATTACCATGCACATCTCTCATTTAATTGGACCTAGTAGTAGCAAATAGATAGGCTATATGTATTTCAAGTTTTGCAATCCCATTGGCAGCACGGTTTATAATATACAGTCAAATTTAACAGGTGAATGAACAGTTTATCTTTTCCATTGAAGTAGGCCTACAGTTTATATACATGCTACTGTAAGTACTAGTGATGGGGGAGGGTGCTCTCTTCGGATGCTCTCCTTGTCTTTCTGCTGCAGATACACGGTGAGCAATATGTTTGGAACATCTATTTGCAATAAAAATCACAGTATCGAATCGCAATACATGCAGAATCTTGAGAATAGCAATGCATATCCTTTTGCAGCGTGGTCTCAGAGCATTTCGTGTTATTCTGTATGCAAATCGGAGACATTCCATTTAGTATGATATGTTATGTTTTGTATGGTATGTATTCATTTGTCAATGTCCATCATCCATTTCATATGATATGTTACAAATTACAATACATCTGATGTTTTACAAATGACAATTCGTATGATATGTTACGAATTTGCAATCCATACAATGTTACGAATTGGTGAAATGTATATGTTACGATTTCCAATTTGTTGTAGCTAACGTTGGATAGGCGGCTAACGTTAGCTAACACTAGGGGTTAGGGTTAACGGTTAAGGTTAGGAGTTAGGTTAAAGGGTTAATATTAATGGAAAAGCCATGCTAAAAGGGTTAAGGTTAGGTTTAAGGGTTAGGGGAACAGTTAACTAAAAGGGTTAAGGTTAGGTTTAAGGGTTAGGGGAACAGTTAGCTAAAAGGGTTAAGGTTAGGTTTAAGGGTTAGGGGAACAGTTAGCTAAAAGGGTTAAGGTTAGGTTTAAGGGTTAGGCGAACAGTTAGCTAAAAGGGTTAAGGTTAGATTTAAGGGTTAGGGGAACAGTTAGCTAAAAGGGTTAAGAAGGCTCATAGACTAGACATTACATATGTTGTGATACAATGCATAATAAATGTAAATCCGGGACACTCAAATTAGTATAATATGTTATGTGTTGTATGGTTACTTAACCTTAAAGGGGGTGGGGGTTTCTACTAAGCGAACATACGTAATTGTTTTAAGATGGTCATATCATGGATCATTAAGCTTTTTGGTTTTTAATTTTAGGACCCTTGTATGTATCCCCCCAAATGTATTTGATAAAATATTTAATTTGGCCTCTGCTACTATAGCCCATAGAAACACATTGAATAATACATTCATAAATGGCCAAAAAGACAGTCCAAAAATAAATCATAAGCAATAAGTCCTATATCCTATAGTCCTATATCTTGGAAGGCTATATATAAGAAGGCTCAGGAAATATTTTCGTTTTTTGAACACATATTTAACCCCTTTAACCCCTGTGAGTTTGAATCTAACGTTAGCAACAACAAATTGGAATTCATAACATATCATACGTATTGCAAATTCGTAACATATTGTAAATTTTTCAGATTCATAACATATTGTACGAATTGCAAATCGTAAACATATACGAATTGTAATTCGTAACATATCATACGAAATGAATGATGGACATCCACAACTTAATACATACCATTTGAAACGTAACATAGCATTGGAGTGTCTTGAATTTACTTACAGAATATTACGAAATGCTCTGAGACCAGGTTGCGCACCTAAGTATCATGAGGTCCCCGGCAATTCCCAGCCCCAGTAAGTACTGTAATACATTTTAAAAATCAGTAGCCTGCCCTCTACAATATTTCAGAATTTCACGTGCAGTCCATCAAACACTGAGCAAAAATATTAACACAACATGTAAAGTGTTGGTCCCATGAATCATGAGTTAAAATAAAAGATCCCAGAAATCTTCCATATGCACAAAAAGCATATTTCTCTCATCCACCTGACATGTGACTTATCAAAAATCTGATTAAAAAGCATGATCATTACACAGGTGCACCTTGTGCTGTGGACAATAAAACACCACTCTGAAATGTTGTTTTGTCACACAACACAATACCACAGACGCCTGTTTTGAGGGAGAGTGCAATTGGCATGCTGACTGCAGGAATGTCCACCAGAGCTGTTGCCAGAGAATTAAATGTTCATTTCTCTACCATAAGCCGCCTCCAACATCCTTTTAGAGAATTTGGCAGTAGGTCCAACCGGCCTCACAACCGCAGACTCCCACACCCGGCTTCTTCACTTGCAGGATCATCTGAGACCAGCCACCCGGACAGCTGATGAAACTATGGGTTTGCACAACGGAATAATTTCTGCACAAACTGTCAGAAACCGTCTCAGGGAAGCTCATCTGCGTGCTCATCGTCCTCACCAGGGTCTTGACCTGACTGCAGTTCAGTGTTGTAACCGACTTCAGTGGGCAAATGCTCACCGTCGATGGCCACTGACACACTGGAGAAGTGTGCTCTTCACAGATGAATCCCGGTTTCAACTGTACCAGGCAGATGGCAGACAGCGTGTATGGCGTTGTGTGGCGAGCAGTTTGCTGATGTCAATGTGAACTGAGTGCCCCATGGTGGTGGTGGGGTTATGGTATGGGCAGGCAGGCATAAACTACGGACAACAAAACACAATTGCATTTTATCAATGGCAATTTGAATGCACAGAGATTCCTGTGACGAGATCCTGAGGCCCATTGTCGTGCCATTCATCCTCCACCATCACCTCATGCTTCAGCATGATAATGCACGGCACCATGTTGCAAGGATCTGTACATAATTCCTGGAAGCTAAAAATGCCCAGTTCTTCCTTGGCCTGCATACTCACCAGACATGTCACCCATTGAGCATGGTTGGGATGCTCTGGATCTTCGTGTATGACAGCGGGTTCCAGTTCCCGCCAATATCCAGCAACTTCCATGGCAACAGCCATTGAAGAGGAGTGGGACAACATTCCACAGGCCACAATAAACAGCCTGATCAACTCTATGCGAAGGAGATGTGTCATGCTGCATGAGGCAAATGGTGGTCACACCAGATACTGACTGGTTTTCTGATCCAGGCCCCTACTGTTTTTTAAAGGTATCTGTAACCAACAGATGCATATCTGTAATCCCAGTCACGTGAAATCCATAGATTAGGGCCTAATGAATTAATTTCAATTGACTGATTATATGAACTGTAACTCAGTAAAATCTTTGAAATTGTTGCATGCTGCATTCATATTTTTATTCGGTGTATTTAGGTTGGGGAAACAGTAGATGCAAAACATTGTTGGTCCAAAACAATTTGCCATTGTTCTCTCTTTCAGAAACAGACACAGCCCTTTGCCAGATACAGCAAACATTACTGTAAAAGATTCAAACAATCTGCCATCACAGTAAATAGACCAGTAGCTTACATAAAACGATTTGACCGTATGGGTAGGCTAGTGTACAGCCCAACTGGTCTCAAGATGTCGATATTATACCTTTATGTCATTTGTCATCTTACGTCCAACTTAAATTTCCTCAACTTGCAACACGCTCGTGTCCCCCATCAACCGGTTCGTACATAAAACATCCTTCATTCAGGCTGCAAAGGCATCAATTTCCTCTTTTACTCAATTTAATGGCTCCTCTGTGGAAAAGAAATGGGGAAAATATGTATACCGTCTTAATAAAATACAATTTTCCACCACAATTTTCGTATTTTCAGACAACTTGTGGATGCTGCACACCACGTGAATCTGTTGTATACTGAACAACAACTCGTCTTTTGAATAGAAGTGTGGGCTGCAGCATAGTCTACTTTTAAATAGTTTTGAATATGCAATCAATCTTGCAGCATGCGCAGACAGGCACTCGCTGAAGCATGCATGTTCAGTTTGAAAAAGTAAAAACATGATTTAGTTATTAAAACATTTGGCCCACACCTAACGGAAATTTTTAAATATATATATTTTAGAAACTGCCGTGACCTAATTCCAAATAGTTCCAAATTATGCAGCAAATAAAGTGCATTATTGTCACCATGAAAGGTGAATGGAGGGGGTTTCCAGACGGAGTTTTAATGCTCGTTCACATTCGTGCACAGACTTTCCAGAAATGGTGCACACAGAAATTGTGTGAAATTTACACAACTGTTATAAAGGAGGCCCCTGATGATTGGCACAATTATCATACACTGTTCCTTGGACACTCCAATCAGGTGAGGGTAAAGTCAGTGATAGGCAAGGGTGTTACTGTACTGAAAAAGAAGGCTTCAATCACAACATGTCACGTTTCTGTGCCCTGAGGTGAGACGTGCTTTTCCTTTTTGTGTTCAAGAGTAATCGGAGATGGAGAAAGGTGGACAGGCATATCTTTAGACAGGAACAAGCAACAGCTCCATGGAAAGAAACACCCATTACAATTCTATTCTGGACAGAAACAAGCGTATCGCATGGCAAGAGGACTGCTATGTTGACCTCCAGTCTACCCCCACCTCAACTTCCACCAAGGGAGAGATGGAAGGTAAAAGCCATTGCTGTTGTTGCCATTATGAGCTGCACTTAATGTCCTTCTTGATAATTTCCTCAATCGATGAAAGAGCTGTACATGAAAGCAGGTTTGGACAAGTTGCCAACAACTGGATGCATCCGGTTTTCAGGGATACAGCTAATTCATACTAGCTTCCTTTACCGCTGAAAACCGGATGTAGGAACTCTGTTCTGGCGTATTTTTACGCATGCTACATTAGGTGAAGTTGTACCAGACATCTGACATAAAAAAAAAGTGTTTTGCTGCCTGTGAGCAACGCTAGACCAAATTCTAACTGACGATACGTACACATAACTTGAAGAGTTCACACCAATCAACATTAACATAAATCCATGATTTATGAGTTCAGAGCTCTGAATATGTTCGTCTGTCTCTTGTGGCCTAGATGTGGGCTGGATCCAGAAACATCAGGGGCATCTGCAGCGCTTCATTACCACTCCCCTCCTGGAGGGGGCGCTGTCCCACATGAGGAAGCTGGAGCTGCTGAGCCAGGGTGAGGAGGCCCAGGTACAGGCTGGGGGGCAGCTGCAGGAGCGGGTGGGCACCCTCACCTCCATCCTGGCCAGCATGGACCCCCAGGGCTCCAACGCTCTCCAGGCCTTCCTTGAGAACTCTGACTCCCAGATGTACCGGCTTATCACGATGCACGGTGAGGAGGAGGACCCTATTGGTTGGCATCTAGTTTATTCGGCTAGAGTGTGTTGTGTGTAGGATTGTCATCTGCAAGTTGTTCAGATCCAGATAGTGATAAAGCTATCTATGGTTGGTAATTGTATTGGTATACACCCCTCTCTGAAACTACTATAAGCTATCATTGTCTGTGATTTGATTCTCCTCTCACTGCAGACCCCATGGTTCAGGAGCACAAGGAGGCTCTTCTGTTGCAGTATCCCACACCAAGTGACAGCCTCTCCCCTGGCCCCTGTAGCCCAGAATTCTCCTCCTCCAGAATCTTGCTCCTGGTCGACGGCCTCTCGGACCTCCAGCAGAAGGAGCACGACCTCATGCAGGTGGAGGCCACCCGTGGGGCGCGGAGACACCACGTCAGACAGCTGGCCCTGGCCAAACTCCTGGAGCCCCTCACACGGGTCAGCCTGCCCCCCAGGGTCTCCCTCACCGTGGGAGTGGCCGGCATCGGCAAGAGCACCCTTGTGGGACATTTTGTACGCCTTTGGAGCAGAGGCGAGATCTGCACGGACGTGAGTTTTGTCTTGCCCTTTGCCTTCTGGGAGCTGAACACTGGGGAGAAGCTGTCGGCCGAAAGACTGGTGAAGCTGGCCTTCCCTCACATGACGGACCCCAGCCTGGTGCTGAGTGGTACATGTCGGACATTGCTGATTTTCGACGGTCTGGACGAGTTCCGTTGTCCTCTGGACTTCTCGGAGACTGTGCCTTGCACAGACCCCAAGAAGGAGGTGTCGGTGGACGACTTGGTCACCAACATCATCCGGGGCAACCTGCTCCCTGAAGCAGCGGTGTGGGTGACCTCCAGGCCGGCGGTGGCCTCGTTGATTCCTGGGGGACTAGTGGACAGGTTGACCGAGATCCCCGGATTCAGCCCGAAGGAAATCCGGCTGTTCCTGAGCCACAACTTCCCTAAGGGAGATACTGCCAGTCAGATATGGACTCACTTGGAGTCCAACAAGATCTTCATGGTGATGTCTTACATGCCTTGCATTTGCTGGATAGTGGCGGTTACCTTTGGGTACCTGTTGGAGAGTGGCTGGCAGGAGGGTCTTCCCAGGACCTGCACTGAGCTCTACTCCCACTTCTGCGCTATGAGAGCCGAAGCAGGTGAGCCCAGAGGCAGAGAGCCTATCAAGATGGACCAGCTTAACGGGAACAACCGCAAGCTGCTGGGAAGTCTGGGCCGACTGGCCTTCTACGGACTTCTGAAGCACAAATACACCTTCAGTGAGCAGGACATGAGGGCCTATGGAGTAGACCTTCCATCCACCCAGGGTGGCCTAGGAACTGGAGTACTGATCCGCGAGGATTCCCCGAATTGTGTGGCCTACCGCTTCACCCACCTGACTGTGCAGGAGTTCTTAGCAGCCACATACTACCACATCTGCTCCAAACGTGCCATCTTTGACCTGTTCACCGAGAGCGCCATGTCCTGGCCCAAGATCGGCTTCCAGAACCACTTCAGGAGCGCCCTGCAGCGGTCCCAGCAGGCAGAGGATGGTCACCTGGACGTGTTTGTGCGGTTCCTGGCGGGGTTGCTGTGTCCAGCGGCAGTGCGGCCGCTGGCAGGCCTGCTGGCCCAGGGGAAGGACGATGGGGGCCAAAGGGTTTGGGCGGCTGGGCTGCTGCAGGACCTCCTGGGCAGCGGTGGTGCTGTGGTGTCACTACGCTCAGTGAACGTGGCCTACTGCCTGCAGGAGCTGCAGCATACAGAGGTGCTACGCAGCGTGGAGGAGGACCTGCGCTGTGGTGGCCTGGGAGGGAAGCTGACACGGACACACTGCACAGCGCTGGCCTACCTGCTACAGGTGTCTCCAGAGTGCAGCGAGGAGATCAACCTGTCGGCATGTCTGGACTACTCCACTGTAAAAAGCTTGCTGCCTCAGCTGCTCTACTGCAGCCATCTCAGGTTAGTTGGAGCAGACCTTACCTCAGCTCCCTGTCTAATGGTGTCTCCTCCCGATCTCAAACAAACCCTTCCACATTTTAGGTAAGCTCCTCCACATCTCATATAAGCTCCTTCCCATCTCAGATAAGCCCCTCCTCATCTCAACATAGCCCCTCTCCATCCCTGAAAATATCCTCCTTCACTCCAAAGTGCAACCATTTCAGATAAGGGGAATTAAAGAGGGGGGGGGGGGGGGGGTACAATGTTGTGACATTTATGGCTAAACTTGAAATATAATTTCCAATTCCCTATGACAGCGTATTGAAGTCCATACTAAGGATGCTGTATCTTAACATTTTGCAGATTGGAAAATAACCATTTTAAAGATGATGTCATGGAACTGCTGGGAAGCTTACTGAGTGCAAAGGACTGCCACCTTCAGAAGATAAGGTCAGGAGCCATTCATTTCTTTGTGGCAGGGATTCTTTAAAATGACTAGAATCCCTCACTATGTGTGGGGGGAAAAATAGCCCAAAACTAAGTAGCCTACATCCTATAAGTAGCCTCTCTTAAGGCCATGCAGGTGTTCAATGTTCAGTCATTTCTGTACTTTAGTGTACGGGGAACTCGTCCATGGTCCAATCAGGTCCAGAGGACTGTCAATGAGTCTCCTCGAGTACTTGTGATTGGACTCAAATCAAATAATGAGTTGAACTGATTGTTGTCACCCGACCTCCACACAATTGTGTGATCTGTAATCAGTGTTAAACAAATTACACTGCTACTTCTTTCATTAACCAGTTTAGACCCCTGGCCACCTCAGGTCCTTCACATATTCTGGTAATGCTTCAGTTCAAGGAGATGACAATGTTTACACAGCCATTAAACAATGTCGTCAGACATTTAGCATCGAGGACATTTCAGTTCTCATTCAGGTTCATTGCTATGCTTTTATTGTGATTGAACATTTTCTTTCCAGTGAGATAATACTGTTCATGATATTCACTGAGGTCATACATGCAAATTGGTATGCCCAGTATTGTATAATGATGTATTATGATGGTCTTTCTTATGTAACTTCTCTTATATTCAAGTCTGGCAGAGAACGCTATCAGCAACAAAGGGGCCAAGGCCCTGAGTCGAGCACTACTGGTTAACCGGACGCTAATTACGCTTGAGTGAGTGAGACCAATTTGTGTCTGATTACATCCAAATGAATAGCAGATGTTTGTTCATGACAATGTTCCAGTCACTTTAACAGTAATCTGAGAACATCTTCTAATGAGTGAGAAGATAAACCCACCTGTTGGTTATATAATAAGTATGAAAGTGGTAACTAAAGATAGTTTAATTTCACAAAGTTCTCCTATGGTTAAGCATAAGTTATTTGTGGCTTAGTCTCCGTAGCAACAACATTGGATCTAAAGGCGCCAAGTTTCTAGCAGAAGCCCTCAAAATGAATCAGGTCCTGGTGTCCATCAAGTGAGTAACTACAATGTCTAGTGAAAGTTTTTACACCCCTTGCACAGTTGGTGCCTTAAATTTAAATTTAAAAAGGATTAAATTCATTTTTCCCCCTACATATCTACATAAACTAATTCAGAGTTTTCAAAATGTAAGACAAATTACAGAAATTTGCAGGAAATAATAAAAAAAAATAAGAATTCTTCACACCACTTGCTGTGGCACATCTTAAAAAGTTCTTAACAACGAGTTAAGAACAACTTCCCCTGTCTCTGTAAGGTCCCTCAGTTGGATAGTGAATTTCAAACAATGATTCAACCTCAGAGCTGAAAATTAGCTTTACAAACATGTCAGTGATACATTTTTTAGACAGGCACATATCAGGGAAGGTTACAAAATAATTCCAAGACACTGAATATCCTTTTGAGTATGGTCAAGTAGATTATACATTGTGGATGGTGTATCATATCACCCTGGTAGTGTGAGGATCTGGCCGTCCTTCCTACGAGAATTAAAACTGCTCATGGGATATCACTAAAAAGGCCAAAGAAGATTTTAAAACAGCCACAAAGTTCATTGGCTAAGCTGAGAGAAAACTGTGCATAGATCAACAGCACTGAATTCACTCCACATTACTGGCCTATATG
The DNA here is from genome assembly GCF_965601325.2 of Salmo salar. Classification (NCBI taxonomy): domain Eukaryota; kingdom Metazoa; phylum Chordata; class Actinopteri; order Salmoniformes; family Salmonidae; genus Salmo; species Salmo salar. The sequence goes on along the minus strand of NC_138309.1, from coordinate 60,879,269 downwards.
ACAGAGTGAAAAGAAGGAAACCTGTGCCAAAAAAAATCCATTCCAAATCATCCCTCTTGTTTGCAACAAGGCTCTTAAGTAATACTTCAAGACAACATGGATAAGAATTGGATGTAAGGTTTGGGGCAAATCCAACACATCATAGAGTAAACCCTCTACATTTTTAAGAACTGTGGTGTCAGTGCCATGGGATAGGTATGCTTGTCCTGGCAGGGACTGCCGAGTTTGGTCAGGACCAAAATAAATACAAAACTGGTAAATGCCCAGGTAAAAACGTGGAGGAAAACCTGCCTCAGTCTTTTAAGACCTAACACTGGGATTGTTTTAGTTTTCAGTGGGAAAATTAAACACATTTTAAGACTAAATACACACCAGAATGGGTTTCCATTGAGTGGTCTAGTCTTGGTGCTGACATAAATCTGTAAAATAAAATCTGAGATCATTAAGTCTTGAATATTGCTGGCCATCAATGATCCCCAACCAAATTGACTGAGCTTGAGCAGTTTTTCCAAAACAAAATATGTTCTTATTCAACATGATTCACAGCTGTAATTGCTGCCAAAAGTAGCTTCAAATAAGTATTAATTGTTAGACATCTTTGTTTTTTATTCATTTTAGAACATGTCTATATTTTTTTCTTGCACTTTGAAAAATGTGTAGTAGGTTGTGTAAATCAGTAGGAAAGAAATCAAATGTAATCCCTTTTTAGATTTAAATATACGGAGGCAAAATGTGCAACGGGTGTGAAGACTTATTTTTTGTATTTTTTTATTTTTAGTCATTTTAGCAGACGCTCTTATCCAGAGCGACTTACAGTAGTGAATTCATACAGTTCATGCATTTTTTTGTACTGGCCCCCCATGGGAATGGAACCCACAACCCTGGCGTTGCACACACCATGCTGGCGTTGCAAACACCATGCTCTACCAACTGTATATGATTTTCGACTCTGACATTTGCTTTCAGCAGTTTTTGCCGTTTGATTATTTTTACCAATGCCAGTGAAATATTAAATATCATTTTGGTTTGTGATTTCATTTTCTCCCGGTTCTGCAGTTTCCAAAATAATCTCATTGAGGAGGAGGGCGCTCGCGCCCTGGCTGAGGTGCTTCTGTCCAACCGCAAACTTGTCTCGCTGAAGTGAGTCCTACCAACCATCCATGTGTATGTGTGTGTTTGTGTGTGTGTGTGTACGCTGAAACATGTCAACATTGTGCTCCCAGTGTACAGAAGAATTGTATTGGAGCAGATGGAGCCAAGAGGATTGCAGAAGCGCTAAAGACAAACCGGACACTTACAGAACTGATGTAAGAACTTTGTCATCATTATCAGCGGTTCATACTACAAGATGTCTATCTCAACATTCTATGACATATATGTCACAAAAACGTGTTGACAGATTAATTGTCTGACCGTGGTCCCGTGTGGCTCACTAGGTAGAGCATGGTGTTTGCAACGCCAGGGTTGTGGGTTCGATTCCCACGGGGGACGAGTACGAAAAAAAAAATATATATATATATATGAAATGTATGCATTCACTACTGTAAGTCGCTCTGGATAAGAGCGTCTGCTAAATGACTAAAATGTAAATGTAGGAGCATAAGAAAATCAATGTCATATTCCATCTAACAGTAGACTATAGAACTGTTGTATATGTCAGAATCGACTGATATATACACATCTGACGTGCTCTCAATGGTGTAAGAATACACGTTTTAGTTTTTTTAGCTTAGTTACCTGGTTACCACGGACTTCCAATATTGACAGTATAAGGCCCGGAATAATGCACGCTTGCGGCTTTCTGAAATGTGTTTTCTGTTTCTTTATGGGTCTGCAGTCTGAGCAGTAACCAGCTGGGGGACAAAGGCACTGCAGCCCTGGCCCAGGCCCTGACCGTCAACCACAGCCTCCACTCGCTGCAGTCAGTGTCGTGCCCTCACTACATGACATTACCTAACATGACTGCAATGCAGCTCCTCCACTTGACATCAACTTTAAAATGTTTCCTATTCCCCTTACACTCCAATACAAATACATTCACAAGCACCCATTTGACCTAGATGACATAAGCCATCTGTTTATCTAACATGGTTTGAAGCAGTGGCAGTTGTCATAGCGACATTGTTTGAGTCATTTTTCTGGTTATATCGTGATTAGTTTACTGCAGGCCCGGCGCCAGGTTAAAGTGACTAAGGGGGCATTTGAAATAGATTTATTTTTAATGATGATATAGGCAACAAGATAAATAAGATAGGTAATTCACCTGTTATAAACAGCCTATGTGCCATGCACAGCTGTCATGACAAATAGATAGACCTATAGGCCTGATTCAAACATGGAAAATCAAAAGGCTCATGAGTTCAGCAACACATTGTGATATGGCACAATGCACTTCTGTGGATCAAATTCGACCCATGTAAATCAGTTAAGAAATGCCAGCCTGCCATAAAACACACTTCCAATACGTACAGTTCCATTTACAACCACAAAAAGCACTAGGCTACCAAGAAAGAACACCATAGAAATAGAACAAAATAGAAGAACCGATCGGTAGGTTCTAAAGGGTCAATGAATTATTCTATGTCCATTTTCAGCCTGCAGAGTAACTCCATCAGTAACAAAGGGATGACTGCGTTAACCAAGGCTCTGCGGTTGAACCGTGGACTCATCTGTCTGAAGTGAGTACTGGAGCTAATGGAAATTCTGCTCTCATCAATTAAGTCCTAATGAGTATAATGACTGAGGAAACATTCATCAGTTTCATTGTATGTCATTATGGCTTACTTCAACTATGATTGCTCAGTTTATCATGTCTCTCCCTAAACACCAGTGTTGCTGCTGTACATCTGTCTCCCAGGCACTTTTAAAATGGGTCAATTTTCATCACCGATTGCCCAGAGGATGCACTGCACACATTTAGCCACATTTGAATCAGTCGCTGATTAAAATGGATATGTTCATTTAAACCCGAAATCCGTAAAGGGGGAAACGTCGCCATTGTCCCCCCCCCCCCCCCCCCCGAAGCGCCTTTATTTTTTGTGGTTTTGTTGATTAAACAGAGTAGAGGAGCATTGTGGTAAAAAAAAGAAAAAAGTTGCAGTACATATTCTGCTGTTCTATTGCGTGTGCAATGATGTCAAAGAAAGAAAAAAAAACTGTGTTCATTGTTTGAAGTAATTTTTTGTTGTTGTAATATCGCAAACGTACGTGGCAGTTTCACTAACTACGGATTTCAGCTTTACAACCTGTCTAGTTTGGTTTGTGACTCGGTCTCAGTCTGTCTGAGTGTTGCAAAAAGAAAACTCCTAGTTTTTCCTTCAACGTTTTATACCATCTCTCTGAACTAAAGCTATGCAGAGACTGCCATAACATCTTTAGGACACTAGCTGTTTCAGGGCTCGGTCTCTGTAATAACTCTGTTTCATTCCCCTCTCCCTGCTAGCCTGCGTGAGAACTCGATCGGGGTGGAGGGGGCGAAGGATATGGCCAGGGCACTGCAGGAGAACAGCTCTCTCCGACACCTGGAGTGAGTTGCACCACCACCTGTCAGTAAAGGCCACTCTCCTCTGACATACGGTGGCACAGAAATACCTAGCTGTCGGGAAATGTCTCCAACTCAGGGCGTGCCGTAGTGAGGCATCTGGGTTCTGTATTAACAGTAGGAGCACTGACAAGTTGGCTATTTAGAGCTGGGGTCATTCAGAATTGATGAAGGTTTCTCTGGCTTCCTTTCTCTGTTTTTATTTTCTTTCTCACCGATGCTCTTGCATTCAATATCTCTGTGTGTGTCTTAGTCTTACAGCCAACCTGCTGCACGATGAGGGGGTGAAAGCCATAGCTGGAGCTGTGAAGGTCAACCGAGCACTTACTACTTTACGGTAATCAGTCAGATCTGCACACACACACACACACACACACACACACACACCGCACACACACACAGTTGCAAAGTGAAGGGAATGCCTGCTGAGATGGAACAACCCTAATTGCTGGCTGCAGCAGCAACCCACACCTTGCCACATTTGTTGGAGAATGCGGGCAACACACACACGCCTACACACATTTAAATTCACCTAAATATCCCTCTCTGTCCACCAGTCTCCAGTGGAATTTCATCAAGTGCACAGCCACTAAATCCTTGGCCCAAGCTCTACTCACCAACTCCACCATGCAGCTACTAGAGTAAGCACTGAAGCCCTCTACACTTCATTCTACCTATGGCTCTTAATTTAGACGAAACTGTACCATTCCCAAGTCTGGAAATCAAAGAACAGTTAAATGTCATTGATTGACTGTGGAGACTGATTTTGCTCTGGCTCTCTGTGTGTGTGTGTGTGTGTGTGTGTGGTGTGTGTGTGTGTGTGTGTGTGTGTGTGTGTGTGTGTGTGTGTGTGTGTGTGTGTGTGTGTGTGTGTGTGTGTGTGTGTGTGTGTGTGTGTGTGTAGTCTACAGGAAAATGCCATTGGGGATGAAGGAGTGGTAGCTCTGGCAGGAGCCCTGAAGACCAATGCGTCTCTCTGTGCATTGTGGTTAGTGCCCCATATCTCTATTTAATACTGAGCTAATAGCTTTGTTGCCTTTATTTCTGCCACATTGTAAATGCTTCTGATGGAGGAGAATGAGTGTGTGTGTGTTCGCACGTGTGTGTACTGTCACGTGTGTGTATGGTCACATGTGTATGGTCATGTGTGTGTGTTCGCACGTGTGTATGGTCATGTGTGTGTGTATGGTCACGTGTGTGTATGGTCATGTGTGTGTGTATGGTCACGTGTGTGTTCTCTTTACAGTCTCCAGGGCGTATCAGCAGGCAGGAGTGGTGCCATCTCAATGGCCGAGGCTCTAATGGTCAACAAAACCCTGCACACTCTGGAGTGAGTTTTATTTCCTTCAATCGCTCTCATTCCCTCTTTATTTCTGTGTCCTTGTGGCATAATACCAACAAATTGACTCTCATTCTCTTGACCCGCTGCGTTTGCTAGAAATTGTTCACTCGGTCACACCTTCCCTCCCACTTTCTCGCTCTTTCTGGTGTTCTTGACAGCCACTGTTGGCACAGTCACCTATATCTCTTCTTCACAGATTTTTGTCCCAACACAGTCCACTATAAGCTCATAGTAATGGCTGAAATGGAACGAATGAAAATGGTATTAGAACACATTTAAGCCCTACATTTACCATTCCATGTATTCCATTCCAGCCATTATCATGAGCCTGCCCTCTGATTTCACCAGCCTCCCAATGGTCCATATAGAGACTTAGTGTTCTTTGTATCCTTTCTGTCACATTCTCGTTTGTGTTCCAGCCTACGAGGGAACTCCATAGGGATGGAGGGAGCCAAGGCTTTGGCTAATGCACTGAAGACAAACAGAACACTCAAATCATTAAAGTGAGTCCTTTTCGTCCAGTGAGCCCTTGTAATGTATAAACATTAGCAATTGCATGCATGCACACTAGCAGTTGTATTCCCACTTGCACATTTGCTACAATAGCATTTATCTTTCTACGAAATATTGCGTTATTAACTACGTGACAAGTCAAATTATTTTCTTTAGGACTGTAACCAAGGCATTTCTGTTTGGCGTAATTTTTCCATCAGACATTTGGCCACAAGCACAGAGGAAACCACAGGGGTTAACGACTCCACTCCCCCAAGGGCTGTATTGTCATTAGCAACCATAGATCTGGCACAAAACATTAGTGGCTTTAAACATGAACTACAGTGGGCTAGTGTTACCATGGCAATCTGTTTTGCAAAGTAACATATTGCACAATGGATACAACAGCAATTTCCTACCTCAGTGCCTTCAGAAAGTATTCATACCCCTTGAAATATTCAACATTTTGTTGTGTTACAGCCTGAATTCAAATGGATTAAAATGTATTTCTCTCTCACCCATCGACACACAATGACAAAGTGAAAACATGCTTTAATACATTTTTCCTAATTTATTGAAAATCAAATACAGAAATATAATTTACATAAGTATTCAGCTATTACAGCTGGGAGTCTTTCTGGGTAAGTCTCTAAGAACTTTGCACACTTGGATTGTACAATATTTACATTCTTTTTTTTATGTTTCAAGCTCTGTCAGGTTGGTTGGTGATCATTGCTAGACAGCCATTTGAGTCTTGCCCTAGATTTTCAAGACGATTTAATTCAAAACTCTAACTAGGCCACTCAAGAACATTTAATATTGTCTTGGTAAGCAACTCCAGTGTATATTTGGCCTTGTGTTTTAGGTTATTGTCCTGCTGAAAGGTGAATGTGTCTCCCAATGTCTAGTAGAAAGCATACTGAACCAGGTTTTCCTCTAGGATTTTGCATTTGCTTAGCTCTATTTCGTTAAATCATCTTCTTTGTCCTTGCCGATGACAAGCATACCAATAACATGATGAAGCCACCATGAAAATATGAAGAGTGGTACTCAGTGATGTGTTGGATTTTCCCCCCAAAATAACACTATGTATTCAGGAAATAAAGTTTTTATTTGTTATATTTAACTAGGCAAGTCAGTTAAGAACAAATTCTTATTTACAATGACGGCCTACCGGGGAACAGTGAGTTAACTGCCTTGTTCAGGGGCAGAAAGACAGGTTTTTACCTTGTCAGCTCGGGGATTCAATCCAGCAACCTTTCGGTTACTGGCCCAACCCTCTAACCACTAGGCTACATGCCACCCCAAACAGGATGCATGTTTTGGAATATTTTTATTATTTTTATTCTGTACAGTCATGTAGGTTAGTATTGTGGAGTAAGCTTTCTCCTATCACAGCGATTAAACTCTGTGACTGTTTTAAAGTCACCATTGGCCTCATGGTGAAACCCCTGAGCGGTTTCCTTCCTCTCCATCAACTGAGTTAGGAAGGACGCCTGGATCTTTGTAGTGCCTGGGTGACTTTGTAGTGACTACACCATCCAATGTGTAATTAATAACTTCACCATGCTCAAAGGGATATTCAATGTCTGCTTTTTTTACCCATCTACCAATAGGTGCACTTCTTTGCGAGGCATTGGAAAACCTCCCTGGTCTTTGTGGTTGAATCTGTGTTTGAAATACACTGCTCGACTGAGGGACCTTACAGATAATTGTATGTGTGGGCTACATAGATAAGGTAGTCATTAAAACATCATGTTAAACAGTATTATTGCAACTTATTATGTGACCTGTGAAGCACATTTTTATTCCTGAACTTATTTAGGCTTGCCTTAATGGGTGGCAGGTAGCCTAGTGGTTAGAGCGTTGGACTATTAACCGGAAGGTTGCTAGATCGAATCCCCGAGCTGACAAGGTAAAAATCTGTTGTTCTGAACAAGGCAGTTAACCCACTGTTCCTAGGCTGTCATTGTAAATAAGAATTTGTTCTTAACTGACTTGCCTAGTTAAATAAAATAAATAATTAACAAAAGGGTTAAATACTTATTGACTCAAGACATTTCAGCTTTTCATTTTTAATACATTTCGAAAATTAGAATTCACCTTTGACATTATGGGGTATTGTGTGTATGCCAGTGACAAAATCTAAATTGAATCTATTTTAAATTCAGGCTGTAACACAACAAAATGTGAAAAAAAATCAAGGGATGTGAATACTGTCTGAAGGCAATGTATTTATGTACCCGTCTTTGATTGTGCTGGTTGTAATTCTACACATTTATCGAGCTTTAGTCACCTGAACTGTTTCAGTAAGGGATATTAGTCATACTTCCTCTCTCTGGCTTCCTGTGGACTCCATAATTATGTTTCACACTGATATGCACTCCCATATGTATTTCTTTAGACAGTGAAGCTAAAACATTCCCTTTGCCTCAAAGCTTGATGTAGTTATTGCATGTTAAGAATATGGGACCAAATACTAAATGTTTGACAAAATGTAATGCACTATAAGTGAATTTGTCCAGATACTTATGACACCGTCAAATGGGGGGGACTAAATACATAAAGTGCTTTCATTCGTGAATGGTAAAACGGGTATGAGAATACCCACAAATAAAAGGTGAGTTTCTGTACTGTCACCTCATACTAAACAAATTAATCCATTAATCCAAATTGCTGGAGGGTAGAGTCTAATTAAACGTTTTATCTTGACTGTCCAAATAAATACATCCAAATAAATAAGTAATTGTGCATGGGTATATTTTCGTTGTTGTGCTTAGTTCATCCAAGCACTGAGTCAGAGTGAGAGAGAAACATCACATGAAAGGCTCAAGTAGAAAGCATTTGATACAGACATTCAAAGACAGACAACCACACACACACACACACATGTAAACACAGGTACATTCAGTTCCCTCAGTGAAAGCAATTTCAGAGTGCTGCCACAATACATTACTTCCAAATGGTCTTGCGGTCTTGTTTTTGAGTGTTTTTGTCTGGTTGTGCCTTAGGCCTGTTGGATTCATGTTGGATTCTACATGAGCCTTTTGATGCATGTAATGTGTGTGCAGTCTGCAGGAGAACTCTCTGGGAATGGATGGAGCCATATTCATCGCCACAGCCCTGAAAGGAAACCACCAGCTAACTTATATAAAGTGAGTGTATCCTGCTGACTTTTCATATACGATTTGGTGTGCACTGTATATTGTATATAAAAAGGTATGTGTAAGACTGTGTGTGTGCGTGCTTGAGTGTGTACTCACTCAGGCTTTAATGCATGCTCCTCCACTCCTCCAGCTTGCAGGGGAACGGCATCGGAGAGTCGGGAGCAAAGGTCATCTCTGATGCCATCAGAACCAACTCTCCAGACTGTGTGGTGGAGATCTGACCTCAAGGGACGCCAGAGGTCAAAGGCCATCGGTCCCCAGGTGCTTATTCATTAGGGTTAAACATTACAGTACATTGATATATAACGTGTTGTATAGAACCATCATTCTCGTGCCAGCTCAATACTTTGCAATGTTCTGAACACGTTTCACCCTTCTGAACACATCCCTTACCCATGGAGAAGTCTTTGTCTTTGCAATGGACATGAAGAGTAAGAATTTCAGAGGCTACCCATCAGCCTGGCTCATTGGACCTAGCTTCTGACGGACAGCCACAACGACAAACCGCAGGGATATTTGTTGTAGGTCTTATTTTAAGATCTATTACATTGGTACTGTCGGGGGAATTGTGTATATTAGTACCGACTGACATTTAAATATTATTTATGTACATTTATTTTCCTAATAAACATATCTTAAAGCAGCTACATATACATTGCCTTTATATGAATTGAAAATGTGTGTGACATGACGTATACAGTTCATATAGGATGTACTGTGTCTTCCAGTATGTTTGGTGCACCAAACATACTGGAAGACACAGTACTGTAGTGTGCAGTGACCTTCACGCCCAGATGGTAAAGATCTCACTAGATACTGGAAATCACATATATTTAGCCTACAGTATATAGTACTGTATATAGTACAGTACTTGAATTGATATTGAGAGAAAGCACATAGTGCTGATCACAACCCTCAGAAGAAAGGCTCTATTACTGGCACAATGGGATATATAAACATCTATATTTTATACTGGCACAATGGGATGTATAAAAATCTATATTTTATACTACAGCATTAAGCTGCATAGCAGCTGTTTTGATGATGTTGGAGGTGTAACTGCGTTACGAGCTGACACATATCGGTGAGTGGTTGCACACGTGTCACAAACCACTCCCTTATGATCCCTTCTACGTTTGAAGTTCAAAACAGCACTAGAAAGGGTATGTTCTATCCACGTTAGAAATAACGACTCCAATGTCAAACCATTTATGTTGAGCTGATATAAGTTTTCATGTTCATTTGGATGGGGAGGGGATTTAATAAGCCGATCAGTCTAATTCTGTGTTTGAAGTTGTATGGGTGCATGGGATTTGTCGATTTATAGTCAGGTGTGGACGTGTGGTTTCGTTGCATCCAATGGCAGTTTCTGTGATAAGGTAACGCAATGAGCCTCTTGTGGATTTGATAGGTCCCAGTTCCCGACACCGCCAAAACAATACTATGCGGATGTCAATCTGAATCATAAGGCCGGAATTCAATCCAATCTTGCTTTGTCAGCTATGGACATTTTAAAGGCAATGTTTCCACGTTCGCAGAGACCAACAATGAAAATACCTGTCCTCAAAGATGGAAATGGAAGCACTGTACTGTCTTTGATGGAAGGCAGGCAGGCGGGAGGAGGCTTTGACCAGGTGGGACCATTCTAGCCAATGAGAGTGCAGATACGCGTGGCACAACTCTGATATAAAGTTTTTTGTTTGTTGCCAAAATGCCACGTGCATCCACTTCTGTCAGTGCGTTCGTAATAACCTAACCATTGTGAAACGTCAATTCAAATACAAATAAGCCTCACTTATCAAAATGATCGATAAACACTTTTGCTGACCAAATTGACTTCCTCACTTCCTGGTCTTATTTTCACTGATCGGATTGAATCCAGGCTTTAATATTCAACAGGACTGTAATTTCTGCTAGTATATGCTTGAAACGTGGCATGTCAGGCTCTAGGTCAGGGCTGTCCAACCCTGTTCCGCCCACATAGGGCAGAGGACAGAGTGAAGAGGGCCGAATCAGCAGAGTGAAGGTGATTTGTTAAAATGAGTGGCTGTGACTCCAGCTGCTGGCCAGCAGGAAGTCTCCAAGGTTACGGCCCCGTGTGATGAGAACTGAGGAGTGCTACTCTAGCTGGCTCTCCTCGTACCTGGCTCTATTGGCACGCGTGCTGTTAAGATGATTCAGTCATTTACTACTGAGTGGTGGACCACGGAACTAGATAACACTCACAAACAGGAAGCTCAGATTGGACAGAGTGTTTATTATATGATTACATTATTAGGTTATATGGAATAAAGTGTTTTGTTTGTCCTCAGTGCTCACGAGCTGTGATACAGTGTGTGTGTGTGTGTGTGTCAGCTTAAAAGTCATTATCGCTCTCCTCTAATAGCTGGGGCCTCAAGGGCCCCCTGGAGGGCCGGGATGGCTTGGGCGCCGGGACTTCTAGACTGTCGTTGTCGTCCTCCAGGTCCTCATTCTCCTCACCTTCCTCATCATCATCCTCGTCCACGTCTATCTCGCTGTCCTCTGTCTGAAAGAGCAGACAGAGTTAGTTAACAAGGTTCGTACCTTAGCATGATAGTGCCTTAACACAACTACAAGCCAAAGTCTGATGGGTTCTAGGAGGTTCGGGAAATTCTACACACATACAGGGTACATGGGGTAATGCTCAGCTAGTGCTAATACGACCACCTAGGGAAACATTTCACTGTGCAGTGCAACCAAACTCTAAACTACTACCAATCAGATGTTGCCATCTAATGAGCTAGCCAATCGGATCTACTCATGTGATCTGCTCAGTTCACATCCATCACGGCTAGGGGCAGATGCCACAGACTAGATCCCATGGTCCCACACCAACCTTTCCTGTCCTCCGTGTGGGGGCGCGAGGAAGTGAGTTGGACGCAACCGCTTTGGGCTTTTGAAATACGAATGGTGGAGAGAAAAGGAGGGAAATGAAGTGAAAAGGGGATAAAACAGAGAAATGAGATGATGAGGAACAGGATAGGTAGAAAGAACAGATGGGAGCGAGAGAGAGTGATGGAGAAAGACGAGAGGGCTCTGTGCATCTAGCCAGAGAAATCTCCATACACAAATTCATGGGAGACAAACCGATCTCTAGACACTGGAAACAGATTACCATTTGCCTCCCAGTCTCATTTCTATTGGACGTGCTGTCCTTTGTGGTGGCGTTACCTGGGAAGTGCTCTCTTGTCCTACTCTTCGTTTGCCTGCGGTAAAGTGGTGTCAGGCTGGCACTATCCTCTATCGACTGTAGTCATACCTCACTGGTAGGTATCACTTAATACGGAGTGAATGAGTTGAGTTTCTAAAAAGGAGTGAATCATTTTTTGTGGGGGGTGCTCGTCATCGTCATGGTTACCCCTTTACTGACCTCCTCGCTGTCTCCACCCTGCATGTTGCCGACGAGCCGCGCTCCGCCTCTCCCTGTTAGGATAGAGGTTTAAGGGTCAAGTGTGATATGAGGCAGCTGGGTCCCCGTGGGGACAGGGGTGGGCGACTCTTGAACCTGGGGGTTTTTCTCTCCAGCCGAACTGCAGTCTAACACACCTGATTCAAACGCTGTAGTTTAAAATCAGGTGTGTTGGAGCAGGGCTGGAACGAAAGCCTGCATAGCACACGGTGGCCCTCCTGGCTGGACATTGCCTCAGGAAGAGGGGTAAACGCTAGAGTAGAGAGTTAGTACCTGTCATAGGGCCGTTTCTGGTGGGACGGGGTTTAGAGGGTCTGCGATCCTCCATATCGCTGTCTGAACCCTCGTCGTCAGGGATGTCTATATCGGAGTCTTCGTCTTTGGCTATGGAGATACACAACTAGAGTATTACGGCCAAGGGCAGTATTTATTGATTAAAGCATGGCATTCAAAAATATTACAGGTGCAATGCAAGCAGAATGAGTTTTACCTCGGAATACAAATTGATTACTTTTCAAATTATGTGTGAGACTGTGTGTGATCATCAAGCGCGTGCTGTTGATTGTGGTTTATTGAGTGTGTGTCATACAGGTGTGTGTTACTGAGCGCGTGTCACCTCCACTTCTCATCAGCCTCCTCTCCTCCTCCCGCAGTTTGTGCTGCATCATCCTAAGGGTGTTCTCAGTCTCCTGAGATAGAACAAGAAAAAGAAGTCGATATAGCCTTTTGTACATCTGCCAATCACAATATATCAGCGAAGACCATGTTTCTAGGTAACAGCCAGTAGAATTCATACCAGGGGTGTGTGTGTTCAGTGAGGTGAAATGTTCACAATGTTGCAGATAGAAAAGTTTTCTTTTTTAATTGAGCTGACGGGATTCGCTGTTCTGCATGACAGACAATCACTTCTGTTCGACGTAATACAGGTAACTGCCAAAATAATGCAACCACTTAAGTAAATGAAAAATACAAAGTATATTAAAAGCAGGTGCTTCCACACAGGTGTGGTTCCTGAGTTAATTAAGCAATTAACATCCCATCATGCTTAGGGTCATGTTTAAAAATGCTGGGCAGGCCATTATTTTAGCTACCATGGCTAATACACTCATTGGATGACAATGCCCCCATCCACAGGGCACGAGTGGTCACTGAATGGTTTGATGAGCATGAAAACGATGTAAACCATATGCCATGTTCATCTCAGTCACCAGATCTCAACCCAGTTGAACACTTATTGGAGATTCTGGAGCATCACCTGAGACAGCATTTTCCACCACCACCACCACCATCAACAAAAACCAAATGGTGTAATTTCATGTGGAAGAATGGTGTCGCATCCCTCCAATAGAGTTTCAGACACTTGTAGAATCCATGTCAAGGTGTATTGAAGCTGTTCTGGCGGCTCGAAGGTGGCCCAGCGCCCTATTAAAAACACTTTATGTTGGCGTTTCCTTTATTCTGGCAGTTACCTGCATATTTGTGAACATTCCATAACATCTCACCCTCTTGAACAGGCCCCCTGACGTCTATGGTACCAACCAAATACAACCCTATGACTGAGGAGGACGCTCGCTCACCTCAAACCTCTCCTGCTCCAGTCTATGGTAGTCCTCCAGCTGCTGCTCCAGGAAGCTCAGGTTACGGAACTTCTCCACGTAGGTCTCGTACTGCTTCTGCAGGTCCTCCTCAATCTTTTCATACTCATCCATGAATGCTGGCCTGGGAGAGGAACAGGTGTGTGAGTGTGAGAAAACTAGCGTTAAGCTGAAATGTTTGTGAGCTATTAATAAGACATCGTCTTAGAAAAATAAATGTAATAAAAATAAATAGAAATCTGCAACTATTTCAAGAGTTTTGGACTCTTTCACGTCTATATTATGGGATTGTTGTTTCTTGGCTTCTAGACTAGCACCCTGCTAAAATGTATTGATGTGCAAGAGAAAAGAGTTAAGCAGTAAGCACGTTTTATCTTCATGCCTAACTCATGAGCAAAGTTGATTCAATAATCTTTAAAGCATTGAATACGGTATTCATTTCTAATGAAAATTAAATTATATATTTTTTCCTACCGCTTCCCAGGTATTTATGAAACAAATATTGAGATACAGCATCAGGACAGTCTTGGGGCAAAAGTTAGCCTCTAGATGATAGTAACTTTAGTTCTGTACTGTAAGGGAAATCATGGGTCTTCAATTTGCGGTCAGCTCTGACCATTTTGTCTGACTTCTCTTTCCAGGCAGTATGGATATGGATGGAAAGTTCATTATTCTGGACAGGAAGGTGGCCAACCTGCACTCTGCTGGGCATGACTTACTCTATGGCGCAGAGGCATGTCAGATGAGTATCCTCCATCACCTATTGGAGGGGGTTCTTTCTCTCCCAATCATCCAGCGCCCCACTGTTCCAGGTGACTCACTAACTGGGCTTCTGAATAATAGCCCTACAACAGAGGCAAGGAGGAATACCAGTACCCGAGGAATCCTGATGGCACTTCCCTACTACCCTCAGAAATTCAAATCCTGGGTAGTCTCGAAACAAGCTGGGTCTGAGTGGAACTGGGTTGCTGTGGAGAGCCGGTGTGGAGGCCGGCGGGATGCTTCTCAGGTTTTCAACCAATGAGGGGAGAGGGTGGAGGCCAGTGCACAGGCCAATGGAGGATCTCGGACTATGACTACGAAGACAGTCCCAGTCTAGAAAAAGGCTCTGGACAACAGGGAGGACAAGGAGGGGGCAGAGAGGGCCCAGCAGAGGAAGAGAAAAGCTTCAAAGGGCGGCTTTGAGGACTCCGCCTCCTCCAGGAAGCACCCAATGTGGTTGTAAAGAGAAAAGTGGGTGTGGTCAGATGGGCAAGCAAGCACTTGGCCTACCTGTTTAAAGATATTCTCCGGTACTTCTATATTATTTAGCCTGTAGTTCTGAAATTAGCACCCACGAGCCAAAAGTGGTCCCCAAAAAGTGTGTACTACGTCACAAATGTGCAGATATGTGCACCACGTCATTGCTCTCTCGCTGCTGTGTGTGTGTCTTGCTAGCTGCCACTCAAATGGTGAGGGGTTGAAGCTTGTTGGCTGAAACTCAAATTGCTAGGTGGCTGGCCCACACGGGGGTAAATCTAGGGGAAATGGCGCCGCTCAGTTTCCAGAAAACAGTCGCTTTCAAACTAGGGATTTTGTGGCTAATTGAGGTAAAACAGTAATTCTGCTTATAGATTAAGCATGCATGAACTACACATTGACACATCCAGCCCAAACCGGGAGGTTTAAAAAAATACTTCCTAGTCGCCAAAGTACCGGAGCATGTCTTTAAGATGCACTACACCAGCATCCAGGGATCCTCCAGTTAAACAGCTCCTCTGATGTATATTACCTTACATAAAACAACTGAAATGTTTTTGTTGCAACTTTGCCAAAGTGTGCGCTGTCCTTTTTTACTCAATTATTCGATTGTTTCTTGGGTTTTACAACCCTGCTATAATTTGTTATTTTTTTTGGCTTGTGAGAACAGAGTTGAGCACATTCCATCTATATCTATGATGTTTTGGTCACATCAAGTGTTAGAGCATAGAAAAACAAATCCACCTTAATCAATGTGCTACCATACTACTTGCTGTCTGGATTTGTCTCTTACAATGTCTTTAAAAACACCCACACCAGTAGAAATCCACTTTTTCGCGCTGAAAGATGACGGCAAGAGCTTACCCATGATGTTGCACAAAGATTTAAGTCAATAAGTAATCGTTTTAGCCCAAGTATGATATATTTGGCCTTGAAGTGACAAATCCGAACTGCCCACTTCATGCAAATCTGTGTGAATGATATGACATACACATACTTTTCAGCTTACGTTTTGTTTAAGGGCTGGGTTTTATTTGAATGTTACCACCCACCAGCATGGCATTGTTTATTAAATCAGAAACAGCTGCAAATGAGATGAGGCAAATAGCCTTGTGTCCACTTGGCCACCTGAGCCGTGGAGCAAATTAAAATAGTATTATTTTGCACCTCCACAAGTGTCTATCCAGATAATGAAAAGGCACCCACAAAATAAAATTTAAGGAACTTATAGTTACATGTCATTTGTGGTGTGCATGATCATGAGCAAAGTCATTGTTGCCTATCATTTCACTTCCCCTGTAAGAACCATGAGCAGTGGCTGACTTGGCTTTGCTATACCGCAACCTGCCAGAAGCCTATCTACCAAAAGTTGCATCGTGTTCATTATAAAATGTAGAAAACCCGCATATCAGCTATCTTTTAATAGTTATCCATGTTACCCGAGCGTCATCTTATTTTTTCTAACTATTTAAAAACTTTGGAAATAACCAGGATTACTTTATCCTATCCCAGGTATTCCTTAAAGAGGTGGGGTTTCAAGTGTCTCCGGAAGGTGGTGATTATGCTTATGCTTTCTTAGCAGTGTTTCCGCTGCAGTCATTTATCTGTGGCACTGCGCAATGGCAAAACTATTGCCGGCATGCCCCGAAAATATGGAACATGAAAAAATATTTCTGCCGAGGAGCACTTTGAAGATGCTAGAACAGTCCACATTTTATTTCCATCTGCAAACAAAACAAGTAATGAATAGAAAAATCTGACAACCCCATAGTAGAATGGTTGATCTATTTACCCATTTGGCTTGTTGTTGTGTGTTCTATGCAAGATAAATATTCCTATCAATACGCATTCAAGTTACAATTGCTTTAGGGAGGGAAACATGCATTCTTATAAGCAGTCAATGCACAACAATTCTTGTAATCGTGAAAACAGCAGTTTTAATGGCATTTGTTAAAAAGGGGGGGTCCCAGTTTTCCATTACTACTTAATTTATTTCAACTCCTAAATATGCGCGAACTTCACCATTTTAAACCCAGAGTTTTTAGCAGCAGCATGGTTAAGCACATTGCCTTAGCTGCAATTTGTTGTGAGTGCATAGGAGAGAGTGGGGCTAAATGGACAACATTTTGAGGGACATAACATTTGTCAAATAGATGCTAACTAGTTCAAATATCATATTTAGGATCTCGCTAATGATTAGCCCAATAGGGTACATGCTTGGGATGTAACGATTCACCGATGCCCATTGGTCCCTGACTCAAATGTTTAAGTGTATCAGTCCGCGCATGCATCAGTCAGAAAATCGTTTCAAACATTACAGTGACAACTGATGCGCCTTCTCTTTTAGTGTCAAACTGCATGTACGGTGTTGATTCATTGATCTACAAGTCATTTTTGCTTGCCGAACCACCCCAGGCAATATCAGTAGCCTAGTCAAACGGCGCACTGTACCCAGCTTCACAAGGTAGGCAGCCTGTTCCTGAACGGCACCTTCAGCATTCAAATGCTAAAATGGCTTGCGTGATATTAGGCTTCATTGGTTGAGTGACAACCTACGTCATTTCTAGGTTATTGTTATCTGTGCGCAGTTGAAAATGGTGTTTTACAAGAATGAAAGTAAACTACCGGAGACATCTGGCTATACATTATTTTAATTGTTCAGGTTCACCATCAGCAATAGTTTTGGTAGTTCTGCTTTAAATAAATCAGTGTACTGTATGTGGTCATTTTTAGATATACAGGGTAAAGTTGATCATTTCATAACAAGGACATAAATAACTTTGGGAGGTGCAATGCAAGGCCGAAGATAGACGTTCACTCCGTAAAAACTTCCAAACGGTCAAAACCATTTGATTTTGAGATGGGGGTGAAATCCAAAATTGTGCTATATATTCATTGCCCATGTCATAGCTAATTTGTAAACGATAAATATTGATACATTACTAGCGCAAACACTTAATCTGCAAAAATGACAAGTTAATTAGTGGGTGATGGTGATTTCAGAACCAAATGAGGGGACAAAAAAAAAAGATGGTAGTGGGGTGGTAGATACCTAGTTTCCCTTATGGCTCTGCTCAAGTGCCTACATAGGGCTCCCAAGTGGCGCAGCGGTCTAAGGCACTGCATCTAAGTGCTTGAGGTGTCACTACAGAGACCCTGGTTCGAATCCAGGCTGTATCACAACCGGCCGTGATTGGGGTCCCATCCATAGGGCGGCGCACAATTGGCCCAGCATCGTCCGGGTTTGGCCGGTCTAGGCCGTCATTGCAGATAAGAATTTGTTCTTAACTGACTTGCCTAGTTAAATAAAGGTTAAATAAATAAAATAGTACATACACCATAAACACACATCATCTCAGATCCAGCTCATGAGCTCCATCATCAGCAGATTTTAATTTAGAATAGAAAATTGATGTTTATGCAACAAATGTTAGTGCATCGAATCGTGTCAAACTGAATCGCATTGATTTGTTCTCGAATCAAACCGAATCACACCGAATCATTTCAAACTAAAACGTATCATTCCTGTATCGTATCGGAGCCCATGTATCTAGATATGTATCAAATCATCTTGAAAGGGAAAGATGCACATCCCTAGTAAATGAACATAGGCAACCCCATGCTTCAGCCTATTTATTTATAGCCACTATGCTGCGTCAGTTGGGCTACAGGTTATAATGCTCATTGCTAATAGCATACCTGATAATATGGACCATGCATATAGCCTATGTTAAAATATGTGAAATTAATTTCATGGTCCAATAGGTTAAAATAATTTGTACAAATAATTTGACCAATATGTTATTGGGCTCATTTCTCGAGGTAGAAATTATATTTTAGATGGTGTCAGCATAATTGTATTTTCATTCATTTTGGAGTACAATGTCCTTTTAAAAAGTAATCAGAACTGAGCTTCTCAGTCCTTCTAAATATATATATATATATATATATATTTTTTTTTAAACACAATTGTCACAGAAGTTTCTCCTAACTCACCGTACACTCTGTAGAGTCTGGAGTCTCTTCTGATTCCTCTCCAGCTCCTGTTTCTTCTTCTCCATTTTGGACTCCAGGCTGGTCTCATCTGAGGACACGTTGTTCAGCATGTCTTTGGTTTTATCCACGCTTTCCTGGACCACAGAGCAAGACACATATACATTAGCTAGAGTGGTTGCTATTGAGAGTGAATGGTGGTGGAACAGACATATGAGCCGTGTCTGTAACTCAAGACATTACACACCAAAACTTCCTTGATGGCTGCTCTGAGGGCCTTCTCTGTCTCGTTGATCTCCAAGGGTCTGGAGATGGCAGCAGTTCTCATCTCCTATAATGGAAAGAGACAGGATCAACATGATAAGGTTCAATTCTCAAAGACAACATGTAATTATAAATCTGTCACAGATATTCTGGTGAGGAATGACAGACATTTTTCCCCAAAATTTGTGGGGTTCATACTTCTAAGTAACCAGTGTGTGCCTGTCTGCAGCGTTCCAATGTCTTCTCAAATCAAGTGCCGTGTCAAATATTTTAAAATGATACAGATGTCTTTGGTAACATCTCCACATATTGGGGGGGCTGACAAACCGTCTCCCACAGTCCCAGACATGCAGTCAAAATGTCTGATTGCTTTCCCCATCCGTGGTGTGTTTCTGAGCCTGTGTGTGTGTGTGTGGTGTGTTTCCTTCACCCTCAGGTCCACCTCCTTCCCCAGCAGGTCGTAAAGCGACGCTCCTTTAGACGTGATCTCCGAGGCCAGCTGCCTCGCTGCCTTCAGGTCTGCAATCTGGATCACAGACAAGAGAAGGAGAATTCAGAGGAGAAAGCCTGGAAAAGTACATTTGAAAACACTAACACGTAATACAGAAAATAACAATATTTCATGACGATAAGAGTTGTTTTTCTTTCCTTTCTTGTGTGCAATTTTCATGGTGGTGTCCCCAGCCACATCATCAATAACTAAATATTGTAATAGCGGGGAAAAACACCAGGGCCCAGATTCACAAAACACCTCTTACGCAAAAACTTAAGAAGCTTCTTAAGAAAAAAAAGTTCATAAGATAGTTCGTAAGTGTTATTCATCAACAATATCTTAAGATTCTTATGAACTTCTCAAATATCTTCTTACGAATGTTTGTTGCAAGGCAACCATTTTAGCTATCTAGCTAGCAATGGCAATCATGTTAGCATATTTCGTACTGAGATTACTGTTCTAAAACATGTTCTTGGGTTTAAAATAATCAATAATGAAACTTTCAGATGAAGTCTGAGTGAATTAAACATGTTCAATTGCTTTCATGAGATTTTTCTCTCACTGCCCTGAGTTTAAGACAAGGGTTTAGATATCTTAGAATTAACAACATTTCCAAGAACTTTATTTTCAATAATCGAATTTCTTCTTAACTTTTTGCTTAAGGAGAACATAAGTATCGCAATAACATTTCCAATAATCTTTTTGAGGAATAGCAACTTAGCTTAACATTCTTCTTAAGTCTATAGTTAAGGGAAAAATGGCATTTAAGACATTTCTTCTCAAGAAGGTTTTGTGAATCTGGGCCCAGTACTTAAGGGCTGTTGACTGTGACTGCTAGTTTTGGGTTGTCACCAGTGGTTATTGATTCGTTCAAGTACTGATTACAGCCTGAATGTCTGGCCTGTGGTTATGGAGGATGTGGTGGCTAATTTCTGCATTACCAAATGAGAAGAGTTACAAACACACCAGTCCGAGTTAAACTACATCTTTAATACTTTAGATACTTTTGCAAAAGGTATTGACCCCCAATAATGCACTCTCTCAAATGAATCATTGAATGAGGTGATTACAGAATGGCTACAGGGATCTTTTATAGCAACGATACACCCCCTTCAACGTACATTGACAAACCACAGATACTTAGTAACAGTTCACAAAGGTTAAGTTTTGTATGACAGATATCAATAAAACACATCAGACAGTAACTGCTATGTCAACAGGATTAATGCTATAGCCCAGTATCTGGTCTCCTTAGAACCGTCCCTCCCTGGTACGGTATTGAACAGAACTATCCAATGGCATATATCAATTGTCAACTCTAGATACTCCCATCTCAAGCAAACCCCCTCTTGACCCCACTCCTGGACAGGCTCACTGGGGAGTGAGCCTCTAGGCCATATATTATCACAGGATAAGTGTGAGATCTAACAGAGGACATAGAAGGGTCCATTTACTGCCATAATCCTCCCCACAATAAAGAAAAGGGAGTGACTTGCTCACAGACATTGTGGAGACAAGTCATTGGTTCCCCATTAATCACACCATCCCTTCACATGGTTTAAGAAATAGGTAAAGACACATTCCCATGACGACAAGTCTGACCTCTCCCCTCTCTGGGCCCCAAGTGTCTG
Organism: Salmo salar; assembly: GCF_965601325.2. Classification (NCBI taxonomy): domain Eukaryota; kingdom Metazoa; phylum Chordata; class Actinopteri; order Salmoniformes; family Salmonidae; genus Salmo; species Salmo salar. The sequence goes on along the minus strand of NC_138309.1, from coordinate 60,858,082 downwards.
AGCCCCAGCTAAGGGAGACGTGCAACTGAAAAGACACCAGAGTCCAATGGACACTTTCTAATGACAAGTACCTCAAATAAGCATATTATACTAATAAAACATCTTAATTATCTATGTTACCCAACTAATTCTGATTCGTCCACGACAAGGACTGCATCTTTGTGCCTCATGCAATGTATTGTTCTGCAACATAAGCATGAAGCGCTAAGTACACAAAGTGTGGGGATATCCAACCCTTGTCATATGATGAAGCTGTAAAGTCTCAAAGTAACATTTCGCTTGTTTGCAATGTATGCTGTTTAAACATAGTGCCAAAGTTTGGGATGCTGGACACAAGCAGGGATAATGAGTGCAATCTAGATGAGTTAGTTGATATATCAGCAATGGGCACAGAAAATGACATGTTTGACTGTTTGAAATCGGAGAAGACTTCACTTTATTCATGTCAACGCATGGAGCCTGCTGCCGGAATTAGAGGAATTAAAACCCCTCGCTTCTAACACCTGGGCTGCAGTAGTTGCTGTGACTGAGACATGGCTCGACGGGTCAATTGGAGGACAATGAGGTTGAGCTACCTGGTTATAGCATTCATAGAATTGACTGAAACGGTGGCTCCATGTGTTTTTTTACTAGGAATGATTTTAACCCTGGTTCAGATCTGAAAATGGATGGACTTGAGGTTGCACCAGTAGCTATACTTCTTCCTAAATGTCATGCTATAGTTCTTGGTGTGTGCTACTGGACTCCTAAGCAGAATCATTTCTATGATTACTTGAATCGAATTGCTGTGATCACAATGTATTTGCTGATAGAGAATATATTCTGCTTGGCGATTGTAATACAAATGTGCAGTTATCACCCAAGAAAAGTACACTAGGAAATGCCCTGTATAACTGAAACAACTGATTGTTGAGCCAACCCGGGTGTGTAGAGAGTAAGTCAACTTTGGATTTGATTATTGTATCATCAGACCAAGAGAACGTCTGTCAGTCAGGAGTCTTAAATATTGGTTTTAGTGATCATATGGTAACCTACTGTACCCGTAAGAAATCCAAAATACTACTTGAGCCAGGTAATAACTACATGAAAGTACGGTCTATGAAAAAAATTGTCAAAGGAGCGTTTTGTAGAAGTACTTGGAAATTTGGATTGGTCTCATGTACAAAACTGTGGTGTTGATCAAGCTTGGTATCTTTTAAAGATGTGTTTCTGTCTGCACTCGACTCTGGCTCCGATGAAACAAATTTGAATCATACAGCGGTCAGGGAAATGGATCACTTCCGAGATCTTAGACCTCATAAGGAGAAGGGATCGCTACCTGGCCAAATTCAAAAGGACAAATATACAAGATTATGATGGTAACTAGATACAAAATGGATAAAGGTCAAATCCAAACATTACATAGACACTGTTAATGACAAATTACATCAGACTCGTAAACTGCGGAAAATTTGAAAGGACATTGGCTCAAAAACTCCCCATAAGGTCAAATCCTGTAGTGTTGGCCTGGATATTGATGATGTTTTATGCGATGACCAGACAAAAGGTTGCAAATATATATATATATATTTATGCTGATGCTGATATATACACATATATATTTTTTTACCACTATAGCCTCATCTCTGGTTAAGTTGTTACCGACCTGCTCTGGACACTATGGCCAGTCTTTCATTAACAACTTTTACCATAGCAAAGGTATCACAAATTATTTGTTTGAGCTGTGCATGGTAACAGAGGACAAAGTACCCACAAAACACCAGTCTCAACGTCAACAGTGAAGAGGCGACTCCGGGATGCTGGTCTTCTAGGCAGAGTTCCTCTGTCCAGTGTCTGTGTTCTTTTGCCCATCTTAATCTTTCCTTTTTATTGGCCAGTCTGAGATATGGCTTTTTCTTTGCAACTCTGCCTAGAAGGCCAGCATCCCGGAGTCGCCTCTTCACTGTTGATGTTGAGACTGGTGTTTTGCGCGTACTATTTAATGAAGCCGACAGTTGAGGACTTGTGAGACGTCTGTTTCTCAAACTAGACACTAATTTACTTGTCCTCTTGCTCAGTTGTGCAACGGGGCCTCCCACTCCTCTTTCTATTCTGGTTAGAGCCAGTTTGCGCTGTTCTGTGAAGGGAGTAGTACACAGCATTGTACGAGATCTTCAGTTTCTTGGCAATTTCCCGCATGGAATAGCCTTCATTTCTCAGAACAAGAATAGACTGACGAGTTCCAGAAGAAAGTTCTTTGTTTCTGGCCATTTTGAGCCTATAATCAAACCCACAAATGCTGATGCTCCAGATATTCAACTAGTCTAAAGAAGGACAGTTGTATTGCTTCTTTAATAAGCACAACAGGTTTCAGCTGTGCTAACATAATTGTAAAAGGGTTTTCTAATGATCAATACTCCTTTTAAAATGATAAACTTGGATTAGCTAACACAACGTGCCATTGGAACACAGGAGTGATGGTTGCTGATAGTGGGCCTTTGTACACCTATGGAGACATTCCATTAACAAATCTGCCTTTTCCAGCTACAATAGTCATTTACAATATTAGCAATAGCTACACTGTATTTCTGATCAATTTGATGTTATTTTAAATGGACAAAAACATTTGCTTTTCTTTCAAAAACAAGGACATTTCTAAGTGACCCTAAACTTTGAACGGTAGTGTATATATTCTTATTCCATTCCTTTACTTTTGTGTCTATTAGATAGTTGTTGTGGCAGGAAAGTGAGAAGAGGAGCTATACAGGTATGATCATGTTAGACTTGTGGAAAGATTTTGACACTGTGGACCATGATATTCTCCTGATGAAACTGAAATGCACGGGTCTAAATGATGTAGCAGTGAATTGGTTTAGGTCTTATCTGACCAACAGAACACAAGTATGTAATGTTGGTGATGTTCTGTCAGAGGCCAAAGAAATATCCTGTGGAGTACCGCAGGGATCAATTTTAGGGCCTCTCTTATTTCTTATACATGTTAATGATATGCCAGCTACAGTAAAGTGCAAACTCCTGCTTTATGCTGATGACTCAGCCATACTGATATCAGTCAAGGATACAGTTTACATAGAGGAGACCCTGAGTAAGGAATTGCATTTTGTTAGAGATTGGTTGACTGACAACAAAATGTCGCTACATTTGGGAAAAACGGAATACATTTTTTTTGGAACAAAACGTAGATTGCTTAGGGCTGACAAGATAAAAGGTAAACTGTGCAAGCAAGGAGATTGAATCTAAAACAAGTGTAACTTATTTTGGTGTGTCCCTAGATCAATCCCTTTCTGGAGAACTGATTGCTGCTAAAATGATTTCTAAAATGGCGAACAAATTGAAATGGTTTATATCGTAATACTAGATATTTTAACATCAAAGTTAAGAAACTGCTTGTCTTAACCTTGATTCAGTGTAATTTTGATTATGCCTGCTCTGCATGGTATAGTGGGCTATCAAAAAAGCTGAAAAGGAGAATACAGGTCATGCAAAATAATGTTATCAGGTACATGCTTAAATGCCCCCCCTAGGACCTATATAGGGGTACAGGAGTTTCTGGAGGTGGGCTTGTTGCTTTTGGAGTCCAGAATGATGACAGAAGTGAGTGCTATGGGGCGATAGTCATTTAGTTCAGTTACCTTTTCTTTCTTGGGTACAGGAACAATGGTGGCCAACTCTGGGATAGATTGAAAATGTCCGTAAACACACCAGCTAGTTGGTCTGCGCATGCTCCGAGGACGTGCTTGGGATGCCGTCTGGGCCGGCAGCCTTGCGAGGGTGAACACGCTTAAATGTCTTACATCGGCCACGGAGATGGAGAAGCCACAGTCTTTGGTAGCCTGCCGCATCAGCGGCACTGTGTTATCCTCAAAGTGAGCGAAGGTGTTTAACTTATCTGGAAGCAAGACGTCGGTGTCCACGACGTGGCTGGTTTTCCTTTTGTAGTCTGTGATTTAACTAGGCAAGTCAGTTAAGAACAAATTCTTATTAACAATGACGGCCAAACCCTAACCTGGACGACGCTGGGACAATTGTGAGCCGCCCTATGGGACTCCCAATCACAGCCGGTTGTGATACAGCCTGGATTCGAACCAGGGTGTCTGTAGTGACGCCTCTAGCACTGAGATGCAGTGCAGTAGAACGCTGCGCCACTCGGGAGCCCACTAATATCAACAAAATTGTTATGACATACTTTGTCACAATCAACTGCGATAATTGTCTAGTAAAATATATGATTTTGTCATTCCTTCTAAGATTCTGATCTACGTCAGTGTGTACAGAGATGCCAAAAGTGGTCAAAATGCATATCCCAACCAGTTTAGGAGGGTCGAACCTAGGGGTGTGAACGTTTAAACGAAATTGGGATCTTTAACGTTAAGAAAAACCCGTAACAGAAAAACAATGGTTTTCCCCCCTCCACAAAACTCAAATCACAGTGCAGCTGGCTCGCCTGCTCTTTCTCTTCGCTAATGATGCGAGTGTGTGTTCAGTCTTCGGTGTGTTGCGTGTAAAATATCCTAGCCTATTAATTGATGATAAAGCCCTGCTTTACTGAAGTTGCGAGACATTGAAAGACAAGAAATTGCGAACTACAACATTCCAGCATGCCCCTCCTCTCTCTCTCCGTCCCTTGCTAGCTCGCTATGAAAGATCAGAGTGTTTGTGTTCTCGGAAGCACGGCAACTAAAATCCATTCCAAAAATACTGAATCTTAGTAATCGATTCCTAGTGGACGATTCCTACCCCCAAAAAGCAATGTCCTTCCCTGACTTTTCCTAAATGGTTGTATTTTACATTGCTCATGTCAGAATTTTTCAACTCACAAACAGAAGAGTATTTAGAGCCTTTTACCCCATAACTATTCACAACTTAACCCGCAAGACAATGAGCTATAGGATGTTTTGTACCCAGCCAGGCACTAGGCATGCGTCTCTGTCTCTATCTCCACACTGAAGCATACCACACTGCATCCTTGCCTCTGAAGCGAAGCAGGGTTGGTCTTGGATGGGAGACCAGAAGGATTAGGAGGCACTTTCCTCTGGTCTAAAAAAAATATTAGCCCAATGCCCCAGGGCAGTGATTTGAACATTACCCTGTATAGGGTGCCGTCTTTCGGATGGGAAGTTAAAACGGGTGTCCTGATTCGCTGTGGTCACTAAAGATCCCATGGCACTTATCGTCAGAGTAGGGGTGTTAACAACGGTGTCCTGGCTAAAACGGTGTCCTGGCTAAAATCCCAATCTGGCCCTCATGCCACCTAATCATTCCAAGCTTCCAATTGGCTTATTCATCCCCCCTCCTCTCCCCTGTAACTATTCCCCAGGTTGTTGCTGTAAATGAGAATGTGTTCTTAGTCAATTTACCTGGTAAAATAAGGTTATAGATAAGAATGAATGGGCGATAATTGTGCACGTTACTTCACAATTAAACTAGGCCTAACTGAACGATAAGGACGGTGAAGAGGTTGATTTAATTTATAAAAACAATAGTGTAATGACGAGATTGTGTTATGCCTACTCATCAGCATTGGCGCTCATGATTTTAGCAAATAATTTGACTGCGCGGCTTGCGGGTTAATACTGTATCATTCTCTTTTACTTTGTCAAACAAAGCTGTTACAGGACTGTTTTATTTGCTATAACTAAATGTATTGTAAGGGAAATGAAAACATTCTACATGTTGCACTAGGCTTTTAGAATACGGCAAAACATATCCTTGACGCTATCCGAGGTGATGAGCGAGGGGAAGCAAACGATGCTAGTCAGCCTGCGTATCAAAACTACACATAAACTAATTTCACAAACAATAAGAGTTAGCCTAAAGACAAGATTCAATTAACAATAGTTGATGAGTGACAATATTATGGGTTGTAAAATTATACATGAAGAGATGGGCGCAAATTGGAATTGACAGATACAGGGAAGGGAGCACAACTATCAAATCCTCCAAGTAAAACGTTTCACAAAGAGCATATTCTGCAGTTTCTATGACACTTACCTTTGTCAAATAACTCAAAATTCAAGAGGTGCAGCTCTATTTCCAAATATCACTTTTCTAAGAATAACCTGATGGCCATGGAATTCATCCTTTACAATTGTTTATGCACTATTTAACAAGAGTTGGTCCTTATGTTTGTACACCTTGCGGGTGGATATGCATCTGATGCATATGCTAAAGGTGACGCCCGGCAACGTTCTCTAGCGGGTATTTATAGGCTGAAAGGCCAGGCGGTTAGTGTTAAAAAGCCGTAGTGTACCCTTACAGACAAACAAAAACGCCGTAGCCGAGGCGCTTTCAAGGGTTTATGACTGCGGCAGATATACTTTAACTTCATTGCTCGGCCCTAGCGGTCATAATTAGGCCCATTATTTTGCATTGTGAATTGACGTGGAATTTAATGACTTTATCTTACCGTTTTAATGAAAAACCAATAAAAAAAAAAAATCTGTTTAAACCTTAAGCAAAATTGTCCATTTGTCACATCCGTGGTCGAACCCCCAAAAGGTCTGAACTGTCTTCACAGACAGGGCTGGGAGTATCTCCTTGTCTGTGCGGCTGAATATATTACAATACCAATAACCCTGTAACACCAACAGAGAAAGCCCACGCAGCCTTTGCTATGTCAGGGGTCCCCTGCTTATATTAACCTAGTCATATCTATGGGCTAAACAGAATCTTTCAGCAGAACCTTAGAAACCTACAGTACCGGACAACCATTTTGGATCTCCACTCCATTTCATCCTAAAAATTACAATTTCTTGCAGATCTTTTCTCATTTGGTAGATTTTTTTTGTTACATAGAAGGTACATGGAGTTAGCATATTTGGAGGTAGGACTACATAGAGTTCGCAACATGTTACAGTGTCATTCTCACCTTGGAACCCAAGTCAAACTTGAATTTGCTATTGTCCTCCTCCACTTTGTCCCCTGAGGCCATCTCCTTGGTCTTCATGGCACTGTACAGCACTGAGGTGATCTTCAACATCTCTTTCACAGCGTAGCCATCAGCCTGGTACAGACGCTTTGTGTTCACCTTGATGTGAGCCTTTGTTGCCTGGAATCAGGTGAAAGCACATTGAGTTCCCCTCCAAAACGTGTTAGCCTCGTAAACTACACATTCCCTTATTTTCTAAAGACATTTGCACTTAAAATTAAAGTGGCCTTGTTGAACATTTACCACAAAATAATACGATATGCGATAGACAAATATGGGAGGTCTCAAAATAAGCAAAATATTGACAAACAAACAGTCAAATAAATTAAACAAACGGAGTGGCTGTGAATCCAACTTCTCTGGACCCCTCTTCCCGACAGCTAAAGGTCCCTAAGCTTCGGTGCATGTACTTGACGCACTGTCTCTGCTCTACTGTACTCTGGCGAATGGTGCCCATTTAACAAAGTAAGACCAAGGCTGACGGGACTTTAGCTCTGGGGAAAAGGGATCCAGGGAGGCGAGAAGCAGGCGCCTGCCTTAAATAAATGACAATGCATCTTTACCATAAATTGGGCCACTGCCTTTATGAAGAAAATCCTGTCTGTCTCCGTGTCCACGTCACTCGGTATGTCCATTTGCGGTTCATATCTGTTGGAACGACAGAAACGTACGATACAATAAAAATCATTCCAACAGTGTGCTGTATCGTATGCATTTGTCAGAAGACTAGCTACTGCATTTGTCCGACTTCGCCTATTTATCACCTTTTCACAAGCCAAATGAGAATTTCTGCCACCAGAGTAAAGTTGGGGGTCCTGAAGTTCTCCATGGATATCAAGCGAGGATAGCCCAGAGCCCGCATCATTTCTGTGAAATCTGTCAAGAGATAGTTGATCTCATTATAACACAAATAACCAACTACTTTCTGCTGGCTGATACACAATAAGTTGGAAACCAGTAGAAAAAGGTAACTAGTGTCATGATGCCTGGACCAATAGTTCATATTGAACCCATCTGCTACCATAAATAGCAAGAAAGCTAGATTACTTTGGCAGATAGCCACCCTGTATTGCAAACCTTAGGAGAAACATCTTGTTTTCATCACGTAGCTAACGTTACAGTATAACTCATAATACCCATAAAGCCTAGTGGTCAAACACGGAAATGGTTCCAATTGTTTTATTCCCCCCATAAAATTTTTGCCATTAGGGGATTTCACAACCACTTCAAATAAGGTCCGTGTTAAGTAGGCTTACCCTGATGTGACATTTTGATAACCATGTAAATGTTTCTCTGACAATGTGAATTTTATCGAAACATTTACCTCCATTTACCCTATTTAAAAAAAAATGCTAATTAGCCGCTAATGTGGGTAGTCTATACATTCCTGTCGCAAACTTCATGTCACTCACATGGGCCATGACAATCTTGACGAGACTTCAAAGGTAAGAATCTTTGGATTAACTATCTCATGGTACCGAAATCTGTTTAAATGGACAATTCTGTGAACTGTGTTAGGTAAGTTAAAGTTTACACAATACTCATGGTTGCTAGCTAGATAGCAACATTAACCTGGCTAGATGGCTACACTAGATATTAGTCATTAAAACAAGTTGATCATTCTTTGGCTTTTATAAACCATCAGTCTAGCTTGCTAGTTAACTAGCTAGCTAACTTAGATGTTAAAGAGGTGTTCCTGATAATGTTTGTTTGTGTCTATGGGTGATGGGTGGGTACTTCAGGTACTACTTGACTTGTTTTTGTCATAATTGGTCAAGCTCATTACATTTTGTTGGGAATCATTGATGGACAGCAATATTCATGTTTCTGATTTTCAAGACTACTCAGGGACACTCAACAATTCTTGGAAAGCCATGCTGGTGTGTCTTTGGCATTCAAATTTGTGTAATTCTTTTGTGAAAAATTTTTAAAAAACTAACCCAGGGCTAGGTTTTCTGAAGACTGAGGTGGGGTTTCCTCTAACTTTTTACCTGGGCTTTGCTCCTTTCATATTTATTTTGATCCTGACAAACTCCCCAGTCCCTGCTGCTGACAAGCATACCCATAACATGATTCTGCCAACACAATACTTGAAAATAGAGAGGGTTTCACTGTGATGTATTGGAATTGCCCCAAACCTCTAGTTTTTATATTTAGGCCAGAAAGTACATTTATTTGCCGTGTTGCCTTGCAGTAATTCTTAACAGCCTTGTTGCAAACAAAATGGATGATTTGGAGTAGATTTTCTAACACAGCCTTATTTCTTTTCACTTTGTGAAAAAAAAGTTAAAGGGGTACAGACTTTCTTTAGGCACACTTGTGTTCAGATTACTTGTAATTTGCTAAATTTGTACCTTGTAAAATGTACACACACCAACGTTTGCCAAGCGTCCACTCGAAGCTTGTTCCACTGTAATCAATAGTGAGTGCAAATTAAATCACTCGCATCGATATTGTATGGAAAATCGATGGAGCTGGGACAATTCGCTGTCGCTACATGTGCCTTTTGTGCTCTTCTAAAAGACAAACCTCAAAGAACTAAGGTATGATACAAATACGGTGCATTCGAAAAGTATTCAAAATTGAGCTCAGGTGAATCCTGTTTCCATTGATCATCCCTAAGATGTTTATCCAACTTGATTGGAGTCCACTTGTGATAAATTCAATTGATTGGACATGATTTGGAAAGGCACATAACAGTCTATTTAAAAGGTCCAACAGTTGACAGTGCATGTCCGAGAAAAAAAAAAAACTAGCCATGAGGTTCAAGAAATTGTCCGTAGAGCGCCGGACAGGATTGTGTCGAGGCACAGATCTGGGGAAGGGTACCAAAAAAAAAATCTGCAGCATTGAAGGTCTCCAAGAACACAGTGGCCTCCATCATTCTTAAATGGAAGAAGTTTGGAACCACCAAGACTCTTCCTAGAGCTGGCCGCCCAGCCAAACTGAGCCATTGGGGAAAAGGGCCTTGGTCAGGGAGGTGACCAAGAACCTGATGGTTACTTTGACAGAGCTCCAGAGTTCCTCTGTGAAGATGGAAAAACCTTCCAGAAGGACAACCATCTCTGCAGCACTTCACTAATCAGGTCTGTATGGTAGAGTGGCCAGATGGAAGCCACTCTTCAGTAAGACACATGACAGCCTGCTTGGAGCGTGCCAAAAGGCACCGAAAGGACTCAGACCATGAGAAACATTCTCTGGTCTGATGAAACTAAAATTGAACTCTTTCGCATAAATGCCAAGTGTCACATCTGGAAGAAACCTGGCACCATCCCTACGGTGTAGAATGGTGGTGGCAGCATCATGCTGTGGGGATGTTTTGCAGCAGCACGGACTGGGAAACTAGTCAGGATCGAGGAAAAGACGAACGGAGCAAAGTACAGAGAGATCCTTGATGAAAACCTGCTCATGAGCGCTAAGGACCTCAGATTGGGATGAAGGTTCACATTCCAACAGGACAACGACCCTAAGCACACAGCCAAGACAACGCAGGAGTAGCTTCTGGACAAGTCGCAAAAACATCTGAACATCACACCCGTGGGACAGGTATAGGATGGCAACAACAACTGCCCAAGTTACACCAGGAATGCACAATCCCTCCATCAGTGCTCAGACTGTCCGCAATAGGCTGAGAGAGGCTGGACTGAGGGCTTGTAGGCAGGTCCTCACCAGACATCACTGGCAACAACGTCACCTATGGGCACAAACCCACCGTCACTGGACCAGACAGGACTGGCAAAAAGTACTCTTCACTGACGAGTCACGGTTTTGTATCACCAGGGGTGATGTTCGGATTCGCGTTTATCGTCAAAGGAATGAGCGTTACACCGAGTCCTGTACTCTGGAGCGGGATCGATTTGGAGGTGGAGGGTTCGTCATAGTCTGGGGCGGTGTGTCACAGCATCATCGGACTGAGCTTGTTGTCATTGCAGGCAATCTCAACGCTGTGCGTTACAGGGAAGACATCCTCCTCCCTCATTTTCTCGCCAGCTTGTCGTCTTAAAAAACTGAAATTAGCAGTGGTGTAAAGTACTTAAGTAAAAATACTTTAAAGTAGTACTTAAGTAGTCTCTTTACTATTAACATTTTTGACAACTTTTACTTTTCTTTAGGAATGAAGTAAAAGTATGTACTTTTTACTCCATACATTTTCCCTGACACCCAAAAGTACTCGTTACCTTTTGAATTTGTTTATTTGTTTACATTTTTATTTCACCTTTATTTAACCAGGTAGGCCAGTTGAGAACAAGTTCTCATTTACAACTGCGACCTGGCCAAGATGAAGCAAAGCAGTGCGACAAAAACAATAACACAGAGTTACACATAAACAAACATACAGTCAATAACACAATAGAAACATCCATGTACAGTGTGTGCAAATGTAGAAGAGTAAGTAGGTAAGGCAATAAAGAGACCATGGAGGCCATATAATTACAATTTAGCATTAACACTGGAGTGATAGATGTGCAGATGATGATGAGCAAATAGAGATACTGGGGTGCAAAAGAGCAAGAGGATAAGTAACAATATGAATGCTTAGCAAGACAGGAACATTATCTAATTCACACACTTATCAAGAGAACATCCCAGGTCCTCCCTACGGCCTCTGATCTGGCGGACTCACTAAACCAGGGGTGGGGAAACTTTTTGGCTCAGGGGCCAAATCGGGATTTTGAAATTCAATTGAGGGCCGCATTTTTTGGATGACCAATTGTTTGTTAAAATCAATTTGCGAGGGCCTTCCGAGTGGCGCAGCGGTCTAAGGCACTGCATTGCAGTGTTTGAGGAGTCACCACAGACCCGAGTTCAACCCCAGGCTGTGTCACAGCTGGCCGTGACTGGGAGACCCATGAGACGGTGCACAATTGGCCCAGTGTCATCTGGGGTAAGAGAGGGTTCAGCAGGCCGAGATTTCCTTATCCCATCGCGCTCTAGCGACTCCTGTGGCGGGTCGGGCGCATGCACGTTGACACGGTCGCCAGGTGTACGGTGTTTCCTCCGACACATTGGTGCGGCTGGCTTCCGGGTTAAGTGGGCATTGTGTCAAGAAGCAGTGCAACTTGGCTGGGCCGTGTTTTGGAGGACGCAAGGCTCTCGACCTTCACCTCTCCAGGGTCCGTACGGGAGTTGCAGCGATGGGACAAGACTGTAACTACCAATTGATACCAAGAAAGTGGGGAGAAAAAAAATGTGTAAAAAAACCCCGAAGTAAAACATTTTTTATGTCACGTGGCCCAGATTGAAGTGCCCAGCGGTCCGGAAACGGCTCAAAGGGCCGTACTTTGCCCCCCCCCTGCACTAAATACATGCTTAGTGTGTGTCTAAACACAAATTATCAATGAAACAACCAGGTACAACCCCAAATCTGTAAACACGGGCACCCTTATAGATATCATCCTGACCAACCTGCCCTCTAAATACACCTCTGCTGTCTTCAACCTGGATCTCAGCGATCACTGCTTCATTGCCTGCGTCCGTAATGGGTCTGCGGTCAAACGACCACCCCTCATCACTGTCAAAGCTCCCTAAAACACTTCAGCAAGCAGGCCTTTCTAATCAACCTGGCACGGGTATCCTGGAAGGATATTGACCTAATTTCGTCAGTAGAGGATGCCTGGTTATGTTTTTAAAAGTGCTTTCCTCACCATCTTAAATAAGCATGCCCCATTCAAAAAATGTAGAACCAGGAACAGATATAGCCTTTGGTTCACTCCAGACCTGACAACCCTTGGCCAGCACAAAAATAACCTGTGGCGTACTGTAGTAGCATCGAATAGCCACCGCGATATGCAACTTTTCAGGGAAGTTAGAAACCAATATACACAGGCAGTTAGGAAAGCAAAGGCTAGCTTTTTCAAGCAGAAATTTGCATCCAGTAGCACAAACTCACTCTTTCTAAAATGATCTGCCGAAATTGTTGCAACCCCTATTACTAGCCTGTTCAACCTCTCTTTCGTATAGTCTGAGATCCCCAAAGATTGGAAAGCTGCCGCAGTCATCCCCCTCTTAAAAAGGGGGAGACACTCTAGACCCAAACTGTTACAGACTATCTATCCTACCCTGCCTTTCTAAGGTCTTTGAAAGCCAAGTTAACAAACAAATCACCGAACATTTTGAATCCCACCATACCTTCTCCGCTATGCAATCTGGTTTCCGAGCTGGTCATGGGTGCACCTCAGCAACGCTCAAGGTCCTAAACGATATCATAACCGCCATTGATAAAAGACAATACTGTGCAGCCGTATTCATCGACCTGGCTTTCGACTTTGTCAATCACCACATTCTTATCGGCAGACTCAACAGCCTTGGTTTCTCAAATGACTGCCTTGCCTGGTTCACCAACTACTTCTCAGACAGAGTTCAGTGTGTCAAATCAGAGGGCCTGTTGTCTGGACCTCTGGCAGTCTCTATGGGGGTGCCACAGGGTTCAATTCTCGGGCCGACTCTTTTCTCTGTATACATCAATGATGTCGCTCTTGCTGCTGGTGATTCTCTGATCCACCTCTACGCAGACGACACCATTCTGTACACTTCTGGCCCTTCTTTGGACACTGTGTTAACTAACCTCCAGATGAGCTTCAACGCCATACAACTCTCCTTCCGTGGCCTCCAACTGCTCTTAAATGCAAGTAAAAGTAAATGCATGATCTTCAACCGATCACTGCCCGCACCCGCCCGCCCGACTAGCATCACTACTCAGGACGGTTCTGACTTAGAATATGTGGACAATTACAAATACCTAGGTGACTGGTTAGACTGTAAAACTTTCCTTCCAGACTCACATTAAGCATCTCCAATCCAAAATTAAATCTAGAATCGGCTTCCTATTTCGCAACAAAGCATCCTTCACTCATGCTGCCAAACATACCCTTGTAAAACTGACTATCCTACCGATCCTTGACTTCGGCGATGTCATTTACAAAATAGCCTCCAACACTCAGTCTATCACCGTGCCATCTGTTTTGTCACCAAAGCCCAATATTCAACCCACCAATGCAACCTGTATGCTCTCGTTGGCTGGCCCTCGCTTCATATTCGTCGCCAAACCCACAGGCTCCAAGTCTTTGCTAGGTAAAGCCCCGCCTTATCTCAGCTCACTGGTCACCATAGCTGCACCCACCCGTAGCACGCGCTCCAGCAGGTATATTTCACTGGTCACCCCAAAGCCTATTCCTCCTTTGGCCACCTTTCCTTACAGTTCTCTGCTGCCAGTGACTGGTACGAATTGCAAAAATCACTGAAGCTGGAGACTCATATCTCCCTCACTAACTTTAAGCATCAGCTGTCAGAGCAGCTCACAGATCACTGCACCTATACATAGCCCATCTGTAAATAGCCCATCCAACTACTTGTTTTGCTCCTTTGCACCCCAGTATCTCTACTTGCACAATCATCTTCTGCACATCTATCACTCCAGTGTTTAATTGCCTAATTGGAATTACTTCACCACTACGGCCTATTTACATTTACATTTTAGTCATTTAGCAGACGCCCCTATCCAGAGCGACTATTTATTGCCTTACCTCCCTAATCTTACCTCATTTGCACACACTGTATATAGATTTTTTCCTATTGTGTTATTGACTGTACATTTGTTTATTCCATGTGTAACTCTGTTGTTGTTTGTGTCGCACTGCTTTGCTTTATCTTGGCCAGTTCGCAGTTGTAAATGAGAACTTGTTCTCAACTGGCCTACCTGGTTAAATAACTGGTGAAAAAAATAATATATTTATTTTTTAAGTTGGTAAATTATGTCTGAGTTGGAGCGTGCCTGGCAACAACAAAAAAACGACAAAAAAACGACAAAATGTGCCTAATATAAGTACATGTTTGCGATTACGTTTACTTTTGATACTTAAGTTCATTTAAAACCAAATACTTTTAGACTTTTACTCAAGTAGTAATTACTAGGTGACCTTCACTTTTACTTGAGTCATTTTCTATTAAGGTATCTTAACTTTTACTCAAGTATGGCAATTGGGTACTTTTTCCACCACTGGAAATTAGTAAGCCATGGCTCTTAGGTCAGAGCCTATAAGGAAATTAATTGGGGTTTTGGATAAACACTGAAAATAAGGTCTGAGGTTAACACAGGTTTAACTTCTTCAGGCTAGGGTCCTTTTTCTCAATTTCCGCCTGACTGACGTGCCCAAAGTAAACTGCCTGTCACTCAGGCCCAGAAGCCAGGATATGCATACAATTGGTACCAATGGATAAAAATAAGGTCTGAGGTTAACACAGGTTTAAGGCTCCCGCATTCTTCGGTTCGGCTGGCAGCTAGCCGAAGGAGTGTGCATGCATACTTCCTTAAAGACCTTCACTTGGAAAACGAGGGGAAAAAGCGACAATAGTACTGTTTGTCCATCTTGATACACCCTTCCTCAAAATAGTCAGACTTAATCAAAGACAATTCATGAAATCTGTCATTCAATTTGACGTTTTTGCCGTCGAGATCTTAGTCGCGCAATTTTACATCTAATTAAGATATTTTGTTGCAGTTTTTTTTCATGGTATTTCTCAAGTGGAAAAAAATACATTAAAACAACTCGAGGTTGTCATAATTGAATGACAAACATTCCATTGAAGAATCTCTAATGTTGACCAATGACCGACGAAGGGGCGTAGACTTCCTCCGAGAAAAGATGTGCTTTGTTTTCATTAACGTAGCTACAGAAAAGCTTCAAAATTCACAAAAAGTGACGTTAGGTGATGACGATTATCTGTTAGAACTAAACGTATAAGATATCCTAAGCCTTTGTTTACCAGACCTTATTTTCGGCTTTAATCTCATACCCCCATTAAATTCCCTATAGCATTAACTAACGAGCCACTGCGGGCCTCCGCGTTATTAGTGCCCACAAAAAGACGCCATTACTATTACTCTCTATTACAGACATTAATAGCTAATATATTTTTAACTACCTCTTCTGTCTGTGGTAACAGTTAGCTAACGTTACTTACTTCGTAAGTCTCTAAAGGACATAGTTTGTTCGTGTTGTGGCACTCAATCACCCAAGGACGTCTTCTGGATCCTGAGAGATTTGAGAAAAATCAGATACTGCCTTATGCTACCAAAGTCAACGATTCAACTGTGGTGGCATCATCACTAACGTTACTTTAGCTAGCTAACTACGTTAACATGAGCCAAATCAGAAACATGACAGTCCGTAATATAACTATTTACATTAACTATACACTTCGAGCAATACACCTAGTTGATATCGTATTTGCGGCATAATGTTCTTAAAAGTTGCACACGATAACACAATACCTTCGCAAGGAAGTTTAAACACGATTTACCTGATCTTGGGTGTTAGATTGGCTAGCTTCTTCTATGAGGTATAGCTTGTTAGCTATCTGGCAGCAACAAAAAATATGCTTGCCCGTCTCTATGGAATCCAATACTACGGAATCATAGAGGAGACAAACCTATCGGTTTTAATGGAACGCATTCTCATAATTTAGCTAAAATAAGTTTGTAACTGGAAAAATTCTAATTTCGTCAATATTATAATAATATGGTTTACAGTCAATATAGTTTAATTATCATCACGTCAGCTTTGTATAGCCAAATAGCCTATATAGGTTAATTATATAGTTGGTTTAAATAAAATCCATTCTATGCGTAGATTATAGGGTCTGTGAATTTACATCGCATCCATTATAATAATTGGCCTCAATCCCTAGAATATTATATTTCAACCGGGTATCAACTGTCGGTATTGGTGCACTCATGGTACGTACGTAGTTTTCTGTATGTATAATGCTGCCACTGGACTGCTACAGGTGCACTGCATCTCAGCGCCAGTCTTTCGACAAGAGGCAGCATCTCTACTTGAAGGTACAGTATCTTTATCTACTCTATATATTGTACTCTATTTTATGTACCATGTTTGTTTAGCTATGTATTAAACTGTTCTTACTTTATAGTTGATGTTGTAAAGGTAGGTTACTGTAGACAAACTTTAATGTGACGTGCATATAATCAATGTTCTTCAATATAAGAACATTGTGGACACTTGTAAAAAAATATATATATATAATAATGGATGGTGGACTACAGCAATTAAGAATGGATCTGTTGTTGATTAAATTATATACCGGCATAAATACCCTTCATTGCAATGAACATATGATAATTCCTTTTTATTTGCGAGGGCAGAAATGTACCTATTTGCTTGTGAAAATGTAATGTATTTGCGAGGGCAGAAATATAATGCATTCTACTGTATATAGAATAAATTATATTTCTGTGCATTTGCTCTATTCTGTTTACCTTTTGTTGGTATCCCACTTGATGGTATGTACAATTTCACAAAGGTTATGGTATAGTTGCAATCACAATTTGTTTGATTTACTGAAGCCTACTGAAATGTAAGACTACTGACCTCCAGCAGCACCTGCTTTTTATCGACAAATTATCTAATTGTAAATGTCAACCTGTGCGGACTCCAGAGGTGTTCTTTTGCTTTACCTGTTGTAATGCCATTATTAAGGATTTGAAGTTGTGATTACCTCTTATTATAACCTTTTGAGTTGAAAATAAATCTCTTAAAGAAGTTCCAGTCATGTGAAATACAGTAGAATAGACCCGAATACAATGTAACTTTATTGTTCATTGGTTTTGTTTAACAAGTAATACTTTGTTTTCTCAAGGTAGGGGTAAAAATTATTGACACCCCTGTTTTCAATACCTTTCCATACCTCACCTTGCATGGATAATGGCAATAAGCCTTTATCTAAAATGTTTTATGAGTTGGAGACAATTCCTCCATACAGAATCCTTCCAGATCCTTGATATCCTTTGTCTGCGCTTATGGACTGTCCTCTTCAACTCAAACCACAGGTTTTCAATTGGTTTCAAGTCCCGAGACTGAAATGTTGATTTTGTAGACAATTAACCATTTCTTTGTGGATTTTGATATGTGCTTGGAGTTATTGTCTTGCTAGGATATCCACTTTTTTGGGCCAAAAAGTCCTGGTACTGGGTAAAGTTCATGATGTCATTGACTTCAGGGGCAAAGCAGAGAAGAGGAAAAGCCTGAAAACCAGATGCTTCCAGTTTATTGCGTCCCCACTCAGGTGTTTCTATATTATACTGAACAATATAAACGCTACATGTAAAGTGTTGGTCCCATGTTTCATGAGCTGAAATAAAAGATCCCAGAAATTGTCCATACGCCCAAAAAGCTTATTTCTTTCAAATGTTGCACAAATGTGTTTACTCCCTTTTAGTGAGCATTTTTCCATTGCCAAGATAATCCATCCACCTGACAGGTGTGGCATATCAAGAAGCTGATTAAACAGCATGATCATTACACAGGTGCACCTCTGCCACTATAAAATGTGCAGTTTTGTCACACAACACAATGCCACAGATGTTTTGAGACTGCAGAAAGGTCCCGTGTGGCTCAGTTGGTAAAACATGGCACTTGCAATGCCAGGGTTGTGGGTTTGATTCCCACGGGGGACTAGTATTGGAAAAGAAGTATAAAAATGCATGCACTCACTACTGTAAGTCGCTCTGGATAAGAGTGTCTGCTAAATGACTAAAATGTAAATGTAAGCTGTTGCAAGAGAATTTCTCTGCCATAAGCCACCTCCAACATTGTTTTAGATAATTTGGCAGTACGTCCAGCCGGCCTCACAACCGCAGACCACATGTAACCACACCAGCCCAGGACCTCCGCATTCGGCTTCTTGACTTGCAGGATCATCTGAGACCAGCCACCCGGACAGCTGATGAAACGGTGGGTTCGCTCAACTGAAGAATTTCTGCAAAAACTGTCAGAAACTGTCTCAGGGAAGCTCAGCTGCGTGCTCATCATCCTCACCAGTGTCTTGACCTGACTCCAGTTCGGGGTTGTAAGACTTCAGTGGGCAAATGCTCACCTTTGATGGCCATTGGCATGCTGGAGAAGTGTGCTCTTCACCAATGAATCCCGATTTCAACTGTACCCGGCAGATGGCAGACAATGGTGTGAATGGCGACGTGTGGGCAAGTGGTTTGCTGATGTCATGGTTGTGAACAGAGTGCCCCATGACGGCGGTGGGGTTATGTTATGGGCAGGCATAAGCTACGGTCAACGAACACAATTGTATTTTATCAATGTTAATTTGAATGCACAGAGATATACTGTGACGAGATCCTGAGGCCCATTGTTGTGCCATTCATCCGCCGGCATCACCTCATGTTTCAGCATGATCAAAGCAAATTTTATTGGTCATATACACATATTTAGCAGATGTTATTGCAGGTGTAGCAAAATGCTTGTGTTCCTAGCTCCAACAGTGCAGTAGTATCTAACGATTCACAACAATACACACATCTAAAAGTAAAAGAATGGAATAAAGAAATATATAAATATTAGGACGAGCAATTCCGGAGTGGCATTGACTTAAATACAGTAGAATAGAATACAGTATATACATATGAAATGAGTAAAGCAGAATGTAAACATTATTAAAGTGACCAGTGATTCCATGTCTATGTACATAGGGCAGCAGCCTCTAAGGTGCAGCGTTGAGTAACCGGGTGGAAGCCGGCTAGTGATGGCTGTTTAACAGTCTGATGGCCTTGAGATAGAAGCTGTTTTTCAGTCTCTCGGTCCCAGCTTTGATGCATGTGTACTGACCTCGCCTTCTGGATGATAGCGGGGTGAACAGGCCATGATTTTCTTTGGCCTTCCTGTGACATTGGGTGCTGTAGGTGTCCTGGAGGACAGGCAGTGCCTTCTTCACCACACTGTCACCACACCACACTGTGGTGCCTTCTTCACCACACTGTCTGTTTGGGTGGACCATTTCAGATAGTCAGTGATGTGTACGCCGAGGAACTTGAAGTTTTTCAACTTCTCCACTGCGGTCCTGTCGATGTGGTTAGGGGCGTGCTCCCTCTGCTGTTTCCTGAAGTCCACGATCAGCTCCTTCGTTTTGTTGACATTGAGTAAGAGGTTATTTTCCTGGCACCACTCCGCCAAGGCCCTCACCTCCTCCCTGTAGGCTGTCTTGTCATTGTTCGTAATCAGGCCTAAACTAAAATTGAGTTGTTTGGAAGGAACACACAACACTATGTGTGGAGAAAAAAAGGCATAACACACCAACATCAAAACCTCATCCCAACTGTAAAGTATGGTGGAGGGAGCATCATGATTTGGGGCTGCCTCAGGGCCTGGACAGCTTGCTATCATCCACGGAAAAATGAATTCCCAAGTTTATCAAGACATTTTGCAGGAGAATGTAAGGCTATCTGTCTGCCAATTGAAGCTCAACAGAATTTGGGTGATGCAACAGGACAACGACCCAAAACACAGAAGTAAATCATCAACAGAATGCCTTCGACAGAAGAAAATACGCCTTCTGGAGTGGCCCGAGTCCTGACCTCAACCTGATTTAAAATGCTGTTGCATGACCTCGAGAGCGGTTCACACCAGACATCCTAAGAATATTGCTAAACTGAAACAATTTTGTAAAGACGAATGGTCCAAAATTCCTCCTGACCATTGTGCAGGTCTGATCCGCAAATACAGAAAACATTTCGTTGAGGTTATTGCTGCCAAAGGAGGGTCAACCAGTTATTAAATCCAAGGGTTCACATACTTTTCCCACCCTACACTGTGAATATTTACACGGTGTGTTCAATAAAGACATGAAAACGTATAATCGTTTGTGCGTTATTAAGTTAAGCAGACTGTGTTTGTCCATTGTTGTGACTTAGATGAAGATCAGATCAAATTTTACTACCAATTTATGCAGAAATCCAGGTAATTCCAAAGGGTTCACATACTTTTTCCTGCCACTGTAAGTGGCCCAAGTTTTCAGGAGCAAAAAAATATATAAAATAAAAAATCTTAAATATCAGATTGTAACATAGTGGAGGCTGCTGAGGGGAGGACGGCTCATTATAATGCCTGGAATGGATTCAATGGAATGGTACTAAACACATCAAACATGTGGTTTCCATGTGGTTGATTCCATTCCATTTTTTTTTGTCAAATACTATATCTGTTTGGGATTCTTGCGGCGAATTTGCAGTATACAAATTATTTATAACTATGTTCCAGCCCCTGGACCATCCGCTCAAGGGAAAGTCGTCTGACTGCTGAATGTAATTGGGGACCCCTGCTCTAACACATACTGCTCAGGGAGCACACAGACATCCACTGTCTTTTGCTATTGTGTCACTCAACAGACCCAAGAGTCTTTCTCTCCATAGGGAACCATTGTTTGAGCTGCCACTGGCAATGACTGTGAAATTGGTCCTGCCAAGAAAGTAAAATCACTAAATGTGATCTGCCAATCTCAGCCCACCAGTGTATGTTAGTCTGGAGCCCGAAGAGGGTTACTGGTGAGGGTAGGTTCCAGGGTCTGCAGGTGTCTGTCTGGCACAGTGATGAGCATTGTTCCACACAGACTGACTGACTGACTGCAGGGGAGGTCCACTGTGGATACTCTTACAAGCAGGAGTGGATATTATGTTACCACCCACACAGGTTATGTTGCCACATTCAATTTCTCAACAAACTAGCAAACAAATAACCAAGCAAAACAGTAAATTCCCCCCCCCCCCCCCCCCCCCAAATCACATCACCACTGTGGTTATGCACACTCTTGTGTTTTTGATTGACTGAGAAATACACGTACATTAGCTTTTAGACCTCTTGAGGATTTACCTGGGTTTTCTCCGACAGACTCTTATTAGGATTGAGTTTGACCAAAAGGCTCTGCTGGAGCTGGTCTTGGAGCTGGTCTTTTTTTCTTAATTTTTCTTTCATGTTGTTGTCTTCACAAGTGTACCATTCTTATCTACTGTAGCCTTATCCTGCCCTTGCATGGATTGAGTTGCTATGGTGGCAATTGAGCAGTATGGAGGTATACAAAGCAATCAACGCAACGCAGGTAAAGCGATGCCGCGAGAGAGGCCAACGTGCCGGCACCCTGACGACACTACGTTGGCGAGTAAATAAACCGCCTTTACCCTCTATTGGCTAATGTACAATCACTGGAGAACAAACTGGACGAGCTCTGTTCGAGACTATCCTATCAACGGGACCTGAAGGACTGTAATAGCCTATGTTTCTCGGAGTCGTTGCTGGACATGGATAATATACACTGAGTGGGCAAAACATTAGGGACAGCGGCTCTTTCCATGAAATAGACTGACCAGGAGAATTCCGGTGAAAGCTATGATCCCTTATTGATGTCATTTCAATCAGTGTAGATGAAGGGGAGGAGACAGGTTAAAGAAGGATTTTTAAGCCTTGAGACAACTGAGACATGGATTGTTTATGTGTGCCATTCAGAGGGTGAATGGGCAAGACAAAATATCTAAGTGCCTTTGAATGGGGTATGGTAGAACTGCAACGCTGCTGTGTTTTTTTACAGTCAAAAGTTTCCTGTGTGTATCAAAAATGGTCCCCCACCCAATGAACTTCCAGCCAACTTGACACAAATGTGGGAAGCATTTGAGTCAACAGGGGCCAGCATCCCTGTGGAATGCTTTCGACACCTTGTAGAGTCCATGCCCCGACAAATTGAGGCTGTTCTAAGGGCAAAGGGGGTGCAACTCAATATTAGGAAGGTGTTCCTAATGTTTTGTGCACTCATTTTGTACACTCGGGTGTACATCAAGATGTTTTTTCTATGCATTGGCAGGACAGAACAGCAGCTTAGGATAAACTACAGGGGGGAGGTGTGTGTCTCTTTGTTAAGTACGTCTCGAGGTTCTGCTCGCCTGAGTTAGAATAACTCATGATAAGCTGTAGAGCATATTATTTACCAAGACATTTTTCATCTATATTTGTCATAGCTGTCTATTATAGCTGTCTGTATAGGGATATAAGCAAACAAGAAAATGCTCATCTACAGGTTGCACTCCTAGTAGCTGGTGATTTTAATGCAGGAAAACTGAAATCCGTTTTACCTCATTCTACCAGCATGTCACCTGAGCAACTAGAGGCAAAAAAACTCTAAATCCCTTTTACTCCACACATAGAAATGCATACAAAGCTCTCCCTCACCCTCCATTTAGCAAATCTGACCATAACTCTATCCTCCTGATTCCTGCTTGCAAGCAAAAACTCAAACAGGAAGTACCAGTGATGCGCTCAATACGGAAGTGGTCCGATGAAGCGGATGCTAAGCTACAGGACTGTTTCACTAGCACAGACTGGAATGTGTTTTGGGATTTATCTGATGGCATTGAGGAGTTTCACACATCAGTCACCAGCTTCATTAATAAGTGCATCGAAAATGTTGTCCCCACAGTGACCGTACGTACATATCCCAACTAGAAGTCATGGATTACAGGCAACATCCGCACTGAGTTAAAGGCTAGAGCTGCCGCTTTCAAGGGGCGGGACACTAATCCGGACACTTATATAAATCAAAAAAAAAAAGCTTCAAGTTCCTCAGTGTCCACATCAGTAAGGATCTATCATGGTCCACACACACCAACACAGTTGTGAAGAGGGCACGACAACGCCTCTCCCCCCTCAGGAGGCTGAAAAGATTTGGCACTGGCCCTCAGATCCTCAAAAAGTTCTATAGCTGCACCATTGAGAGCATCTTGACTGGCTGCATCACTGCTTGGTATGGAAACTGCTTAGAATCCGACCCCAAGGCGCTACAGAGGGTAGTGCATATGGCCCAGTACATCACTGGGACCGAGCTCCCTGCCATCCAGGACCTCTATACCAGGCGGTGTCAGAAGGAGGCCCTAAACATTGTCAAGTCATAGACTGTTCTCTCTGCTACCGCATGGAAAGCGGTACAGACCCACCAAGTCTGGACCCAACAGGACCCTGAACAGCCTTAAGCCTTCAGACTGATAAATAGTTAGTCTGGGTAGCTATTTGGTTTATTTAACTATCTGAATTGATCCTTTTTGCAGCAACTTATTTTTCTAACTCATCACATACTCGACTGGTTCTGTTTATTATCTATTTGTTGCCTAGTTAACTCGTGTATATAGCCGAGTTATCTTTACCTATTGTGTATTTATTATTACTTTTATTATTACGTGTTATTACTTTTCTATTCTATAGTTTACGAAGCATGTGCCGAATAAAATGTTATTTAACAGCTCATCTATTTGGTCCACACAGCTATTCTGTCACGTCCTGACCAGCAGATGGAGCTAGTGTTTTAGTTTTGGGGTCAGGACGTGGCATGTTTGTATTGGTTAAATGTTGGGTGGATGATTGGGACTTCCAATTGAAGGCAGGTGTGTATAGTTGCCTTTGATTGGAAGTCCTATATAGGTGTGTGTGTTTTTCTTTGGGGTTGTGGGTGGTTGTTTTTTGCACTGCGTTTCTAGCTGCAGAACTGTAGCTGTTGTTACTTTGTTTGCATTGTTAAGTGGATGCTTTACTTCTTTATTTTAATTAAAGATGAGTATTCACATACCTGCTGCGCCTTGGTCCATTTCTACAGAAGACAGCCGTTACAGAACCACCCACCAAAGGACCAAGCAGCAGAAGAGGAGGAAGCCACAGGAGAGAAAAAGGGAACAATGGACATGGGAGGACGTCCTGGACGGCAAGGGAGCCTACACCTGGGAAGAGATCCTGGCCGGAAGGGATTGCCTCCCATGGGAACAGGTGGAGGCACTCAGGAGAGTGGAGGCAGCTGGACAGAGGAACCATCGGGAACGTTACGCTGGAACACGGTTGGCTAGGAAACCCGAGAGGCAGCCCCAAGATTTTTTTTGGGGGGGGCACACGGGTAGTTTGGCCAGGCCAGGGAAGAGCCGTAAGCCAGCTACCCGTGACTACAGGGAGGTGCGTACGAGGTGGAGGGCGCCATGTTACGCTGAGGTGCGCACCATCTCGCCTATACGGACGCACAGCCCAGTTCGCCCAGTACCAGCGCCCCGCAGGTGCCAGGGCAAGGGGAGCATCGAGCCGGAAGGGGTGATGCCAACCCTGCACTCAAGACCGCCAGTGCGCCCTTTCGGTCCGGTGTTTCCCGCCAGACGCACTAGCATGGAGGTGCGTGTCTCCAGGCTGGCACGTCCTATACCAGCCCCACGCATCAGGAGTCTAGTGTGTCAACCCAGCCTCGCCAGTCAACAGTCACCAGAGCTGCCCGCCAGTCAACAGTCGTCAGTGCTGCCCGCCAGTCAACCATCACCAGAGCTGCCCGCCAGTCAACAGTCGTCAGAACTGCCCGCCAGTCAACAGTCGTCAGAGCTGCCCGCCAGTCAACAGTCGTCAGAGCTGCCCGCCAGTCAACAGTCGTCAGAGCTGCCCGCCAGTCAACAGTCGTCAGAGCTGCCCGCCAGTCAACAGTCGTCAGAGCTGCCCGCCAGTCAACAGTCGTCAGAGCTGCCCGCCAGTCAACAGTCGCCAGAGAGGTCAGACTGCCCTGAACTGCCGGAGTGGCCAGACTGCCCTGAACTGCCGGAGTGGCCAGACTGCCCTGAACTGCCGGAGTGGCCAGACTGCCCTGAACTGCCGGAGTGGCCAGACTGCCCTGAACTGCCGGAGTGGCCAGACTGCCCTGAACTGCCGCAGTGGCCAGACTGCCCTGAACTGCCGGAGTGGCCAGACTGCCCTGAACTGCCAGAGTGGCCAGACTGCCCGGTTCTGCCAGAGTGGCCAGACTGCCCGGTTCTGCCAGAGTGGCCAGACTGCCCGGTTCTGCCAGAGTGGCCAGACTGCCCGGTTCTGCCAGAGTGGCCAGACTGCCCGGTTCTGCCAGAGTGGCCAGACTGCCCGGTTCTGCCAGAGTGGCCAGACTGCCCGGTTCTGCCAGAGTGGCCAGACTGCCCGGTTCTGCCAGGGTGCCCTGCCTGTCAGGATCGGCCCGAGTGGCCCTCCTGTCCTCCGGCCCGGCCCGAGTGGCCCTCCTGTCCTCCGGCCCGGCCCGAGTGGCCCTCCTGTCCTCCGGCCCAGCCCGAGTGGCCCTCCTGTCCTCCGGCCCAGCCCGAGTGGCCCTCCTGCCCTCCGGCCCAGCCCGAGGGGCCCTCCTGCCCTCCGGTCCAGCCCGAGTGGCCCTCCTGCCCTCCGGTCCAGCCCGAGTGGCCCTCCTGCCCTCCGGTCCAGCCCGAGTGGCCCTCCTGTCCCCCGGCCCAGCCCGAGTGGCCCTCCTGTCCCCCGGCCCAGCCCGAGTGGCCCTCCTGTACCCCGGCCCAGCCCGAGTGGCCCTCCTGTCCCCCGGCCCAGCCCGAGTGGCCCTCCTGTCCCCCGGCCCAGCCCGAGTGGCCCTCCTGTCCCCCGGCCCAGCCCGAGTGGCCCTCCTGTCCCCCGGCCCAGCCCGAGTGGCCCTCCTGTCCCCCGGCCCAGCCCGAGTGGCCCTCCTGTCCTCCGGCCCAGCCCGAGGGGCCCTCCTGCCCTCCGGTCCAGCCCGAGTGGCCCTCCTGCCCTCCGGTCCAGCCCGAGTGGCCCTCCTGCCCTCCGGTCCAGCCCGAGTGGCCCTCCTGCCCTCCGGCCCAGCCCGAGTGGCCCTCCTGTCCCCCGGCCCAGCCCGAGGGGCCCTCCTGTCCCCCGGCCCAGCCCGAGGGGCCCTCCTGTCCCCCGGCCCAGCCCGAGGGGCCCTCCTGTCCCCCGGCCCAGCCCGAGGGGCCCTCCTGTCCCCCGGCCCAGCCCGAGGGGCCCTCCTGTCCCCCGGTCCAGCCCGAGGGGTCCTCCTGTCCTCCGGCCCAGCACGAGTGGTCCGTCTGCCAGGGTCAGCCCAAGTGGCCCATCTGCCCGGCGCAGTTAGCAGCGCCACCGAAGTGGGCTACGCCGACGGTGGAGCAAGGTCCACGCCCTGCACCTGAGCCACCTCCAGGATAGGTGGGTTGGGGAGGGAGGGTGTAGCACAGTGCCGTCGGTGACGGCAGCCACCCTCCCTTCCCTCCCTTATTGTTTTAGGGTTATTGTTTATGGGTTTTGTGTTGTTTTTTTTTGTTGGTAGGTGCATTCCGGGGTCTGCACCTTGAGGGGGGGGGGGTACTGTCACGTCCTGACCAGCAGATGGAGCTAGTGTTTTAGTTTTGGGGTCAGGACGTGGCATGTTTGTATTGGTTAAATGTTGGGTGGATGATTGGGACTTCCAATTGAAGGCAGGTGTGTATAGTTGCCTTTGATTGGAAGTCCTATATAGGTGTGTGTGTTTTTCTTTGGGGTTGTGGGTGGTTGTTTTTTGCACTGCGTTTTTAGCCTGCAGAACTGTAGCTGTTGTTACTTTGTTTGCATTGTTAAGTGGATGCTTTACTTCTTTATTTTAATTAAAGATGAGTATTCACATACCTGCTGCGCCTTGGTCCATTTCTACAGAAGACAGCCGTTACATATTCCTTGAAAGGACAGACAAAATGCATTTAGAGAACATTCTTGTAACATCAGGTGAATGTTTTTTGCTCCCTAAAAGAAACATTGTAGAATCATCCACACAACTGGACAGTTTTTGTGTTTTGGGAACATATCTTTTGTGATGTCCCAACATTGTTCTCACCAGACAGTTTCCACAACCTAATGAAACATTCTGGGAACCTTTAAGAACAGGTTAAATGTGTTCTAGGAACGTTCTTGCAACATCAGGAGAATGTTTTATACAAACATTCTATAATCATCACCACGACTGGACAATTTTTGTGTTATGAGAACATTTGCTGTGACATAACAAATGTTCTGGGAACTTTCACAGAACCAATTTTGGTTTGCTGGGTTCACTCTCAGTTGTTGTCCTTCTGTCATCTGGCTTTTCCAATTGTGCATTGAAGATTTGAGGGTAGGGACAAACACGTGATGGCAACAAAATGAACTTGTGTCATCTTGTGTGATTCTCGCGAATGGACTACCTATTGCAGCCAACCAGCCTAATTAGATGGTCTCTAACAATACCCACTGCTTCTGTTTTCTCTGTTTCTTCCCCCTCCCAGAATGATGCACTTTAGTGTTAAAAAAGCCTAATCATATGGTACATCAGATTGGGATTAAAAAAAGTGTTTCAAAGGTGTGCAGGGGTAATTATTGCCCTAGGATGTAATGTTCTCCTAGCTAAGTGGGGTAAGTGGATATCTTGCTCTGTTTGTTTAGAGATCTCCCTCTTTGAATGATAGATTGATGAATAGCCATATTTGCAGAGCATATAAAGGAGGATGACTCATTCCTATTTATAACAAAGTATAATAAGGTTTCTCAGTGTGCTAAAAACCATCTGTGATGATTGAAGGCTTGCACTGATCCGTTTATGTGTCAGAATATATGCTATAGCCTTTTGAGGCCCTCAGGGAAAATTTTGTTGGGGGGCCTATCATGCCGAATAATGTCCCCCTGCCCAAAGGTGTCCCCCTCCATTACAATGGTATGTGTTAGTTGAACATTATTCATTGTTTTATCCTAGGACCTACAATAGGTACATACATTACCAGTCAAAAGTTTAGACACACCTACTCATTCAAGGGCTTTTCTTTATTTTGACTATTTTCTACATTGTAGAATAATAGTGAAGACATCAAAACTATGAAATAACACATATGGAATCATGTAGTAACCAAAAAAGTGTTAAATAAATCTAAATATATTTTATGTTTGAGATTCTTCAAAGTAGCCACCATTTGCCTTGATGACAGCTTTGCACACTCTTGGCATTCTCTCAACCAGCTTCACCTGGAATGCTTTTCCAACAGTCTTGAAGGAGTTCCCACATATGCTGAGCACTTGTTGGCTGCTTTTCCTTCACTCTGCGGTCCGACTCATCCCAAACCATCTCAATTTGGTTGAGGTTGGGTAATTGTGGAGGCCAGGTCATCTAATGCAGCACTCCATCACTCTCCTTCTAGGTCAAATAGCCCTTACACAGCCTGGTGGTGTGTTGGGTCATTGTCCTGTTGAAAAACAAATGTTAGTCCCAATAAGCGCAAACCAGATGGGATAGTGTATCGCTGCAGAATGCTGTGGTAGCCATGCTGGTTAAGTGTGCCTTGAATTATACATAAATCACAGACAGTTTCTCCAGTAAAGCACCATCACACCTCCTCCTCCATGCTTCACGGTGGGAACCACACATGCAGACGTCATCCGTTCACCTACTCTGCGTCTCACAAAGACACAGCCGTTGGAACCAAAAATATTACATTTGGACTCATCAGATCAAAGAGCAGATTTCCACTGGTCTAATGTCCATTGCTCGTGTTTCTTGGTCCAAGCAAGTCTCTTCTTATTATTGGTGTCCTTTAATGGTGGTTTCTTTGCAGCAATTTGACCATGAAGGACTGATTCATGCAGCCTCCTCTGAACAGTTGATTTTGAGATGTGTCTGTTACTTGAACTCCGTGAGGTGCAATCTGAGATGCAGTTAATTGCCGATTTCTGAGGCTGGTAACTCTAATAAACGTATCTTCTGCAGCAGAGGTAACTCTGGGTCTTCATTTCCTGTGGCGGTCCTTATGAGAGCCAGTTTCATCATAGCGCTT
Organism: Salmo salar; assembly: GCF_965601325.2. Lineage (NCBI taxonomy): Eukaryota > Metazoa > Chordata > Actinopteri > Salmoniformes > Salmonidae > Salmo > Salmo salar. Next base: position 60,828,755 of record NC_138309.1, on the reverse strand, counting down.
GATGGTTTTTGCGACTGCACTTGAAGAAACTTTCAAAGTTCAGTGTAGACGAGACAAGGGAATGATATTGTAGAATAATACCGCAAATATGTTGATCTATTCATAAACATATCAAAGTAGGAGTGCTGTTCATTTAATCGTATCATTCATGTTGTTGAAATGTTAACAATAGTGACGCACCGATATTACATTTTTGGCCGATACCGATATCCAATATTTTCCTAGCCCCAAAAAATACGATACCGATATCTTAAATTTTAACGGCCTTTTTAAGGATTCTAGTACAGTTAAATAGTTAACACACACACATGGACACAGCGGTCTAAGGAACTGCATCTTAGTGTAAAAGGCGTCACTACAGTCCGTCGTTCGAATCCAGGCTGTATCACATCCGGCTGTGATTGGGAGTCCCATTGGGTGGCGCAGAGTTGGCCCAGCGTCGTCCGGGTTTGGCGGCGGAAGGCCATCATTATATGTATGAATTTGTTCTTTACTGACTTGCCTAGATAAATAAAGGTTACACACGCACACCACACTGACCAAAAAGTTATTTTGTCGGCATTTACGTATGTCCCCATTACCAGTAAAACTTAATCAAAACCTATTTCTTTCTTTTACTTGCTGTGCTGTTTCGTTGTTCATTTGTTCTGTCGTTTCATTTTCAACCAGGATTTCGTCATACTACATGTCAAGCAGTGAAGTTTCAGCTCTGTCTGTCCGTGACCTCTCTTCCTCGGTGCGCACTGTCACTGTGTCCGTTTCCATCTTTTGAGCTGTGTATGTAACATTTCACATAAATCCAGTTTTTTTGTCTGCATCGAAGTAGCTGTCCTTGTATATAGCATTGAGCATGGTGGCGATACAGTAAAGAGAGAATGCCACCGAATCGCTTGTTCACAGCCTGTGTTGGCAGTATTGTTGAGCAGGCGTTTCAATGCCATGACAGAGTGTATCACGTCTGCTGCAGGCGCAGTTGATGAGCTTATTTCAAGAGTCAGTTGTTCGAATTGAGCTAGCTAGTGTGTTCATGTTTCCAAGTTTGAAACATGTTCTCAAATGCCATTGAAATGGCAGCAGTGGTATGACAATCAGCATATTCATGAGCATGCAATACGACTTTCCTCAGTACGAAATCCTCGACGACCCACTGTGCTGTCAGATTCAGCATGCTCATGGGGCTGATATCGCTGATCCAAATGTCAGTCATGAAGCTAATAGCAGTGACGCTATTACTGTGTAACTCCGGTAGGGTAACATCTGAAAAATAGCCAACTTGGTAGTGTGTACTGGTGCTCGACCAGTACACACTACCACGTAAAATCACCCACGACAGAGAACGGTTGATTGTCAAGGGCAATGAATCCCATTATCTTGGTGTTAATGGATTTCGCCTTTGAGTTGTCTCGCTGAAATTTTCTTACTCTTTCAAATGACTGATCGACTTGTTGACTGCGCAAGCCATACAGCAGACATTGTGGGCTAGGTTAGGAATGCTGTGTTGCACGTGTAGCGCAAAATTTTACGTGGCGTCATTACGTCATGTACCTACGTTATATAGGTACGCAGGTCAGCTTTGACATCGGTTTTGCACATTGGCGTTAAACTAGACATCGGGCGATACCGATGTTGGCATTTTTAGCTAATATCGGCCGATTCCGATATGGTCACCGATATATTGTGCATCCCTAGTTAACAAGGTACCTAAAAGTAGTTTGAAGTTTTGTTTTCATCTTATTAGCTAAACAAAACTACTTTAAACATAGTGGGGATGAAAATAACATAATTTTGGCTGTAATTATCTGTTGATATAGCAACGGACGCTAATAGTTTATCACATCTCATTGTGATGCGGGGGGGACTATTTGGTTAAAAAAAAAAAAACATTTTAGTGACCCCCCTCTTTACGGCGGAGAAACATTTTACGTTTTAAAGTTAATTTACTACACATTCCACACAATATTTTCTTCTCCTCAGTCTTCCAGCTAATTTTCTGAAATTATACACGTTTTGCTATGGGTTGGAGAAAACATTTATCAATTTTATAACTACTTTCTTGTAATTCTACTTGTTTTGACATGGGGCAGAGAATTCTTTTTGCCGTTTTACAGCTAATTTGTGCAATTCTACACATTTTGCCATGAGCTGGAGAGACATTTTAGCAGTTCTAAAGCACGTTTTCTGAAATTATATACATTTTGCCATGACTTATGCCATGTTAATATGATATCTGAGTGAGAGTGACTAACAAAATCAATGGAGACCCCATGGAGGTCAGGGCCCCTGGGCACGTGCCCTTCAGCCATGATTACTACAAGTTTTGATACCTGCGTAGACTAACTTACCAATCAGGAAAACTGCTAACGCACAACCAAATTTCGAAATTGCACCTGCTGTATTCTACTATTTTAACACTCAACAGTAAGTTGAGAACCCGACTGAGTTCCTAAAAATGTCATGGTCCTCCAAGTGGCCGGGGCCTTATGCCCAGGGGCGGCCCTGCTACAGGCAGAATCTATAGGTAGTTTTAAAGGGGAAATTCAGGATTGGTACATACATTTTTTTACTTTTATATGGCTATTGATTCTTGAATATAACTTGAATTACGGACTGCATGTTTAAGTATGCGGCACAGCAGCACGATGTGAAAAATACATTTATTGTGAAATTATAGCCTTGGGAGAACATGTTTCTAGACTATAATTGCTCCACCTCAAGCAGGTATCCTCCTGCACTTAGCTACCAACTGACCATCTCAATTCTGTGAAAAAATTAAATTAATAATAGAATAACTGGAAAACGTTCCTCTTGTTAAAAATATGATCAAACTGGTAGGTCTATACAGATGTAGGATCTCCATTTGAGCCAGTTTTCTACAGCAGTAAGATAATCCTGCAGCAACAGGAAATGTGAATTATTATGTGGATTATAAGTATTGGACATTTTTTGTAGCGGTTGATACATTTTTCGTTAGGACAAATCACGTCTGACATTTTAAAGTTGAAATTACAAACTTTAGAAGCCTTTTTAAACTTTTGATACACTACAAGTTTGCATTTCCTGCTGTGCAGGAAATTTATCAGCAACAAAAGAGTGATCAAATTAAGATCCATCATCTATAGGACTTACCCATTGACCGGCATCTCAATCAAAAAAACTAAACAAACACAGAAATGAATAACAGAATAATTGGAAGATATTTATCTTATTTGAAAATATTGCTGTGGATCGCCTTGAATCTCTGAGGAAAATATATGAATATAAAATTCCTGACTAAAGAGAGGTCAGAGGCCAGGTGCTGTATAGAGAAATATCAAGAAATTACAGGGCAGAGTGAATTATTCTTTCTGTTATTTGTGCAGTCTACCATAAGGTCGTACACAGAATAAAAAAAATGCAATGTTTTATGCAGTATGTGTATTGCACTGCTTGTCCAGAATGGTTATAAAGAGATTATTGGCTCTGTTCTTGACCTCACAGAGCTAGCTCCCCCGAACAGAGATGAGTTGGACCATGGGAGGCATGGCCCTGACCTGCCTACTGCTGCTGAAGATGCTAAAGGTGAGATATGAACAAAATACTGTATTGAGACTGTATCTGTTACATGCAAATGTGTTGTTGTTTTAAGCAGAACCATACAGTCGTGAGTGTTGTTGAGCGTGACACACTATAATAGCCAAAGTGCTCTCAAGAGCCACTTATAACTGTTGGACACTGTAGAGTACAATGAGTGTACAGTGTACAGTGAGCTGAGTCTGTACACAGGAAACACCTATTGTTTAATGGTTGGACTGTGGTGAGACAGAATGTAGCTACTGTCGTACAGAGCAATACATTTTTAGCTGCCCCCTCCAATGAAACCTTTTATTCATTCATTCAATTATGTTTTTGAAATCCCACTAGATGGCAAAAGAGAAGAAGGCTATTCCATTAACTCAGTAATAAAAGCATAGAGCAAAGTGTTACCAAACATATAAATAATTTTTTTTTTTTAATAAAACATGCGAAGTGTTACCAAACACACACATCTACACATACCAGAAAATACTGTATGATAGAATGTACTGTACTTGTTATTATTCTCTTGGTTCTTCCTCTTGGTTCTTCCTGATTTTTTTGTTTCCTCTTCCAGGTGGAGATGGTTGGTGGTAAAGTCCTGGAGGAGACCTACATGAGGTGGATCCACTACAAAGACGAGTGTGTGAAGATGATTGACTATGAGCCATTTCCTCAAGGTAAGAATACAACTCGACTCAAATAGATTTGGCATTTAGAAGTGGTTCCTTGGTAAACTTCCCATAGTCTCTCACACAACTGGGAGTAGAGTACCATAAGTCTGGCAAGCGAGACTAATTAAGGATAAAATAGGATGGGTTCCATTGGCATATTTTTTGGGGTTGTTTTATATTATGAAGTGGGCCAGAAGGCTTCTGGTAGAACAGTGGTTTCCAACCTTTTTGGATTACTGTACAACCAACTGAATTTTGCCCTGCCCAGAGTACCCTTGAAGTACCCCCTCATGTGCATTTTACCAGTAAGCCTATGGTCTCACAAGTCTTTTCAAGTACCCCCTATGGATAGGCCAAGTACCCCCAGGGGTTGTAGCCCCCCTGGTTGGGAACCACTGTGGTAGAAGATTGCATTTATGTATACAGGGCATTTAGACATATACAGTGCATTCGGAAAGTATTCAGACCCTTTTATTTTTTTCACATTTTGGAATGTTACAGCCGTATTCTAAAATGGATTAAAACATTTTTTCCCTCATCAATATACACACAATATGAAATGAAATACCTTATTTACATAATTATTCAGACCCTTTGCTATGAGACTCGAAATTGAGCTCAGGTGCATCCTGTTTCCATTGATCATCCTTGAGATGTTTCTACAACTTGATTGGAGTCCACCTAGGGCTGTTGCGGTGACCATATTACTGCCACACCGGCGGTCACGAGTCATGAAGGCAGTCAAATTCCAACGTGACCGTTTAGTTACGGTAATTAGGCTTCTCCAAGCTCTGATGCTGCAGGTCATTCGTAGCCTACCAAACTTGCTAACTGCCTGGTACTCAGCACTCTATTGTCCCTATAATCATATAATCACTCTAACATCAATGCAAATTATATTGAAAATCGAATCAAACACTTCATGAGAGCCCATGAGGCCATGTTGTGCAACATTTCTATAGGCACGAGAAAACAGAGTGATGGCCTCTATTATAAGAGGAGGGTCCCATCAGCTTTCTACAGACTTTCTATAGACTAGGCCTACAATTTTTTTCTCAGCTTTCCTAATATTAAGCACATTGCGTATCTTTACAACAAGAGTATAGCCTATCTGGCTGGCATGAAAATTAACCACGGGAAAAGCATTTACATTTACATCATTTAGCAAACGCTCTTATCCAGAGCGACTTACAAATTGGTGCGTCTTCCATTCGCTATTTAAGTGCATAAGATGACATTTTTTCCAGACAGGTGCATGATAATGGTCCATTCTAAATCAAAACAAAATCAAAACAAATTTCACACAGACAGTACTGTGCAAAGTTTTAGGCAGGTGTGAAAAAATGCTGTGAAGTAAGAATGCTTTCAAAAATTGACATGTTAATAGATTATATTTCTCAATTAACTAAATGTAAAGTGAGTGAACAGAAGAAAAATCAAATCCATATTTGGTGAGACCACCCTTAGCCTTCAAAACAGCATCAATTATTGTAGGTACACTTGCACAAAGTCAGGGATTTTGTAGGCATATAGTCAGGTGTATGATTAAGAAATTATATCAAACAGGTGCTAACGATCATCAATTCAATACATAGGTTGAAACACAATCATTAACTGAAACAGAAACAGCTGTGTAGGAGGAATAAAACTGGGTGACGACAGCCAAACTCAGCTAACAAGGTGAGGTTGCTGAAGACAGTTTACTGTCAAATGTCATACACCATGGCAAGACTGAGCACAGCAACAAGACACAAGATAGTTATACGGCATCAGCAAGGTCTCTCCCAGCAACGCAGTCAGGAATTTCAAGGCAGACAGGGGTTTCCAGATGTGCTGTCCAAGCTCTTTTGAAGAAGCACAAAGAAACGGGCAACGTTGAGGACCGTTGACGCAGTGGTCGGCCAAGGAAACTTACTGCAGCAGATGAAAGACACATCATGCTTACTTCCCTTCACAATCGGAAGATGTCCAGCAGTGCCATCAGCTCAGAATTGGTAGAAAACAGAGGGACACTGGTACACACATCTACCGTCTGGAGAAGTCTGGTCAGAAGTGGCCTTCATGGGACCCTGGTACACCCATCTACCGTCTGGAGATGTCTGGTCAGAAGTGGCCTTCATGGAAGACTTGCGGACAAAAAGTCATACCTCCGACGTGGAAACAAGGCCAAGCGACTCAACTATGCACGAAAACACAGGAACTGGGTTGCAGAAAAATGGCAGCAGGTGCTCTGGAGTGATGAGTTAAAATGTGAAATATTTGGCTGTAGCATAAGGCAGTTTGTTTGCCGAAGGCCTGGACAGCGGTACACGAATGAGTGTCTGCAGGCAACAGTGAAGCATGGTGGAGGGTCCTTGCAAGTTTGGGGCTGCATTTCTGCAAATGGAGTTGGGGATTTGGTCAGAATTAATGCTCTCTTCAATGCTGAGAAGTACAGGCAGATACTTATCCATTATGCAATACCATCATGGAGGCATCTGATTGGCCCCAAATGTATTCTGCAGCATGACAACGACCCCAAACATACAGCGAAAGTCATTAAGAACTATCTTAAGCGTAAATAAGAACAAGGAGTCCTAGAAGTGATGGTATGGCCCCCACAGAGCCCTGATCTCAACATCATCGAGTCTGTCTGGGATTACATGAAGAGAGAGAAGCACCTGAGGCTGCCTAAATCCACAGAAGAACTGCGGGTTAGTTCTCCAAGATGTTTGGGCCAACCTACCTGCCGAGTTCCTTCAAAAACTGTGTACAAGTGTACCTAAAAGAATTTATGCTCTTTTGAAGGCAAAGGGTGGTCACATCAAATATTGATTTGATGTAGATTTTTCTTCTGTTCACTCACTTTGCGTTTTGTTAATTGATAAATATAATCTATTAACATGTCTATTTTTTAAGCGTTCTTACTTTACAGCATATTTTCACACCTGCCTGAAACTTGTCCACAGTACTGTATATAATTTAGTATATGTAAAGACAAGATTAAATCAAGAATAGTCTGATAGGTGACAATATTAGCTTATCACTTGTGAATTATATACAGTATTATCCCTTTTGAATGATGCCCAGCATAAGGCAAGAAACAATGCCTTTTTTTTTGCTACTTTTTCTAATCATAGTCACACATCTCATTTAGCCTAGCCCATAGGCCTATATGTTTTGATAAATGTTTTTATCACAACTGAAGTGGCCAAATAACTTATTAAAATTAAGCACATTAATCCCCTTTACAAGGGATGTAGAGCCTAACTGGCATACATAAACAGCGCGTGAGTTTGGGGAAGATCATTTTCACCTTAAGAATGCACCTTTATAATAAAAGCATTACGTGCATAATCACATTTGCTGTCACTTTTGATAAGGGTGTTTTCCCGCTAATGTAACATTCGCGCTTATAGCCTACTGCCGTGTGCACATTGCTGCGCGTATAATGTGAAGAAATAGCCGAATCGTTTATCCACATTTTCATCTAAATGTTCTGATCGGTTGCATCGGCCTCATTGCGTGAAAAACGTTTTTTTGATGCTAGTGGTTGTATTCATTTGGGATCTGTCGCATCCCACAACTGTCCCAGACTATGTTTGGAATATTTATTTCTCGCACAGAATATAATAGGTCAACTTTTGTACTATGGGGGATAGTATATTGACATAGGCTAGTGCTTTTGCTGTTCGTTAGGCCTACTCATCTTCTTGGCTGACGACAGTTCTTCCAATATCTTCAATTATGCAACTTGGAATTGGATCAGGATGCGCGCAGTTGCTCCCCCGATGTGTCTGTCTTCGCTTGTCGCCTGTGAGAGACCTGATCACGTGATGGAGAGCCATGTGAGTGAGAGGTGCTTCAGAGCACGCAGCACTCGTGGAGAAGGGCACAACGCAGCACTCCGGGCCAAGACTGATGAAGTGTGTACAGCCAGTGCAAAAGAAAAAGCAGAGCTCGTTCATTTGAAGCAACTTTAAAAAAAAAATCATAATTAGAGTCGCATCATACGGCTTTACAATGTATTACAAATCAAAACATATAGCCCAACATTTGTAGAACAACTAAAGTTACATTAATAACTCTAAATTAAGCATATAGGAATACCTATTTCTTTGATAACAGCTCAACACAGAATAGCCGCATGTGCGCACTCCCTCAAATCGTTTGGAGAAAATATCCAGTCTATTTTATTCAGCTTTGTTCAATTGTATTCTTCATACTATAAAATAATATAAATAATGCCACAGAATTCTAAGCAAATCTTGTCTGCTAAATGAGATAGTATAGCACACAGCCATTTGACATAGCCAGATCAAGACCTAACATAAGGACAACTCAAGAGTATGCTATTCTGTTCTTCTGAAATAGAGTGCATTTTCTTCATATTATGTTTCTTTAGACCTGTCTAAAATGAATAATGAATTTATTGTGAAGGTGTAGGGTATAATACATGGATTTGTTAGACTTTTCCAAATGTAGATGTTCCAAAAGTCTGCATCAGTGGCTTGTAGGCTATGTTTGGAAGCCAGGAGATGCTACATGTGTTTATGCTAATTAACAGTCAATTACCCTGAGACTGACAGTTATTTGCTTGATAATCACCGGCTGATGAAATTTTTGACTGCCACAGTCCTAAGTCCACCTGTGGTAAATTCAATTGATTGGACATGATTTGGAAAGGCACACACCTGTATATATAAGGTCCCACAGTTGACAGTGCATATTAGAGCAAAAACCAAGCCATGAGGTCGAAAGGAATTGTCTGTAGAGCTCTGAGACAGGATTGTGTCGAAGCACAGATCTGGGGAAGGGAACCAAAACATTTCTGCAGCATTGAAGGTACCGAAGAACACAGCAGCCTCCATCATTCTTAAATGGGAGAAGTTTGTAACCACCAAGACTCTTCCTAGAGCTGGCCGCCCGGGCCGAACTCAACAATCGTGGGAGAAGGGCCTTGGTCAGGGAGGTGACCAAGAACCTGATAGTCACTCTGACAGAGCTCCAGAGTTCCTCTGTGGAGATGGGATAACCTTCCAGAAGGACAACCATCTCTGCAGAACTCCACCAATCAGGTATTTATGGTAGATTGCCAGATGGAAGCCACTCCACAGCAAAAGGCACATGACAGCCCGCTTGGAGTTTGCCAAAAGGCACCTAAAGGACTCAGACCATGAGAAACAACATTATCTGGTCTGATGAAACCAAGATTGAACTCTTGGGCCTTAATACCAAGTGTCACGTCTGGAGGAAATCTGGCACCATCCCTACGGTGAAGCATGATGTACTGGGAGACTAGTCAGGATCGAGGGAAAGATGAACGGAGAAAAGTACAAAGAGATCCTTGATGCTCCAGAGTGCTCAAGACCTCAGACTGGGTCAAAGGTTCACCTTCCAACTGGACAACGACCTTAAGCAGAGAGCTAAGACGACGCAAGAGTGGCTTCGGGACAAGGCTCTGAATGTCCTTGAGTGGCCCAGCCAGAGCCCAGACTTGAACCCAATCTAACATCTCTGAAGAGACCTGAAAATAGCTGTGCAGCAACGCTTCCCATCCAACCTGACAGAGCTTGAGAGGATCTGCAGAGAAGAATGGGAGAAACTCCCCAAATACAGGTGTGTCAAGCTTGTAGTGCCATATCCAAGAAGATCTTAGTCTGTAATCGCTGCCAAAGGTGCTTCAACAAAGTACTGAGTAAAGGGTCTGAATACTTAGTGTGTAAATGTGATATTTCAGTTTTTAAGTTGCTTTGACATTACGGGGTATTGTGTGTAAATTGATGAGTATTTTTAATTTGTTTTAATCAATTTTAGAATAAGGCTGTAATGTAACAAAATGTGGAAAAGTCAAGGGGTCTGAATACTTTCCAAATGCGCTGTAAATTTACATTGAGGTGCAGCTAGTTGTAGTTGCCTATCCTTGGTCAGATAGAATTGCCTGTAAAGCATTCTAAACACTGCACACTCTATTTTGGTCAGTCTGGATGACCAGTCTGCAAATGGAACGCTCGTGGTTATGTTCTTTCTCTGTCTCCCAGGCTTGTTCTGTAACAGGACGTTTGACCGCTACGCCTGCTGGCCAGATGGTCCTCCTGGGTCGGTGGTCAACGTGTCCTGTCCCTCCTACCTGCCCTGGTTTGACAAAGGTGACTGACTTATTTTTACTTTCATCTACATTGTATTGTCGATGGTCATCTATTGAATTGTGATATGATGTCACAGAATAATACCCCGAAATATATTGACCTATTCATAAAACATATAAAAGTAGCCGTGCTGTTCATATAATCATATTCATTATGATCTGTTTGGTTCTTATTTTTCAGAGTAAGTAACTCACAGACACTAGAGAAGCTTTAACCAAGTTGAATTCTTCCGAAAGGGTTGTTACAGCTGTAATTCAGACAGAAAAAACGTTTCACACAAGCACTGATAGTTAACCCTTTCTCCTAGGCTGAGTCTCCTCCACAACCGAACAGCCAATGCTTCCCTGTTGCTAGACAGAACCTTAGTGTTATCTGTTCTTCCTCACTTCATCTAACCTGACCTCTACCCCAAAGTGCTCACTCCTCCCCAACTCAAGGTTGTCATGGTTATTGATACCAGACTGTGTCTCTTCTCCTCCCAGGGGATCCCCGATGGCTAACAATAACATATCTGGACATAATGTAAACGTTATACATTACCCTCTCTCCCTCAGTGACATTTGTTCGTTTCTAAGCTCTCCACCCGTCTCCCCTTCTCAATGCTTGCCACATGTAATCGCTTCCCTGCACTCAACACATTCCAAGCTTAGTTGCACCCACTATATACCTTCCTCCTATAACCCTTAACTTCTGGTGTAGACCTTCAACCTTAGCACTCCATCAGTGACATGAATAAGTAACATTTCATATTCTCAGAACCCAACAGATCTAAATGGCAAAACTGATCCTATTTTAGCACTCCTACTCTGAGACACAGCTCCAATAATTATGCCAATTTGGAAACATTGTTTGTGCGTGTTGCTTTCAGAATAGCGTGTGTGTGTGTGTGGGCACAAGCTGTATGCGTGTTTCTGTGGAAAGAATTTTTTTGTCTGTGCACTCAATGTGTATTTATGTTTGTGTGTGTGTGTGCGCACGTGCATGTGTGCGTATGTGAACACACACTGGACATGTCTGCGGGATGTCCAGTGTCTCAGGGTGTGGTGCGTCGACGGTGTGGCTCTGATGGCCACTGGGTGGAGGAGGAGGATGGGGAAGTCTGGAGGGACATGTCTCAGTGTGAAGAGGAACAGGAAATCACATCTCAGGAGGTACCTGACAAAAACACTATCTATTGTTTTTTACTTGTAGGTATTAATGAGCACTGTGCCCCTGAACTCTTCAGGTAAATCAGCCTTCTGTTCCGTCAATTGGGGGGGGGGCTGTACTACTGTCAACTTATGCAATCCCTTAACGCAAAGCCTTCAATGTCTGCAGATCTGACGGGTCTGGATAATGTAGGTATAAGCAGTGTAATGATAGAGTTTCCACCTTACAGATCTGCAAACATTAATGGATTAAGGCTAAGGGGAAAGGCTAGGAAGCGATTTGGGAGCGGCCAACGCTTATTTAAAAAGTTGTTTCTGTCTTTGTCGGTACGAAGATGTGTATATAAAGTCCTACTTAACATAATCTCTTCTGACATGAGTTTCCATGGTAACACCGCTCTGCATTGTTTTTTCCACAGCTGTGGTTCAAGCAGTTGATGGTGAGCTTCAGGATGCTATACACGGTTGGCTACACCCTGTCCCTCTTCACCCTGGTCTCAGCGCTCATCATTCTACTGAGTATCAGGTACACTTGTCCTTCTGTTCACCACCGCTCTTCAAATAGAAACACTGGTCCACTTCACTCATCTCTACTCCAGTAATCAAGCACTTACATCAAAGTCATATTTACCACAGAAAGCCCAAAAGGAGGCTTTGGATGAGTATTGGAAAAAGCAACCATAGAGATGTAACAGTATGGGAAGGTTTGTGAGTGTGACTAAACATAAGGACATCTTGAGAAGATTTCTTGGTAGTATTCTTTGATGGTATTTTTTTTGGTAGTAATATTTCTTGGCCAAATGCCTCTATTGTTCCCCGTCAGGAAGCTTCACTGCACCCGCAACTACATCCACGCAAACCTGTTTGTGTCTTTCATCCTGCGAGCCGTGTCGGTGATCGTCAAGGACACCATGCTGGAGCGTCACTGGGGCCGGGAGATCATGAGACAGGCCGACCTGGGAGAAATGCTGAGTCACGAGGTGGGTTGTGAGCAGTGTAGGTGGAGCTACCGTATTGCTTGTTCCTATCATATTTATTCCTTCAAGTCTGCAAACACTTGAATACCCTTGGATATGGTGACGTGATCTGTGGAGACTAGGAGTTGTTTTTGGACTCAGCAAAATGTCATCACTGATTGACCATTATAGTAATCACCATCTTTGCAATATTTATCTCAAGGCTGCCATTGGCTGCAGGATGGCCCAGGTGGTGATGCAGTATTGTGTTCTAGCCAATCACTACTGGTTCTTTGGAGAGGCCATCTACCTGTATTCGGTGCTCATCGCCTCCGTATTAATTGAGAACAACAAGTACTTGCCTTATATCTGCCTCGGCTGGGGTGAGTAACATATCCTTTGTCTACATCCAAAATACCACTTCTGCCTTTTATACCCACTGTGTCGTATTAATGCTCAATGTCTTTTTTGTCAGGAACCCCTCTTTTATTTGTCCTTCCTTGGATGTTGGCCAAGCTATTGAGAGAAAACAAAGAGTGAGTGGGTGTCCATGTGTCACCTCAATCAGTGCACACTGCACGGCCTGTTGTTTGTATTGATTTAGAGACAGGCGTAAACAATGAATGTCCCAATCTGGTACCCTCAGGTGCTGGGCAGTCAATGAAAATATGAGCTACTGGTGGATAATACGGTTCCCCATTCTGTTTGCGTCACTGGTGAGGGCGGCTATTGGCTCTGTTGTTATGTACATTTTTCTCTGTGTGTGTGTGTGTGTGTGTGTGTGTGTGTGTGTGTGTGTGTGTGTGTGTGTGTGTGTGTGTGTGTGTGTGTGTGTGTGTGTGTGTGTGTGTGTGTGTGTGTGTGTGTGTGTGTGTGTGTGTGTGTGTGTGTGTGTGTGTGTGTTTGTATGCCTGTCTCAGTGCATTGTGTTGTTGAGTGTTGGTCTGCATATTTATAGCCTACTTGTCATACATGGCTGTGTATGTGTGTTTGTTTTTGAAAGATTGCAAATGCTACTGTCAACAGATCAACTTATTGATTTTCATGAAGATTTTGAAGGTGATTCTATCCAAACTACGTGCCAACAATCAGAATGGCTATCCTGACTACAAGCTTCGGTAAGGAAGAAGGACAAGAGACTGATATAATGATATTACACACAGGCCTCTTCCTTTACCGATGTGGCATCCAATTTGATAGTTGGTGACAGAGAGAGGAGGAAAGATAAAGGGGCAGATTAAAAGAAAGAGGGCAAGACATGCGGAAAATGAGTTGAGACAGTGAGACAAATTGCCTCCCTATGTCCTATCTCCTGATAGCTTGGCCAAGGCGACCTTGACCCTCATCCCTCTATTTGGCATCCATGAGGTCATCTTCATCTTCGCCACTGATGAGCAGACCACTGGCATCCTGCGCTACATCAAGGTCTTCTTCACACTCTTCCTCAACTCATTTCAGGTGAGGAACCTGAAAACCAGGTTACCCAGGTCAACAAACCATAGCCTTGCATTATTACCTAGCAAGTGAAGCCTATCAATGTTCTGTTTTAACCCAAGCGTTGTCTCTATAGGGATTTCTGGTGGCTGTGCTGTACTGCTACTGTAACAAAGAGGTTTGTAAGATTCTATTGTGTTTTTTCTGTTATGTTCTGTTTTTCTATTGTTTTCCATCCATCAAACTCATCACATGCTCCCCCTGAGGTGCCCCATCCTTTCCTATATAAGCTGTAACGTGTAACCGATGTGAAATGGCTAGTTAGTTAGCGGTGGTGCGTGCTAATAGCGTTTCAATCGGGTAACGTTACTCGCTCTGAGACCTGAAGTAGTTGTTCCCCTTGCTCTGCAAGGGCCGCGGTTTTTTCTGGCGCGATGGGTAACGATGCTTCGTGGGGTGTAAGTTGTTGATGTGCGCAGAGGGTCCCTGGTTCAAGCCCAGGTTGGGGCGAGGAGAGGGATGGAAGCTATACTGTTACATTGACGCTGTTGACCCCGATCACTGGTTGCTGCAGAAAAGGAGGAGGTCAAAAGGGGGGTGAGTGTAACCGATGTGAAATGGCTAGTTAGTTAGCGGTGGTGCACGCTAATAGCGGTTCAATCAGGTAACGTCACTTGCTCTGAGACCTGAAGTAGTTGTTCCCCTTGCTCTGCAAGGCCCGCGGCTTTTGTGGCGCGATGAGTAACGATGCTTCGTGGGTGTCAGTTGTTGATGCGTGCAGAGGGTCCCTGGTTCAAGGCGAGGAGAAGGACGGAAGCTATGCTGTTACAAACGCACACACTTACTGCCAACTGCACATCCCTGATTGAAGACTAATTTGGCTACCTCTATTATCTGTGACAATTGCTGTAAATGGTATGATGTGATGTCTGATGGGTCACAAGTATCTGACAGGTTCGCTAGTGTCTGAAAGAAATGTTAATGACATTCTGAATTACTTTAAGAATGGGCAACTAGTATTATTAGATGAATGCCTTTTGAACATCAGACTTGTTCATTCTAATGTGCGGTAGCTTCAGACCCGGCCCCAGGATAAAGTGACTACAGGGGCAGTTGAAATCGGCGAGGGGGCTACATTTTGGGGGTGTTCTTGCATTGGAATGATATTGAATTCTGCTTATATAATCACGCTATTCCACAATAAACAAAGTTCAAATGCTGAGACTCCAAGATCATTGAGTGCTTTTGAAATCTGAAATCTCTGCTGCGCTTTATCAGCACAATGGACCACGCCATACAGCTAGCCCGTTTTGGTAATGAATATTGGCTACAAGATAGATAGGGAAATTCATCTTTTACAAGCAGCCTATATGAATGCAGTGATACACATAGTTGTCTTACCAAAATAGTAGTAGCCTAGTTATTCATGCGTGCAAACAAATACTGAATAGCAGTTTTGCTTAGAATACGACACAACTGCGAATGAATAAATGAATGAGTAACGGGTGTCGTAAGGATTAGACCAAGGTGCAGCGGGAATGTGTATACTCATCTTCTTTATTAAATCAGAAGAAGGGAAAAACAAACAAATCACGTATACAAAACAACGACCGCCAGTAAACAGACCTGTCAGGTGCACAGACACAAAACTGGAAACAACTACCCACAAATCCCATTACAAAAACACCCCTATACATAGGACCTTCAATCAGAGGCAACGAGGAACAGCTGCCTCCAATTGAAGGTCAATCCAATGAACTAAACATAGAAATAGATAGACTAGACTGAACATAGAAGTACACTAACATAGAACATAGACCAAAAAACCCCGGAACACATAAAACAAACACCCCTCTTACATAAGTACATAGCCCAACAAACCTCGAACCACATAAAACAAACACCCCCCTGCCACGTCCTGACCAAACTACAATAACAAATAACCCCTTTACTGGTCAGGACGTGTCAGAATGCGACCAGAACAAAACAGCGGAACCAAGTAGTAGGCTTAGTAAACAATATGTCAGATCGATAACCGCATGACACAATCTATATTTAGGCTAGTTACATTAACAGTGAACAAACACAGTAAACAAAAGGCGAATGGAGATCCAAATAACCAAAACATAGCCTACTACAGTGAGATGCAGCCATGCACAGCTGTCTTGCCAAACAAATAGGTCTATACAGGGCTGCTTCAAACATGGAAAATCATACTGCTCGCTCATGAGTTCAGCAACAGGTTGTGATATGGCAACAGGTTGTGAATACACTTCTGTGAATCAAATTCGACCCACATAATCAATTAAGCAATGCCAGCCTACCATAAACACGTTTCCAATACGTACAGTTCCATTTACAGCAGCGAAAACCAATAGGCTACGAAGAAAGGCTCAATTTGATTCTGGTTATCTATTTCTATGATGAAACATACTGATATGTAGCTATACCCAGGGGCGTCATTGGGTTCTTACATTGGAATGATATGGAATTCAGCTTGCATTACGCTACACCATAGTAAACATAAAAGTTCGAGAACTGCTTTTGACCAAGAAGTGACAGGTTCAATGCCACAACATCTCGCTGCGCTCCATCAACACCATGGACAGCGCCCTAAACCCTAAAGCATGATTTTGATCAAAACCAACCAGCTAGATTGAAACAATCTTACGTTTTCAAAAGGGTTGCAGCTTCCTTGATGCTCTGTGGAATTTCCTGAATAATCGATCAATCGATCATTCCCCGAAGTCTTCTTGTGAGATCCCCCTCAAATGCCAGTTAGATTAGTTGAGCATTCCTCGGGAGTAGCGTGTTTGTTCTGTTCTGATTGGACGCCCAAAAAGTCAGTCCATGTTTCAGTGTAGTAAGCATGGTCGGAATAGCGGAAAAAGGCCCAGAGAATCGTTGCAGGATATCAAGTGGGGTCAATTTGTCCTCATTGGAGCCAGAGCGGGCGATTTCAGTCTGCAAAACATAGTGAACGGCACTAAACTCAGCTTCCACCAAATCTGTTTTGCTTAGATCCAGCAGTGGGTTCACCTTTTAACTAATTTAGAAAGTCATGGCTCTCTGGGTCAAAGGCACACAGGGCCTTCACCAGTTCTGACATTTCACCAATGACAGTATCCAACGTGCTGAAGAACGGTGTTTTCCACTCAGTCTCTTCTCCTCAGTCCTGCTGGCCTACTGTACTGGCCATCATGTAGGCCTGGAGGTTTGTACTTATATACTGTAACATCGTTGTTTGCTTGGAGCTGGTGGTGGTGCACAGCTTCTTGACACACTCCAATACACTGTGGACCACTTTGACTCTAGTGTAAAGATCCGTTGCTTTTGCCTGGAGTAATTTGTTTGCAGGATCGAGGAGACTGAGGGTTCTGTGCACCATGGTGGCTGTAAACTTAAAGCCGGGGTCTGTCACTGTCCTCCGCAACCTTGCAGCCTTGAGTCTTACTTCTGTGTTTTAGGAACGCATGCATTTTCCCCTGCTTTTTATGTAAACCAAAAGGAGTCATATCTTACCACCCAGCGACTTCTCATAGCCGCCCTACACACACCACGGCGTTCCCTGTCCATTGTGCTGACACAGCGCAACGGAGATACAGAGAATTTTTTGCGCCAAAGCCCCCTTTAGCCCCCTCGTGGATCCGGGAGCAGGTAGCTTCTTCCATTCTCATGTATAGTTGCAGATGTCCTCTTTTGCTCTGTAATCGCCCTTCCTGAGTAGGAAAAATGCATCAATCCAACATCCTTTGATTAAAAATTGGTTTTGCAAAAAGACAGGCTGTCATTTACTGAGGGAGTAGAATTGTATGAAGAATAGTAGACCGTGCATCAGTGACCAGCAAGGACAAACTCACACATTTCAGTTGAAGGGAGGGAAGAATGTTGTTTCCTCTGTTGGTTGCAGGTGAAGACAGAGCTTGTGAAGAAACTGCGAAGCTGTAGGATGGAGATGGAGGTGGTGTGCTGTGGACAGTGACTAACCGAGACAAGAGTAGAACCATTCTCCATCGCCACAGTTCCAGAGAACAATGGAGCTTCTACACCACCAACAGGAGTCCAGCCTGATAGTACTCCATCTCCACAGACTCAAAGTTCAAGACAGCATGCTCGGAACACCTCCATGACACCAGAGTCTCTCGCTCAACTGCATTGTCATACCACAACGGCAACCCTGGACAAGAGTACAGACTGCACACACCTAACTCATAATGAGACCACAGGGTCTAGTCCATCTATGCAGGTGTCATTCCTCATTCACTTAAATGACCCAGTAGAGTTACCTCCACATGTTGTAAATATTTATTCAGATTAAAGGCCCAAATGCAGCCATTTTTATCTTAATATCGAATAATTTCTGGGTAACAATTAAGTACCGTAGTGTAATAGTTTTAAATTAAAATGTAATTTTTTTTTATAATAATTGTTTCACAAACAAGAAGTTTCAGAGGACTGTCTAGGAGTGGTCTGAGCGAGGGGTCTAATTGGGGGTGCCTAATGTAACTTGAAAACTAGCTGTTGGCAGAGAGGTTTGTCACTTTTTTTGTTATTGGTCTATCAACTTATACGGCCTGGGGATGTCACCATGCAAGACAACTCCACCCATGCAAAACCTGCAGATTAGAAGGTCCTGTGTAAATTGTATTTTCAACGGGCAACTATCAGAAAGTTACACTGATCACATTTTTCCCACTTTTACAGTGTTAGTTTCATCAGCTGTTGTACAATATGATACAAAAAAACACAGGGAAAACTGAAATTTGACTGCACTGGGCCTTTAAGTAAGATATTATTTGTGTGTCACTCTGTTGATGTACAGTATTTTAATGTATTTCCAAATGATGAGTGGTACAGTGCCTAGTGAAAGTCTACACATCCAACTCCCCCCATGCCTTAAAATTGCATCTAAAAAGGGATTAAATAAACTCCACATTTTCAAAGTTAAAGGAAATTTTGGAAAGTGTTCCACAAGAAAAAATAACATGTATAAAATGCATTTGTGTTCACACCCCGGAGTTAATACTTTGTGGAAGTATTTTGGCAGCCATTACAGCTGGGAATCATTTTAAATAAGATGTAACCGGTGTCAAATGGCTAGCTAGATAGTAGCATTTCAATCTGTGACATCACTTGCTCTGAGACTTTGAAGTAGTTGTTTCACTTGCTCTGCAAGGGCCGTGGCTTTTGTGTAGCGATAGTTAACTATGCTTCATGGGAGGCAGTTGTTGATGGGTTCAGAGGATCCCTGGTATGAGCCCAGGTTGGAGCAAGGAGAGGGACGGAAGCAAAGACTGTTACATTTGCGCAACTCTTAGGGCAACATACACTGAGTTTACCAAACATTAGGAACACCTTCCTAATATTGAGTTGCACCCCCCCTGTTTCCCTCAGAACAGCCTCAATTTGTCGGGGCATGGACTCTACAAGGTGTCAAAAACGTTTCACAGGGATGCGGGCCCATGTTGACTCCAATGCGTCCCACAGTTGTGTCAAGTCGGCTGGATGTCCTTTGGCTGGTAGTCCTTTGGCTGGTAGACCATTCTTGATACACACGGGAAACTGTTGCGCATGAAAAACCCAGCAGTGTTGCAGTTTTGACACAAAACGGTGCGCCTGACACCTACTACCATACCATGTTCAAAGGCACTTACTGTAAATATTTTGTCTTGCCCATTCACCCTCTGAATGACACACATACACAATCCATGTCTCAATTGTCTCAAGGCTTAAAAATCCTTCTTTAACCTGTCTCCTCTCCTTCATCTACACTGACATGGATTTAACAAGTAACATCAATAAGGGATCATAGCTGTCAGCTGGATTCACCTGGTCAGTCTATGTCATGGGAAGAGCAGGTGTTCTTAATGTTTTGTATACTCAGTGTACATCCGTTGTTTTTGTCAAAATTGCTCAAGCTCAGTAAATTAAGGTTAATTGATGGACAGCAATATATAAACCTTCTGGCCTGGACCACGCAGGAACACTCAGCACCTCTTGGAAAGCCATTCTGGTATGTTTGGCATTAACATTTATGTAATTGAAAAATAAAACTATCCCAGGGTTAGGTTTTCAGAAGACTAAGGTGGGTTTTCCTCTAACTTTTTACCTGGGCTTTACTCCTTTCATATTTATTTTGATCCTAACAAAACACCCCAGTCTCTGCCGGTGACAAGCATACCCATAACATGATGCTGCCACCACAATAGTTGAAAATAAAAGTTGGTAGAATGTAATTCAAAATTGTTCACAGCTGTAATGGCTGCCAAAGGCTGCTTCCACCAAGTATTAACTCTGGGGTGTGACGAAATACGCAATCAAAACATCTTCATTTTTGATTAATTTGGAAAATGTTCTATATTTTTTCTCTTGCTTTGAAAATGCGGAGTAGGTTGTGTAGATCGTTAGGGGGCAAAAAACTCCACATTTATTTCCTTTTTAGATTTCATTTTAAGGCACAAAATGTGAAGACTGTGCAAGGGGTGTGTAGACTTTCACTAGCGATTGTGTCTCAAGTAGTCATTTTGTATTCGAGATGAGTGAAGCTTATCGCTACAAGACTTTTGAAATGTCAATAGATAAAGAGAAATATGACATAAAAAAATCACTTTTTCCTGCTGTTGTCTTTCTGATGTTTGTGTCAGTGATGTGTATGTGAACCCTGAATGCATCAGTCACTTTACACAATTTAACATGACCTTTTACCATATCATGTTTAGTGTGGAATTTATGATTCAAATGATCCTTATCCAACTCAAGACATGGGTCGGGCTCCCCTGCTCAGATGCTGCATGCATCAACCAATGGTTGCAGGCCACGTCATCGACTGTTTCATCGACTGACAGATTGATAGAACAAACGATGTGGTTTGCTGATACGTAAAATACCTATCCAAGCGTTTTAAGATCTGTCATGTGTCAGCAACGCTTGGGCAGATTAATGCGCCCATGACCTATCCTGACCAATAAAGCTCAACAGCTTGTTGTCCTAAAAACCGGAAATTAGTTACCTCTGGTTGTTCAGCCAAAGATTGTCTATTTTATTGACAAGATAGTCGAGTGACCGCTCTAACAATGGAAATATATGTCCTCAAAGATGGAAGGCAGGCGGGAAGAGGTGAGATCAGGTGGGACCATTCTTTCCAATGAGAGAGCAGAAATGCACGTGAACAACAGGCCATAGAAATAGATAAAGGACTCATCTTTGTATCTGTGCCATTATAGCACCTGTGATAGCATAGGCATCGCCTTTGAGGCTATCGCGGTTTTAAAGTAGTACATTTTCTTCTTCATTGGCTGATTGCTCCCAACTCATAGGAATCCCCACCCAGCCTTGAAGGATGTGACAAAATGAATGGTTCTTTGTGGTTAGTGGAAAAGTACTGGTTGTTTGAGCAGGGAGTGGTCTAAAGATAGGAATGTGTGTGTGTGTATTATAAAAGGACTGGGTCCTCATTTTTGACTTTAGAGCTCTCATGAATAAAGATCAATGAACCTTTTATAAAATCTGAGACTTTGCCCAATTATTATTGAACCCAGGGTCTTACAAACCTCGGGAAATTGGTCAAAGATTAAATGATTGTTTAATTATCATTATTGGGATTAAAAATTCTCGTAACATAGACACAGGCTTAGGAGAAAAAAGTATGCGGACACCTGCTTGTCGAACATCTCATTCCAAAATCATGGGCATTAACATGGAGTTGGTCCCCCCTCCATTCTTCTGGGAAGACTTTCCACTAGATGTTGGAACATTGCTGCGGGGACTTGCTTCCATTCAGCCACAAGAGCATTAGTGAGGTTGGGCACTGACTTCGGGCAATTAGGCCTGGCTCTCAGTCAGCATTCCAATTCATCCCAAAGGTGTTCGATGGGGTTGAGGTCAGGGCTCTGTGCAGGCCAGTCAAGTTCTTCCACACTATCTCAACAAAACATTTCTGTATGGACCTTGCTTTATGCATGTAGGAATTGTCATGCTCAAAGAGGAAAGGGCCTTCCCAAAACTGTTGCCACAAATTTGGAAGCACAGAATCGTCTAGAATGTCATTGTATGCTGTAGACTTAAGATTTCCCTTCACTGGAACTAAGGGGCCTAGCCCAAACT
The DNA here is from genome assembly GCF_965601325.2 of Salmo salar. Classification (NCBI taxonomy): domain Eukaryota; kingdom Metazoa; phylum Chordata; class Actinopteri; order Salmoniformes; family Salmonidae; genus Salmo; species Salmo salar. The sequence goes on along the minus strand of NC_138309.1, from coordinate 60,806,760 downwards.
ATGAAAAACAGTCACAGACCATTATTCCTCCTCCGCCAAACTTTGCAGTTGGCACTATGCATTTGGGCAGGTATCGTTCTCCTGGCATCCGCCAAACCCAGATTCGTCCAGATTCGTGCCAGATGGTGAAGCGTGATTCATCCATCCTGAGAACGTATTTCCACTGCTCCAGAGTCCAATGGCGGTGAGCTTTACACCACTCCAGCCGACACTTGGCAATATGCATGGTGATCTTAGGTGTTTTGTGTGGCTGCTAGGCCATGGAAACCCATTTCATGAAGCTTCCGACGAAGAGTTCTTGTGCTGACGTTGCTTCCAGAGGCCGTTTGGAACTTAGTAGTGAGTGTTGCAACTGAGGACAGATCATTTTTAAGCACTACGCACTTCAGCACTCGGCGGTACCTAGACATTTACACTTCACTTACAGTTGACAGGGGCAGTTCAATCAGGGTAGAAATGTTATGAAATGACTTGTTGGAAAGGTGGCATCCTATGACGGTGCCACGTTGAAAGTCACTCAGCTCATCAGTAAGTGCATTCTACTGCCGCCAATGTTTGTCAATGGCGATTTCGTGGATGTGTGCTCGATTTTATACACCTGTCAGCAACGGGTGTGGCTGACAGACAAATCCACTAAATTGAAGGGGTGTCCACATACTTTTGTATATATAGTGTATGTTTTGTTCTATGATATATCACTCAGTTAACATTACCTTTATGAATTATGAAGCATTTGTGTGCTTGTTTTGATTGCATAAATGCATAGAAATTCCCAAAATGGGATGTTAGCTGATGAAGATTACCACATAGAGCAAAACGTATAAGATCTCATAAACCTGTGTTTACCACAAAACCACATTAATTTGCACAACGAGCCATGGTGGCGTTAATGCCTACAAAAAGACGCCATTACTATTGCTCTCTATGGTCCTGAACTACCGCTCCCAGAGGCACCGCGGGACGTAAAGACGTGTCTACGTCTTATCGTTGGAAACGGCGGCGGTTGTAGCGGGAGAGTACAGATTGCCATACCAAAATCTGTTGTTTACATGGCGAAGAACATAAAAAACCTTGCTTGCACACATTTAAAGGAAAATATGGAGTAAGACAAGATATGCACTTCTTTCGTAAAGCAAGTTAACTGTTGATGGTACCTTTGTTACCAAGGGTCGAGTTGATAGAACAGCAAAGCCACAGTGGCTATCCGGTACAGCAGTATAGTACATATTTTGCCAGATATCAACAGGTGAATTCACTTACTAACTAACGTTAAGTTAGCTAACGTTAGCTAAGTAACTTCAAAGGACTCCCTGACATATTGCTACAATGACGTCGAGAGGTAAAGGGTTTATTTGCATATCACTGCAGGTTACCAGCTAACGTATTTCATTGCTAGTTGTTAAAAATACAGAGTAATGAATTATGACAACTATTCCAACTAGCTAACGTTAAATGCATTTACAGTTTTATAACTAGTGCCATTCAATGTTTATTGTGCCTGACAGTGTGGCAACACCCCTATGTCAACATCTTCAAACACATGAGAGTTGAGGAATGGAAGAAAACCTCAAGAGAGGGAGATGTGACAACCTATATGGTAGGCAACACTCTACTCTTATACCTTATCAAATCAAATTAATCAACCCTGCATTGGAGAGAGGAGGCAACCTGGGGTGGCAATCATGTCAAAAGTACTCAATACCTTGTGCCCACTCTCTCCCCTCCTCAAAATATCAGAGAAGTGAGGAGAAGCTCTGAGGTTGACCCCCTTTAGACCTTCTCATGCCCCTGCTCATGTCAGATGGAAGTGAGGAATCAGAAACTACTTTTGAGATTCACCCCCAGGTCTTCAGTTTGCTTCTAATTGTGACTTTTCATTATGGCATTTTGACAGGACAAAACACTGACGTGTTCAGTGTTTCGGATCCGGGGGTCCATTCCAGCCAGCAATTACATCCTTCTGCCCAAGACCAGCACTCAGTCCCTGGGGCTGACAGGACGCTACCTCTACCTGCTCTTCAGACCCAGTCCTGCCAAACACTTTGTAGTGCATTTGGACATCGCTGCTGAGGTACTGACTGGGGACATGGTTTTCAACCTGTGCCCTTTCTTGGGTTGAATTCAGCATTGTTATGTACAGCTTGGGTGTGCCATTATGTTCTGTGTTGGCACACTCCATTGTGGTTGTCATTCCAATTGAAGGAACTAGGGTCTGGTTTCAATGATAGAGGAACTATGTCACTGCCTTCGTCAATAAGCGTAAAAAATACTCAACCAACAAATCACGAGGCAGAAATGTCAGAACGTCGCGAATCAAAACCATAGTTTGGGGGGAAAACATTTGCAGTGGTTTTAGTTAAGCTAGGTAATGCAATCTAGCCTCTTGCAAAATAACCTCTGTGATCTCCATCTTGCTAGCAAATATTTTGTATTTTATTCAAGCGTACCTAGGAAGTGACGTAGTTCCTCAATGCCAAAAGAGTCCATCAAACCAGACCCTAGTCACTGTGTTGGGTTTTCGAGACTAGGAAGTAGAGGTCGACCGATTATGATTTTTCGATACCGATTTATTGGAGGGCCAAAAAAAGCCGATACCGATTAATCGGCCGGTTTATTATTTTCATCATTTGTAATAATGACAATTACAACAATACTGAATGAACACTTATTTTAACTTAATATAATACATCAATAAAATAAATTTAGCCTCAAATAAATAATGAAACATGTTCAATTTGGTTTAAATAATGCAAAAACAGTGTGTTGGAGAAGAAAGTAAAAGTGCAATATGTGCCATGTAAAAAAGCTAACGTTTAAGTTCCTTGCTCAGAACATATGAAAGCTGGTGGTTCCTTTTAACATGAGTCTTCAATATTCCCAGGTAAGATGTTTTAGGTTGTAGTTATTATAGGACTATTTCTCTCTGTATACGATTTGTATTTCATATACCTTTGACTATTGGATGTTCTTATAGGCACTTTACACTGCGTGCACAATTATTAGGCAAGTGAGTATTCTGATCTTATCATTGTTTCTATTCACATTTTCGAACTCCAAACCATATAAACTTGAATGGTTATTGGATTTTATCATTTTCAGGTGATATGTATTTGTGTAATGAGTGGCGAAAGTGAATAACACCTTATATCAAGGTGTGCATAATTATTAGGCAGCCTCATTACCTCAGGTAAAATGGGCCAAAAAACAAATTTAACTTACACTGAAAAGCCAAAAATGTAAAATGCCTTTGACGGATACGACACTCTTTAAATAGCTAAACTATTGAGGTGTGACCACCGGACATTCAAACGTTTTGTTGCGAATAGTCAACTGGGGTGCAAAAAACGCATGTGGAAGAAAAGGCGCAAATTAACTGCAAAAGACTTGAGAAGAATTAAATGTCAAACTACCAGGAACCCATTATCCTCCAATTCCACCGTATTCCAGAACTGCAACCTACCTGGAGTGTTCAGAAGTACAAGGTGTCAAGTGCTCAGAGACATGGCCAAGTTCAAGAAGACTGGAACAAGGCCACCACTGAATAAGATTCACAAGTTGAAGCGTCAAGATTGGTCAAAGAAATACCTGAAGACAGGTTTTTCAAAGGTTTTATGGACAGATGAAATGAAAGTGACTCTTGATGAACCAAATGGATGGGCCCGTAGCTGGATCAGTAATGGACACAGGGCACCACTTTGAGTCAGGTGCCAGCAAGGTGAAGGAGTGGTACTGGTATGGGCTGCTATCATTGAGGATGAGGTAGTTGGACCTTTTCGGGTTGAAGATGGACTGAAACTCAACTCCCACACCTACTGCCAGTTTCTGGAAGATTCTTTCGTCAAACAGTGGTACAGGAAGAAGTACTCAGCATTCTAGAAGGCCATGATCTTTATGCAGGACAATGCTCCATCACATGCATCCAAGTACTCCACTGCTTGGCTAGCCAGCAAGGGCCTCAAAGATGCCTGAATAATGACCTGGCCCCCTTCCTCACCTGACTTAAGTCCTATTGAGAACTTGTGGGCCCTTCTCAAATGTGAGATTTACAGTGATGGAAGACAATACACCTTTTTGAACAGCATTTGGGAGGCTGTGGTTGCTGCTTCAGCGAAAATGTATCGTGAACAGATCAAGAAACTGACAGACTCCATGGATGGAAGGCTCATGGCAGTTATTGAAAATAAGGGTGGCTATATTGGTCACTGAATATTTTTGAAAGGCCAAAAATGTTATATAATTGTCATTTTGTGTTACTTATCTGTTACACTTACTCTAAAAATTGAGAATAAACAAGTGAGTTGAGAGAAATTATTTTTGTAATTTAGTTGTCTAATAATTCTGCACACTAACAGTTGCCTAATAATTGTGCACACTTATATTTCCCTGAGAAAGACAAAACTCATTTTTCCTTTGTTAAAAATTCAGGTTTGAGGTTCAATAACATTTTGGATTGACTGAGAGCATTGTGTTTGTTCAACAATAAAATTAATTCAGAGGAATACAATTTGCCTAATAATTGTGCACGCAGTGTAGTATTGCCAGTGTAACAGTATAGCTTCCGTCCCTCTCCTCGCTCCTACCTGGGCTCGAACCAGGAACACATTGACAACAGCCACCCTCGAAGCAGTGTTACCCATGCAGAGCAAGGGGAACAACTACTCCAAGTCTCAGAGCATGTGACGTTTGGAACGCTATTAGCGCGCACCCCGCTAACCAGCTAGCCATTTCACATCGGTTACACCAGCCTAATCTCGGGAGTTGATAGGCTTGAAGTCATAAACAGCACAATGCTTGAAGCATTGCGAAGAACTGCTGGCAAACGCACAAAAGTGCTGTTTGAATGAATGCATACGAGCCTGCTGGTGCCTACCATCGCTCAGTCAGACTGCTCTATCAAATCATAAAGTTAATTCTAACATAATAACACACAGAAATACGAGCCTTTGGTCATTAAAATGGTAGAATCCGGAAACTATCATTTAGAAAACAAAACGTTTATTCTTTCAGTGAAATACGGAATCGTTCCGTATTTTATCTAACAGATGGCATCCCTAAGTCTAAATATTGCTGTTACATTGTACAACCTTCAATGTTATGTCATAATTAATTACGGCCTTTGTTAGGAATAAATGGACTTCACACAGTTCGCAATGAGCCAGGCTGCCCAAACTGCTGCATATACCCTGACTGCTTGCACGGAACGCAAGAGAAGTGACACAATTTCCCTAGTTATAAGAAATTCATGTTAGCAGGCAATATTAACTAAATATGTAGGTTTAAAAATATATACTTGTGTATTGATTTTAAAGAACGGCATTGATGTTTATGGTTAGGTACATTTTGGTGCAACGACAGTGTTTTTTTTCCCGCAAATGCGCTTGTTAAATCATCACCCGTTTGTCGAAGTAGGCTGTGATTCAATGAGAAATTAACAGGCACCGCATCGATTATATGCAACGCAGGACACGCTAGATAAACTAGTAATATCATCAACCATGTGTAGTTAACTAGTGATTATGTTAGGATGTTTTTTTTTATATAAGATAAGTTTGATGCTAGCTAGCAACTTACCTTGGCTTCTTGCTGCCCTCGCGTAACAGGTAGTCAGCCTGCCACGCAGGCTCCTCGTGGAGTGCAATGTAAGGCAGGTGGTTAGAGCGTTGGACTAGTAACGGGAAGGTTGCAAAAACGAATCCCCGAGCTGACAAGGTAAAAATCTGTCGTTCTGCCCCTGAACAAGGCAGTTAACCCACCGTTCCTAGGCCGTCATTGAAAATAAGAATGTGTTCTTAACTGACTTGCCTAGTTAAATAAAGGTGTATAAAAATAATAATAATCGGCAAATCGGTGTCCAAAAATGCCGATTACCGATTGTTATGAAAACTTGAAATCGGCCGATTAATCGGTCGACCTCTACTAGGAAGGAACACAATGGCATTGTCAGGCGTGTAATTACATACTTTATAAAACTGATTTATATAGGAACTCTGTGTTGTGAGGCATGTTATTATTCAACAAGGGCGTAGTACTTAGTATTTTGATAGTATGATAGATTGGTATAGCACTGATAAAATAAATGTATGCCTCATAATTCTAAGGAATTTGCCGTGTTAAAGGTCAAATAACATTACTATTCAGAACAGTCTGTCTCCTCTCTCTCCCACTTCCACAACACTCAATACCTGTTTTTATACTGAACAAAAATATAAACGTAACATGCAACAATTTAAACGATTTTACTGAGTTACAGTTCATATAAGGAAATCAGTCATTTGAAATAAATTCATTAGGCCCTAATCTATGGATTTCACATGACTGGGAAGGGGTGCAGCCATGGGTGGGCCTGGGAAGGCATAGGACCACCCACTGGGCTGGCGTGGTTACATGTGGTCTGTGGTTGTGAGGCCGGTTGGACATACTGCCAAATTCTCTAAAACGACATTGGATGAGGCTTATGGTAGAGAAATTAGCATTCAATTCTCTGGAAACAGCTCTGGTGGACATTCGTGCAGTCAGCATGCCAATTGCAATCTTCCTCAACTTGAGACAGCTGTGGCATTGTGTTGTGTGACAAAACTGCAAATTTTAGAGTGGCCTTTTATTGTCCCCAGTACAAGGTGCACCTGTGTAATGATCATGCTGTTTAATCAGCTTCTTGATATGCCACACCTGACAGGTGGATGGATTATCTTGGCAGAGGAAAAATGCTCACTAACAGGGATGTAAACAAATTTGTGCACAACATTTTAGAGAAATGCTTGTGCATATGGAGAATTTCTGGAATCTTTTATTTCAGCGCATGAAACATGGCCCCAACACTTTACATGTTGCGTTTATATTTTTGTTGACTATAGTAGCATGCCTCTCGAACTGATTCTCAGTAGAACACCACTTGTTCCTTGTGGTATTGATCTACCTGCTAGAATTGGCTGCTTCATGTGTTTTATACCCAACCTTTCAGTTTGGAAGTGCTGTAATTCCTATGGATTTAAAACCCAAGGTTATTTTGCCACCACTCATTGGGAATTATGGCATTTAGTTGAGATCTTAACTGGAATTGGGAAAATAAGCCTTCTAAGCTGTCTGTCTAAGCTTCTTAGATTTATCCATCTAATTATTGAACGAGTAATATAAATCTCTCTTAGTTTTAAGCCTACACTAGTTCATTAGACTAGTTGTTTTAGTGCCTCTATAATACAGTCTAGGTTTTAGCACCTCGAGTCTCACGTTCAGCTCTGTTATTGTCTTGTCTAGGGTTTTGGGGGATTATGTTATTCTAATATCCTTGCATTTAGCCAGGGCCCATATTCATAGCCTCTGAGTGGGAGTGCTGGTCTAAAATCAGTTTTCTCTCGATCATAATGAATAAGATTAGTAGGGGACCTGATCCTAGATCAGTACTCCTATTCCGAGACCCTTTATGAATACGTGTGCTGTTCAGGTATTCAACCATGGAACTCTCCTTGATAAGTTACCAGACAAAATCATGACTGGTATTGTTGATTCCAGCTTTATGGATGTTACATTTGCAGGCAAAATCGCAACTTGAATGTCTCACAGAATGGACAAACAAAATGTAAATTAAGCTTTTGATGTGTGTGTCTATAGGTCCCCTTGGAATATAGTGTATATCCAAATATTGGCATGTTGGCCAAATAAAACAAAAAGAGGGACTATGGTTGCAACATGAAATGGCCAAGATTTTGGTGAGACTGAACATATTAGCTGAAGTCTGAGTTTGTCTCTTAGGTCACAACATGAATAGGCATTTTGAAGGAAAGGCTTGGCTGAACACAAAAAAAGGAAACATTTGAAAAGGTTGTAATTTCTATTATTACTTTAGAGAGGAAATACAACCGTTATGGATATTACACCCATTGACATTCAAATCTTAAAGATTTCTTTATCAAAATCTATCATAACACATTTGTTGTCATCCTGGAACCTTTGTAAAATGTCAGCAGATAGAATAGTACCTAAATAATGTCTGCACTACAAAATATACTGAACAAAAATATGAACGCAACAATTTCAACGATTTTACTGAGTTACAGTTCATGTAAGGAAATCATTCAATTTAAATATATTCATTAGGTCCTAATCAATGGATTTCACATGACTGGGCAGGGTCACGGCCATGGGTGAGCCTGGGAGGGCATAGGTCCACCCATTGGGGCGCCAGCCCAGCCAATTAGAATGAGTTTTCCCCACAAAAGGGCTTTATTACAGACAGAAATACTCCTCTGTTTCATCAGCTGTCTGGGTGGCTGGTCTCAGATGATCCCACAGGTGAAGAAGTCTGATATGGAGATCCTGGGCTGGCTAGGTTACACGTGGTCTGCAGTTGTGAGGCCAGTTGGACGTACTGCCAAATTCTCTAAAACAACGTTAGAAGTGGTTTATGGTAGAGAAATTAACATTAAATTCTCTGGCAACAGCTCTGGGGGACATCTTTTATTTCAGCTCATGAAACATGGGACCAATACTTTACATGTTGCGTTTACATTTTTGGTCAGTATATCTATCTATCTGCCTGCCTGCCTGCCTGCCTGCCTGCCTGCCTGCCTGCCTGCCTGCCTGCCTGCCTGCCTGCCTGCCTGCCTGCCTGCCTGCCTGCCTGCCTGCCTGCCTGCCTGCCTGCCTGCCTGCATTCATTCATTCATTCATTCATTCATTTTGGAATAATTCACTTTTTTTGTCAGGGTGACCTTCCCCCTGGGATTGCCCGTATGGTTTCTTGCTACCATTATAAGTTTTGTCGCATCTACCTCGTCTCTGATTCTATCTGGGTTCTTTGTCTCGTGGGTTTCATAACCACGTCTTTATAACAGTTAAATCATGATGAGACATTCATTTGTTCAACCATTTATCTGAACATGCTCATCTTAACACATACGAACCCCCATGATGCTCTGCGGCACAACCCCAATACACAACTCCTCCTACATGAACTTTTGGGAGAGTTTATTCTACAAGTCCAAGCGTTGAGGTGCCCGCCTATCTCTCGTAGTGTTTGGTGTGTAGCCCATTCACTCACGCTGACCAGATCCAGTACTTTGTTCTTAACTAGAGCTTCGAAGTCAGCCTCGACTTTTGGTTTGATAGTATAAGTTAAGCGTCGTGCTTTCAAAAACGTTGGTTTGTGTCTGACACGAGATACAGCTGCCCCTGTGTCAATCTCCATATGTACTGGCTGCCCCTCTAGTTAGGGAGAGACATAATAGCCATGCACCTCCCTCCCCCCCAGCAACAGTCAGGATTTTCAGTGTGACTTCCTTGTCTGAGTCTCTCACCTCAATGTTTTCCTGCTCAACAGCGTGAACATATATTTTTATTTTGTTGGACTGTCTGTTTGTTTTCAGTCTTTGACGTTTTCTCTGAGCGCGAAGTTGCCCTTTATATCACAGGCTCGGAAATTCATGTCCTTACATCAGCACGTAGACGCCTGATGTCCCGCTTTGCCACAGCGGAAGCATGTGCCTTGATTTCCCTGTCTCTGATTCTCAGTTGAATTCATCAGGAAAAGTACACAACTGCTGAGCCTCCATCATCTAGGTCCATGGACACACTGACTTCAATGGCCCTTGCCAAGGTCAGATTACTTTAAGTCAATAGTCTCTTTTGTATAGTGTTAGCAATTGATGTTATTCTTCAATAACACAAACTCCAAAGCAAATCAGGGGGAGAAAAATAGGTTTATTTGAGAAGGACAAATCAAGATGTTATGTTGGGAGGTAGATGTTCAGTCTCCCCTCTCCTCAGCTTTTCTCCACGAACAAAGGAACAGGATGCCATTTATAACCCCTCACCCTAGCCTAGGGTTGACCAATCCGAACTCCTTGCAGGACAACTGGCCAATGGCCAAATAACTGTCCTGCTCCCAACTCAATGTACAGACCGTAACACACACAGCTCTGAGTTCAGGAGTGACAGTCCACAGATTCTAAACAGCTGTTGAACTGAAAACCAACTCTTATTGATCGTTAATCCTAGTCCTCTCGTCCTTTGCGTTGTGTACTTATCTTCAAAATATTCTTATAGTAGCTTCACTCTGTCTCTAGTTGTGTAATTTAGAACATCATTCAACACAGTGCTCTGATTTAGTTTATTTAATGCAGCAGCAAACATTGTCACTGATGCTCTCTCTTCCTGATTTATTTGGTGGAACCTAAACCTTTCAGCAACAACTAGTGGTTTTGGTGAAAAATGTCCTTTCAGTATTTCCACAATATCCCCATATGTCTTATTACCTGGCCTGTCTGGCTGTAGTAGGCTGCATAGCAAACCCAATGTCCCTGGCCCCGTAACACAAAAATGTAGGCACAATTTTGTCCTCAATGTAATTTGAAGAACAAAATAGTCAAACCGCTCTGTATATGAGCTCCACTGCTCAATGCTTTCATCAAACTGTCCAATGTTTCCAACAATTTTCAACCGTTTTTCGTTTCTCAAAAGGCTCCTGATTTGTCACTCACTTCAATATTGTCCTCAACCATGGCAACATTCTGTTCTGCCACAGCAATATTTTCCTCTGTCACGTGATGTTCATTCATCTCACTCACTAACGTTTCATCCTCAAGTTTGCTAATGTAGCAGTTTTTTATTTCAAAGTTCATCTTCACAGTTGAATAAATGTATTTTCCTTTATTCACTGAATATTCCTCCCTTTAAAATTAGTTTTTTTTCCTGCTCCGTCCGTCCATGACGATGCTTACGCTCTCTCTTAGCTAGTTCAACTGCACTTGCCTCTGCTAGCAATACACTGTGCTAACATTAGCCTAGACTGTACCACGGAAAATAACAATTTAAACTTGTAAAAACTGACTTCTTCCAGACAGAATAGTTCCTGTAGGTTTAGACTCACTCGTCGGCAGTCTTTGGTTATGTCTCGTGAGTTTCATAATCACATCTTTATAATAATGAGACGGGAGACCAGGAATGAGTTCAACCATTTATTTGAACTTACTCATCTTAACATATACAAACCCCTATGATGCTCTGCGGCAGAACCCCAATACACAAGACCTAGTACCTCATTTTGACAAGGTTGATTTCTTCCACCCAAGGGCACCCAAAGCCATGCTTGAAAGTTGGACACGCTATATCATTCTGTCATTAGATTTGCCTAGGTGTTCAGTGGATCACTTATCACTCACATCATGGTTGCAAAGAGTGAAATAGACCTATTCTCACTCTAGATTTAGGGTTGTGACGGTATTGGAATTTTGGATGCCTAATTGGCCAGACTAATGACGCGGTTTGAATAGCAAAAATAAAAACATATTTTTAGACACACATTTTCTCCTTCGCTCCTGATTGCATGTGCTGCCATAGAAACAGAATTCATCTATTAATTATATTTCTGTGTGCTGCTGCTACATTGTGGGGGTTGTTGCCTCTGCAACCCAAGACTTTGTTGCTCCTTGCCGAATCAAGAAGCTAGCAAAGTTTCATCGCGTTGTTAAGAGTCCATTTACCTCAAACGAACTAAACTGTACAAATCAGTATTCACATTTTTACCAGTTACCAGTACAACCCCACCATAAGAATTAAAGGTACTATATTTGACCTCCGTTTCCTCTGCTGTTTTTTGTAGGAGGGCCAGGTGATCCGTGTCTCCTTCTCCAACCTGTTTAAGGAGTTCAAGTCCACAGCCACCTGGCTGCAGTTCCCCTTCCTGTGTGGAGCGGCCAAGGGCTCGGTGTACGAGAGCACTGCAAAAACAGCCAGACACGGTAAAAACATACATCTTCACTGAACATAGTGACACAGTTACAACAACAATCACGTTCAAGCAAAACTGGTTGAATTTTAACAGCTAAAAGCTGGTCATTTGATTCAGATTTGTCGAGTTTTGCCTTCTGTCATGTCTTCACTGAACATGGCTAAACCAGGTAATTACAATTGTACTGCGGTGTTCCTTGATCATGACCAAGTTCTTCTATTGGCCAGGACTGGTGGGTCCCGCCCCCTCTACGGTGCGCTGGACCTGTCTGATGATGGACCTGCAGTACGTTCTCTCTGTCTACCTCAACCGCCGCCACAGCCACCTGAAGACAGTGAAACTGTGTGCCAACATGTCCGTGAAAAACATGTTCACCAGTGACCTGGTGCTAGACCCTGGTGAGACTGTGACCCAAAGCTATCACAGGGTTTTATAATAGGATTATAATGTAATATAGTGTTAGATGCTTCATGTCAGGTTTACCAATGACTGTGTATGTGCACAAAATGAAATTGCATTCTGGTGAACAATCTGGGAGAAAATTCCTGTCTCAATGTTTTTAATGTTTCCACAGAACTAGCTATTAGTAACTTTTTTATTAGTAATAATGTGTCAGCTTTTGTCATTGAGGAAGAATGTTCCCTGAGATTGGAGAGGTAGAACTTGCAGCGCAATCTACGTCACAAATATTTTACAGGCTGACTACACCGCTCGTGTCGTGTGCGCGAGCGTTGCAAAATAAATGTAGAAATCTATATTATTCAATTATTGCACCCACACTGCTCGCATGCGCCAACGAGCGTCTGCGTTGCCAAGGGCCAAAATAGAAGTCAGTTCTATTTCTGACGCAGATTGTGCTGCAAGTCCTGCCTCTCCCATCTCCTCATTGGTTTATAGAAGCAGGTACCCACGTGCCATCTCCTCATTGGTTATACCCACGTGGGTGACTGAAAGACGAAGTAGGTCGGTGGCGGTAATGCACGTAATTTATGAAAGTTGCCAGTCGCAATATAAAGTCAAGAGAAGAAAAAGCCTAGAAGGACGAGAGATGACAAACGATTCGGTTGACCGTTTTATGTGTGGATTAATTGTCGGAGTAGAGGACCTTGTGCATTTCAGGTAAAATAACAATGTTTATATCCCAGGACAAATTAGCTAGCAACAGCAAGCTAGCTAAATAGGACAAATTAGCTAACAAGTGCAAGCTAGCTAGCTAAATTGCCATAAAGGTTTAATGCTTTTCGACCCAAATTAATGTAATTGGTTCAGTTTTTGATATTTTAACCTGCGTGTCGTGATCGCGTTTGGTGTGGGGGAACAAAATAAATGTATGCACGATGGCTCTCGTTGGCGTGTGCGAGCAGTGTGGGTGCAATAATTGAATAATATAGATTTCAAAATGTATTTTGCAACGCTCGCGCACGCGACGCAAGTGGTGTAGTCAGCCTGTAAAGTGCCAGCAGTTCACTCTCATTTGCTAGTGAAAGAAATTAAATGAAAGGTCGAAAAATAACTGGTCGCACAATGCTGCGTCCCATTAGGTGTATTTTCCACGTAACATTACAAGGATCACGCAACCTGATATACTGTAACTGTAATTATGATCCACGTCACAAAAAGCAGTACAAAAGTATAATAAAAAATAAATTAACATATTGGCATTAAATGGAGTCGGGAATTTTGAAGACTGCGCGATGAAGAATGAATGAGTGTCCAGTATTAGCTATAGAGGCAATCCTTCTAAAATGCCTTTGCACTAGATTCGAGATTTTATACATCTTCGAAACTCTGAAATGATGTATGCGCTGCAAAGAAATACAATAGGCACCTTTACATAGGCTGAAACAGCGGACTCTTTTAGCGAGCAGCGTTCATATTCCCTTTGCGGTAGCCTAGCGAGCAGCGTTCATATTCCCTTTGCGGTAGCCTAGCGAGCAGCGTTCATATTCCCTTTGCGGTAGCCTAGCGAGCAGCGTTCAGATTCCCTTTGCGGTAGCCTACTTAAGCTTTGTGTAGCCAGTTTGCGGTCTGTGTCGATGCGATCTTTTGTTTTAATGTTTTCAAAATTATTTTGCTTTTAGTGTTGATTAGGAACTGTCTCTAAAAAGCCAATACTTGTGAGCTGGCCCTAGTGATTGGCCCTGTTTGAGAGGTGACAAGCGTTCCTCTACTATAGAGACTAAACTTGGGGGCATGTGCTAAGAAAAACGTTATGGATAATTATCTCCATTCTACACTGTACATGTAATGGAATAAACATACAGACAATCTGTGCTAATTCCACAAAACATATTTATTTTATATGTTCTGTACTTATCAGTATGAATTTTTTATTTGTTTTGTAAATACCTTTTCACAGGACTGAACTGAACCAGGTGTGATCCATAATGTTTGTCTAAGCACATGAATCTCCAATTTGCCGCATGCGTCTAGTACTCTAGGTGGCGGGGGCAGGTCTGGGGAGCTTTCAAGGCCAGCGTGGTTGTGAACAGAGCACTACACTTAAGACCCCATTCAGTGTAGAAACATTCACTCACCTGCCAGCTTATTAGGTACACCCATTTAGTACCGGGGAAGACCCACCTTTGCCCCTAGAACAGCCTGAATTTTTCGAGGCACTCTACAAGGTGTCGGAAACATTCCACAGGGATGTTGGTCCATGCTGACGTGACGGCATCACGCAGTTGTTGCAGATTGGACGGCGCTACATTCATGCTGCGAACAGCCCTTTCCATTTTATCCCAAATATGCCCTATTGGGTTGAGGTCTGGGGACTAAGCAGGCCGCTCAAGTAAGCTGAACTCGCTGTCATGTTCTAGGCAATGTTTTTCCACTGCTTAATTGTCTAGTGTTGGTGATCGTGTGCCCACTGGAGCCGCTTCTTCTTGTTTTTAGCTGATAGGAGTGGAACTCTGGCTTTTGCAGCAGATGACCACACCATCTGTGACAAGGATCGACGAGTTGTGTGTTCCGAGATGCCGTTCTGCACACCGCTGTTGGGTTGCGCTGTTATTTGTCTATTTGAGGCCGACTGTTAGCTTGCACAACTCTTGCCATTTTCCTTTGACCTCATCAACAAGCTGTTTTCGCCCACAGAACTGCCGCTGACTGGATGTTTTTTTATTTATTTGTCGCACTATTCTCGGTAAATCCTAGACACTGTCATGCGTGAAAAGCCAAGGAAGTTGGCCGTTTCTGAGATACTGGATCCGGTACACCTGGCACCAACGATTATACCGCACTCAAAGTTGCTTAGGTCACTCGTTTTGCCCATTCAAACGTTAAATCGAACAGTAACTGAATGCCTCTATGCCAGTCTGCCTGCTTTATATAGCAAGCCACGTGACTCACTGTCTGTAGGAGCGATCCATTTTCATGAACGGGGTGGTGAATAGCATAGTTAAACAAATATATTTCAGTTAAGGGCTCATTTTCTTCAGGATGTTCAAAGGCCAGGGCCTTATCTCTGCATTTTTATAGATAAAATGCAGAGAATCCTTCAGCTGAGCCTATTTACAAGACCATTTCCTTAGTTTGGCATATTTTTTTAGTTTAGAAAATGTTTAACAGATGAACCTTCAACCTGCTTATTTCAGACCATTTCCTGAATTTAAAGTGCATTTCTTTGTACTTGAAATTTTTCAAAAACAGCTGAACCTACTTATTCATGGCCATCTCCTGAGTTTGAAGTACTTACTTTTATTTCAAAAAGAATTATTCAACTCAACCACAGTGCAATTGACCAGGCTGTGTGGGGGTGCAATCAATTGCGTTAATTCAATGTGCCTCCCTCAAGGTTCTAGCCCAGGTCCAAGGCTCTCTTCAATCTCTTCAATATTCTTCAAGAAATTCCTCATCTTTTTATCCTTTGTTCATTTCCCTCCAGGAGTGTCCTTCAATGAGGCAAAGCAGGCCGGGTTGGCGTCATCTCTGGGCACAGGCCCCATGCCTAGGGAGATGTCCTTCCCTGTTCCCAAGGGAGGCAGCTGGCATGACCTCTATGACTACATCAGGTGGGTGGCCTCATCAGGGTGGCCTTCAAATGGGAGAAAACGGAGTTGCAAAAGCGAGCGACTACCTGGACTTGTCCAAAAATAACTGCTTCTTTTCGTTGTCTGTTAAATAACATTTTGAAACGTTTTGCACCGGTATGCCCTAATGAACCGCTATCCAGTTACCATAGACAGGGTGAATTGAGCTGCTGACGCTATGCACATCATCTAGTTTCAGTCGTTATTGAAGTGTCATCTTGCCTTTCAACTGCTTCTTATGTTTAAAACTTTCGAGCTGCTACTTTGTTTATTCTAACAGGTTTCCATCAGACGGAGCCAAGATGCCCTTTGACTCCATTCAGAAAGGCTATCCCAGCGCTGTATCTAGTAAGTGGACAGCACTATAACGCCTATGAGAGTTTGATTTACCTCAGTAATTCCAATGAAGTTAAGAATAGATGTGCCTAAGCAGCAATTGTGACAAATGCAGTGATTACTATGTTAGTGTATAATTACAGTAGAATGAAAACATTAATTGCACCGTACAAATTCTGTAGTAACAGCACGTTATTGTTGTCTTGCCCCAGCATGTTCCCCAGCAGAGAGGAGTCCCATGAGAGAGATGTCTCGCAGTGTGAACATCAGCAAACCAGTGCAGGACAGAGTGTCACTCATCCAGCAGATCACCACCCCCAAACTAGTAAGACAATAGCCTGGGTGGGTGGTTGGTTGGTTTGTGTGTGTGTGTGTGTTCTTTGTGTCTGAAATTGTATTTTCATGCTCGTAAGTATATGTGTATATCTGTGGTCGTCCCATTTTCTGTATACAGTCTGTGTCAGACTGTCTGTTCTGTATACAATTACAAACGGCTGTATTTCGCATTGTCATAACCTGATGTGCCGTTTCCTCCCCCAGCACCCAAGGCATCGCACCACTCTGGAGACGTCCAGTATTGCTGAGCTGGGAGTGGTCACATCTGGCCTAAACGGCCAAGACATATCACAGGACGACAACCTGGGAAAAGGTCAGGGGTTGAGGACCTCCAGGTCGCACCGCTCGGCTGTCAGGATACCGTGCACGGACGATGGGGGCGTGCATGTTTATGCCCACACCGAGGATGACATCAACACCCACAGAGACGACAGTGACAAAGAGGTGAGTCACACCATTTAGCACTTACACACACATCTCTCAATTTACACCTCCCCACATTTATGTAACAGACCTCTTTCACAAAGTCACTTCCTGTGCTTTCCCTGCTCCTACACACTGCTTTGTTTCTGTATTGTTGAAGGATTCCGTATTCATCTCTTTACGTTTCCAGATTGTTTATACAGCAGTCTCAAGACCTGTCACTCTTCCCATAGCCAAGGAATCCCAACAGCGGGTAAGAAAAGACAAGAAAAAAGAGATTGACTTTAGTTTTTGAAACACCTGATGACTTTGTTACTTACCGTACAATAATATTGTACAGAATATTGTGTGAATCCTGTTTCTGTCTACTCAGAAGCTGCATCCTGACCCCATCCTCAGGCTAAACAAAATCATTGGTTTCGGGGGAGCCACTATGAAATGTGTAAGTTTCAAGGTGGCAATGTGTTTGTTTACGCTGTGAGATGTGTTTTCACACGGGGGCCTCACGAGTGGCGCAGCGGTTTAAGGCACCGCGTCGCATTCCTTTAGGCGTCACCACAGACTCGGGTTCGATCCCAGGCTGTGTCACAACCGTCCGTGACCGGGAGTCCAATAGTGCGGCGCACAATTGGACCAGCGTAGTCCGGGTTAGTGGAGGGTTTGGCCGGGGGTGCTTTACTTGGTTCATCGCTCTCTAGCGACTCCCTATGACGGGCTGGGAGCCTGTAGGCTGACTTCTGTCATCAGTTGAACGCTGTTTCCTCCCGACACATTGGTGCAGCTGGCTTCCGGGTTAAGCGGGCAGATGTTAAAAAGCGTGGTTTGGCGGTTTATGTTTCGGCGGACGCATGGCTCGACCTTCGCCTCTCCCGAGCCCGTTGAGGAGTTGCAGCGATGAGACAAGATAGAAATTGGGGAGGAAAAGGGGGTTAAAAAGTCCTGTATGTCATGTGAAATAAATAAAGGAAAACTTTTATATACGTTGCCGTATATTAGATATCATACAATTTTTATATGTTACAAATATAATATCAGATATGAGTCTCTCTCGCTCTGTGTGATCATATATGACAAAACTATATATCATATACACAAGTACTGTATATTTAAGAAATAAGGCCCGAGGGGGTGTGGTATATGGCCAATATACCACAGCTAAGGACTGTTCTTATGCACAACGCAGAGTGCCTGGATACAGCCCTATATTGGCCGTATACCACAAACACCCGAGGTGCTTTATTGCTATTATAAACTGGCTACCAACGTAGTTAGAGCAGTAAAAATGTACATTTTGTCATATCCGTAGCATACAAGCATTTCGCTACGCTCGCATTAACATCTGCTAACCATGTGTATGTGACAAATAAAATTTGATTTGATATATCGCAGCTTTCACTCAATCGGCACTCAGGGCTCAAACCACCCAGTTTATAATGTCTGATATACCACGGCTTTCAGCCAATCAGCATCCAGGATTCAAACTACTCAGTTCATAAATACCAATCTACTACCGCTCTCCCTGTAGGCTCTATGGACTAAGTCTGGGGATACGGTGGTGTATCCCTGTCACGCCATCATCGTCTCCATGAAGATCTCCTCCGGACAGCAGAGGTTCTTCATCGGCCACACTGATAAGGTGTAACACACAGTTTAATGAAATATCCTGAATACACACACAATACACACTCACAAACAGCGCCACTGTTGTCATAGTAGGCCATATGCCACTTCAAATATTTGGCCTGGCTGGTGCTTTAGACGTTGTACTATAACAGGTTTTGAATGAGATGCCACAGCAGGTTATGAGAGTCCCGTGGTCTTTTTTGACGCTAGCGCTGAATTTTATCACTGTCAAAGTGGCATCAATGTCACCTCACAGTATGTTGTCTCTGTGTGCTGTCAGGTGTCTGCTCTCACGTTCAATGGGAACAGCACAGTGCTGGCCTCGGCCCAGACCGGCATTCAGAGTGTGGTGCGGGTTTGGAACTACCTCAAGGCCAGCTGCTTGGCCATGTTCAAGACCCACGCTCACTCACTGTCCTCGTTGAGGTGACCGTTCACATATAAATTCACACACCTCTTCACCTCACATCTCCCCTTTTTATGTAACTCCACTTCACATTTGATTTTCCCCTGTGTGTTCCTGGTCCATTGTCCTCATTAAGCTAACCACACGCATATACAGTATAATACAACACACACACATTCGCTTTAAGAACTGATATTCACTCTGTTCATGACTTGCGCTTCTTGTTTTCCTCAGCTTCTCCTACAGCGGTGGGGTTCTATGTGGAGTGGGGAAAGACGGCCACAGTAAAACAGTAAGCACCACAGCCAACATAGCCATGATATGATGCGTGACTCGGAAGAATTGTTTGCAGATATTATATTCAAAGGATACAGTCCATGACTAGGAAGAATGGTATACAGATTGTATTCTTAATGTAATCCATATATACAATTCTGTTTAAACAATTCTTCTTAGTCACGTTTTGGCTACAGCCAAGACGACCTTATTCAGTCTTAATCTCAGTTTGTTTCAGGTTAAACAATTATCTTTCTTTTGGCCTTCTAGCTGCTTTCTTACCTGAGAACAAAACAGTCTGTTTACCATGGCTACCCAGCTAGGGAGCAACCAAGGTCAATAGAAAAACATTTCAGCGCACTGCTTAGGGACCTAATAAGAAACGCTCTGAGGGGAAAAAGCAATTCATTATCGTCATGACTTTTACCATAGCTTCGCAATCAGTGTTAGTTACCTTTTGGTTGACTGATTGCTGTGACTGTGAACAGAAAGTTAATTGCTTGTTGTTTGGCGGAGGCGGCCTAACTTAAAAAAAACTTATTTGTCACATGCTTCGTAAACAACAGGTGTAGACTAACAGTGAAATGCTTACGGGTCCTTTTTCAACAATGCAGAGTTAACGATAAAAAATGGTGAATAAGATTGAATAACAATGACAAGTAAAAATAACTTTATATAGGGTGTAGCAAATAACATGGCTATATCCAGGGTGTAGCAAATAACATGGCTATATCCAGGGAGTAGCAAATAACATGGCTATATCCAGGGAGTAGCAAATAACATGGCTATATCCAGGGAGTAGAAAATAACATGGCTATATCCAGGGTGTAGCAAATAACATGGCTAAATCCAGGGTGTAGCAAATAACATGGCTATATCCAGGGAGTAGAAAATAACATGGCTAAATCCAGGGAGTAGAAAATAACATGGCTATATCCAGGGTGTAGCAAATAACATGGCTAAATCCAGGGAGTAGCAAATAACATGGCTAAATCCAGGGAGTAGCAAATAACATGGCTATATACAGGGAGTAGCAAATAACATGGCTATATACAGGGAGTAGCAAATAACATGGCTATATACAGGGAGTAGCAAATAACATGGCTATATACAGGGAGTAGCAAATAACATGGCTATATACAGGGAGTAGCAAACAACATGGCTATATACAGGGAGTTGCAAATAACATGGCTATATTTTTTTATTATTTAATCTTTATTTATCTGGGAAAGTAAGTTAAGAACAAATTCTTATTTACAATGACGGCCTACCAAAAGGCGAAAGGCCTCCTGCGGGGCCTGGGATTAAAAATAATAAATAAATAAAATACAATTTGTAAGTCGCTCTGGATAAGAGCGTCTGCTAAATGACGTAAATGTAATGTAAATGTAATATAAATTGACCTGTAATATGACCTTTAACAGAATGTGGCTGGCAGAACGGGTGTTGTATGTTGAGGATGAGAGCTGCAGTAGATATCTCAGATGGGGGGGAGTGAGGCCTAAGAGGGTTTTATAAATAAGCATCAACCAGTGGGTCTTGCGACGGGTATACAGAGATGACCAGTTTACAGAGGACTATAGAGTACAGTGATGTGTCCTATAAGGAGCATTGGTGGCAAATCTGATGGCCGAATGGTAAATAACATCTAGCCGCTCGAGAGCACCCTTAACTGCCGATCTATAAATTATGTCTCCGTAATCTAGCATGGGTAGGATGGTCATCTGAATCAGGGTTCGTTTGGCAGCTGGGGTGAAAGAGGAGCGATTATGATAGAGGAAACCAAGTCTAGATTTAACTTTGGCCTGCAGCTTTGATATGTGCTGAGAGAAGGACAGTGCACCTTCAAGCCATACTCCCAAGTACTTGTATGAGGTGTCTACCTCAAGCTCTAAACCCTCAGAGGTAGTAATCACACCGGTGGGAGGTGGGGCATTCTTCTTACCAAACCACATGACTTTTGTGTAGGTGTTCAGAACAAGGTTAAGGGTAGAGGAAGTTTGTTGGACACCAAGAAAGCTTTGTTGTAGAGCATTTAACACAAAATCCACTGAGGGGCCAGCTGAGTATAAGACTGTATAATCTGCATATAAATGGTTGAGAGATCTTCTTACTGCCTGAGTTATGTTGTTGATGTAAATTGATAAGAACGTGGGTCCTAGAATCGAGCCTTGGGGTACTTAGTGACAGGCAGTGGCTGAGACAGAAGATTTTCTGACTTTCTACACTGCACTCTTTGAGAGAGGTAGTTAGCAAACCAGCCCAAAGATCCCTCAGACACTAATACTCCTTAGCCGGCCCACAAGAATAGAATGGTGTACCGTGTGAAAAGCTTTGGCCAAGTCAATAAAAATAGCAGCACACCATTGCTTAGAATCAAGGGCAATGGTGACATCATTGAGGACCTTTTAAGATTGCAGTGACGCATCCATAACCTGAGCGGAAACCAGATTGCATACCCAAGAGTATAGTATTGACATCAAGAAAGCCAGTCAGTTGATTGACAAGATTTTCCAACACTTTTGATTAACAGGGCGAAATAGAACAGTTAGGATCAGCTTGATCGCCCCCTTTAAATAAAGGACGAACCGTCGCTGCCTTCCAAGCAATGGGAACCTCCCCAGAAAGGAGAGACAGGCTTGACGATGATAGGGGCAGCAACCTTAAAGAAGAAAGGGTCTAAACCATCTGACCCAGATGTTTTTTTGGGGTCAAGTTTAAGGAGCTCCTTTAGCACCTCGGACTCAGTGACTGCCTGCAGAGAGAAACTTTGTAGCGGTGCAGGGGAAAAAGAGGGAGAAGCATTGGGGATAGTCGCATTAGAAGGGGTGGGAGATGGGGAAATGTTGGACGGGCAAGGAGGCATGGCTGAGTCAAATAGGAATCTTGACTTAATGAAGTGGTGATTAAAGAGCTCAACCATGTGCTTCTTGTCAGTAACAACCACAACATTAAGGGACATGGGTAGCTGTGAGGAGGAGGGTTTATTCTCCAGGTCTTTAACCGTTTTCCAGTACTACTTGGGGTTAGACCCATAGTTACTGTAAGGAGCAGTTATTTTTCTAACTTTGGCCTGAGTGCACTTATTTCTCATTTGCCTGTCAACCTGAGTAAGTGTGTGCCGAGCCTTTCTCCAAGTGCTATTCTTGAGGGGGAGTAACTCTGCAAGAACATGGTCGAACCAGGGGCTGAACCTGTTTTTTAATTATTTTTCCTTTTATAGGGGTGTGTTTGTTAACAATACCACTGAAAATATAAAAAAAGAAAGTCCAAGTGTCTTTGACAGAGGGCATCAAGCTGATTCTAGGCCAGTTCATGAAGGAAAGCTTGCTCATTAAAGTTTTTTAGCAATTGTCTATGACAAATCAGGACAGGTCGTTTCACTGAGCAGCCATTACTAACACAGGCTGTAAAACAGTGATCATTAAGGTCATTATAGAAAACACCAGACTGATACCTATCAGGATTATTTGTGAGGATAACATCGAGGAGAGTAGCCTTTTCTGGGTGTTTGTAGTCATTGTGGGATTGGTGATAATCTGAGAAATATTTAGGGAGTCCCATTGCTTTAGGAATTGGTCAGGTGGTTTAAGCATGTCCCATTTTAGGTCACCAAGCAGGACAAATTCAGACTTAGTGTAAGGGACCAGGAGAGAGCTTAGGGCAGGTAGGGTACAGGCCGCGGCTGATGGAGGACGATAGCACCCAGCAACAGTCAACGAGCTATTTGAAAGTATAATGCTTAAAACAAGCAAATCAAATTGTTTGGGGACAGACTTGGTGGAGACAACCGAGCACTGAAAGTGATCCTTGGTAAAGATTGCCACTCCCCCACCTTTGGAAGATCTGTCTTGCCGAAAAAGGTTATAACAAGGAAGGTTAACGTCAGTATTCAAAACACTCTTCCTTAACCACTTCTCCGTAATGACCAACACATCTGGATTGGAGCTGTGAACCCACACTTTCAATTGATCCATTTTAGGTAATAAGCTTCTAGTGTTAACGTGCAGAAACCCCAGGCTTTTACGAGTGCAGAAATCAGTGATGCCGATATCAGAGCACAAGTCAGAATTTTGGGAGAGCTCTGCAGTGCTGATTTATGACATCTGAATGTGCATCAGATGGCAACAAGATCATATTGAACAGCAATTTCACCAGGTAACATGAATACAAAGCCGGCGAGAGGTGTTTAGAATATACAGGACGTGGAAAATGGCGTGGCTATACACAGGACGTGGAAAATAGCATGGCGATACACAGGAAGTACCAGTGTTGAGTCGATGCGCAGGTGTACAAGGTAATTGTTGTAGCTATGTACATATAATCTCAGCAAAAAAAAGAAAATTCCCCTTTTCAGGACATTGTCTTTCAAAGATAATTCATAAAAATCCAAATAACTTCACAGATCTTCCTTGTAATGGGTTTAAACACTGTTTCCCAATGCTTGTTCAATGAACAATTAATGAACATGCACCTGTGGAACGGTCGTTAAGACACTAACAGCTTACAGAGGTTAGGCAATTATGGTCACAGTTATGAAAACTTAGGACACTAAAGAGGCCTTTCTACAGACTCTGAAAAACATCAAAAGAAAGATGCCCAGGGTCCCTGCTCATCTGCGTGAACATGCCTTAGGCATGCTGCAAGCAGACATGATGACTGCAGATGTGGCAAGGGCAATAAATTGTCCGTACTGTGAGATGCCTGAGACAGGACGGACAGCTGATCGTCTTCGCAGTGGCAGACCACGTGTAACAACACCTGCACAGGATCGGTACATCCGAACATCACACCTGCGGGACAGGTACAGGATGGCAACAACAACTGCCCGAGTTACACCAACAACGCACAATCCCTCCATCAGTGCTCAGACTGTCCGCAATAGGCTGAGAGAGGCTGGGCTGAGGGCTTGTAGGCCTGTTGTGAGGCAGGTGCCCACCAGACATCATCGGCAACAACGTCACCTATGGGCACAAACCCACTGTCGCTGGACCAGACAGGACTGGCAAAAAATGCTCTTCACTGACGAGTCGCGGTTCTCTCACCAGGGGTGATGGTCGGATTTGCGTTTATTGTCGAAGGAATGAGACCTGTACTCTGGAGCGGGATGGATTTGGAGGTGGAGGGTCTGTCATGGTCTGGGGTGGTGTGTCACAGCGTCATCGGACTGAGCTTGTTGTCATTGCAGGCAATCTCAACGCTGTGTGTTACAGGGAAGACATCCTCCTCCCTCATGTGGTACCCTTCCTGCAGGCTTATCCTGACATGACCCTCCAGCATGACAATGCCACCAGCCATACTGCTCGTTCTGTGCGTGATTTCCTGTAAGACAGGAATGTCAGTGTTCTGCCATGGCCAGCGAAGAGCCCGGATCTCAATCCTATTGAGCAGGTCTGGGACCTGTTGGATTGGAGGGTGAGGGCTAGGTCCATTCCCCCCCAGAAATGTCCGGGAACTTGCAGGTGCCTTGGTGGAAGAGTGGGGTAACATCTCACAGCAACAACTGGCAAATCTGGTGCACTCCATGAGGAGATGCACTGCAGTACTTAATGCAGTTGGTGGCCACACCAGATACTGACTGTTACTTTTGATTTTGACCCCCCCATTGTTCAGGGACACATTATTCCATTTCTGTTAGTCACATGTCTGTGGAACTTGTTGCATTGTATTCATACAAATATTTACACGTTAAGTGTGCTTAAAATAAATGCTGTTGACAGTGAGAGGACGTTTCTTTTTTTGCCGAGTTTAGGTAGGGTTAAAGTGACTAGGGAACAGGATATATCATAGACGGTAGCAGCAGTGGGTATACTCACTACCCTCTGTCGTGCCTTGCAGTTGCCGAACCAAGCAGTGACGCAGCCCGTCAAGATGCTCTCAATGATGCAGCTATTGAACTTTTGGGCACCTCCGGGCCCATGTCAAATCTTTTCACTCTTTTAACTCTCCTCCACAGATGGTGGTTGTGTGGAACACCCTTCGTGTCACTAAAGGAGGAGAGGTGTCTGTCCTGGCCAAAGCACACACCGACGTGGACATACAGACCATGAAGATTGCCTTCTTTGATGACACACGGTAACGTTACAGTCTATCGTACTTCAATATGTGAAGCAACACAAACATTGACACACACACACACACACACACACACGATAACATACGCACTATACATACACATGGATTTAGTAATGTGGTAGTGGTAGAGTAGGGGCTTGAGGGCACACAGTGTGTTGTAAATGTATTGTAATGTTTTAAAATTGTATAAACTGCCTTAATTTTGCTGGACCCCAGGAAGAGTAGCAGCTAATGGGGATCCATAATAAGTACAAATATGTAAGGCTTCATTCAGGATTCATTAGAGGTTAAAAGAAATGGGTGTAGGAATGTATCCATTCTGTCATCTTGAGTTTGTGTCACTATGATTTTTTTAAAATATTTTTTTGCCTTTGCTAAATAGCCAAAATGTAAATGTGTTCTTTTGATTATTTACACCCCAGGATGGTGTCCTGTGGTCGGGATAACGTTCGGTTGTGGCGTGTGCGGAGCGGGGCCCTGCGGTCTTGTCCGGTCAACCTGGGGGAGTACCACGCCCTGGACTTCACCGATGTGGCCTTTGAGGAGGGTCACTCTGCTGACCGCGAGCCTGAGGACCGCAGTCTGTGAGTCCACAGACTCCTTTCAGCTTTTTAACCTTTTCATATACTGTAGGTAAGCAAGCTATGGCTGCATCCCAAATAGTGCAGGGCTCTGGTGAAAAGTAGTACACTGTAGAGGGAATAGGGTACCATTTGAGAGGCAGTCTATAACTTCTGGAAGGGTGCAAATGTCACAGTATATCTAGAAACCCTTCTACAGTAATTCTGACCTAGCCTCGCATAGCTGCCTGATCCCGCGAGCTTACATGAATGTTGCTGATAGCGCAGCGTGACTCAGTCTGGTGTTTACGAGGCTAAATCTCACCCACTGTAAACATTTTACCATCTAAGATAAATTACCTTGACCTTAAAAGATGGCGGAAGAACATTTTTAAATTGGTTAATGTGCAAATTTGGCTCTCTAAACTGTGAGCTTACTTACGTCTTCCTCCAAGCCCTGCATAGTTCCATTTCGGTGAATCAGAACCCAGTGCCTTTTCTTTCTCTCTTTCTCTCTCTCTCTCTCTCTCTCTCTCTCTCTCTCTCTCTCTCTCTCTCTCTCTCTCTCTCTCTCTCTCTCTCTCTCTCTCTCTCTCTCTTTCTCTTTTTTTTCTTTCTTTCTTTCCTCCCCCCCCCCCCCGCTGAGCCTATGAAAGGTTTGAAAAGATCCACACATCACTACCTCTGAGTGACTGACACCTCACCTGCTGGATCCACACCACTCAATCCCCTAATAACCCAATCTAAAGTACCTAATCCCACCCACTCTCCGGAGAGGAGGCCATAAGTGCTCAATTTTCTAATTCAGAATTCTTTGAGCCATTATGGAGCCTCGGTTTCCTTGTTTCCAATAGATTTGCCAGTAGCCGCAGTGGCCACATCCTGGAGATAAACTATGGGAGCGTGGCGATCAAGAACGTCAGGAGACTGCTGCCTGCACAGCAGCCCCATGCTCAGCGCCGTGAGAAACAGACCTTCAGCATGGGTGAGAGGAGGGCGGGGAGGGATGGAGGGAGAAAGAGAGGGATTGAGAAAGGTCATTTAAGGTGAGACATGAGATCACTTTAAACTGCTGTGTTGAACAATAAAAATGTTCTCCTTCCCACCAGGTCTGGGCATCGCTGTTAACAGCATCAGTGTGTCATCAGCGTTCTGCGCCACAGGCTCTGAGGACGGCTTCCTGCGGCTCTGGCCCCTAGACTTCTCCACCGTGTTCCTGGAGGCTGGTGAGAACAGGCACAGTCCAACTGCAGGGCCCCTTATTTTAACATTCAACTCCATCCCTGCTCGGTTTGTCAATCATCTACATTTACATTGAACATTTTAGTCATTCAGCAGATACTCTAATCAAGAGTGACTTAGACGGCAGGTAGCCTAGTGGTTAGAGCGTTGGGTCAGTAACCGTAAGGTTGCTGGATCGAATCCCCGAGCTGACATGCTAAAAATCTGTCGTTCTGCCCCTGAGCAAGGCAGTTAACCCACCGTTCCCCCGAGCACCGTGGATGTCGATTTAAGGCAGCCCCCCGAACCTCTCTGATTCAGAAGGTTGGGTTAAATGTGGAAGACACATTTCAGTTGAAGGCATTCAGTTGTACAACTGACTAGGTATCCCCCTTTCCCTAATATAGGTAAAAACAACCACATATCACTCATTCTTAAAGTCATCTGCAAAACCAGTGGCAGGAACAAAAGACATCTCACTCAGCCACAGTCATTTGTTTTATTCAGTACGTCTGCCGCATTCAACGTGTCAATATTGACTGGCATCTAAAGAATTGGTAACTTGTTTGAAGTAAATGTCTGATAAACTGAAGGTATTTGAAGACAACCCATATCAAAGGGGTTTCCAGGACTTATCAAAGAGCTAAAATCGTATTGCTCGTATGAAGGGTTTCAAAGGAGAATTGATGGGATTTTAGAGTAATGAAATCGCTGCCATTTAATCAAAACCCACATTCTGTGCAAGCTGCCTCCCACTTTCTCAGCCTACAGTACACAGACACACACTCCAGTGTTCCTCAGCCCCCCTGTCTTTCCTCCCCAGAACACGAGGGTCCTGTGAGCCTTGTGTCCGTGTCCGACGACGGCCTCAGCGTCATGGCGGCCACCACCAGCGGTAACCTGGGCTACCTGGACGTGAGCAGCCGAGGCTACAGCACCCTGATGAGGTCACACACGGACGGCGTGCTGGGCTTCAGCCTGGACGGTATCCGTCGGCGCATCACCACCGCCTCCTGCGACCGCACCGTGCGCGTCTGGGACATGGACTCCATGCAGCAGGTGGGAACTCGAGCCCTGGAACTGATAGCACACACTGATGCTCAAATCTACTAGGCTCATTTTCAAACCCACATATTGTTTTCGCACTGCTGAGCCGAACTGAGCTGGCCTGGTCATGCGTCCACCATAGTTGCTTGAACAGTGTTGATAAGGATAATGCCACAGTTTGGTACAGGTCGACGCGATAGTAAGAAAATGGTCAGTGTTATGTTTTTCGAGAATTATTGTAAGATTTCTCTCACCTGAAATAACTGACCTCTCCTCCTTAGAATTCTGACTGTTCCACCGTGATGTTATCTGACTGAATCGCTGTACCTCATGACTGCTATGTGTCCTCTGGTCCTTCTCCAGCTGTATGACTTTGTTTCTGAAGACACGCCCTGCTCCGTGGCCTTCCACCCCAGCCTGCAAGTCTTCTCCTGTGGATCCAGCTCTGGCCTTGTCAGGGTCTTTGACATTGCCAGCGCCAAACTACTGGCAGAACACAAGTAGGTAGACCCAGACTAGAGGAGATACTGTCGTGTACGTAGTGGGTTCTGGTGTTGATGGATTAATGAACAACAGAAGTTACGTGGTGCCTTGATCCAACAGAATCTAGATACAGTCTCTGAGCATCAAAAGACCTTCAGCACAGTTTTGCCTTGACTCGCAATAATCCTTTCAATTCTGATCACGTGCTGTAAGACGCCGTAACCCGATGGCCAATTTGCCGGACGTGACTAGCTGTCGCTGTCAGTGGGTCATACGTCTTGGTACTGATTTTGAATATATAGCCGGTTAAGTCAGTGACTGTTTATCCTGCCAGCTGAGGCATGTCATTACTGTGACCTACCATAAACCTCTCGGACACCACCCCTGACAAGGAAGTGTCACACCGGTGACATCTGCTGTGCCTCTATCTTTCGCCCTCTTTGCCCATTTTTTCTTTTGGCCTGTTACAGGCATGGACAATGGCGGTGTAGGAAGGGTGACAGAGAGTTGGCTCTTGTCACAGTCTGTCAGTTGGTACCAGTGTGGTATCTCGTTATAGAGGAATCGAGCGGAGGCCTTCTGGAGATGAATCTGTGATTCGTGACTGAGCCACGCTCCCTCGCGCACCAACTGAACACACACACACACACACACACACACACACACACACACACACACACACACACACACACACACACACACACACAGAGTCTGTGGGACAGAGTTGGCAGCAAGGCTATTATAGACACATTTAATAAGGTCTTGTATGAATGTCGAGACCACCGCCGCAGTTTGAACACTTCAGTGTTAACCGGTGTAAAGGTTTAGAGAATGAGAGCGAGAGGAAGAATGGAAATGGTTTTATTTAATATATGATTAGTGCGGTGTTTTTGGCTCTCGCTCTGTGACTCATTGTATTTGGGTGTTTGTTAACCCTTTACAATCATGGGAATTGGCCTATATGGATAGGGCCCAATTGAAATGTTTCTAACTGAACTACAGTATGAGAAGAATATGCATAACCATGGCAGGAATTGAAAGGGAACAATTTGGAGATTATGTGAAAGTTATTAAAAGTGAGGACACCTGTTCACCTGACACGACTGAATCTAAAATAACTGTTGATTTTACGTGCATTTTACGTTTAACTGTATTTCTCGCAGCATCTATCGACCATGAAATCTGAAAATACTCTGCATACATTCAGTAACGTAGTAAGAATATTCATGAAGAATGTGGGGTAGGTGCAACGTAAGATAAAATGAGAAGGGTTTGAGTGAGGGGTCTAACTGGTGTCTAACTGGTGGCCACACACCTCCAGTGTGCACAGTTTCTAAGTACTTTCAATGCGCTTTTATGACTCAAAGGAAAGCGCTTTCAACTTTTCTGTGCTTTTTTTTGAGCTCTCTTAGTTGTGCTGTTTAGTAACTGAAGCAGACTTGTAGATGTTTGGAACACAGCCCTGCGTCCCCACCATCGCACAATTACTGTTGTTATTTACACCATCGCACAATTACTGTTGTTATTTACACCATCGCACAATTACTGTTGCTATTTACACCATCGCACAATTACTGTTGCTATTTACACCATCGCACAATTACTTATTTACACCATCGCACAATTACTGTTGCTATTTACACCATCGCACAATTACTGTTGCTATTTACACCATCGCACAATTACTGTTGCTATTTACACCATCGCACAATTACTGTTGCTATTTACACCATCGCACAATTACTGTTGCTATTTACACCATCGCACAATTACTGTTGCTATTTACACCATCGCACAATTACTGTTGCTATTTACACCATCGCACAATTACTGTTGTTATTTACACCATCGCACAATTACTGTTGTTATTTACACCATCGCACAATTACTGTTGTTATTTAAATTTAAATCTCAATCTGGGTTAGGTGGGCATCATTTGAAAGCTTGTTCTATTGCCAACATGACTAGCTAAATTAGGCTGTCACAAGGCTTATAGAATTGAGTCAGGAGGGCATTTAAGTGCGTGGTTCCGCTGCTTGTTTATTGTGAAGAAAATAAACGAGCTCATTCTGTTAAGAGCCACCCAGGCTATGACGCCATGGTACCCTTGTAACTGTACATCAAACATAGCGGTCATAAACGTTGATACTTGTTAAAAAGAATAATGCTATTGCAACCTCTTTCCAATAAGGAAGTGTTTACTACCGAGGATACAGTCAGCTGAGTGCATACATTTTAGAAAGCTCACTACACATTTTATACTCTTCCCTTGTAGGCGTCACCTCCCCAGCTATACATTTTATGGCCCCAATGAGTTCCCCTCCTTTCCGCTGTGGAATGTCCATGGTCCTCTCTTTGTTTTGCCAGATGTCAGAATCGCACCCCCGTCCATCCTCTGTTCTGGGCCTGACCCTGCTCTGTGATCCTTGGCAATTTCCTCTTATCTGATGAGGTCAACCTTTCTAAATTAGCGTACACACGGTTTCATGGCCTAAACTCCATTAATACTCACAGTAGTCATTCACTAAACACAATTCTAGAAAACTACAATTTAACTTGAAACATGTTACATTTTGATAGAATCCATCATAATGTAAATTACATGAGTTTTAAATGGAAATGTGAAGTGCGCGTTTGGACTCACAGGTGGTTTGCTTCTATGACATCAAAGTGCTATTTATTATAATCCTTGACGTCTCATCTTTCAGAACACCTCGAGTCCTGTGTTTTTTTTGTTTCTGCAGGCAGCACAGAGGGGAGGTGGTGGGCCTGGCCTTCTCTCCAGATGGCGAGTTCATGTACAGCGCTGGCTCCCTGGGCTCTCTGGCTCTCTACAACTCCTCTCAGGATGACCACCATGTACTCCGAGTACTGGGTGAGTTAACACTGACAACCACACATATACAATACAGCTGGAGCTGGTTGAATTAGCTGGTATGTTATGAATGGAATGGAAGATGGAACCCTTCACCTTCGGGAATACAAGGACTGCACTCAGTCTATTGTATTGTTCTGATATTACCTGTCAGACAGCTCCATCTCCAGTGAAGGTACTGTATCTTCAATTTTCATTGACTTACAAGCAGGGCCTTACATTATCACCCGCCACTAGCAAAATGTGGGTAGATTTTGGCATTTGCGGGTAAGATGTCCATTTCACTAGCCACAATGGCGGGTGGTCAGGGCTCCACAGTGCGAGCATTTCACTCGGATTTGTGAATAAAGGTAGTCAAGTATGATCACATCTATAGTAAAATAAATGCTGCAGTAGCTGTTCTCAAAGTATTTCTTACGTTTTGTTTCATGGCTGGTAAATTAATCGCACAAAGTCAAAGAACTGCGAATCCTACTATAGCCTATTCCACCTCGCGTTGAACACTGCCTGGCTGGGGGCTGTGATATTTTGGTTAAAATACTCCGGTCACAAAAAATGAACTTAAACAACATGCATTACTTCTTACTAGTAATACATTTGTTTTAGAAACATTACAAGGTATATGTTTGTTGTGTGCTTTGTTGGTGTAATTTAAATGATTCAGATTTTTTAGCAGCCAAAATAAATAGTGTCTTGTAGATTTTTAACACTACCTGCCACAGTGGCTGGTAGACCAAAAAGTACATTTTATGCCCCAACAGACCCTCCCTTATTCTCTTTTTGTGTAGGTAATGTGGTTGCGCGAGGCACTGAACGTGCTCCTGACGCCCTCGCTATAAGCAGTGACAATCGCTGTCTGGCTTTCGTCGGGCCGTCTGAGTACATCGTCACCATCATGGCCGCCCGCTCCCTAGATGAGGTACTGTTGGTTCTCTTACGATCAACAAAATGTCTGCCCCCTGTTATTGTGTCAATCAATTAGTCTTTGAGCTTTTTTTTCCCTATATGTGGCTTGGACAAATTTATTGTTAAAATAATAGTGTAAAAAAATTGATTTACTCTGTACTTCCCAAATGGTAGGTCAGGACCAACTGGTGTGTCTCTGCAGTAATTTTGGCAGAGACAAAGTAACACCTACATGTTTCAAGTAGAGCAATCTCTAACCCATGAAATGCTTTGAAAGGCCGGTCATGGCTCACATCAACGGCATCATCCCAGACACCCTGGGCCCACTCCAATTTGCGTACCACCCCAACAGAGCCACAGATGATGCAATCTTTATTGTACTCCACACTGCCCTTTCCCACCTGGATAAGAGGAACACCTACTTGAGAATGCTGTTCATTGACTACAGCTCAGCATTCAACACCATAGTGCCCTCCAAGCTCATTACAAAGCTAAGGACCCTGGGATTGAACACCTCCGTCTGCATCTGGATTTCCTGACGGGCTTCCCCCAGGTGGTGAGGGGAGGCAACAACACATCCGCCACGCTGACCCTCAACACGGGGGGCCCCTCAGGGGTGTGTGCTTAGTCCCCGCCTGTAGTCCCTGTTCACCCAGGACTGCGTGGCCGCCCACGACTCCAACGCCATCATTAAGTTGGCTGACGACACGATAGTGATAGGCCTGATCACCGACGACGATGAGACAGCCTATAGGGAGGAGGTCAGTGTGGTGCCAGGACAACAACTTCTCCCGCACCGTCAGCAAGACAAAGGAGCTGATCGTGGATAACAGGAAACGGAGGACCGAGCACGCCGCCATTGACATCGGCACAGCTCTAGTGGAGCGGGAGTTCCTAGGGGTCCACATCACTAAGGATCTATCATGGTCCACACACACCAACACAGTCGTGAAGAGGGCACGACAACACCTCTTGCCCCTCAGGAGGCTGAAAAGATTTGGCCCGGCCCTCAGATCCTGAAAAAGTTCTACAGCTGCACCATTGAGAGCAACTTGACTTGTTGCATCACTGCCTGGTATGGTAAATGCTTGGCATCCGACCGTAAGGCGCTACAGAGGGTACTGCGTACGGCCCATTACATCACTGGGGCCAAGCTTCCTGCCATCCAGGACCTCTATACCAGGTGGTGTCAGAGGAAGGCCCTAAAATTGTCAAAGGCACCAACCACCCAAGTCATAGACTGTTCTCTCTGCATCTGCACCTCAAGCGGTACCGATGCATCAAGTCTGGAACCAACAGAACCCTAAACAGCTTATACCCCCAAGCCGTAAAACTGCTAAATAGTTAACCAAATAGCTACCCGGACTATCTGCGTTGACCCTTTTTGCACAACTTTTTGACTCATCACATACACTGCTGCTACTGTTTATTATCTGACTCTTTATTCCTAGTTACCGTTGAAGAAGAAAGTTTACATACACTTAGGTTGGAGTCATTAAAACTCGTTTTTCAACCACTCCACAAATTTCTAGTTTTGGCAAGTCGGTTAGGACATCTACTTTGTGCATGACACAAGTAATTTTTCAAACAATTGTTTACAGACAGATTATTTCACTTATAATTCACTGTATCACAATTCCAATGGGTCAGAAGTTTACATACACAAAGTTGACTGTGCCTTTAAACAGCTTGGAAAATTCCAGGTAATGATGTCATGGCTTTAGAAGCTTCTGATAGGCTTATTGACATCATCTGAGTCAATTGGAGGTGTACCTGTGGATGTATTTCAAGGCCTACCTTCAAACTCAGTGCCTCTTTGCATGACGACATGGGAAAATCAATAGAAATCAACCAAGACCTCAGAAAAATTAATTGTAGACCTCCACATGTCTGGTTCATCCTTGGGAGCAATTTCCCTGAAGGTACCACGTTCATCTGTACAAACAATAGTACTCAAGTATAAACACCATGGGACCACGCAGCCGTCATACCGCTTAGGAAGGAGATACGTTCTGTCTCCTAGAGATGAACTTACTTTGGTGCGAAAAGTGCAAATCAATCCCAGAACAATAGCAAAGGACTTGTCAAGATGCTGGAGGAAACAGGTACAAAAGTATCTATATCCACAGTAAAACGAGTCATATATCGACATAACCTGAAAGGCCGCTCAGCAAGGAAGAAGCCACTGCTCCAAAACCGCCATAAAAAAAGCCAGACTACGGTTTGCAACTGCACATGGGGACAAAGATCGTACTTTTTGGAGAAATGTCCTCTGATCTGATGAAACAAAAATAGAACTGTTAGTCCATAATGACCATCATTATGTTTGAAGGAAAAAGGGGGAGGCTTGCAAGCCGAAGAACACCATCCCGACCGTGAAGCACGGGGGTGGCAGCATAATTTGTAAGTCGCTCTCGATAAGAGAATGACTTAAATGACGTAAATGTAAATGTTGTGGGGTGTTTTGCTGCAGGAGGGACTGGTGCACTTCACAAAATAGATGGCATCATGAGGAAATAAAATTATGTGGATATATTGAAGCAACATCTCAAGACATCAGTCAGGAAGTTAAAGCTTGGTCACAAATGGGTCTTCCAAATGGACAATGACCCCAAGCATACTTCCAAAGTTGTGGCAAAATGGCTTAAGGACAACAAAGTCAAGGTTATTGGAGTGGCCATCACAAAGCCCCTGACCTCAATCCCATAGAAAATTTGTGGGCAGAACTGAAAAAACACGTGCGAGCAAGGAGGCCTACAAACCTGACTCGGTTACACCAGCTCTGTCAGGAGGAATGGGCCAAAATTCACCCAACTTATTGTGGGAAGCTTGTGAAAGGCTACCCCTGAAACATTTGACCCAAGTTAAACAATTTAAAGGCAATGCTACCAAATACTAATTGAGTGTGTGTAAACTTCAGACCCACTGGGAATGTGATGAAAGAAATAAAAGCTGAAATAAATCATTCTCTCTACTGTTATTCTGACATTTCACATTCTTAAAATAAAGTGGTGATCCTAACTGACCTAAGACAGGGAATTGTTACTAGGATTAAATGTCAGGAATTGTGAAAAACTGAGTTTAAAAGTATTTGGCTAAGGTGTAGGTAAACTTCCGACTTCAACTGTATGTGTTGAATGTACATATCTACCTCAATTACCCTTCCCATCGACTCGGTGCTGGATTCCTGTATATATATCGTTACTCATTGTGTATTTATTATAACTTATTACGTGTTCTACTTTTCTGTTATTTGTATGTATTTTTTCTCCTTGCATTGTTGGGAAGGTAAGCATTTCACTGTTAGTCTTTACCTCTTGTTTACGAAGCATGTGACATATTAAAATGAGATTTGAACTAGTTCGGATGTGTATCTGAGCCGAGGTAACGTGATGCTCTACGTCGCATCACCCAGCTGCTGCGTGTGGACGTGAGTATCCTGGATGTGGAGAGCACCAGTCTGGACTCGGCCTTGAAGGTATGCTTCTCCCCGGCCTCTATCGGACACCTACTGGTCACCACCTCCGCCAACAAGATCCTGTGGATTAGCGCGAACACCGGACGACTGCTCAGAGAGGTAGTGGTACTGATATGCATGCTGTCTCTCTGTTTCTGAGCTGTGTGTGTTTTAGTGTGGGAGATACTTTTGTAGTGTATGTGGACACCTGCTCGTCAAACATCTCATTCTAAAATCATGGGCATTAATATGGAGTTGGTCCCCCATTTTCTGCTATAACAGCCTCCACTCTACTGGGAAGGCTTTCCACTGGATGTTGGAACATTGCTGTGGGTGACTTGCTTCCATTCAGCCACGAGAACATTCGTGAGGTCGGGCACTGATGTTGGGCAATTAAGCCTGGCTCTCAGTCGCCGTTCGAATTCATTCCAAAGTTGTTCAATGGGGTTGAGGTCCGGGCTCTGTACAGGCCAGTCAAGTTCTTCCACACTAATCTCGACAAACCATTTCTATATTGACCTCTGTGTGCACTGTCATGGGGGGGGAATTGCTGAAACAGGAAAGGGCCTTCCCCAAACTGTTGCCACAAAGTTGGAAGCACAGAATCGTCTTTACAGTTGGCACTATGCATTGGAGCAGGTAGCGTTTTTTCTGGCATCCGCCAAACCCAGATTCGTCCGTCGGACTGCCAGATGGTGAAGTGCGTTTCATCACTCCCGAGAACGCGTTTCTGCTTCCCCAGAGTCCAATTGCGGCAAGCTTTACACCACTCTAGCCGACGCTTGGCATTGCGCTTTGTGATCTTAGGTTTTTGTGTGGCTGCTCGCCATGGAAACCCATTTCATGAAGCTCCCGTCGAACAGTTCTTGTGCTGACGTTGCTTCGAGGCAGTTTGGAACTGGGTAGTGAATGTTGCAACCGAGGACAGACAATTTTGTCCAACACTCGCGGCCCTGTTCTGTGAGCTTGTGTGGCCTACCACTTCGCAGCTGAGCGGTTGTTGCTCCTAGACATTTCCACTTCACAATAACCGCACTTACATTTAACCGGGGCAGCTCTAGCAGGGCAGAAATTTTATGAACTGACTTGTTGGAAAAAGGTGGTATCCTATGACGGTGCCACGTTGAAAATCACTGAGCTCTTCAGTAAGGCCATTCAACTGCCAGTGTTTGTCTATGGAGATTGCATGGCTGTTAGATTTTATACACCTGTCAGCAACGGGTGTGGCTGATATAGCCAAGTCCACAAATTTTGAAGGGGTGTCCACATACTTTTGTGTATATAGTGTGTTTGTGTGACATCGTTGATGTGCATAATACAGTGATATGTGTTGTAATGAAGGTGGTGATTATCTTTGCCACTGACTTTTCTAAAGAGATGTTTTTATATTTTTACATTTTAGTCATTTAGATGATGCTCTTAACCAGAGGGACTTAGTAGTGTATTCATCTTAATAAAGTAGCTCGGTGAGACAACCATATCACGATCATAGTAAGTAAAACATTTCCTCAACAAAGCAACTTATCAGCAAAGTCATAGCTAGTGAGAAAAGAAAAGCGTGGGTGTTTAAATTATTTTTTTATTTTTATTAATCAAGGTACTTAATATCTACATTGTTTTGGTGGAGTTCTTCAGTGTTTGTGTATGGTCTCCCTGCCAGGTGTCTAAGGTACACAAGCACCAGTGTTCCTCTCTGGCAGTGAGTGAGGATGGACGTTTCTTACTGACAGCAGGACACAATGCTGTGAAGGTGTGGGATTACAGCATGCAGCTGGATGTCAACTCACAGGTAAAGTTGATTGGGTTCGGTTACCATGCCAACCAACATTTGCATTAGCAATTTATGGATTTTAGTATCGTGATCTTACCAAATTTCAAGTAGTTTTAAAGTTGTGACGTTATTCATTTGAAATGTGTTGATTGAAGACATAATTCCATCCCAGATGTTCATTGGCCACAGCCAGCCTATTCGCCAGGTGAACTTCTCCCCAGACCAGATGGCTGTGGTCTCAGTAGGAGACGCCATCTTCTTCTGGGACTTCCTGGCCCACCCTCAGGAGACTGGAACTGACAGACGGTGAGAGTCTTGCCTGTCGGTTAGTCTGTCTGAATGTCTGTCGGTCCCCCAAAAAATTCTCCACAGTGGCATTGCATTACTGTACTGTTGTAAGTTGTATAAGTAGGTTGTATTCATGCATCTGTGTGTAATTTATCAGTTTTCATTTTTCTCTCGCAGTTCACCACCAAAGGCAGCCTCTGTTTCCCCTCATAAACCAGGTAAATACAAAAACAGAGATCATGAATCATAATTTCTTTCTATGTCATTCACACCATAATTTACAAGGTTGCCAGTAAATAGAATACCACGTACAGAAGTAAGTCTTGTAGTTCTGGCTATCAATAGATAATCAGAATTTGGGGGTTCTACTGTAGCCCTTAAAGGTCATTCAGAGTCAGAGGTCAACGGTAGGCTGCTATCCAATGGAATGCCTCGACAGACAGCGCCCCTTCCCTCCTCACCCCCGCCCTGTTTGGACATCAGCTCCATAGACAGGATTGGACAAGGTGAGAATCGCTGCTCCCTTTTTCATCTTTTTTTAATGATTTGTTTTTATCTCTCACCCTTACTTGAAAAATTACCCCTAGCACCAACCCCTGGAAAAGTGTGCAAAGAAACATTGGGTTTCCACCATTTTGCTTATGACTTCCTGCAAGCACAGAAAGAGAAGGAGCTAGGTATTGTTTTGCAACCGACCTAAAGTATCATGTTCTCCCCCACTTTGCCCTTCTCCTGTCTCCCTCTTTCCTTTTTAAGCTCTGAGCCACCTGTCTCTGTGTGAGGAGGACATTGACGAGGTTCTTCCCCGCGCTGCCCCCCTGGCAGGCCCCTCCCATCGCCCTGCATCTGGCTCCTTTCTCAAAGTCACTGAGATGGTGGCAGGCGGAGACTCATCAACCCTGAAGTCTAGTCTGAAGAGAGCAGCGGATAAAGGTAAATTATTTATTTATAAATTCAGTGGCAAAGATAATCATCATGCATGCAGTACCAGTCAAAAGATTGGACACCTACTCATTCAAGGGTTTTTCTTTATTTGTACATTGTACATTTTCTACATTGTAGAATAAAAGTGAAGACATCAAAACTATTAAATAACACATATGGAATCATGTAGTAACCAAAAAATGTTTAAAAAATAAAAATATATTTTTATATTTGAGATTCTTCTTCTGCCTTGATGACAGCTTTACACACTACATGATTCCATGTGTTATTTCACAGTTTAAGTCTTCACTATTATTATACAATGTAGAAAAGAGTCAAAATAAAGAAAAACCCTTGATTGAGTAGGTGTGTCCAAACTTTTGACTGGTACTGTACATGTGTACATACTGAACAAAAATATAAACGCAACAATTTCAAAGATTTTACTGAGTTACAGTTCATAAAGGAAATCGGTCAGTTTAAATACATTCATTATGCCCTAATCTATGGATTTCACTTGACTGGACAGGGGCGCAGCAATGGGTGGGCTTGGGAGGGCATGAGCCCACCCACTTGGTAGCCAGTTCCACCCACTGGGAAGACAGGCCCAGACAATCAGGATGAGTTTTTCCCCACAAAACGGCTTCATTACAGACACAAATACTCCTCAGCACCCCCCTCAGACGGTCCCGTAGGTGAAGAAGCCGGATGTGGAGGTCCTGGGCTGGCATGGCAACACGTGTTCTGTGGTTGTGAGGCTGGTTGGATGTACTGCCAAATTCTATAACAATTACGTTGGAGGCGGCTTATGGTAGAGAAATTAACATTAAATTCTCCGGCAACAGCTCTGTTGGACATTCATGCAGTCAGTCGGGAGCGCCGCTGCACAGTTATTTTCAGGTCTCTGCAGAGATGTTCGATTGGGTTCAAGTCCGGACTCTGGCTGGGCCATTCAAGGACATTCAGAGACTTGTCCCGAAGCCACTCCTGCATAATCTTGGCTGTGTGCTTAGGGTCATTGTCCTGTTGGAAGATGAACCTTTGCCCCAGTCTGAGGTCCTGAGTGCTCTGGAGCAGGTTTTCATCAAGGATCTCTCTGTACATCTTTCCCTCGATCCTTACTAATCTCTGTCCATGCCGCTGATAAATATCCCCACAGCATGATGCTGCCACCACAATGCTTCACTGTAGAGATGGTGCCAGGTTTCCTCTAGATGTGACGCTTGGCATTCAAGCGTCAATCTTAGTTTCATCAGACCAGAGAATCTTGTTTTTCATGGTCTGAGAGTCCTTTTAGGTGCCTTTTGGCAAAGCAGGCTGTCATGTGCCTTTTTACTGTGGAGTGGCTTCCATCTGGCCACCCTACCATGAAGGCCTGATTAGTGGAGTGCTGCAGAGATAATTGTCCTTCTGGAAGGTTGTCCCATCTCCACAGAGGAAGTCTCCTCCCTGACCAAGGCCCTTCTCCCCCGATTGCTCAGTTTGCCCGGGCGGCCATCTTGGCCCAAACTTCTTCCATTTAAGAATTATGGAGGCCACTGAGTTCTTGGGGACCTTCAATGCTGCAGAAATGTTTTGCTACCCTTCCCCAGATCTGTTCTTCAACACAATCCTATCTCAGAGTTCTATGCACATTTCCTTTGACCTCATCGCTTGGTGTTTGCTCTGACATGCACTGTCAACTGTGGGACCTTATATAGACTGGTGTGTGCCTTTCCAAATCCTGTCCAATCAGTTGAATTTACCAAAAGTGGACTCCATTTAAGTTGTAGAAACATCTCAAGGATGATCAATGGAAACAGGATGCACCTGAGCTCAATATCGAGTCTCATAGCAAAGGGTCTGAATAAGGTATTTCTGTTTTTAATTTTAATAAATTAGCAAACATTTCTAAAAACCTATTTTTGCTTTGACATTATGGGGTATTTTGTGTAGATTGAGGATTATATTTTTTTTTAATCCATTTTAGAATAAGGCTGTAACGTAACAAAATGTGGAAAAAGGAAAAGGGTCTGAATACTTTCTGTGTGTGTGTGTGTGTGTCTGTCTGTCTGTCTGTCTGTCTGTCTCTGTCTGTCTGTTTAAATATAGTATGCTCTATAGTTGACTTTGACAATAGTGCATATTTCTAAACAGAACCATTCCTCTCTCTATTAAAGGGATTATCCGGTACTTGTGTATACTTTTTAATAAGCCAGTAGTTCTGAAAGTAGCGCTAACAAGCCAAGAATGGTCCCCGAACATTGTGTACAATGTCACATATGTGCAGATTCGTGCAACACTTCATTGCTTTCTCTCTCGCTCTGCTGGGTGCTTCATGTGCATATTGTGGACACTTATACTGTGAGGGGCTGAAGCTCATTGCTTGAACTGCTAGGGGAGTGGCCCACGTGGGGGAAAATGGCACAGCATAGCTTCTACACATTAACATATCCAGCCCAAAGCGGGAGGTTTAAAAAATACTTTGTAGTTGCCAATATTCCGGAGCATGTCTTTAACCTTTTCTTACTTTTTTGTATGTTATACAGATTTTTTGGAGGTGGAGAAGCCAGTGCGTCCCGACTGCTACAAGCACTTCACCCCACGTTTCAAAACCTCCTCCCTCGACCAGGTAGAGAGCACCTCTCGCCAGCTCAGGTCCTGTTATTGAGAAATAAGGAAGCCTGCATTATTGAGGCTTGCTTTCCAAGCATTCTGTCTGCTTGTCTCCATCTCAGAGTACTGCAACTCCCGAACTGGGCGAAGAGGGCCTGAGTCTGAAAGCAGTAATTGGTTACAATGGCAATGGGCGGGCCAACATGGTGTGGAATCCAGAAACAGGTAAAACCTTGCGCTTGTTCAACTGATTTCATTGTCTGTCTAAAATATACTGATAAAATATTATGATGCAAGTTATAATGCATTGTAAGACTTGTCGTAAGCATGTATGACCCAACCCCGTATGTCTCTTTCCTTCTTATTTCCGGTTTCATCGCTGTTTGTTTATCTTATGTGGTTGTGTTGACTGATTGCAGGTCTGTTTGTGTACTGCTGTGGTAGTTGTATACTTTCCTGTATATAGCTTCTTACTTTCTCGTGTCTTTATTTTTTTTCTCTTGTGTTTTTGTTCTACCTTATGTTATTTTTAGTACCTTGTTGGGTTTGGAGCTTGCAAGAAAGGCATTTTGTTTCTTGCCCATCGTGACATTAAAACTTGAAACTTGACTGATTGCAGGTCCGTTTGTGTACACCTTTGATTGTGTGGTGGTTTTGTTTAGGACTGTTGCGGTGCCCATATTACCGCCACACCGGAGGTCACGAGTCATGAAGGCAGTCAAATTCGACGTGACCGTTTAGTCACGGTAATTAGGCTTCTCCAAGCTCTGATGCTGCTGCTCGTCATTAGTAGCCTACCAAACTTGCTAACTGCCTGGTACTCAGCACTCTATTGTCCCTCTAATCACTCTGACGTCAATGCAAATGTCTTCGAAAATCTAATCAAACACTTCATGAGAGCCCATCAGCTCATGTTGCGCAACATTTCTATAGGCTATGCAATTGCGTTTTTAAGGTTTGTATCACAACTAAAGTGGCCAAATAACTTCTTAAAATTAAGCACATCAATCCGCTTTACAAGAGGTGTAGAGCCTAAGTGGCATATATACGCAGCGAGTTAAGTTCAAGTTTGGGGAAGATCATTTTCACCATAAAAATGCACCTTTATAATAAGAGCATTACATGCATAATCGCATTTGCGGTCACTATTGATAATGGTGTTTTCCGCTAATGGAACATTTGTGCTTATAGTCTACTACCATGTGCGCATTACTGCGCTTATAATGTGAAGAAATAGCCTAATACTTTATCAACATTTTAAGTTTAACGTTCTGATCTGTTGCGTCAGCCACATTGCATAAAAAGGTTTTGATGCTAGTGGTTGTATTAATTTGGGATCTGTCGCATCCCACAACTGTCCCAGACTATGTTTGGAATATTTATTTCTCGCACAGAATAGAATTGGTCGACTTTTGTGGGGATAGTATATTGACATAGGCTAGTGCTTTTGCTGTTCGTTAGGCCTACTCATCTTCTTGGTTGACGAAAAGTAAATGTGGACAGTTCATCTGACGTTTTCAATATGCACCTCAGAATTGGATAATGACTCGTGCAGTTGCGTCCCCGACGTGTCCGTCTTCACTTGTAGCCTGTGAGAAAGACCCGATCACGTGACAGAGAGCCGTGTGCGTGAGAGACGTTTCGGATTGCGCAGCACACTCAGGGAGAAGGGCACAAAGCAGCACTCCGGGCCACAAAGGGCATGATTTTCTTTTAATGGTGCATTACGACCACAAAGGGGATGCCACTATGAAATTCGAGGCATCATCAAGTGCTTGTCAAATTGTGAGAGACTATTGGAGTGTGTACAGCCTGAGAAAAAAAACAGCCCATGCCTTTCAAGCGACTTTCTTCAAATCATCATTAGTCTCATCATGCAGCCTTAGTGTATTAAAAATCAAAACACATAGCCCAACGTTTACAGAACTAAAGTTACATTAATAACTCTAAATTAATTAATTGTATTCTTCATACTATAAAATAATGCCACAGAATGATAAGCAGATCTTGTCTGCTAAATTAACTAGTGTAGCCCACAGCCACATCAGGACCTAACCTAAGGAGAACTCAGAGTATGCTATTATTTTCTTCTGAAATGGACTACGTTTTCTTCATAGCATGCTTCTTTAGACCTGTCTAAAACAGATAATGGATTTATTGTGGAGGTTATATTACATAGCCTAAAATACATTTTTAAAAGTCTAATAAAGCCATGTGTGGACGCCAGGAGATGTTTTGTATTAATTAACGGTCAAATACCGTGAGACCGACAGTTATTTGCTTGACAATCACCGGCTGACGAGATTTCGTGACCGCCACAGCCCTAGTTGTGTTGACTGATTTGCAGGTCTGTTTGCGTACTCCTGTGGTTGTGTGGTGGTGGTGGAGAACCTACACACTGGCTCCCAGAGACACTGGCTGGGCCACACTGAAGAGATCTCCTGTCTGGCTGTTACCAATGACGCGCAGGTAGGCCTCCAGTCTCCTCTCTTGCATGAGCGATGATGATGAAGGTGGTGGACTGTGCTGGTGCCAATAAGGATGACTCATTCTCTGCGTCTCAACCACTGTCTGAATGTGGTTTCTCTCTGTGACTAGTTGTGCTAAGTCTGAATTACCCTGTTTTTAAAGTAATTGTGACTTTGATCCCTTCTAACTAGACAGTTGATTTTATGAGTCATTACATGTCTCTGACGGTGTGTTGTTCTCTTTCAGACGGTGGCCTCGGCGGCAGGGGGCAGCGGTGGCTCCAGGAGCCTGATATGCATCTGGAACGTTCAGGACGGAACCTGCAGTAATACCATCTCCTACCACCGGGGGGCGGTGCAGGCCCTGTCCTTCTCCAGGGATGATTTCTTCTTCCTCACTGTGGGTCAGTGGAAAAGTCCTTCAAGG
The DNA here is from genome assembly GCF_965601325.2 of Salmo salar. Taxonomy (NCBI): domain Eukaryota; kingdom Metazoa; phylum Chordata; class Actinopteri; order Salmoniformes; family Salmonidae; genus Salmo; species Salmo salar. The sequence goes on along the minus strand of NC_138309.1, from coordinate 60,762,507 downwards.
ACAAGTGGAGTAGAGTTTCACTACATAGCGTTCACTTATCCAGTCACATACAGATCAATGATTACCTCAAGGATGTGAGATAGAAAATGTTTTTTTTAAAGGTATTTGAATCTGCCCTCCTGCAGGGGACTTCACCGACCCGGAGGTGGCGCTGTGGAGCACCAGGACCTACCAGCTGCTGTCCAGGGTCAGCGTGTCCGGCCCGCTCCACGACGTGGCATTCAGCCCCTCTGCAGCCAGCCAGCTGGCCTGTGTGGGCAGCCAGGGACTCTACTTCTGCAACACCCACACACAGGGCATGGACGTGGAGCTCAAGGTAACAATAGAATTAGAATGAATTTCTAATTAATTGTATTTCTAAGAAGATAACCCTGATACTTTTTTCACACTATCGTACCGACCCAAACTATGCTCTTTTGGCCTGCTTTCTAGAGAATATGTTTCGGTGTAATACCAGCCTTCTTTTGTTTAACACTGCTCATTTCCTGCCTGGTTTGGGCTGGGCATGTCTAGCTAACTAGAGCCCCTCTGCTTGGATAAAAATCAGGCCGGCACCAGGTATGTTCAACATGTCCTCCCTCATAGGAAGACATATATTTCCACATAACGAGGACAACGGTTTTTTTTTAAACAAAGACTGAAGAAAAATGTCCACTTTGTGTGGACAATAAAGTTTTTCAAATTCTAGGTGCAGAGAGTATGTGTGCCAGAGGAGGTGGGTGATGTGGCGCTGACAGCTTTGTGCTACAACGCCAACTTCATCCTCTTCACGGGCACCAACAGCGGGCATGTGTGTGCCTGGGACTGCAACACCCAGCGTTGCTTTATGACCTGGGAGGCTGACCAGGGGGAGATCGGTCAGTTATATTTTAATAATGTTACTCATAGCAGGCACTCTTAACCAAAGCTTATCCAGACTTCATTCAACTAAAGTTGGTAAATAAACACATTTCACAATCCTTGCAAATAAACCCGTCTCCAAAATAGGTTTGTCAGTCTGTATGTACAGTATTAGTGTACGTTTGTGTGTTTCTAGGAGTGCTGCTGTGTCGGGGGAACCGTCTCTTGACGGGCAGTAACACTCGCAGGCTGAGGCTGTGGGGTGTGGCAGCTGTACAGGGCATGAGGCCTGGAGGAGAGGCCTCTAACACAGAGGACAGGTCTGTTGCTCACCGCACACTCCTTCTCAGCCTACACATTCTACTCCTTACATACCTTTTCCCTCATCCTCCTATGTTACATAGAGTATCTTCTCATGACATGTCTTTAAATCCCATTCATCTCTGGCCTGTTGTTTTATATACTTTGAACATTTGGTATTTAGTTAAAGCTGCAATATGTAACTTTTTGAGGGGACCTGATCAAATTCACATAGAAATGGTAGTTACCGATCTGTCATTCTCATTGAAAGTAAGTCTAAGAAGCGGTAGATCTGTTCTAGGTGCGCTATTTCTAAGCTTCTAGTTTATTTGTCTTTTATGGCGGAGCGATTTCTGCATACAACATGGAAAGTGTTGTTTACATCCCTGTTAGTTACACCTGTCTAACATCCTGTTAAATAGGTGTGGCATATCAATAAGCTGATTAAACGGCATTATCATTACACCGGTCCACCTTGTGCTGGGGACAATAAAAGGCCACTTTAAAAGGTGCAGTTTTGTCACACAACACAATGCCACAGATGTCTCCAGTTTTGAGGGAGTGTGCAATTGGCATGCTGACTGCAGGAATGTCCACCAAAGCTGTTGCCAGATAATTTAATGTTAATTTCTTTACCATAACCCTCCTCCAACGTCATTTTAGAGAATTTGGCAGTACGTCCAACCGGCCTCACAACTGCAGACCACGTGTAACCACGCCAGGCCAGGACCTCCACATCTGGCTTTTTCTCCTTCCGGATTGTCTGAGACTACCGGTCTGTGGGTTTGCGCAACAGAAGAATTTCTGCACAAACTGTCAGAAACCGTCTCAAGGAAGCTCATCTGCGTGCTCGTTGTCCTCACCAGGGTCTTGACCTGACTGCAGTTTGGTGTCGTGACGACTTAAGTGGGCAAATGCGCACCTTCAATGGGCACTGGCACGCTAGAGAAGTGTGCCCTTCACGAATGAATCCCAGTTTTAACTGTACCGGTCAGATGGCAGACAACGTTTATAGGGTCGTGTTGGCGAGTGGTTTGCTGAAGTCAACATTGTGAACAGATTGCCCCATGGTGGAGGTGGGGTTATGGTATGGGCAGGCATTAGCTACGAACAACCAACACAATTGCATTTTATCAATGGCAATTTGAATGCACAGAGATGTGACGAGATCCTGAGGCCCATTGTCGTGCCATTCATCCGCTACCATCACTTCATGTTTCAGTATGATAATGCACGGCACCATGTCACAAGGATCTGTACACAATTCCTGGAAGCTGAAATGTCCCAGTTCTTCTATGACCTGCATAATCACAAGACATATCACCTGTTGAGCATGTTTGGGATGCTCTGGATCGACATGTACGAGAGCATGTTCCAGTTCCCGCCAAAATCAAGCAACTTTGCACAGCCATTGAAGAGGAGTTGGACAATATTCCACAGGCCACACTCAACAGCCTGATCAACTCTATGCGAAGGAGATGTCGCGCTGCATGAAGCGAATGGTGGTCACACCAGATACTGACTGGTTTTCTGATCCAAGGCCCTACTTTTTTTTAAGGAACTCTATCTGTGACCAACAGATGCACATCTGTATTCCTAGTCATATGAAATCCATAGACTAGGGTCTAGTTTAATTTATTTCAATTGACTGATTTCCTTGTATGAACTGTAACTCAGTTTATTTGCATTTATGTTTCGGTTCAGTGTACATGTATTGCATCAGAGCGATCTTGTGAGGCTATTACATTTTATATAGAGAACCACTCTTATTCAATGAATTGGCGTATTTGATCTAATGGTCTACTCTCATTGGTCCTTGCCTCTGTCTGTCAGAGGTGCTCTGGTGCTATTGGAGCAGGAGATGATGCTGGACGGGACGGTGGTGAGCGCGGCCTTTGACGACGTCATGGACATGGGCATCGTGGGCACCACTGCGGGTACCCTGTGGTACATCAACTGGGTGGACAACACCAGCATCCGCCTCATCAGCGGGCACAAGAGCAAGGTACAGTGCCGGGTTTTTGCCAGCGTGTGCATGCATTTATGACTTTTGGAGCCTATGTGAGCGTTCATTGTTGACGCCTCTATCCGTACATTGAATGACCCGCTCTCCCCCCCCCCCCCCCCCCGGTGGTCAGGTAAATGACGTGGTTTTCAGCCCAGACGAGAGCCACTTTGCCACGTGTGGGGAGGACGGCAGTGTGAGGGTGTGGTCGGCCCCCAGCAACGAACTGGTGGTGCAGTTTCAGGTGCTCAACCAGGTGAGACGGCAAGACAACTACAGGAACCGCTAAGGCTAAGATGGCCGTGTGGATTCAAGAAAATACTTTATAACGTTAAAGTGTTACGTCGCTGTGACGGATCTCCACTCATATGGATCATTTTTGGTTTCTAATCGAAAAGGACAAAGTGGTGAGACTCGCAGTTTTAATACATGTACAAAATGATCCTCTCTCCCTAAAAGCATGATGGACATGACAGTTTTAAGTGTAAGGGGAGGATAACTTGGGCCAGCAGACAATCGATCTGAGATCCACTTAAGTTTCAGTCATGGGATTTTTGTTGTTGCTTTAACCCCTTATTACACCTATATACATTAATACATTGTAACAGCAGCCATAAGTATTACAATGCAAATATTATAAAGCGCTTATAAACAACAAAATGTTGTGAAGCATGTTATAATTAGAACTATGACATGAACAGAGCTATTATTTTCAACGACCGCGTTACACAGGCTAAATGGCTGTATATCACATGCTGTAACAATTCCACTATGACATGTTACCTACAAGGCTACATTCCACATAGAGAGAGAAGCTCCAACGCATCATGCACCAGTTATAAACCTAGGAGTCTGACTGTCAATATCTACTCCCCTGATTTCCCCCCCCCCCCCCCCCCCCCCCCCCATCCCCGTCTTGTCTGTCAGAGCTGTGGTAGTGCGTGCTGGAGCCCGGTCGGCAGTCCCTCTAAAGGGGCTGCCTGTGTGGTGGGGGGGTACAGCGACGGAACCCTAAGGATCTTTCGCCTGGCCTCCTCAGAGATGGAGCTCAAGCTGCACCCACACCCTGTGGCCGTCACCGCCATCCAGTACTCTGCTAACGGTGTGTGTGTGTGTGTTTAGGAAGGTCACTGTCAATGCTACCAGTGGACGTTGTCTCGTGTGTGAATTTGGTAGTCGGACACTGCTGATTCTGCTTTCCTATTCATGTTTAGGATGTGATGGCACTCTTTCTGTTGGGACACCGTTTGTATGTCATTTCACTGGGATGTATAATGATACACATGGCCAATAACGGAGGTTATATGTGACCTCTGACCCTCAGGTCAGGTGATCCTCTCTGCGGGGAGGGACGGCGTGATGGCTGTCAGCAGCCCAGTAACCGGGCTTACCGTCCGAATCATCAGCGACCACAAGGGGGCACCCATCACTACCATCCAGTGTGTGAAGAAACAGGTCAGGGCCCGTATTCACTCATCGGAGTAGGAGTGCAGATCTAGGATCAGTTTTGCCTTTCAAATTATAATGAATACAAGGGGGGACCCGATCCTATAGTATACATAGAATGTCTAAAACATACTTCTGTGTGACGTCTTCTGAGGTTACTAGTGTAACTGTTTTTGAGGAGCTGCTAAGAATCTACATGAAGGAATTGTGTCGTCATGCATTTTGTCCACCAGTACAAAGAATTTGGGCTTGAAGGAAACGAGATGTGGTTGGCTGCCAGTGCAGACAGACGGGTCAGCGTTTGGACAGCTGATTGGATGAAGGACAAGTGTGAGCTCCTGGACTGGCTCACATTTCCAGCCCCTGCCAATCCTGAGGTAAACCTCTCTTCATAGGCATACACACACATGCACACAAAATGAATAACATGGAAATCTATCTGTTAGACAAGCACTTTCAGGTGAGGATTTTGTTCAGGATGGTGGGAATTCAGACCCAAGTTATGCGCGTGCGCGTAAATGTAACTTCATTCCCTATTTATGCACTTTTCTCTCTGTGTTCTGAACTTGGACTTAAAGCTGCAATATGTAGGCGACCCGACCAAATTCACATAGACAAGTAAGTTATAGCTCTGTCATTCTCGTTGAAAGCGAGTCTAAGTGGTGGATTTATGCTATGTGCGTAATTTCCATGCTTCCCATTCTTAAGTATTGTTTTTTTTTGTCTTTTAATTTCAGTTTCGTACACCAGCTTCAAACAGATGAAAATACAATATTTTTGGTTATAGAAAATATATTTCACAGCGGATTAACTGGTACAATGATTCTCTACATAATGACTGCTTTTTTTGTCACCGTAAACTGAAATTAGGCGAACTATTTGAATTTTATCAACCAGGAAATGGCGGAGTGATTTCTGCATATTGTACCTTTAAGCATGGGGAAATGCATGTGCCAGCAAGGTGTTCTTTTGGGGGGGTAGATCAGAGGTGTGTCTACAGATACGTGGCAGAGGTGTGTCTACAGATACGGAAATCATGAATAAGTTTGAGTTAACCTGTTTGTTCCAAGTGGGAAAAAAAACATCTGATAGAAATAACACACTGCTCTCCATGCAATTTAATTTCAAATTAATAAGAGCTTTGATAAGAGCTAGGTAAATTAGTAATCCGTTTGGAGAAGGGGATTGTAAAATACAAATAGCAATTGTTTTAGATGATTTTTCCTTCTGATCGCTGGAGACTAATGTGAAACCAGTCATGGAAGGAAACTGGAAAGCATATCAAGATGACGGGTATTTCCACCCCATTTCCCACAATGAAGTATAACATTTTAAAAAGTATATAAAAAAAAAAAGCATTAGGGTAGGTCTGAATACTAAATACTGAGAAGAGCTTCAATCAAAACGAGTAAAAAAAAAAGTCTGAATTGGCCCCGAAGTGAAGTGCAAGATGAGATGTGATATCAGTCAATTACTGTTTTTTTTTTTACTTGAAAAACCTTTTTCAACCTTGCGGGCGTTGAATAGTTTTACTGTGAACATTTCTGTGTTTTAAAAGTCCTCTCTATCTCTCTTTATTTCTGTCTTTATCAGGAGTCAGACAGCCTTCCTCCCAGCCTGGCTGCTTTCAGCCCCATAGACCCTGGCCTGGTGGTGTACACAGGCTATGGAGTGGAGAGAGAGCTGTCCTTCTACAGCCTGGCCAAGAAACGGGTCATAAAGAAGATTGCACTGTCCCATTGGGCCATGTGCTTCAGCCTCTCCTCCAAGGGTCGCCTCATAGCGGTGGGCTCAAAAGGTGCATGTCACTTCTCTTCTACCTCTCTCATTTCAGTTTTACAATGTGACTGGTGCGTCTTGTGTTTTGTTGTAAAAGGCACTTTGTTTGCTAGCAAGGACTGAAGCATTAAAATAAACTACAATAAAAACCCATCAAAAGCAGACCAGCTTGGCACAGGCTTGCTTGGTATTTTCGAATTTACAATGCAGCATCAGTTTGACAAATCACCAGCATGTGTGTCTCTGCACAGTTCTGTGCGCAATGATACATTCTGTGTGTATGTAAATAGGTTGCATGAAGCTGCTGTGTGTTTTGTCTCTCTCTCTCTCTCTCTCTCTCTCTCTCTCTCTCAGAGCGAGTGCTGAAGCTCATCAAATCATCCAGCGGTAGGTTCCAGGACTTCCTCCACCACAGTGACTCTTTGCAGACCTGTCGATTCTCCCCCTCAGGGAAACTCCTCTTTACCGTTGCCTACAATGAGATCCTGCTGTGGGAGGTGCAGGGCCTTTAGAACAAGATAGACCACTATATATTAGTAGACTGAACTATATTATTAAAGGACAATCAGGGGAGGATCTACTGTATAGACCCAAGCTTTCACCATTGGTCCTAGTTAGTATGGATTTCTAGATTGACATGAGGTGTTGGTCATGTCGGTTAATTGAAACACTGCTCTCCTGTCTGCATCAACCCTTGGTTGGTTGTAGGTTAAAAGTCCTCAATACTCACGCTCGCAAGTGCCTCAGTTCAACTGACGAAGGAAATTGAATAATTGATCATTTTGTTTACTTTAGTCATTTTAATTCTGAGGTTTTTATCAGTCCTGTAAATTACTTTTTATATTTGAAGAAAATATTTTATTTATATGGGAGCCTCTTTTGTCTGTTCAGTGGTTTTACACTTGATGGGAGGGATTTTTGTTTTGCATTTTATGTTCTTAAAATTACAATATGCTATGTCCATCAGCCAATACGGTCATTCAGTCTAAATTATGCACTTAAATGTTTTGTCCATCAATGTTCCACACTTGTATATATTATTTCAACAAAGAAATTTCAATAAAGGTTGTCACCTCAAATTAAACCCTAAATTGTCTCATTAATGTAATTGTTTTTTGTGATGCAATTGCAAGGTAAGTATATTTCCACAAATTTTCATTTCACCTTTATTTAACAAGGTAGGCTAGTTGAGAACAAGTTCTCATTTGCAACTGCGACCTGGCCAAGATAAAGCAAAGCAGTTCGACACATACAACAACACAGAGTAACACATGGAATAAACAAACATACAGTCAATAATACAGAAAAAGTCTATATACAGCATGTGCAAATGAGGTAGGATAAGGGAGATAAGGCAATAAATGGTACATAGTGGTGAAGTAATAACAATATAGCAATTAAACACTGGAATGGTAGATGTGCAGAAGATGAATGTGCAAGTAGAGATACTGGTGTGCAAAGGAGCAAGATAAATACAGTTTGGGGATGAGGTAGTTGGATGGGCTATTTACAGATGGGCTATGTGCAGTGATCTGTGAGCTGCTCTGACAGCTGGTGCTTAAAGCTAGTGAGGGAGGTAAGAGGCTTCTGTGATTTTTTTTTTGCAGTTCGTTCCAGTCATTGGCAGCAGAGAACTGGCGGCCAAAGGAAGAATTGGCTTTAGGGGTGACCAGTGAGATATACCTGCTGGAGCGCGTGCTACGGTTGGTTGCTACTATGGTGACCAGTGAGCTGAGATAAGGCGGGGCTTTTATCAAGCAGAGACTTGTAGATCTGGAGCCAGTGGATTTGGCGACGAGTATGAAGCGAGGGCCAGCCAACAAGAGCATACAGGTCGCTGTGGTGGGTAGTATATGGGGCTTTGGTGACAAAACGGATGGCACTGTGATAGACTGCATCCAATTTGTTGAGTAGAGTGTTGGAGGCTATTTTGTAAATGACATTGCCGAAGTCAAGTATCGGTAGGATAGTCAGTTTTACGAGGGTATGTTTGGAAGCATGAGTGAAGGATGCTTTGTTGCGAAATAGGAAGCCGATTCTAGATTTAATTTTGGATTGGAGATGCTTAATGTGAGTCTGGAAGGACAGTTTACAGTCTAACCAGACACCTAGGTATTTGTAGTTATCCACATATTCTAAGTCAGAACCGTCCTGAGTAGTGATGCTGGACGGGCGGGCAGGTGCGGGCAGCGATTGGTTGAAGATCATGCATTTAGTTTTACTTGCATTTAAGAGCAGTTGGAGGCCACGGAAGGAGAGTTATATGGCATTGAAGCTCGTCTGGAGGTTAGTTAACACATTGTCCAAAGAAGGGCCAGAGGTATACAGAATGGTGTCATCTGCGTAGAGATGGATCAGAGAATCACCAACAGCAAGAGCAACATCATTGATGTATACAGAGAAGAGAGTCGGCCTGAAAATTGAACCCTGTGGCACACCCATAGAGACTGCCAGAGGTCCGGACAACAGGCCCTCCGATTTGACACACTGAACTCTATCAGAGAAGTAGTTGGTGAACCAGGCGACGCAATCGTTTGAGAAACCAAGGCTGTCGAGTCTGCCAATAAGAATGTGGTGATTGACATTGTCGAAAGCCTTGGCCAGGTCGATGAATACGGCTGCACAGTAATGTCTCTTATCGATGGCGGTTATGATATCGTTTAGGACCTTGAGCGTGGCTGAGGTGCACCCATGACCAGCTCTGAATCCAGATTGCATAGCGGAGAAGGTACGGTGGGATTCGAAGTGGTCGGTAATCTGTTTGAAGACCTTAGAAACACAGGGTAGGGTAGGATAGATATAGGTCTGTAGCAGTTTGGGTCTAGAGTGTCTTTCCCCCCCAATCTATGGGAATCTCAGACGATACGAGAGGTTGAACAGGCTAGTAATAGGGGTTGCAACAATTTCGGCAGATAATTTTACAAAGAGAGGGTCCAGATTGTCTAGCCCGGCTGATTTGTAGGGGCCCAGATTTTGCAGCTCTTTCAGAACATCAGCTATCTGGATTTGGGTGAAGGAGAAATGGGGAGGCTTGGGTGAGTTGCTGTGGGGGGTGGAGGGCTGTTTATCAGGGTAGGGGTAGCCAGGTGGAAAGCATGGCCAGCCGTAGAAAAATGCTTATTGAAATTCTCAATTATAGTTGATTTATCGGTGGTGACATTGTTTCCTAGCCTCAGTGCAATGGGCAGCTGGGAGGAGGGCTCTTATTCTCCATGAACTTTAGTGTCCCAGAACTTTTTTGAGTTTGTGCTACAGGATGCAAATTTCTGCTTGAAAAAGCTAGCATTAGCTTTCCTAACTGCCTGTGTATATTTGTTCCTAACTTCCCTGAAAAGTTGCATATCACGGGGGCTATTCAATACTAATGCAGAACGCCACAGGATGTTTTTGTGCTGGTCAAGGGCAGTCAGGTCTGGACAGAACCAAGGGCTATATCTGTTCCTGGTTAAAAAAAAATTGAATGGGGCATGCTTATTTAAGATGGTAAGGAATGCACTTTTAAAGAATAACCAGGCATCCTCTACTGACGGGATGAGGTCAATATCCTTCCAGGATACCCGGGCCAGGTTGATTAGAAAGGCCTGCTCGCAGAAGTGTTTTAGGGAGCATTTGACAGTGATGAGGGGTGGTAGTTTGACCGCAGACCCTTTACAGATGCAGGGAATGAGGTAGTGATCGCTGAGATCTTGGTTGAAGACAGCAGAGGTATATTTGGAGGGCAAGTTGGTTAGGATGATATCTATGAGGGTGCCCGTGTTTACGGATTTGGGGTTGTACCTGGTGGGTTCATTGATAATTTGTGTGAGATTGAGGGCATCAAGCTTAGATTGTAATGTTATGTCATCAAATGAAATTCTGACTTTGGTTGAGCTGAGGGGGCATTGAATTGCAAGTATTTAGACAGCTATGTACCGGAAGCTGCATTATCGCTCGCTATCTAGTGTGACGTGCATTTAGCCAGTACTGAGAAATTCTGTTTTTGTTTATTGAATGTGTCATTCTGATTACACAACAAGGTTTGGGATGATGCATAGTTTTGCAAGTAGTTTTTTTTGTTTTATTTAGAAAAAAATGAGAGAGAAGAATGCATCTTTTAGTGGTTGATTTTGTATTCCTTAAGCAGGGTGACACGCTAAAGCTCTTAATGTTTGTGATGTCTTTGACTGGATTTTTTTTTTACCCATTATCTCTTTCCCCATCACTGATAGAGTAAATGAGGAGGTGTAGATGATGATGAGAAGAACTGCTATAGTGACTTCCCTTTTCTACTTCAAGATGAAATCTCTTCAGATGACGGTGTTGAGAAAAGTGATAAAAGGGAGACATTTGCAGAGAGAGAATAATGTGACCGTGTTGAAGTACTACTCTGTCAGTTACACGGCACGCACAGTTAATCAACAAAACAAACTGCCTTTGTAATGGGAGTGAATTTATGCTTCTGGATTCTTGGTGAGTTAGCTCATTTCTCCATGGTAGTGGAGGGCCTTCCAACTGTAGGAGGTTTTAGTTGCCTGAAATAAAGATGAGGGCATCTCATAGATTGAGAGACTATCTGTTTGTTTGTAATTTGACACTTCCCAATGGCATGACTGCACTGGTCTAAAGGATATGCTTGCATGTATATAGAGGCATCATTTGTTTATGTCTGATATTTCTATTTTTTTCCTACAGGTCTCTACCTGGCCCTACCTTTGGAAGGGATTTATCCTCCACTCTGTCAAACAGGGTATAAGATTACTATGATTGGAAGTGGCTGTTATGGTAAGATCAACTGATTTACCCTGGTGATGAAAAAGATCACTGTGTTTTAATGGCAAGTGTAGACAGCAGGGTATTGCTTATTTCATCTCTATCTGTTGCCTTTTACAGGTTCACATCTAGGATAAGAAGTTTAGAATTCAGACTTACCAAGAGGTTAGAGTGAGAATGATGGTGTCTTAAAGAATGCATTCACTGTTCATTAGCCGAAACTGTTCTCTATTCTCACTCATTTCAAGCCAACCAACTAACTGACTAATACCTAAGATCTGTCCTAACCTCAAATACTTATTTGGTGTTCTGTAGATACAGATGAGTGTGTGGAAGATCCCTCCGTCTGTGGGAACCATTCTACTTGCTTCAACACCCTTGGTAGTTACCACTGTCGGTGTCATCCTGGGTTTGAATCTAGGATCACTTATTTCACTTCCGCAGATGGATGTACAGGTCAATGCTGTGTTATTAAGATTGACTCTGATGTTATTAATAATAACTAATAATAGCTTTAATTCCTTACCACTAATATGGATAAAACGGGATAATTAAAAGCTACCACTGTCAGTTTTAAAATAATGATAATGTTGTAGCATACATTAGGGTCTGAAATTATTGACACCCTTGATAAAGATTTAGCAAAAAATAAATACATAATTCAAATACTGAGCTATATCGTATGCTCAGAAATGTTGGGAAATTATAGGATTTTATACTAATACAATTGCTCAGAGAAGGAGATTTTGTTAAACAAGTAATTCTATTTTTTCCCTCAAAGGTAGGGGTAAAAATTGACACCTGTTTTCAATACCTCACCTTGCAAGGATAACGGCACTGAGCCTTTTTCTAAAATGTTTGGAGTTGTGGAACAGATTGGGAGGGATCTTAGACCATTCCTGCATACAGAATCCTTCTAGATCCTTGATATCATGTGTCTGCGCTTATGGACTGTCCTCTTCAATTGAAACCACAGGTTTTCAATGGGTTTCAAGTCCAGAGAGTGAGATGGCTATTCCAAAAAATATATATTTTTGGCCAATTAGACATTTCTTTGTGGATTTTGATGTGTGCTTGGGGTTTATTGTCTTGGTGGCAGATCCACTTATGGCCAAGTTTCAGCCTCCTGACAGAGGCAACCCGTTTTTTGGTTAAATTACTTGGTACTGGATAAAGTTCATGATGCCATTGACCTTAACAAGGGCCTCAGGATCAGTGGACTTGCACTACAGTGGTGGTTTTGGTGTGGAAATGACAATGCATTAGCAGAAAAGAACCCCTTTCACCTACTATAAAATATGGTGGTGGATCCTTGATGTTATGGGGCTATTTTGCTTCCACTGGTCCTAGAGCCCTTGTTAATTTTTTGGCCAAAAACCTGGTTGCCTCTGCCAGGAGGCTGAAACTTGGCCGCAAGTGGATCTTCCAGCAAAACAATAACCCCAAGCACAAATCAAAATCCACAAAGAAATAGTTAATTGTCCACAAAATAAAAATGTCTAACCCATTGAAAACTTGTGGTTTAAATTGAAGAGGACAGTCCATAAGCGCAGTTAAAAGATATATCAAGTATCTGGAAGGATTCTGTATGGAAGAATGGTCTAAGATCCCTAAAATGCCGCTATCCTCACAAGGTGAGGTATTGAAAGGTACTGAAAATAGGGGTGTCAATCATTTTGAGCCTAACTTTTTAAAGATTTTTATTGTATTACTTGTTAACCTCTAAAAGTCTAAGCCTTTGGCAAAACAGACAGTTGAAAACCTTATGATTTTATTTTCGGACTATCTGTCCTATATCTAAGACATATAAGTAACCTCAGGAATATAACAAATCTATCTATTTCATTAGTGCTTAGTTGGTGAGTCATATCCTCATTGGATGAAGGAATTTTGGTCTTAATCAACTATTCCTAAATATCCATTGTAATCATTATGTTACTGACCAGGAATATTTAATAACATCCTCTGCTTTACGAAAGTATTCACACCCCTTTACGTTTTACACATTTTGTTGTTACAGCCGGATTTTAAAATGGATTCAATTTAGATTTTTTTTTGTCACTGGCCTACAGACAATACCCCATAATGTCAAAGTTTTACAACTTAATAAAAAATGAAAGCTGAAATGTCTTAAATCGGTAAGTATTCAACCCCTTTGTATTGGCAATACTAAATGTGCTTAACAAGTCACATAATAATTTGCATGGACTGACTCTGTGTGTAATAATAGTGTTTAACATGATGTTTAATGACTACCTCATCTCTGTACCCCACACATTCAATTATCTGTAAGGTCCCTCAGTTGAGCAGTGAATTCAAACAGATTCAACCACAATGTCCAGGGAGATTTTCCAATGCCTCACAAAGAAGGCCACCTATTGGTAGATGGGTACAAATAAAAAAAGCTGACATTGAATATCGCTTTTAGCATGGTGAAGTTATTAATTACACTTTCAATATTGTATCAATATACCCAGTCACTACAAAGATACAGGCATCATTCCTAACTCCGTTGCCAGAGAAGAAGGAAACCGCTCAGGGATTTCACCATGAGGCCAATGGTGACTTTAAAACAGTTACAGTTTAATGGCTGTGATCTGAGGATGGATCAACAACATTTTATTTACTCCACAATACTAACCTAATTGACAGAGTGAAAAGAAGGAAGCCTGTACGGAATAAAAAATAATTAAAGGCAAGTAATACTGCAAAAAATGTGGCAAAGCAAATACATTTGGTCCTGAATACAAAGTGTTATGTTTGGGGTAAATCCGATACAACACATTACTGAGTACCGCTCTCCATATTTTCAAGCATAGTGGTGGCTGCATCAAGTTATGGGTATGCTTGTAATCATTAAGGACTGAGGAGTTTTCAGGGTAAAAAATCAACTGAATGGAACTAAGCTAAGTCAAATCCTGGGGTGAAACCTGGTTGTCTGCTTTCCACCAGACACTGGGAAATTAATTAACCTTTCAGCAGGACAATAACCTAAAACACAAGGCCAAATCTACACTGGAGTTGTTTACCAAGATGACGGTGAATGTTCCTAAGTGGCCGAGACAGTTTTGACTTAAATCGACTTAAAATGGCAAGACCTGAAAATGGTTGTCTAGCAATGATCAACAACCAATTTGACAGAGCTTGAAGAAGTTTGAAAAGAATAATGGGCAAATGTTGCTCAATCCTGGTGTGGAAATTTCTTAGACTTACCCAGAAGACTTACAGCTGTAATCGCTGCCAAAGGGGATTCTACAAAGTATTGACTCAGGTGTAAATACTTAAGTAAATAAGATGTATTTCATTTTCAATGAATTAGCAAATTAAATAGTTTTCCCCCTCAATCTACACCCAATACACAATAATTACAAAGCAAAAAATATATGTATATTTTTTTAGCAAATTTATATATTAAAAAAAAACAGATCCTCTCAAGCTCTGTCAGGTTGGATGGGGAACGTCGCTCCACTGTTATTTTGAGGTTTCTCCAGAGATGTTCGATCGGGTTCAAGTCCGGACTCTGGCTGGGCCACTCAAGCACATTTGGAGACTTGTCCCGAAGCCACTCCTGCGTTGTCTTGGCTGTGTGCTTAGGGTCGTTGTCCTGTTGGAAGGTGAACCTTCGCCCCAGTCTGAGGTCCTGAGCGCTCTGGAGCAGATTTTTATCAAGGATCTCTCTGTACTTTGCTCTGTTCATCTTGACTGGTCTCCCAGTCCCTGCCGCTGAAACATCCCCACTGTAGTGGAAATTCTAATCAATAATGAGGAGACCCAACACTCTTGAGTGATGTGCCGAGAGCTCTGACATACAAATATATTTTATAGCAAAGATACACCCTCTTAGTCTACATGACAAACAACAGATGTGTGGAATGGGTCAAAAGGTGAGACTTGATATATGAGAAAGGAGTATTCCCCAGCCAGATAGCATTTACTGTGAAGACTGGTCTTATTGTATAGAAACCAGAGTTTGACCCCTAAGAAAAGGTTCCTCTCATTATTATTATTATTATCCATTTCCGAGCCATCTCTCCCTGGTACAAACACCAACTCATTCTATGATTGATTTTTAGCACCAAACCATTCATAAATAAATTGTCAGCGTTTAAGCATCAGAGGCTCCTCTCAGTTCACACAGACACATGAGAAAGTATTAATAGTAACCTATTCTATTGCATAAAACAACCATTTGATGCATAAACAGTATTAAACAATCTTATAATTTGGCTATCACACACGACCATGCTTCACGTAGGGATGGTGCCAGGTTTCCTCCAGACGTGACGATTGGCATTCAGGCCAAAGAGTTCAATGTTGGTTTCATCAGACCAGAGAACCTTGTTTCTCATGGTCTGAGAGTCCTTTAGGTGCCTTTTGGCAAACTCCAAGCGAGCTGTTGTTCATTTTACTGAGGAGTGGCTTTTGCCTGGCCACTCTACCATAAAGGCCTGATTGGTGGAATGCTGCAGAGATGGTTGTCCTTCTGGAAGGTTCTCCCATCGCCACAGAGGAACTCTGGATCTCTGTCAGAGTGACCATCGGGTTCTTAGTTACCTCCCTGACCAAGGCCCTTCTCCCATGATTGTTCAGTTTAGCAGGGCAGCCAGCTCTAATAAGAGTCTTGGTGGTTCCAAACTTCTTCCATTTAAGAATGATGGAGGCCACTGTGTTCTTGGAGACCTTCAATGGTGCAGACATTTTTTGGTACCCTTCCCCTAGATCTGTGCCTCGACAAAATCCTGTCTCGGAGTTCTACGGACAATTCCTTTGCCCTCATGGCTTGGTTTTTGCTCTGACATGCACCGTCAACTGTGGGACCTTATATAGAATGGTGTGTGCCTTTCCAAATCATGTCCAATCAATTGGATTTACCACAGGTGGACTCCAATCAAGTTGTAGAAACATCCCAAGGTCGATCAATGAAAACAGGATGCCCCTGAGCTCAATTTTGAGTCTCATAGCAAAGGGTCTGAATACTTATGCAAATAAGGTATTTCTGTTTAGTTTTTTCCACTTTGTCATTATAGGGTACTGTGTGTAGATTTAATTTAATCTCTTTTAGAATAAGGCTGTAATGTATTATTTTTTTTTGGGGGGGGGGGTCAAGGGGTCTGAATACTTTCCAAATGCACTGTATATACAGACAATTGCAATGTTGTATTTTTTTGGTACTCTCCCATTTTCATCACATACACTTTCATCATCATCTCTCTCCCCACCATTTCTTTTTACTATCAGACATTGATGAGTGTGGTGAGGACAGACATATTTGTGGGGCGTGGGGAACCTGTCACAACATGAAGGGAAGCTACTGGTGCAGTTGTCTCCAGGGATTCCATCAGGATGGCAACATAAGTTCTAAGTGTGTAGGTGAGAGAAACACCATTCTCCTTGGGTCAATGTGTTCTGTGTAAGGTTAAGTTGTGGTACCGGTGAGGTAGTCACTTTACCTAACAGTACCGCAAAAATAATAAATGCATTGACCGAAATTATTTGAAACGTCTTATCCACATTGTGTTTCGGATATTGTGTCTTTAGTATCACTCTGTCAGGTCAGTGTCCGACACATCCATGTTGTCATCGTCTTTCTTATTCCCCCACTTCCTTTCTCTCTCTCTCTCTCTCACTCACACTCACAGACGTAAATGAGTGTATAGGGCCTGGGAACAAATACCCCTGTGGCGAGAATGGAACCTGCTTCAATCTGGAGGGCAGCTACAGGTGTCATTGCACCCCTGGATTCACTACCTACGGCAACAACCAAACTAAGTGTCAAGGTGAGAGAAATGCTTGTTCTACCTTTTCATTTTCTGCTGACCTCAATTGTCTTCGCTTGTGACCACTGATCTTGAGGCCATCTGTTGAAACCTCCACCCAGCCTACCAGTTTCACAATCACGATGACCGGCCTGATACATTATGTTGTATTTTACAAACTGAGGTCATCTACATTCATGGTTTTCCTTTAGAGCTGAATTGTGACCCTTATGCAACTCAGAGTACACCTGAACAGGTAAATTCTTCCTCTTTTTAAATGATTATTTTCTCAAGTACTTTTCTTCATCTTGATTATTCACCATATTCTTCTCATTTATCCTTCTCTCTCTTTCTGTGTACTTTCTGTCTCTCTCAGACTCTACCAGGTTTTGACAGCCTCTTGTCTCTCTTGAGAAACAACTGTTTGGTGTTGAGTAACTCCTCTGGGTTGGCTGGAGCTACAGAAAAGACTGGAGAGGCGCTTTTGACAGTATGTTGCCTCCCTGAGCTACACACACACACGCACACACAAGCGCGCACACGCACGCACACACACGCACGTTACATCATGTCTCTGTTGTCTGTCTTTTCTAAAGGTACTGGCCAATGTCACTGATGTTCTTCAACTCCAGTCCAATGGTCAAGGTGGTAACAGCGGTAAAGTGACTACACTACTGAGGACAGTAGAAAACTCTATCAGACTGATTGCTCCACAGCTGAGAGAAAATGTGAGCAGGATAAATACAAGCCATACAGGTAACACTTATACTGAAAACACATTTAGTGATCACTTTAACCTCACCGGTACCACAACTTAACCTTACACAGAACATATTGACCACTAAGTGACGACTTGTTCTTTCAATAATGGTGATTTCTACTCAGTATACATTTTTGTCCCTATGTTAAAAAACAGAGGTAGAAGTTGTGGTGAGGAGGGACAGGACACCACCCCGAGGACCAGTCAGACTAACCAATGAAAACATCCAACTTGACACCACCTGGGAGACGGCGATCGGAGATGACACGAATTACCCAGGTACAGTCCCACTCAGCTGCAGTGGCATTGGCCTTCTTAAAAAAACTAATTGGGAGTTTCTGAGTGACAAATATTTACTGACATTTCTATAAGTTTCATTTTATATCTTGTAGGATTTGTGTGGAGGCTTTTGTGTTTTGTGCAGGGCTTATTATACTGTATATAGGGCATATTTTGTGTACCATGTGTGTTTTATTTTAGGTTGATGGGTTTGTATACTTGATGATTTGTGAATTGGTTTTGTTTTATATTGTTTGTGTTTCTGTATGTTTTAAGTGGATTGGTTTTGTGTTATGTTGTTTGCAGGATTTGGGTTTGCCATTTTGCTCAGCTACAAGAGTCTGCAGACTTTGACCAACAGCTCTGAGCAGCTCTCCTCCAGAGTGGTGACTGTATCTGTTAGCAACCCCAATAGAACAAACCTGTCTGAACCTATCATTCTCACCTTCAATCACTTGAAGGTAACAATTGTGTTTCTCAAAAGGCTGACTGACAGTTACAGTGATAGTTCACTTCTTTCGCTTATCTTTGACTTCCCTAGACTGTGATTGTTTGCTCCAAACAGTTTTTTACATTTCTATAGCTGGTCTCCTAGCTACAATTTTTGGGGAATGTAGCAATGCTAGTGGAAATGGATTGTGTCCATTAGCGGTGTGTTCAAAATCATGGGGAAAGAGCTCGGTGTGGTCTACGTCCCCATGCTTTTGAATGCACTACTAATGGATACAAAAATGCTAGCCAGATTATTCTGGATTTCACTTCAAAATAAAGTGAACTATCTCTTTAAAACAGGTTTTATTAGACATTAAAAAAAAATGTTAACAGATATGCACGCAGTAGACCCTAGCTGTTCATAAAATGATATGAGTCTCATCTCCTCTGTGCTCCAGTCCAGTGATGCGAATACCACCTGTGTTTATTGGTCAGAGGATGGTGAGGGGGCGTGGTCAATCCAGGGCTGCACCTCAGTGATGTCCAACTCCACCCAAACTGTGTGCTCCTGCACCCATCTCAGCAGCTTTGCCCTGCTCAGGGGAATCCAAGAGAATAAGGTGATACACAACAACACAGTAGAACTGCTAAGAGGGAGAAGGGTCTTATATCTGTGAGAAGGTCTTTTTGCCTTCAAACTCACACCCCAAGCAGACCTTCCTTGGGGCAGTAGTATGGTCTGTGTTTGATTCTTTTTATTCCGCATTGACATTGACAGAAATGCGGACAGTTGCCGTTGGTGATGTGGGTGGGCGCTTCCGTGGCGCTGGCTTGTGCGGTCCTATCCCTGCTCATGACCCTGTGGTGTCGCTTTATCAGCAAAAAGCGCAATGGAGGGAGCCAACCAGAACAGCATTTTAAACTCTAAAGCACCTCAATTTAGACGGCAGGGATTTCTAAAATCTCTCTTTCCTGTGTTTTGTATATAATCCTACCCTATGTCAATTTATTGTAAAATAACTGTTTAGACTGTGAACGAACCGTTAGAAAATGTAAATATGAAGTTTCAGTTCCAACCTCAGTCAATTGATGAAAAATGATTTCATGAAATATATGTATTTAGATATTAGAGATTAGTGATTGTTCTCAATTCCCATCAATGTCAATTTACTTTTTCTCTGTTCAATTGGAGACGAGCTTACCATACAGTATTATTGTACAAGTTTAAATAGAAGCTCTGTTGTAATCAAAGGAAGGATGTACATGTTTGTTCTTGAAAGACTGAACACACACCTTTACGCTCACTGTGTATACTGTACACGTAGAAGGGACAAACTGCACATGCATACCTACATTACATACATACCGTTATGTGGCCTATGATCGGCGACCTGGAGACCTGTTCAAGTGCTTCAGGCAGATTTCATGAAAACATGAAACGAGGAGAACAAAACATGAGTTAAACAGCAAACCTCTACAATATTTCAGGCTTTCCAAGTAGGAAAGCTCATCAAGTCCATCAGCTGCAGCTTCCTAAAACCTGGCTTTCCTGAAACTGGTAGGTGAGGAACAGACAGTCCAGGTTGAGTTTCTGTTTTGGTTAGAATGTCAGAGAATGAAAAGCATCTTTAAAAGGTCCTGAACAGTCAAAATCATGTTTATCATCAAATTGGATGACTTGGATTAAACCCTATCAGAGTATGACAAATGACTGTCGCTGGTACATTGATAAAGTTAGATCATAAAGTGACTTGCTTCCTCCTTTATGTCAAAATCTTGAATTCAGGAATCCAGATACTATTTGCTTATTGGGGATCGGTGAAACATCACATTTAGCCGCTCATTGTAATACACCAATAGTAACGTCTTATTCTCATACCTTATTTAAATAAGTACTGCCTTGTAACCATCATTGCAGAAGACGTGTTCGTAGAGGGACGTGGTTTACCTAGCTAGCTAGACTACTGGTGCCAAAATTTGACAGCAGGGTGTTAAAGGTTTCCCCTATTTATCTATGGCAAATATACTTCTAGGGTTTCACTTTCATCCGTATCTGGTGTTAGCTAGTTACTGGCCAGCATTGGGGAAGAAATTCTGTTTGGAACTCCGACTCCGTTGTCATGTCAGTGCGGCTATGAACTGCAATAGAAGAGACATGCCAAACGATGTATACAAAATGATTGATATCATGGCAAGGCATGGTTTATGTACATGGTCTGGCAGTCAACAAATGTAATTGATGAAGTCAACCCAGGCTTTTTCCTGACCAGTTTCAAATGAAATTGTCCAACATGAACTGAGACAGGATGTTGTCTATATCGATGCGGTTACAAAAACCAAACAGTTGGATAGACAAATAATTTGTGAACCCATGATGTGATGTATGACAGGATTGGATTGGAATCTTATTTGAGTTGAGCTTCCTGTATCAGCACATTTGCTTGAGATGATCTCGCTGCAGCATTGCATCCAAGTTGCTGGCAATCAAGGTGAGCTCCCCACCCACTCAGACTGGTCCTTCAGCCTTACTGATAGTTGGAGGTAAGAGAAAAGGTCAATTCTGAGCATTTGAATCTGGGTGGGGGGGGTATTATGGGTGATGTTTTAGTCACTCAAAAGCAATTTTCTTTGGGAAATATGACCTTTTTAAGCTTATGGTTTCCGATTTTGTAATTGGGTTTATACTCAAAAGCTCATGTGTATAAGTTATTTTTGTTATGTGACTGGATGGCTTTAACCTTTTATCTCCGTTCCCCTAATGTTGATAGAGCAACTGATTAGCTGTAGTTACGCATTATGCTGTTAAATGCAATACTGTACATATCGTCACAAATGAAAAGTATGATTGCGAAAGGGAGGGAACACAAGAATAGATCAAAGGATAAATATTAACAGAGAGTGTGTGAGAACATGCAATAGTTGATCACACATCAACTCAGAAAACGTCTTGCACTTGAACCCTGTGCTTTCTTCCAAGTGTGAGCTCACTGAGTAGCTTAATAACTAAAGCCTTGGTTCGGACAGCAGGTTTGTATTATCAAGAAAGCATGGGATCCAAGCATGGGGGGGTTTCTCACCCATCTACACACATTCCCCCATAATGACAAAGGGAAAACCTGTTTTTAGAAATGTTGGCAAATTTATTGAAAATGAAATATCTCATTTACATCATGCCCCTGAGTCAATATGTTAGAATCATCTTTGGCAGTGATTACAGCTGTGAGTCTTTCTGAGTAAGAATCTAAGAGCTTTGCACACCTGGATTGTACCACATTCAAGCTCTGTCAAGTTGGTGGTTGATCATTGCTAGGCAGCCATTTCCAAATAGATTTGTCAAAAGTGTAACTAGGCCACACAGGGACATTTAATGTCGTCTTGGTAAGCAACTCCAGTGTATATTTGGCCTTGTGTTTTAGGTTATTATCCAGCTGAAAGGTGAATTTCTCTCCCAGTTTATGTTGGAAAGCAGGGGTTGAATACTTATTGACTCAAGACATTTCAGCTTTTCATGTTTTATTCATTTGTAAAAACAAAAATCTAAAAACATAATTCCACTTTGACATTATGGGGTATTGTGTGTAGGCCAGTGACACAAAATCTCAATGTAACCAATTTTAAATTCAAGCTTTAATACAACTAACAACAAAAAAACACAGGTTGGGAATAGTTTCTGGAGGCATTGTATATACAGTGTGTATATATGTATATATATATATATATATATATATATGTATATATAGTATATAAACACTGAGTGTACAAAACATGCTCTTTCCATGACATAGACTGACCAGGTCAATCCAGGTGAAAGCTATGATCCCTTATTGATGTCACTTGTTAAATCCCCTTCAATCAGTGTAGATGAAGGGTAGCAGACAGCTTAAAGAAGGATTTTTAAGCCTTTGAGACATGGATTGTGTATGTGTGC
Source organism: Salmo salar (assembly GCF_965601325.2). NCBI lineage: Eukaryota > Metazoa > Chordata > Actinopteri > Salmoniformes > Salmonidae > Salmo > Salmo salar. The sequence goes on along the minus strand of NC_138309.1, from coordinate 60,740,233 downwards.
CATTCAGAGGGGGAATGGGCAAGACAAAAGATTTAAGTGCCTTTGAATGAGGTATGGTAGTGGGTGCCAGGTGTACCGGGTTGAGTGTGTCAAGAACTTCAACGCCGATGGGTTTTTCATGCTCAACAGTTTCTTGTGTATCAAGAATGGTCCACCACCCAAAGGACATCCAGTCAACTTGACATAACTGTGGGAAGCATTGGAGTCAACCTGTGGAATGCTCTTGCCCCGACAAATTGAAGCTGTTCTGAAGGCAAAAGGCAAGTCAACTCAATAGTACGACGATGTTCCTAATGTTTTGTACACTCGGCAGCATTGCAAATCTTGACACACTCAAACTGGTGCGCCTGGCACTTACTACCATACCCTGTTCAAAGACACTTCAGTCTTTTGTCTTGCCCATTCACCCTTTGAATGGCACACATACACAATCCATGTCTCAATCCTCTCAAGGCTTAAAAATCCTTCTTTACCCTGTCTCCTCCCCTTCTACACTAATTTGAAGTGGATTTAACAAGTGACCTCAATAACTGATCATAGCTTTCAATTGGATTCACCTGGTCAGTCTGTCATGGAAAGAGCAGGTGTTCTTAATGTTTTGTTGTGTGTGTGTGCAACTGTTTCAGAATGTGCTTCTCTACAACTTATCTGTCATGATTCTGGTCTTACATATGCGTATGCGCCCAATAAAAATGTGATAAGATTTATGAACACATTGACCAGAAAAACAGCTTTTGAGCATCATTGACGATTTAATGTATTTTGACCAGTGGAGGTTGCTGAGAACGGCTCATAATAATGTATTTGATACCATTCCACTGATTCCACTCCAGCCATTATCACGAGCCCGTCCTCCCCATAAGGTGCCACCAACCTCCTGTGATTTTGGCTGACCCATACATTGTCTTTCAGCCATATGTATCATATAGATATCGATGAGTGTAACCTCTCCATCTGTGGAGAACATTTGCATCGGCAACTACATCTGTCAGTGCCAACCAGTGTTCATGGTTGACGCAATTGGACAATGTTTGGGTAAGAATTGTGAAATAATATGTATGCGTTTGTCTTAAGTGTAAGCCTTTCCTTGTCATCACACTAATCTCTCTGTGTGCACTACTTCCTTTTAGTTTTAAAGGCTCAGTGCAGACAAAATGTGGGTTTTTCTGTGTTTTTCGTATCATGTTGAACAAAAGAACAGCTGATGAAACTAACACTGTAAAAGTGTGAATAAAATATGAACAGTGTTTTTTTCCTGATTGTACTTTCAACCAGCAACTATCTACACAGGACCTTCTTGTCAGCAGGATTGCATAGGTGGGAGTTTTGGGCTTTCCATGGTGACATCACTATGCAGTAAATTGAAGGTACCACATTCATCTGTACAAACAATAGTACGCAAGTATAAACACCATGGGACCACGCAGCCATCATTCCGCTCAGGAATGAGACGCGTTCTGTCTCCTAGAGATGAACGTTTCGGGTGGTCTTCCACAAACTTCCCACAATAAGTTGGGTGAATTTTGGCCCATTCCTCCTGACAAAGCTGGTGTAACTGAGTCAGGTTTGTAGGCTTCCTTGCTCGCACATGCTTTTCAGTTCTGCCCACAAAATGTCTATGGGATTGAGGTCAGGGCTTTGTGATGGCCACTCCAATACCTTGACTTTGTTGTCCTTAAGCCATTTTGCCACAACTTTGGAAGTATGCTTGGGGTCATTGTCCATTTGGAAGACCCATTTGCGACCAAGCTTTAACTTCCTGACTGATGTCTTGAGATGTTGCTTCAATATATCCACATCATTTTCCTACCTCATGATGTCATCTATTTTGTGAAGTGCACCAGTCCCTCCTGCAGCAAAGCACCCCCACAACATGATGCTGCCACCTCTGTGCTTCTTCACGGTTGGGATGGTGTTCTTCGGCTTGCAAGCCTCCCCCTTTTTCCTCCAAACATAATGATGGTCATTATGGCCAAACAGTTCTATTTTTGTTTCATCAGACCAGAGGACATTTCTCCAAAAAGTACGATCTTTGTCCCCATGTGCAGTTGCAAACCGTAGTCTGGCTTTTTTATGGCGGTTTGGAAGCAGTGGCTTCTTCCTTGCTGAGCAACCTTTCAGGTTATGACGATATAGGACTCGTTTTACTGTGGATAATGATACTTTTGTACCTGTTTCCTCCAGCATCTTCACAAGTCCTTTGCTATTGTTCTGGGATTGATTTGCACTTTTCGCACCAAAGTAAGTTCATCTCTAGGAGACAGAACGCGGAATGACGGCTCCATGGTCCCATGGTGTTTATACTTGCGTACTATTTTTTGTACAGATGAATGTGGTACCTTCAGGTGTTTGGAAATTGCTCCCAAGGATGAACCAGACTTGTGGAGGTCTACCATTTTTCTTCTGAGGTCTTGGCTGATTTCTTTTGATTTTCCCATGATGTCAAGCAAAGAGGCACTGAGTTTGAAGGTAGGCCTTGAAATACATCCACAGGTACACCTCCAATTGACTCAGATGATGTCAATTAGCCTATCAGAAGCTTCTAAAGCCATGACATCATTTTCTGGAATTTTCCAAGCTGATTAAAGGCACAGTCAACTTAGTGTATGTAAACTTCTGACCCACTGGAATTGTGATACAGTGAAAAAATCTGTCTGTAAACAATTGTTTGAAAAATTACTTGTGTCATGCACAAAGTAGATGTCCTAACCGACTTGCCAAAACTATAGTTTGTTAACAAGACATTTGTGGAGTTGTTGAAAAACGAGTTTTAATGACTCCAACCTAAGTGTATGTAAACTTCCAACTTCAACTGTATATTCAATATGAAAATATATTCAGGTTAGTCTGGCTGCAGTGTTCATTTAAAAAAAAAAAAACAGAGGTAGAGGTTGTGGTGAAGAGGGACAGGACACCACCCCGAGGACCAGTCAGACTGACCAATGAGAACACCCTACTTGACACCACCTTGGAGACAGCGATCAGCGAGGACAGGAATTACCCAAGTACAGTCCCACTCAGCAGCAGTGGCATTAGGCTTCTTAGTGACAACAGGCTTAAAGAGGCGAAGCCTGAAATCCAGATGATTCCGGTTGATGAAGACCCAACTCAGGCCTTTCTTTCTCCTGCTACGTTAGATTAATTGGTCAGAGGGTGGAGAGGTCAAGCCAACGTTGCACCTCAATGGTGTCCAACTCCACCCACGCTGTATGCTCCTGCACCAGAGATCTGCATATAATGACGAGATGCACATGTCTCCGCACAAACTTTGGGAGTTGACCCAAAGGCGGTAAGGCAGGCGACAAGCTTAGGTCAAAAGTAAGCCCATAGAAATGCACTGGTCTTATTTTGGACAGATTTTGGCGAGAGTAAAACGTCTTGCTTCGCCTCTCCCTCTCTGCCTGCACCCATCTCAGCAGCTTCACCCTGTTCAGGGGAGTCCAAGAGTGAAAGGTGATGCACAACAACACTGTAGAACTACTAAGAGGAAAAGGAGTCTGACTGCCACATCGCGGACCGCACAGTAAAACCCCCTGCCTAATAAATATCGTTATGTATGCACGTTAACAATCACTTTGCACTATACACATAATATATAACATTTACATTTACATTTAAGTAATTTAGCAGACGCTCTTATCCAGAGCGACTTACAAATTGGTGCATTCACCTTATGATATCCAGTGGAACAACCACTTTACAATAGTGCATCTAAATCTTTTAAGGGGGGGGGGGGGGGGGGGGGGGTTAGAAGGATTACTTTATCCTATCCTAGGTATTCCTTAAAGAGGTGGGGTTTCAGGTGTCTCCGGAAGGTGGTGACTGACTCCGCTGTCCTGGCGTCGTGAGGGAGCTTGTTCCACCATTGGGGTGCCAGAGCAGCGAACAGTTTTGACTGGGCTGAGCGGGAACTGTGCTTCCTCAGAGGTAGGGGGGCCAGCAGGCCAGAGGTGGATGAACGCAGTGCCCTTGTTTGGGTGTAGGGCCTGATCAGAGCCTGAAGGTATGGAGGTGCCGTTCCCTTCACAGCTCCGTAAGCAATCACCATGGTCTTGTAGCGGATGAGAGCTTCAACTGGAAGCCAGTGGAGAAAGCAGAGGAGCGGGGTGACGTGAGAGAACTTGGGAAGGTTGAACACCAGACGGGCTGCGGCGTTCTGGATGAGTTGTAGGGGTTTAATGGCACAGGCAGGGAGTCCAGCCAACAGCGAGTTGCAGTAATCCAGACGGGAGATGACAAGTGCCTGGATTAGGACCTGCGCCGCTTCCTGTGTGAGGCAGGGTCGTACTCTGCGAATGTTGTAGAGCATGAACCTACAGGATCGGGTCACCGCCTTGATGTTAGTGGAGAATGACAGGGTGTTGTCCAGGATCACGCCAAGGTTCTTAGCACTCTGGGAGGAGGACACAAGGGAGTTGTCAACCGTGATGGCGAGATCATGGAACGGGCAGTCCTTCCCCGGGAGGAAGAGCAGCTCCGTCTTGCCGAGGTTTAGCTTGAGCTGGTGATCTGTCATCCACACTGATATGTCTGACAGACATGCAGAGATGCGATTCGCCGCCTGGTTATCAGAAGGGGGAAAGGAGAAGATTAATTGTGTGTCGTCTGCATAGCAATGATAGGAGAGACCATGTGAAGATATGACAGAGCCAAGTGACTTGGTGTATAGCGAGAATAGGAGAGGGCCTAGAACAGAGCCCTGGGGGACACCAGTGGTGAGAGCGCATGGTGCGGAGACAGATTCTCGCCACGCCATCTGGTAGGAGCAACCTGTCAGGTAGGACGCAATCCAAGCGTGGGCCGCGCCGGAGATGCCCAACTCGGAGAGGGTGGAGAGGAGGATCTGATGGTTCACAGTATCAAAGGCAGCAGATAGGTCTAGAAGGATGAGAGCAGAGGAGTATAAAGAAATATAAGTAATGATGCGACACTTGGTTTTTGTTTCATATATCCCATCCATAACTTTATTGCAGAAATGCACAATTAGTCTTGACATTTGTTATTATCGTTTCTCTATGTTGAGTCGACGCGTCATTATTACGTTGTAACAGTCACTGGTATCATCTAACTTTATAATTGAACGATTATCCTTATCTACAAACAGTTAAAGTTCTAGGTAATGTCTTCTGTTTGTCTCCGCTGTTACCGGCCCCATGTCTGCAGCATGGAAGCCAGCTGTGTTCTGGTAAAGGAGGTCCGACCGGAATTCCGTTGTTAAAGTATGGTCCCGGAGGGGAATTGGGAAGTGCCACCCCTCTGTTCACTGCGGGAGAACACTTTTTGCTTCACATGTCGAAATTCCAAAGTACCTTTCATACATTGATACTGTTAATGCTAAAATAACTATGTATTTCAAATCTGATCAGCACCCTGAAACGTTATATTACGATCATGTGTATTGAAAATGTATATCTTGCGAAACTCACCTTCTACCAGACAATGGAACTGTCCACTCACCATACACCCAGTATACCAAACATTAGGAACAACTTCCTAATATTGAGTTGCACTCTCCCCTTTTGCCCTCACAACAGTTTCAATTGGTCGGGGCATGGACTCTGCAAGGTGTTGAAAGCATTCAATGGGGATGCTGGCCCATGTTGACTCCAATGCTTCCCACAGTTGTCAAGTTAGCTGAATGTCCTTTAGGTGGGCCATTCTTGAAACATGAAAAACGGTTGAGTGTGAAAAACCCCAGCAGCGATGCAGTTCTTTACACAAAGAGGTGCGACTGGCACCTACTACCATACCCCATTCAAAGACACTTACATCTTTTGTCTTTCCCATCAAATCAAATTTATTTATATAGCCCTTCGTACATCAGCTGATATCTCAAAGGGCTGTACAGAAACCCAGCCTAAAACCCCAAACAGCAAGCAATGCATGTGAAAGAAGCACGGTGGCTAGGAAAAACTCCCTAGGAAAAACTCCCTAGAAAGGCCAAAACCTAGGAAGAAACCTAGAGAGGAACCAGGCTATGAGGTGTGGCCAGTCCTCTTCTGGCTGTGCCGGGTGGATATTATAACAGAACATGGTCAAGATGTTAAAATGTTCATAAATCCGATGATACCCCAGAACAGGGCCAAACAGGCAGGCTATAACCCCGCCCACTTTGCCAAAGCACAGCCCCCACACCACTAGAGGGATGTCTCCAATCACCAACTTACCGTCCTAAGACAAGGCCGAGTATAGCCCACAAAGATCTCCGCCACGGCACAACCAAAGGGGGGAGGGGGGGGGGGCGCCAACCCAGACAGGAAGACCACGTCAGTGACTCAACCCACTCAAGTGACACACCCCTCCCATGGACGGCATGGAAGAACACCAGTACGCCAGTGACTCAGCCCCTGTAATAGGGTTAGAGGCAGAGAATCCCAGTGGAGAGAGGGGAACCGGCAAGGCAGAGACAGCAAGGGTGGTTCGTTGCACCAGCCTTTCTGTTCACCTTCACACTCCTGGGCCAGACTATACTTAATCATAGGACCTACTGAAGAGATAAGTCTTCAGTAAAGACTTAAAGGTTGAGACTGAGTCTGCGTCTCTCACATGGGTAGGCAGACCATTCCATAAAAATGGAGCTCTATAGGAGAAAGCCCTACCTCCAGCCGTTTGCTTAGAAATTCTAGGAACAATTAGGAGGCCTGCATCTTGTGACCGTAGCGTACGTGTAGGTATGTACGGCAGGACCAAATCGGAAAGATAGGTAGGAGCAAGCCCATGTAATGCTTTGTAGGTTAGCAGTAAAACCTTGAAATCAGCCCTTGCCTTAACAGGAAGCCAGTGTAGGGAGGCTAGCACTGGAGTAATATGATAAAAAAATTGGTTCTAGTCAGGATTCTAGCAGCCGTATTTAGCACTAACTGAAGTTTGTTTAGTGCTTTATCCGGGTAGCCGGAAAGTAGAGCATTGCAGCCTAGAAGTAACAAAAGCATGGATTTTTCTGCATCATTTTTGGACAGAAAGTTTCTGATTTTTGCAATGTTACGTAGATGGAAAAAAGCTGACCTTGAAACAGTCTTGATATGTTCTTCAAAAGAGAGATCAGGGTCCAGAGTAACGCCGAGGTCCTTCACAGTTTTATTTGAGACGACTGTACAACCATCCAGATTAATTGTCAGATTCAACAGAAGATCTCTTTGTTTCTTGGGACCTAGAACAAGCATCTCTGTTTTGTCCGAGTTTAAAAATAGAAAGTTTGCAGCCATCCACTTCTTTATATCTGAAACACAGGCTTCTAGCGAGGGCAATTTTGGGGGTTCACCATGTTTCATTGTAATGTACAGCTGTGTGTCGTCTGCATAGCAGTGAAATTTAATATTATGTTTTCGAATGACATCCCCAAGAGGTAAAATATATAGTGAAAACAATAGTGGTCCTAAAACGGAACCTTGAGGAACACCGAAATTTACAATTGATTTGTCAGAGGACAAACCATTCACAGAGACAAACTGATATCTTTCCGACAGATAAGATCTAAACCAGGCCAGAACTTGTCCATGTAGACCAATTTGGGTTTCCAATCTCTCCAAAAGAATGTGGTGATCGATGGTATCAAAAGCGGCACTAAGATCTAGGAGCACAAGGACAGATGCAGAGCCTCGGTCTGACGTCATTAAAAGGTAATTTACCACCTTCACAAGTGCAGTCTCAGTGCTATGATGGGGTCTAAAACCAGACTGAAGCGTTTCGTATACATTGTTTGTCTTCAGGAAGGCAGTGAGTTGCTGCGCAACAGCTTTTTCAATTTTTTTTGAGAGGAATGGAAGATTCGATATAGGCCGATAGTTTTTTATAATTTCTGGGTCAAGATTCGGCTTTTTCAAGAGAGGCTTTATTACTGCCACTTTTAGTGAGCTTGGTACACATCCGGTGGATAGAGAGCCGTTTATTATGTTCAACATAGGAGGGCCAAGCACAGGAAGCAGCTCTTTCAGTAGTTTAGTTGGAATAGGGTCCAGTATGCAGCTTGAGGGTTTAGATGCCATGATTATTTTCATCATTGTGTCAAGAGATATAGTACTAAAACACTTTAGTATCTCCCTTGATCCTAGGTCCTGGCAGAGTTGTGCAGACTCAGGACAATGGAGCTTTGGAGGAATACGCAGATTTAAAGAGGAGTCCGTAATTTGCTTTCTAATGATCATGATCTTTTCCTCAAAGAAGTTCATAAATGTATTACTGCTGAAGTGAAAGCCATCCTCCATTTGCGAAGGCTGCTTTTTAGTTAGCTTTGCGACAGTATCAAAAATACATTTTGGATTGTTGTTATTTTCCTCAATTAAGATGGAAAAATAGGATGATCGAGCAGCAGTGAGGGCTCTTCGATACTGCACGGTACTGTCTTTCCAAGCTAGTCGGAAGACTTCCAGTTTGGTGTGGCGCCATTTCCGTTCCAATTTTCTGGAAGCTTGCTTCAGAGCTCGTGTATTTTCTGTATACCAGGGAGCTAGTTTCTTATGACAGATGTTTTTAGGGGTGCAACTGCATCTAGGGTATTGCGCAAGGTTAAATTGAGTTCCTCGGTTAGGTGGTTAACTGATTTTTGTCCTCTGACGTCCTTGGGTAGGCAGAGGGAGTCTGGAAGGGCATCAAGGAATCTTTGGGTTGTCTGAGAATTTATAGCACAACTTTTAATGCTCCTTGGTTGGGGTCTGAGCAGATTATTTGTTGCAAACGCAATAAAATGGTGGTCCGATAATCCAGGATTATGAGGAAAAACATTAAGATCCACAACATTTATTCCATGGGACAAAACTAGGTCCAGAGACATGTTGGACAAAACCCACCGAGTCGATGATGGCTCCGAAAGCCTTTTGGAGTGGGTCTGTGGACTTTTCCATGTGAATGTTAAAGTCACCAAAAATTTGAATATTATCTGCTATGACTACAAGATCCGATAGGAATTCAGGGAACTCAGTGAGGAACACTGCATATGGCCCAGGAGGCCTGTAAACAGTAGCTATAAAAAGTGATTGAGTAGGCTGCATAGATTTCATGACTAGAAGCTCAAAAGACGAAAACATCATTGTTTTTTTTTTTGTAAATTGAAATTTGCTATCGTAAATGTTAGCAACACCTCCGCCTTTGCCGGTTGCACGGGGGGTGTGGTCACTAGTGTAACCAGGGGGTGAGGCCTCATTTAACACAGTAAATTCATCAGGCTTAAGCCATGTTTCAGTCAGGCCAATCACATCAAGATTATGATCAGTGATTAGTTCATTGACTATAACTGCCTTGGAAGTGAGGGATCTAACATTAAATAACCCAATTTTGAGATGTGAGGTATCACAATCTCTTTCAATAATGGCAGGAATGGAGGAGGTCTTTATACTAGTGAGATTGCTAAAGCGAACACCGCCATCTTTAATTTTGCCCAACCTTGATCGAGGCACAGACACGGTCTCAATGGGGAAAGCTGAGCTGACTATGCTGACTGTGCTAGTGGCAGACTCCACTAAACTAGCAGGCTGGCTAACAGCCTGCTGCCTGGCCTGCACCCTATTTCATTGAGGAGCTAGGGGAGTTAGAGCCCTGTCTATGTTCGTAGATAAGATGAGAGCACCCCTCCAGCTAGGATGGAGTCCGTCACTCCTCAACAGGCCAGGCTTGGTCCTGTTTGTGGGTGAGTCCCAGAAAGATAGAATTTGTAGATAATTGGCCATCTTTTGGGAGGGGCAGAACACAGTTTTCAACCAGCGATTGAGTTGTGAGACTCTGCTGTAGAGCTCATCACTCCCCCTAACTGGGAGGGGGCCAGAGACAATTAATCGATGCCGACACATCTTTCTAGCTGATTTACCTGCCTGTGCCATTAAACCCCTACAACTCATCCAGAACGCCGCAGCCCGTCTGGTGTTCAACCTTCCCAAGTTCTCTCACGTCACCCCGCTCCTCCGCTCTCTCCACTGGCTTCCAGTTGAAGCTCGCATCCGCTACAAGACCATGGTGATTGCCTACGGAGCTGTGAAGGGAACGGCACCTCCATACCTTCAGGCTCTGATCAGGCCCTACACCCAAACAAGGGCACTGCGTTCATCCACCACTGGCCTGCTGGCCCCCCTACCTCTGAGGAAGCACAGTTCCCGCTCAGCCCAGTCAAAACTGTTCGCTGCTCTGGCACCCCAATGGTGGAACAAGCTCCCTCACGACGCCAGGACAGCGGAGTCAATCACCACCTTCCGGAGACACCTGAAACCCCACCTCTTTAAGGAATACCTAGGATAGGATAAAGTAATCCTTCTAACCCCCCCCCCCCCCCCCCCCTTAAAAGATTTAGATGCACTATTGTAAAGTGGTTGTTCCACTGGATATCATAAGGTGAATGAACCATTTTGTAAGTCGCTCTGGATAAGAGCGTCTGCTAAATGACTTAAATGTAAATGTAAATGTAAATTTACACGCTGAAGCTATGTTGCGCTTCGTGACCTCTGACTGTTTCATCCTTATATCGTTGGTGCCGACGTGGATAACAATATCTCTATACTCTCTACACTCGCCAGTTTTAGCTTTAGCCAGCACCGTCTTTAGATTAGCCTTGTAGCCCTGCCCCCTGGTAAACAGTGTATGATCGCTGGATGATTCGTTTTAAGTCTAATACTGCGGGTAATGGAGTCGCCAATGACTAGGGTTTTCAATTTGTCAGAGCTAATGGTGGGAGCCTTAGGCGTCTCAGACCCCACAACGGGAGGAGTAGAGACCAGAGAAGTTTCGGCCTCCGACTCGCTTAATGGGGAGAACCGGTTGAAAGTTTCTGTCGGCTGAATAAGCGACACCGGTTGAGCATTCCTACAGCATTTCCTTCCAGAAGCCATGAGAAAGTTTTCCCATTCACCCTCTGAATGGCACACATACACAATCTGGATTTAACAAGTGACATCAATAAGGGATCATAGGTTTCACCTGGTCAGTGTGTCATGGAAAGACCAGGTGTTCTTAATGTTTTGTATACTCAGTGTATATTCTTGAGGTAAAACTCCCACTTGTCAGTTTTTTATTTTTGAAGTTGATTCATGAGTTTATTTTTATGTTACATTCTGTTCTTCACTTTTTGACTTCAATTATTTTTGAAGTTGAAGCTTTAGGACAGTTTGTTTTCATTTCAATTCAGTTTATTTGTCTATTTTAATACTTTTTGGTTCATCTTTTCCTGGCATTTTAATACTTTTTGGTTCATTTTCTCCTGGCATAATTTGTATCTTTTGCAAGTTGAATGTCACAAACGGTGCCGTGTTGAAGGGAAGACCAAAATGCAGCGGGTATGTGGATACTCATTCTTTTAATGGAAAAAACAAAAAGCATCCACAGGAAAAACAAAACAATACTCACAACTAGACAGTGCAGCAGGCTCAATAAACGCAGTGCTCACAAACAATTACCCACAAACACACCCTACTAATATAGGACTCCCAATCAAAGGCAACTCAACACACCTGCCTTCAATTGGGAGTCCAATCCCAATTAACTCTACATAGAAAACAAACCTAGAACCTATACCCACAACTAACTAACTAAACCTAGAAATACATAAACACAGAGCAGTGCCCAAAACCCCCGGAATACATAAATAAAACAACCTACTACCTACACCACCACCCCAAACCATATAAAACAAATACCCTCTGCCACATCCTGACCAAACTCCAACAACAAATAACCCTTAACTGGTCAGGACGTGACATTGAAGGACTAAAACTCCTCATATTTGCACCATATCTCAGTGTCTCTCGTTGCCTACTTTGTCATCCGTGACAGTCTTAGATCTGTGACAGAAACACACTACAGCCTATGTCAGTGTGTATCATGCTTGGTGATAGTTTTGTCATGTTTTTATGTCGTTTTAGAAGGCTGTGTGTTCGATGTGAGTTGAGTATCCATGTTTAGACGTTCTGTGTTTGATTCCTCATTGACAGAAAAGTGGCCAGGTGATGCGGTGGGTTGGAATTTCTGTGGTGCTGGCCTGTGTGGTCCTATCCCTGCTTAAAGCCTGTGGTGTCACCCTATCAGCCAAGAAACACAATGGAGGCCACCGGTCGCAACAGCATTTTAACCTCAACTTAAATCAATGTTTTTTTCCTGCAATTCCATGCAGTAGAACCCATTCAAAACATGTTATCAATAGTCTGCCAATAATTTGTCATTATTCGCCATTCTGACTTGCCTAGTTAAATAAAGGTTAATTATATACTGCTAAAAAAATAAAGGGAACACTTAAACAACACATCCTAGATCTGAATGAAAGAAATAATCTTATTAAATACTTTTTTCTTTACATAGTTGAATGTGCTGACAACAAAATCACACAAAAATAATCAATGGAAATCCAATTTATCAACCCATGGAGGTCTGGATTTGGAGTCACACTCAAAATTAAAGTGGAAAACCACACTACAGGCTGATCCAACTTTGATGTAATGTCCTTAAAACAAGTCAAAATGAGGCTCAGTAGTGTGTGTGGCCTCAACGTGCCTGTATGACCTCCCTACAACACCTGGGCATGCTCCTGATGAGGTGGCGGATGGTCTCCTGAGGGATCTCCTCCCAGACCTGGACTAAAGCATCCGCCAACTCCTGGACAGTCTGTGGTGCAACGTGGCATTGGTGGATGGAGCGAGACATGATGTCCCAGATGTGCTCAATTGGATTCAGGTCTGGGGAACGGGCGGCCAGTCCATAGCATCAATGCCTTCCTCTTGCAGGAACTGCTGACACACTCCAGCCACATGAGGTCTAGCATTGTCTTGCATTAGGAGGAACCCAGGGCCAACCGCACCAGGATATGGTCTCACAAGGGGTCTGAGGATCTCATCTCGGTACCTAATGGCAGTCAGGGTACCTCTGGTGAGCACATGGAGGGCTGTGCAGCCCCCCAAATAAATGCCACCCCACACCATGACTGACCCACTGCCAAACCAGTCATGCTGGAGGATGTTGCAGGCAGCAGAACGTTCTCCACGTTCTCCAGACTCTGTCACGTCTGTCACATGTGCTCAGTGTGAACCTGCTTTCATCTGTGAAGAGCACAGGGCGCCAGTGGCGAATTTGCCAATCTTGGTGTTCTCTGGCAAATGCCAAACGTCCTGCACGGTGTTGGGCAGTAAGCACAACCCCCACCTGTGGACGTCGGGCCCTCATACCACCCTCATGGAGTCTGTTTCTGACCATTTGAGCAGACACATGCACATTTGTGGCCTGCTGGAGGTCATTTTGCAGGGCTCTGGCAGTGCTTCTCCTGCTCCTCCTTGCACAAAGGCGGAGGTAGCGGTCCTGCTGCTGGGTTGTTGCCCTCCTACGGCCTCCTCCACGTCTCCTGATGTACTGGCCTGTCTCCTGGTAGCGCCTCCATGCTCTGGACACTACGCTGACAGACACAGCAAACCTTCTTGCCACAGCTCGCATTGATGTGCCATCCTGGATGAGCTGCACTACCTGAGCCACTTGTGTGGGTTGTAGACTCCGTCTCATGCTACCACTACAGTGAAAGCACCGCCAGCATTCAAAAGTGACCAAAACATCAGACAGGAAGCATAGGAACTGAGAAGTGGTCTGTGGTCCCCACCTGCAGAACCACTCCTTTATTGGGGGTGTCTTGCTAATTGCCTATAATTTCCACCTGTTGTCTATTCCATTTGCACAACAGCATGTGAAATTTATTGTCAATCAGTGTTGCTTCCTAAGTGGACAGTTTGATTTCACAGAAGTGTGATTGACTTGGAGTTACATTCTGTTGTTTAAGTGTTCCCTTTATTTTTTTGAGCAGTGTATATATTTTAAATACACCATTCTGTATGTTTGGCACTTTATTGGTGTATTTCAATTGTCACAAACGTGGTCATTGTTTTGGTTCTAAGATTCTCATGCCAATATTAATACTTTATTTACTTTCTTGTGATTTTACTAGAGGCAACCCTGACCTATAATGGCTAAAGATAAAGTTGTGGATATATTCTGAACCCCCAAAAATACATAAATGTATTACAACATAGATATAACAATAAATTGCGAAGTTAAAATCTGTCAATTTTGTTTAACCTTTTTATATGATGTGCATAACAACTTTATCCTGTGCCTACGTATATGAAATTGTCTAGTTGGCTGCCTGGAGACCTGGACCATACATCTGAACAGTGACCAATCTTTGATTTGATTAGTTCGACAATGTGCAGATTATATGATTGTTATTTAAAGTAACGTGATAGCCGCCATGGTGGCCCCCAACACTTAGGTTACATTAAAGAGGGTTTGGTAAGACCAATAAACATACTACCAATACTGATGACCAATTTGTATCTTTATAATACAGCGTCTGACTGTTATCCATCAGACTGATTGGTTAGAGCCTGTAAGAGAGCCTGTAAGTAAGCATTTCACTGTAAGGTCTACACCTGTGGTATTCGGCGCACGTGACAAATAAACTTTGATTTGATTTAAGTATTGGGAAAAATGGACAATTAAATCTGACATTGTGGAGTCAATAAATTGGTTGTTTGCTTTTTTTGTGCCTCAGGCTTATAGAGAGGACATTCTTAAAACCTGTAGTCACTTGCTGTACTTGGTACACATGATATTGTTACAGTAGCTACAAGTTCGCCCACTCTATGGACGACAGTGGGCGCTATTTTTGGCTCTCTTGAACCGGAAGCCACTAGATTTCTCCTTGGGTGCTGCTCGCTAACTGTAGCTACTAGCTAGCTAGCTGGAATGGGTCCGAGAGGTAGCTAGCTACCTGAACAGCGGTTAAAAAGTCAAACTAATTTAGACGCATTAGACCCAGCAGAGTACACTCATTGGAAAAGGGAGCGAAACATGAAACGAGATGTCAGGATACTGTTATTGGGGGAACGTAAGTCAATTCTAATTTAATATTGACACACATATTTAGCGCGCTAACGTTAGTTAGCCACTGTACAGCTAACGCCTTAACGTTGCCAACGTTGTTAGCTACAGACTGCCTGATGGAAACCTGCAGTTTTCTGGATTCCCCCCCCCCCCCCCGTGAATTACTAGCTAATTACCTAATGTTATAGCATTGCCAGCCATCCCATCATTATGATTTAGGTACATAACATAGCTAGTCTAACATTAGCTAGTTAGCCAGCACCAAATCTGACAGTACTAGTCAGTACGTGTTGTTTTGCACATGCACTTACAGTACTAGCCTACGTTAGCTAATGTTAGCTAGCCAAGTTAGTAGCTAGGTAGAACTATTTAGCTAGATAGTTAACTGTCAACATGTTTTCTCATTCGTTAGCTAGCTAACTAACTTAGATACCTTGCCACCAAGTGTGCTAAAGAGCATGTTTGTTATTTGACATGTTTTGCTGACAATATTGGTGGTTGGTGGTTCGGGGAAAAAACAGATCTATTCTAGCTAGTTAGCTAACTGTTACAAGTAACTACCCCCAAGTATTTTCCTAATTGTTATCTTTGTATCCCTAGCTGCATTGTAAGTTTAGCTACTTTGATTGCCCCTTTATTTGAATAGGCTATTCATGAACAGGGCTATTCATGAACAGACCTATTCATGAACACTGAACCCATCGTGTCCAGGACGTGGAAACTCAACAAGAGAATGTCAGAGAGAACCCCTTATCAGGCCGTACTCTGTGGTTAATAAAATAAAGACATTTAACTAGCTAGACTTAGTTATAGTTCAGCTTAAGTATTAGCCCCCCATGTAATCCAGCTCTGGCTACTTATGAGCTGGAGAATGTGATCTATTTACCTGAGGGTATGACCTCAAGGTGAAGTGTGTTTTGCAGTCCAGAAATACTCTTCTTCCATGCTTCATTTTCCTCCTTTTTCAGTAATGTCTCGTTCCACTTTTCACCCCTCTGTCAACAGCCAAGGTGGGCAAAACATCACTCATCATGTCATTGGTTGGGGAGGAGTTTCCTGAACATGTAAGTGTAGCTATGACTGTACATTCCCACTGGTTTATTTCTCAGTTTTGTCTGCAGTGCTGACACATCTATCAAATTATACCCACCGAATGCAAACACTACATTGATGACTAAATAGTCAGCTTATTTATAAAAGATGTATCCACTGACTACTGCTACACCGTACAAAAGCAGTATTCTCATTGGCTTGGTACATTCAAAGTTTGCATACACATTGTCTGCTATCTACACCACAGCACACAGAAGGTGGCTCTATTCAGTTTGGTGTCGGCGATAACCATCAACTGTGAAAGTGTGATTGGTAGGGAAAATAAACCTCCATTAGTCCTCTTTACTTTGCATATATAAGCACTCGTTATTGTAGTATTGTACTCATAATATGCCACTTCTCCTCACCTCATCCAAAAAAGAGGACATTTCCAAGTCATTATCCCAGTCTCAGACAGTGTAATGCCTAAACACTCCTCACACTCTAATCATGAAGTTAATTTCAGCCTGTCAGTTCCAAGCTAATTAAAGGTTAATGGAATCCCTCTGTCAAACTGTTGAATCTATATAATCCCCCTTAGGTGCCCCTCCGAGCTGAGGAGATCACTATCCCTGCCGATGTCACTCCAGAGAAGGTGCCCACACACATAGTGGACTACTCAGGTGAGGTGCTGTTCGCTCAGTGGCCTAATACAACTCTCTTGCTGTAGTCTGTGTATGTGCCTGTGCGTCTCTATGAAGACCAAATATCTTCCTAGCTGCCAGAAAGTCTTGTCTGCAAGCTAACAGAACTGCTGGTTAAGTGTAATTGCTTGCTTATCGGTCCAATTCAGTGCTGCTGCTGATGAGGTGCTGTGACTGTTATCAACTGGTTATCAGTTGATTAAATTGAGTGCATTGTTTTGGCCCTACAGAAACGGAACAGACTGATGAGGTCCTCAGAGAGGAGATTATCAAGGTAAGGCTAGTTCTCAGTGTTGACCCACTTCTTCCTTAGCTGAACGCTCAAGGGTGAAGTTTCCCCTAGGTACAGATCTAGGATCAGCTTCCCCTCCCTCAATCCTAACCTTAACCATTAGTGGGGAAAATACTAAACTGACCCAAGATCATCATCTAGGGGAAACTTCACGCTACACCTAGCTGAACAGGTAGTGCTAAGCTATTAATTGAAATATCTGTTATTTTTCTGTTTTTAAACAACTAATTGACTGACGTCGGTTAAATCATTTTTTAGTTTTTTTTCCTGTGAGCTCAATGCGCAGAAAACATGATAATATACTACAATGACCATAATCCATTGCGTGGCTGCTTGTCTGGTCTGTTTCTTTTACGCCTGCCACGTAAGAGATAGAAGAATGTGCAATCAAGAGGGGATACATAGAGAGCAGTTGCTTTGCGAGGTATTGTTATTCAGCAGTCATAAAAGTATGCCTTATTTACGTTGAAAACTACAAAAATAGTGATTTTGTCAGACAGCATAGGCAGCAGCTCTAAAAAGATGAGCTGATGACTTGGAATGAAATAATAGTGATCAAATAAAACAAATGTAATATACACAACAACATAAATATTTTATTAAAGTAATGTGAATAACTTTGTGTTGTATTTATTATGGATCCCCATTAGCTGCTGTCAAAGCAGCAGCTACTCTTCCTGGGGTCCAGCAAAATTAAGGCAGTTATACAATTTTAAAACAATACATCATTCATTACAGAATTCACAACACACTAAGTGTGTGCCCTCACTTATTAACTGGTGGTTAATAGGTGATAAGCTTTAATGGGGAGTCACTACCATCATGGGACTTTTATTCATTGTTTTAGTCTGTGTTACAGCATTCAACCCACATAGTGCATTTTTAATGTTTTAAAAAATATATATTTTTACTAATCTAACCGAAACCTAACAGCTGTCAAAGTGCACTAATGAACAGGAGAAGCATCTGTAGATGACCACCAGTTGATCTCGCCTCATTATTTAATCATGTGTTGAGTATGTGTGGTAGTGAGCCTTTCCCAGCTGTACCTTACAAATTCACAATCATTTGGAGAATGTGTTCGATTGCGTGCTTTAGTTGACGATAAAGACCTTGCACTCCAATCATGATTTCTCAACTCATGCAGGCCAACGTGGTGTGTGTGGTCTATGACGTCACCCAGGAGGAAACTATAGACAAGGTATCCTCTCTCACACATGTGCACTGTTTTTGATAGAGCTTAAATTTCCTTCTTGGAAAAACCAATATGGAAGCATTTGGCATGGTATAACAAGCATTTGTATAATGTAGCCTACAGTATGGGACCAATATGATAAATGAGAGATTTTATTAGTGTTTTGCTATAATTTCTTATGCTACTCGCCTTTCAGATCCGAACAAAATGGATCCCCTTGGTAAATGGCGAAGCAGAGAAGGGGAATAAGTATGTGCATACTGTTGTTTCAATGACATGTGCTTAGAAGCTTGTGTGTGTCGTCGTTGCCTTAAAGTGTTGTGCTTGAACTAGCCTCTTTGGCCTTTTGTGTCATAAAACATTTGGATATCTTTGATCTTTAATGCATTCCTTATGATGTCACAGAGTTCCCATAATCCTAGTGGGGAATAAATCGGACCTTCGCTCTGGGAGCTCCATGGAGACCATTCTACCTATCATGAACCAGTTTTCTGAGATTGAGACCTGTGTTGAGGTAAGGCTTGCATCTCATAACTCACTCTGCTCTCTTCAGCTGCCTCCCCACTCACTCAACGCAATGAGGACCTGGTTTCACACCAATAATTACTCCCACCGATCTTATGCAAACAATATTTAGTTAAACTGTTTTTGTTTGAACACACCTATGATTAGGGAAACCTGAGGTTTTGACTTTTCTCTCCCAAGTGTTCTGCCAAGAACCTGAAGAACATCTCTGAACTGTTCTACTACGCTCAGAAGGCTGTGCTCCACCCCACCGCCCCGCTCTACGACCCGGAAGACAAACAGGTCAGGGAGGACATTTTGAGGATCGCTTTAGCTTATACCTTGGAATGACCTGGTTTTACTGCGGAATCTTGGTTGTTGAGTGTTAACTGTGTCTGTGTGTTGATGTTACTTCCAGTTAAAGTCAATGTGTGTCCGAGCACTTAGCCGAGTCTTCAGCATCTCAGACCAGGACCATGACCGCATCCTCAGTGACACTGAACTCAACTGCTTCCAGGTGAGAATCAAATAACACTCATCCATCCATCCTCATCCTTTAATCTATCAACCATACGTCAATTAATCTATTAATATATACACTACTAATATATACACTAAAGTTTGGGGTCACTTAGAAATGTCCTTGTTTTTGAAAGAAAAGCCAACAAAAATGTGTCTATTAAAATAACTTGAAATTTATCAGAAATGCGCCTCACAAGTCCTAAAACTGTCAGCTTCATTAAATAGTACCTGCAAAACACCAGTCTCAACGTCAACAGTGATGAGGCGACTCAGGGATGCTGGCCTTCTAGGCAGAGTTGCAAAGAAAAAGCCATATCTCAGACTAGCCAATAAATATAAAATATTAAGATGGGCAAAAGAACACAGACACTGGACAGAGGAACTCTGCCTAGAAGGCCAGCATCCTGGAGTCGCCTCTTCACTGTAGACGTTGAGACTTGTGTTTTGCAGGTACTATTTAATGAAGCTGCCAGTTGAGGACTTGTGAGGTGTCTGTATCTCAAACTAGACACACTAATGTACTTGTCCTCTTGCTCAGTTGTGCACTGGGGCCTCCCACTCCTCCCACAATGGCATGGCCATTGGAACACCGGGTATAGTTTCAACTCTCTCTGTGCGTGTGTGTGTGTGTGCGTGTGCGCGGTTCCTCAGAAATCGTGTTTCGGGAACCCTCTAGCCTCTCAAGCTCTGGAGGACGTGAAGACTGTGGTGTGGAAGAACACGAGCGACGGGGTGCAGGACAATGGCCTTACCCTGAACGGTGAGGGATGAGCCTACAGTGAGATGGCTCAGCCTATAAAGATATAGGACTTGTTGGGTTTAGCCTCTGGTAAAATTGTGAAATTCAATGTTGCTAGTAGCGGCAATAGTTAGTATGGAGCCGACGTGATAAGATGGCGACATAACAGACCTGATTCTATTGTATCCTCTATCACCAGGCTTCCTGTTCCTCAACACGTTATTCATCCAGAGGGGTCGGCACGAGACCACGTGGACCATCCTGAGGAAGTTTGGTTACGATGACTCGCTGGAGCTGACGGATGACTACCTATACCCACAGTATGTGTTCTGGCTCCACTACTTTATGTTTCTGACCCACTCACAGACATATGTTAGAGACAGTTGGTTACCTCCCCCATGTAATGTGATATTGAAGATGATACTGCACGGGTATTGTCACAAAGGTTTTTGGTGAGTCAGTGTTTTCCAGAAAACATCCTGCCCTTACACGATTTATGTTAATTTGTCAAGCCAGAGTGATATATCGTCCGTTAGCTAAACCTCAGACAAGTAACGTCTCGTGGGTGTGTGTGTGTGTGTGTGTGTGTGTGTGTGTGTGTGGTGTGTGTGTACGGTAAGCCCAGGTATTTATATGGCTGTTTGTTGTGTGTTGCCAGGTTACGGGTTCCCGTGGGCTGCACCACTGAGCTCAATCATCTGGGTCACCAGTTTCTCCAGAGGCTGTTTGACAAGTATGATGAGGTGTGTGACCGCCTCAGTGGCCATCAATCAGGAAGTCCATTTATTTATATCCATCTGTCTATTTGTCAACAAAGCACTAAGCAGGTTATATTTTTAGCGGAAAGAGAATACACATTTTAGGCATTGAAATGTACCCCCACTCCAACAGCATGGCTGTTTTTATGGCTGCTGACAGTTTGTTAGGACTTAGTGGTGTGTTTTACCCCTCTATCAATATTCATTTTTACACCAGGATAAAGACTCTGCCCTCTCTCCCGCGGAGCTTAAGAATCTCTTCAGTGTGTTTCCCTACATGCCCTGGGGCGCAGACGTGTACACGGCGGTCTCAACCACAGACGAGGGTTACATCTCCAATCATGGCTACATGTGTCAATGGACGTGAGTATTGACCCTTGTTCGCTTTGTAGCCATCTTGGTATGTACAGTGCCTTCGGAAAGTATTCAGATCCCTTGACTTTTCCCCAATTCTGTTACGTTACAGCCTTATTCTAATATGGACTAAATACATTTAAAAAATCTACACACAATACCCCATAATGACAAAGCAAAAACAGGCTAGAAATTTTAGCAAATTTATTACAAATAAAAAAACAGATACCTTATTTACATAAGTATTCAGCCCTTTGCTATGAGACTCGAAGTTGAGCTCAGGTGCATCCTGTTTCCACTGATCATCCTGGATATGTTTCTACAACTTGATTTGAGCCCACACTGTCAGCTGTGGTAAATTCAATTGATTGGACATGATTTGGAAAGACACACTTGTCTACATAAGGTCCCACAGTTGACAGTGCATCTAAGAGCAAAAACCAAGCCATTAGGGTTGAAGGAATTGTCCGTAGAGCTCCGAGACAGGATTGTGTTGAGGCGCATATCTGGGGAAGGGTATGAAAACATGTCTGCAGCATTGAAGGTTCCCAAGAACACAGTGGCCTCCAAGTTTGGAACCACCAAGACTCTTCCTAGAGCTGGCAGCCCGGCCAAACTGAGGAATCGTTAAATAAAGGTTAAATACATTTTTTTAAATAAAAATCGTGAGAAAATGGCCTCAGTCAGGGAGGTGACCAAGAACCCGATGGTCACTCTGATAGAGCTCTAGAGTTCCTCTTTGGAGATGGTAGGACCTTCCAGAAGGACAACCATCTCTGCAGCACTCTACCAATCAGGCTTTTATGGTAGAGTGGCCAGATGGAAGCCACTCCAGTAAAAGGCACATGACAGCCCGCTTGGACTTTGCCAAAAGGCACCTAAAGACTCAGACTAAGGACTGATGAAACCAAGATTGAACTCTTAGGCCTGAATGCCAAACGTCATGTCTGGAAGAGACCTGGCACCATCCCTACGGTGAAGCATGGTTGTGGCAACATCATACTGTGGGGATTCAGCGGCAGGGACTGGGAGACTAATCAGGATCGAGGGAAAGATGAAAGGAGCAAAGTACAGAGTTTCTTGATGAAAACCTGCTCCAGAGCACTCAGGACCTCACTGCGTGGGGGGGGGGGGGGGGGGGGGGGTTCACCTTCCAACAGGACAACGACCCTAAGCACACAGCCAAGACAACACAGGAGTGGCTTCGGGACAAATCTCTGAATGTGCTTGAGTGGCCCAGCCAGAGCTCGGACTTGAACGCGATCAAACATCTCTGGAGAGACCTGAAAATAGCTGTGCAGCAACTCTCCCCATCCACCCTGAGAGAGCTTGAGAGGATCTGCAGAGCAAAATGGGAGAAACTTCCCAAATACAGGTGTGCCAAGCTTGTAGCGTCATACCCAAGTAGACTCGATGCTGTAATCGCTACCAAAGGTGCTTCAACAGAGTACTGAGTAAAGGAATACTTATGTAAATGTGATATTTCAGTATTTTCTTTTTTATAAATTAGCAAACATTTCTAAACCTGTTTTTGTTTTGTCATTATGAGATATTGTGTGTGGATTGATGAGAGGGGGGGGGGAACATTTTAATCAATTTTAGAGTAAGGCTGTAATGTAATAAAATGTGGGATAAGTCAAGGGGTCTGAATAAGGCACTGTAGCTTTGTGTGCATGTCTGTCAGACAATGTGTGTATGTCAGCCATGGGGGTTTTTATGTTTAGAATTTCTGTGTAAGGAGGTCCGTGAGTACAAATGAATGTTAGGTTAGGACAGTGAGTGTTTTCCTATTCCCTCCTCTAATTTCACTAATGTGACTACTCTCCATATACAGGCTTTCAGCGTACCTTGACATCCATCGCTGTCTGGAGTACTTGGGATACCTGGGCTATTCTATTCTCACTGAGCAGGACTCCCAAACCACTGCAGTCACAGGTCTGTGACTGTACGCATGTCAACACATCTTTTTGTTTTGTTTTTACATTGCTGCAAGTAGCCTCTCTGGGAAAATAGACTGTATGTTAACAAGAACCTATAATCCTAGTGCCGCAGTAAACCTCACTCGCTGTACATAGAGGAGGATTAAAACTATAATCTGGTTCACTATAGGCCCTACAGACGGAATTATATCCAGTACATGTATGCCTTCTGAGGATGTACAGTGACTCTGAAAGGTCAACTTTGAGTATGCTATTTGACTGGTGTGAAGACTACCAGAGTGTGTGTTGTGTAGTTATTATATGCGCTGCTAACACAAAATTCACACATTTATTTGAGGGTACCAATAATGTCGTAGTTGCATTCCTTCAATTGGTCATTTAGTCAATTAACCTCAACCCACCTTCCAGTGAAACCAAGTGGGATTGTTTGAAGCGGAAACCTGCATCCACAAGGGTGCTTCAGGAACGCTGGTTGGTGTGTGTAAAACTGAGGGCGTGGCTGCATGGGGTAGCAGGATTAGGGTAGGGTGACGTAAGTCTCACACCCACTCAGTCTGTGCCACAGAGTCTAGCAGGTTTAGCTGACCCTGCTATAAATGTGGGAGAGGTCCTACCACCTTAGATCAGATTCAAAATGTATCCCGCATTACCCACAAGGGGAAATACGATTATGTTTGAAATGCTTTGATAGTGCTCCATCATATTAATCAATGGTTCCCTGTCCTGATATGTTTTTCAGTGTATGTGTACTCCCTGTGTTTTCGGTGTGTGTCTGTATTGGCGCTATCCGTATGTGTCCCTCTGCAGTGACGCGGGAGAAGGCTGTGGACCTGGAGAAGGGCCAGACTCAGCGGTCGGTGTTCCTATGTAAGGTGATCGGACCACGGGGTACTGGGAAGTCTGCCTTCCTCCAGGCCTTCCTCGGCCGAAACACAGCGGTACGATCATCTCGCTGTTGTTGGCCTGTTATTTAGACTAAATAGCGATACAGAATCACACATTCCTGGAGGAACCGTTTAGTACTTTGTTACTAGTAGTACGCCTTGAACTCTTCATTGTAAAACCATCCCGCTTTGTCAATACGTGTTCGAGCTGAGAAATGATGTTGAAGACCCCAACTACTAACATTGCTACAACTAATGAGAGTAACAGTCGGTGTGTTTGTTTCAGAGAGAGGAGCGTTCCACTGGTGGCTTTTCCCTCTACACCATAAACACTGTCCAAGTTAGCAACCAGGAGAAGTTCCTCATCGTGAGTTCCGTACCTTTTTACTTTGACCTCAACTCTGACCCCTGACCGTTGGTAGAGTACATTAGCCTCACCTCCCATCTGTTGTCTTCCCCTGGCAGCTCTACGAGGTGGACGTGGAAACAAAGTTCCTAAAGGAGTCGGATGCGCTGTGTGACGTAGCCTGTCTCATGTATGATGTCAGCGACCCCCACTCCTTCGACTACTGCGCCAGCATCTACAAGGTGTGTGGGATATCATGTCTTCTTCAGAGCTTCTCTGGTTTTCACAGATATCAGGAATCTGTTCAATGTCTCCCTCCTTTCTTTCTTCCCCACATCCTCTTTCTCTTCGCCATATCCCATTCCTCTTCATCCACATCTGTCTACTTTCCTTTCTGTAGCAACACTACATGGACAGCAGTATTCCCTGTGTGATGGTGGCCTCCAAAGCGGACCTCCCCGAGGTGAGACAGCTCCACGGGATGACCCCGGCAGAGTTCTGCTACAAACACCGACTGCCTCCGCCGCTCCCCTTCTCCGGCCTGTCCCTGGACTCCACCAGCAAGAACATCTACACCAAGCTGGCCTGGGCCGCCATGTTCCCGTACGTATGAGTTCTCTGTCACATTTGACAAACTGTTGGTCCCTCTTTCAATCACTCACCATTTAATCTATAGTTTCGCGATTCAGTGTTGAGAAACAGGAAAATCATGTCACTTTTTTCATGTCTGCACCTCTATGCAGTTTCATATGTCCTTTCATTGACGCCTTTGTCCCCCCCCACAGACATCTGAATGGCTCCGACATGAGCAATACATCCTTCTGGCTGAGAGTGACGCTAGGAGCAGCAGTGGTCGCGGTCCTAGGCTTTGCCATGTACAGAGCTTTCGCCCGACAGAAATGACTAGGCTCCTGACCGGAGCCCACCTTCCCTCTTTTTTCCCCACAACCCCAATCTCCAGACCAATCCTCCAGACCAAGCGCCTAGACACACTAGACCAGACAGACCAGACAGACAAAACACAGATACGGTTTACTTTGTCATGATTTATACCCTAACCTCCCCTCTCCTCGTCTTTGCTCTGCTCTTCCAGTCTACTCCAGTTAGTCACGTCTTCTTGACTGACTGTAATAATCTCAGTCAAAATGGAGGTGCGTGACAATATCTCTCACCCTCTCCTGACCACCTTTGCTCACTCTGCCTTATGGTGTCAAAATCCAGGCTAAGGAGGTATCCTCCCTGTGCGCAACGCAACGATTCCCCCAAGAGCTGCTACGAATATGTGGGTGCTTTATCAAATGAGGATATACAGATACAAGAAGAGAGACATTTCAAACCCAAGACTTTTCCACATGCATCCACAAGGTGTTCAGGAGAATGGATAGATTTATTTTTAATGTGTGGTCTTTCCTAAGGAAGAGAATCTCAAAATGTAATAGCAATTTGGAAGAACATATCAAACTTTAAAAAGTCTGGTGCTGGTTAGAAACCAAAATGGCAAATTCAAACAGTCCATATCACGGGAGGGGTGGGGGGGGTGAAGACAAGCCTTCAAGCACAAGCTATGGAGGACCCTGCTGCAAGGACGTAACCGAGCAACAGACACTCTGAGCGGGCACAGGAAGTCCCCTGCAGAAGCTAAAGACTTGTCTTCCCATTGACCAAGCCACTGAGATAGACTTTCAGACCTGATTTGCCAAATACAGAAGCCTCTCTCTTACGGACCGTTCCAGTAAAATACATGCTTATCACTCCATTAGCTTCTGCTACAATACTACAGTTGTGGGTGAAATTAACTAGATACATTTATTTATGTAAAAAAAAAAATAATAATACAAAATAGCAGTAGTTGTGGCTTGCCAGATTAGAATTGAGAAGGAAGCAATGTCTTGTTGAGAGAAGTGACTATATTGTATTCGATTGATGAAAAAGAAACACTGAACTCTGTAATGCATCCTCCTTACTCAAAGTAATCAGTCATGTTAAAACAGCCAAATCATTTTTATTTTATGGTATTAAGACTAAATCCTGCCCCGTGCAAATTAACGCTTTGAATGATCATTATAAGGAAAATATCTGCCTCCCCTGGTCTTGGCTTTTATGTGCATTCACCACAAATTGGAACTTAGGCCCCAAATGTTATTTCTGATAAATCAGCCATGTGTGTGGGTGCACATGTATATTTGCATGTGTGCATACATGAACCTGTGTGTCAAGATTTTGATTGTATAATTAATTTTCCCTTTTTTTTCTCTTTTTTCGTTTTAAATATGGGAATCACACATTTTTATTGGTTGGTTATTTTAGTTGGGGACCTGCTATTGCCACAGAAAAAGTGATGTGGATCTTATTGATTGAAAGGGATATCAAAACAACTAAAGTGAAATGCTGAATAAAACAAAACAAGGATTGTTTACTGCTTTGCCAAACTTCTATCCTTGACTGTCAGACTGTTTGAGTATTAGAGTGTGTTGTTGGTGCGTGAGTAAAATCACTGGGGAAGCCAAGCCAAGCCCCCCCGCCCCCCCAAAAAAGGCAGAGATAGTAAGTAAGAAGACAGTGGTATAATAAATTAAATCACACCTTTTTTGTTTTATCACAAAACCTGGATAGCAACCTCTGTCCAGTGACGTCCACAAAGCAAATTGCATGTACAGCAACAGACAGTTACATGACCTACAGCATGGTCAAGCAAGTTCATGTTTCTGACATTTTCCGACCACTAAACAACTATTGATTTAGAATCACAGAGAGTTACCGCCAGTTACAAAGCAAACAGGAGGTGCCTCTGCTATTCCAGCACCATTTGAACTTTAACATTTCGACATCATCAAATCAACTCTGTTAAGTCTTAAGACAGTGACAACTAAAATATACCAAAAACAATTTAGTCCAATCAACATAAGCTAAATATGTTGCTGTCCATAGTTCTGATTTTCTGTGTGTGTTCGTTCATGCAAGTAGAAAAACATATATATTTTTTTTAAATGCATCTTTATTTAACGTTCTCATTTACAACTGCGACCTGGCCAAAATAAAGCAAAGCCGTGCAACACGAATAACAACACAGAGTTACAGTCAATAACACAATAGGGAAAAAAAAGTCTATATACAGTGTGTGCAAATGAGGTAAGATAAGGGAGGTAAGGCAATAAATAGGCCATAGTGGTGAAATAATTACAATTTAGCAATTAAACACTGGAGTGATAGATGTGCAGAAGATGAATGTGCAAGTAGAGATACTGGGGTGCAAAGGAGTGAAAAATAAATAACAGTATGGGGATGAGGTAGTTGGATGGGCTATTTACAGATGGGCTATGTACAGGTGCAGTGATCTGTGAGCTGCTCTGACAGCTGGTGCTTAAAGTTAGTGAGGGAGATATGAGTCTCCAGCTTCAGTGATTTTTGCAATTCGTTCCAGTCATTGGCAGCAGAGAACTTGAAGGAAAGGCGGACAAAAAAGGAATTGGCTTTGGGGGTGACCAGTGAAATATACCTGCTGGAGCGCGTGCTACGGGTGGATGCTGCTATGGTGACCAGTGAGCTGAGATAAGGCGGGGCTTTACCTAGCAAAGACTTATAGATGACCTGGAGCTAGTGGGTTTGGCAACGAATATGTAGCGAGGGCCAGCCAAAGAGAGCATTCAGGCCGCAGTGGTGGGTAGTATATGGGGCTTTGGTGACAAAACGGATGGCACTGTGATAGACTGCATTCAAAAAAAAAATCAGTGTTGGAGGCTATTTTGTAAATGACATTGTGAAGTAGAAAAACATGTTAACTCACCCTACTTGTAGAGAAACGCCAATGCCATCCTCTCTCTTTCATGTTGATGAAACTTTCTATCACTCTGTCATACAGTACACGTTTTAATTTTTTTGTTGTCCTATGCTACCTGGCTAATTGCTTGCTCGCCAGCCTACCTTCCAATCATGGGTAACCTTAGCTAGTTAACAGTAGCCTTCTACATCTAGCTACATATTAAACTTCCATCCTCTCAGGCCAGGAGCACAACAATGTATGAATTAATGGTTGGATCAGAATCACCGTTATAATCATTGGCCAGTACGGATAATTAACTAAAACCACAAGTCCAAATCCTTATCTCCATCCATGGCTAATTAAGGAAAGGGCCAATTTTAGCTAGCTAGCCACCGGAGGACAACAACACAACGAGATGCAACAATTCGTGTTTTTCTGTCAATGATGTTTGCTCTCAATGGGCTTTGATAGGAGTGACTCCAAATCCCCGGTGAGTCTGGCACTTTTTTTTGGTGCGCTAGGACCATTCACAGTTTAGTATACTTTTTTTGTCATGTGAGGCCAGATGCTCTCTGGCTTCCCTTGCGTTCAGTGCTATGGGCAGCAACAATGTCATACTCGTTTGGACCAGACAGCATCATATACAGTTGAAGTCGGAAGTTTACATACACCTTAGCCAAATACATTTGAACTCAGTTTTTCACAATTCCTGACATTTAATCCTAGTAAAAATTCCCTGTCTTAGGTCAGTTAGGATCACCACATTATTTTAAGAATGTGAAATGTCAGAATAATAGTAGAGAGAATGATTTATTTCAGCTTTTATTTCTTTCATCACATTCCCAGTGGGTCAGAAGTTTACATACACCCAATTAGTATTTGGTAACATTGCCTTTAAATTGTTTAACTTGGGTCAAACGTTTCAGGTAGCCTTCCACAAGCTTCCCACAATAAGTTGGGTTAATTTTGGCCCATTCCTCCTGACAGAGCTGGTGTAACTGAGTCATGTTTGTAGGCCTCCTTGCTCGCACACGCTTTTTCAGTTCTGCCCACAAATTTTCTATAGGATTGAGGTCAGGGCTTTGTGATGGCCACTCCAATACCTTGACTTTGTTGTCCTTGATGCGTTTTGCCACAACTTTGGAAGTATGCTTGGGGTCATTGTCCATTTGGAAGACCCATTTGCGACCAAGCTTTAACTTCCTGACTGATGTCTTGAGCTGTTGCTTCAATATATCCACATCATTTTTTTCCCTCGTGATGCCATCTATTTTGTGAAGTGCACCAGTCCCTCTTGCAGCAAAGCACCCCCACAACATGATGCTGCCACCCCGTGCCTCTTCACGGTCGGGATGGTGTTCTTCGGGTTGCAAGCATCCCCCTTTTTCCTTCAAACATAATGATGGTCATTATGGCCAAACGGTTCTATTTTTGTTTCATCAGACCAGAGGACATTTCTCCAAAAAGTACAATCTTTGTCCCCATATGCAGTTGCAAACCGTAGACAGGCTTTTTTATGCCGGTTTTGGAGCAGTGGCTTCTTCCTTGCTGAGCGGCCTTTCAGGTTGTGTTGATATAGGACTCGTTTTACTGTGGATATAGATACTTTTGTACCCGTTTCCTCCAGCATCTTCATAAGGTCCTTTGCTGTTGTTCTGGGATTGAGTTGCACTTTTCGCACCAAAGTACATTCATCTCTAGGAGACAGAACGTATCTCCTTCCTAAGCGGTATGACGGCTGCGTGGTCCCATGGTGTTTATACTTGCGTACTATTGTTTGTACAGATGAACGTGGTACCTTCAGGCGTTTGGAAATTGCTCCCAATAATGAACCAGACTTGTGGAGGTCTACAATTATTTTTCTGAGATCTTGGCTGATTTATTTAGATTTTCCCATGATGTCAAGCAAAGAGGCACTGAGTTTGAAGGTATGCCTTGAAATACATCCACAGGTACACCTCCAATTGACTGAAATGATGTCAATTAGCCTATCAGAATCTTCTAAAGCCATGACAACATTTTCTGGAATTTTCCAAGCTGTTTAAAGGCACAGTCAACTTAGTGTATGTAACTTTCTGACCCACTGGAATTGTGATCTGTAAACAATTGTTGGAAAAATTACTTGTGTCATGCACAATGTAGATGTCCTAACCAACTTGCCAAAACTATAGTTTGTTAACAAGAAATTTGTGGAGTGGTTGAAAAACGAGTTTTAATGACTCCAACCCAAGTGTATGTAAACTTCTGACTTCAAATGTAGATGGCCTACACATAGAGACAGAGGGGCGCTGTGTCGCTCGAATGCTTTTTCAAGTGAGATCCATTCAGCCGGAACATTATGAAACACAGAGAGACAAAATATAAATTATTTTGTTATTTATTTGTCCATTTCTTTGGGAAGCCTGGCTTCCCTTTGAATCCATTAATACACACCACTAGTGTGCACTGGTTCAATGTGTGTTTAATGTGAGGGCCCAAAGGCATATGGCTAAATATCAAAAGATTTTGTGCAAAACTCCACATAAAATTATACTGGTTTTACATAAATGCATTGATAATATGGTAAAAGGTATAGCCTAACAGAATGGTGTGACTGGTTATGCTATCAGAACTCTTTTAAAAAAAAAACGTTTCTGATGTGCCCTCTGCTTATTTATCTATTTTTTTCGAACTCTTTTGTACGTGAGCAGTTGGCATCCTCTGAATTTAATGAGGCAACTTTGCGGTTAATAATACTATATGGGCATGTCACTATATTGTGACCAAAAACATTCACAAATTCAAATACGGCAACCTTTTAAAATATATGTTATATTTGGAATGTGAAAAACGGCAACCTTTTAAAGCATATTTTATATTTGGAATTAACTCCTGTCTCGACCCAAGTGCATATTTGTCATGAAGAACTACTGAACGCAAAATAGCTGTTCACTTCGGCTACCTTCACAGGCAGCTGTGAAGTTGAAATGGTAGGATAGGCCTACCAGGACCAACCAAGAGTTTTTCCTTCTTTACAAGCAGTAAGTAGCATAGCTGAATAACTGAAATATTGATGTTTAAAGTTGTTCAAAAGTAATAGAAAATAAATGCTAGACTACTTTGAAGAAAAGAACGTTTGAATATTCTTGTCCTTTTAGAAACATTTTAAACTGCACTGAAAACCGCATGAAAATATGGAGAGCGACCAGGAGATGGAAGTATCGAGTTAACTTCAGGTAGAAAAAACTGTTTTCTTTAGGGGTGGCATCCTTTCCTTGTCCAAATCCCATCTGCACTGTACATACAGTAGGACAGAAAAAAGCGATGGCTTAAAACAGATGCTCCGCTCCAAAAATAATGTTGCTTCACCTATAGTTTAGGCCTACATTACAGAGAAATGATACAAGGAAATTAGCGAAGGATGCTTCTTTAGCTCGACTCAGTTCCTGACCTTTAGTTCGGGCTAATGGGCTTGGTTCAGGATTTGGAAAATGTACTTTCTTTAAAGGTGTACCTTGAGAACATAAATTACAAGTCTAGTTTATTTAACAACACAGTTTTTTTCAATACTTGTTGGTAATTGATAGGCACATGTTCTAAAACTGTAATAGCTTTGTCAGTTTGTGTAGGTAGTGTCACGTATGTTTGCAGTGTTGGTTGATGTCTGTTTTTGTCTTAAGACGTGATGTCCTAACTGTAGCGTAGAACTACATCTGCCCAATAAAATAAAAAGCCTTGAAGTGGGCTTTCTATGACCCCAATTCTAGGTAATTTAATCATATAGGACATTTTTAGGTCTGCGGTAGCTAATAGTTTCAGTCAAAACGCATAAACCACATAAAACATTTATTCATTATGTTACCAATTTGGATACCGGGGCGCATAACGTCATACGAGTCGAACATTTTCAGCTGGTTGCAGATGTCAAAGAAGCTCTCCTTTTGACTCGTTTTATATGCGTAGAATTTAGTTAATAATTGTTTCATTCCTGAATAGCCCCTCGATTACGTAATCTGTGCAATTCATTCAAATAAGTGTTGCGAACGGTAGTTTAGACATGTACGCCTACGCTTGCTTAAAATGCGCGTGAAGTTGTGACACATATTTCGATGAGAAAAGTTTATTGTATTATAAACAGTTTCAAAAGTAATGCAATACATAGTCCACAGTGTATTACAAATAGACTGAATTAATTGAACATGGTTGGTTTTCAAAGTAGTAGCATTAATTAATTGAACATGGTTGGTTTACAAAGTAGTAGCATAGAGTCCGCATTTGGAGCCATTACGCATCACATGAAAATCTTGCTGACGTCCATTGGCTACACAGTTCTATACATTGTATAGTTTAACAATGCTCGCTATTGAAACGTGTGTTTTCAGAATTTCAGAATGACCTCGTGCAAAGAGAACAATAACTATTCACTTGTTCCAATAGCCTAAACAATAATAATTCCAGATTAGTG
Source organism: Salmo salar (assembly GCF_965601325.2). NCBI lineage: Eukaryota > Metazoa > Chordata > Actinopteri > Salmoniformes > Salmonidae > Salmo > Salmo salar. The sequence continues at coordinate 60,707,924 of NC_138309.1, read as the reverse complement.
TCACATATATTTTCTAACAGGTCCATATGCTACAGGTTTCAAAGATCACAGAGGAATAATAGCCTACATAGTAGCCCAACAATTAATGCTGTCACACACCAAAACTTTAATTCCAGACCCTCTTTTACTGCATCAATGGAGTGGAAAACAATAGGTAAAAACGTATAAGTTCGCATGAGACCATACAAAAATAATATTACATATACGAAAAACATTTCCTCAAAGTATTTACAGTGACTTTTATTATAATAAGTCTCTCTGAAATGTCCATTTACTTCTTCTTTGCGGCTTTCTTGGCTGCGGCCTTGGGTTTGGGTTTCGCAGCTTTGGCCTTCTTGGGTTTCGTTGCCTTGGCTGGCTTGGCCACCTTGGTTTTCTTTGCTACTTTCTTGGGCTTTGGTGCCGCTTTCTTCGGGGACTTTTTCACTTTCTTCACTGCCACTTTTGCTTTCTTGGCTTTTGCTGGTGATTTGGCCACCTTCTTGGGCTTTGCAACCTTCTTGGGCTTGGCAGATTTAACAGGCGACTTCTTTGCTTTCACAACGGCTTTAACTTTAGGTGCCTTTTTGGTGTCCTCTGCTTTAGCCAGTTTGAAGGAGCCTGACGCGCCGATGCCTTTGGTGTGGCGCAGGACCCCTTCACTCACCATCCTCTTCAGGGACAGCTTAATCTGAGAATCGGCATTGTCCCCCACCTTGTAGTGGCTTTTGATGTACTTCTGGACAGATTGTCTGGACGCACCTCCACGGCTTTTGTCTGCATGGACGGCTGCCTTAATCATATCCGAGTATTTCGGGTGTGAAGCAGGTTTCTTGGGTGCCTTCGCCTTTTTTGCCTTTGGGGCTGGAGCTGCCGCCGTCTCTGCCATAGTTGACTCGTGAGAGTTGTTGAATTCTGTGAGAATATGTGGGTTCAGTCCAAGTATTCCCGTCTGTCACAAAACGTCAAAAGCGGCTAAATAAATACTTCCTAACTTGTAATAGTCCTGGAAAGGTCCGGGTTTGCTATAACGCAGAGCTTTATAATACAAAAAGTTGATGTAAATTTGCCACACACGATGGCGCGTCACAGCTGATTTTCTATTAAGGCATCTTATTCTACAAACGTTCCTCTGACTTTATGAAGCGTACGCGCGGACGTGATTGAGAACACCAACCGCCAGCAGCTGATCCAGCAAGCTCCATGGAACTCACGTAGTCCCGTTTGTGTTTCTTCATCCTCGAACTCTTGCTAAATTTAAAAAGTATTGAATTGCATATGTCTACAAAATCGACTGGCTTGAAAGTAGACACTTTGGGCTTTACGGGCATATTAATATTTGTATAGAATTCGCTGACCGATAAACTTTTATTTCATGAAAACCTACCCGAAGCACTGCGCGTTGTTATCAATATTGAAGAATTCCGATTAAATTGACCCAAACAGACAGAACCGACGATACAAATGACGAATGCATAATGAAAATGAATCAATACTTTAACGAATGCACATGGTTTGACCCGTGCAACAGCTCGTTTTTGCTTTTAATACACCGATATAATTTTCGAACTAACACAGCCCGGCCATTGACTTTGAGTGACGTGGTCGAGATTATTTACTGTTAAACCTCCTATAAATAAATGACAGAATATGTGATGTATGGGTAAAGCATCTGATGTTAATATAGATTTATATAGGCTTTAGTGGAATGGTTACGTTTCATTTCTTTGATGTTTTAAGGCAGAATTGGGAATAAACAAACTGGCACTATGCTTCTTGCGACTGTGCTCCATTGTCAGGAAAGTTGCCAACACCTCCAAAGATCTGCTTCTCTGATAATAATTCACGGAATCTGTCAACATTTTCATCAAAGAAACATGATTATCTGATATTTGACGTGGTATTCGCTCAAGTGTGAGTGACTACTATCTACACAAAACTAAACCTATGATTTAACATAGGGCGCATTGATGACATTCTTTTGTTCAGTGGCTGGTAGTCTATAGGAGCGTCGACTGAACAACATGACGACGCGTGGATCAACACATATTTCCCACTGCTATACATGTTTGATGCGCAGTGATGCAGGCTACATTTGTTACAACAGGAAACATTGCAATTGTTTGTTTTTATTTCAGATTTTCATCTGATATTTTTTCCCTGTAGCTCAAACGCCATCTTGGATCCCTTAGTAAAAGTCATATTACTTTTTAATTCATTTTCTGATATTAGGTCTTTATAACTGTTATCAATAAAGTAATTGTGACGTACTATTTTTCCTAATATATATATATATATATATTGTAATCACAACTTTTTATGTCATACTTTGCAGTTGGTCCATAACGTCACATAACACTGTCAAGCAGGTTTAAGCTAATTGTAGCAGGTGATGTTTCCAATTTTGACCATTATTCAAGTAGTAGGATACCTAGCTATGCCCATAGCCTACTAGTCATCAAGCGTATGTATTAAAAATCGTATGAAAAATGTATTCAAAATCTTATGGAATAGACTGCACAAAGACGGACCAAGACTATACAGTTTTGCTGTATGCTCTCTCTCTCTCTCCTTCCTCGCTCTGACCCTTTCTCTCCTCCCTCTCTCAGATGAATAGCCTATAAGTGCGTGTGCGACAGTATGTGTGGGTTAGTGGGTGAATGAGTGAGTGTTCATAAGGGAGCGCGCTAAATGAACGAATGAATGCGCGCGCACTGTCGTTCGGTATGTAGTGAAAATTCGTATTCACGCTGACGAGTGCCAACAATTTGAGAGCAGTAGTGGTCGACCTCTTTCGGACATTCATGGCCTCCTTAATCGATATTAGTCCATTTTCTAGTGGGTCATTATGGTCACAGAACACTCAAAAGTGTCCGAAGAATGGTAGTTCTTCCGTCGGGGGTTGTGCCTAGGGTTTGGTGCTGAAAACAGCACCCAAACGCACTTCTCGCGCTACAAGGCCACTCCCTCCTTTCACCGACAGAGGGACGTCTTTAACAATGGACGGACGGCCTGTTGGGTCAACAGAATCCATCTTTGATTATTTGAAGACCATAATGAATCAGTAGTCAATTCGCCAACTGTAGAGTTTGTAAATTAATTGACCTATGGCTACTGTAAACATACCCTCACTTGAATCTGTGCAGGATCTCCAGCCATTTGTAAGACCTCGCAATCATTGCATAATAGTGCCATATTTGGGTGTTTTGCTCCTGTTTCTGATGTAAGGTGTGTTGTGATTGTTAGATGTAGGAAATTTACAATTATTGATTAATGATGGTGATGGTTGTTAGAATGATGGAATTAGTAATAATAAGTAACATAATTATACATTATTGTCTGTATTTAAAAAAAAAAAATTATGAATAATTATTATGACAGGCGTAGGCAATCAAGAACTTATTAACAATTAACTTTTGCAGACAGTGCAGCCTAATGATAAGAACACAATTGACTGTTAAGAAAACACAATTGTTATTTAGCATTTTTCATATGACAACTCCCTGTCATGCCCATATCCTGTAGGGCTATAATAATAATTACATATTTCAAAGCTTGCATATTCAGAAAACAAAGTTCACAATACTTTAAGAAGTATAGGCAAGTCAGGTAGTTTACAATACTTTAAGAAGTATAGGCAAGTGAGGTAGTTTACAATACTTTAAGAAGTATAGGCAAGTCAGGTAGTTTACATTACTTTAAGAAGTATAGGCAAGTGAGGTCTAAGTTTGCACATATACATCAATATATTCTTAGAGGAGAACTAAAGAATAGTGTCAGAAATTCTTAGTCTTAGTTACATCTAAATGTATCCCTTTGCCAAATAGTAATTTTAGCCTTTCATTAAACCCTCTCTAGATCTGGTGTGCGGTGCCGCAGTCTCAAAGTATTATGGGAAATGTCAATCTCCATGTTGCTCAAGTCTTGTGTGTTTATTATGGATGGTTGCCATGGAACCATTGTCTTAGGGTGCAAACAAATACAGCAAATTGGATCTACATATACTACGTTATATGAAAAGGTTTCCATCTGAGACCCTCAACTGTAGTTAGATACTCTGTAGAGTTTCGTCACTTTTGAATACATTCAGATGAAGTGAGTGCACATGAAAGAGTAAATCAATTATCCTGAAGGTGCACTGTACAACTATTTTGTTTGATGTTATGTCCTTGCACAGTTGTTCTGTGTTCACTCACACACATGCTGTTACTGTGTGTGAGTAACTTTTTTACTTTTGACAGTTGTGACAACACGAGTGTCTGGGTGAGCAGGTGACGGAGAACAAGTGCAGCAGCCTGCACCACAACCCTCATGCATACACACACACACACACACACACACACACACACACACACACGCACACGCACACGCACACGCGCACACAACGCCACACAGAGCAGTTTGTCTGTATGGGGCACCAGCCAAAGGCTCTCTTTGTGAATCACTCAACCTTCCTGCCCCCTAAATACTGCATCTCCCCCTGAGCTGAGTATTTAGAGCAGGTAACTATTTCCACTGTGACAGCTGTCCCCCCCCCCCTCCCCCCCTGACAGTCCCCTTATCTGAAAGGCACCTGTGTGATGTCAGTCAAGCCAGCAGACTTAGTCTGATCAAGGCTGTTCTAGCTATTATAGTCCATGCCTTTGATCCACGATAAGAATATAACCATTAACTTACTCTTTATTGCTTTTGAGTTGATATGTCGTGTCAGCAGAAGTATGTTTCATTTCAGTTTAACACCGAAATTGAATATATAAGGACCACTTTCAATTTGATCACATGCTATAACCATTCCATCACAGTGTTTTTAGGAAAGGCCTTTGATCTTTTCATCGTGTAGCAGGTTCCTTTCTAGAGCAGTGTACATCTTAGCATACATCTTAGCTGACATCACAAGCATTGAAAACATTAGGCTACATATTCTACAGCTCTCAGTAAGTTAATGCAGCAAAGTTGTGTGGCCAATGGGCATCTTGTTTTTGGACCAGCAGCAGAGGTCCAAGACTGTCAAGGCTTTTTCTCTGTTGGTCATCTAGATGTATCCTAGCTACCTCTTTCAGCTCTGATTTGGGTGTTGAGGTTAGATATATTGATCATATTTCACTGGAGCGTGGTTAAGTGTTCTGAAACCATTCTAATCTTCAGAATTATTTTGTAAACCATTAGTTATCTACAGAGCCTAACAATGTCATGATGTGTGAGCATTGGTTAAGCTTCATACATAAAGCTTTGTTGCTGACTGACAGATATCACGACCTGGTTTGAAATAGTAAATACTTTTTTTTTTTATTCACATGCGCCGAATAGGTGTAGTAGACCTTACCTTGAAATGCTTGCTTACAAGCCCTTAAACAACAATAAAGTTTTAAGAAAATAAGAGTTAAGAAAATATTTACTAAATAAACTAAAGTAACACAATGCAATTATGAGGCTATATACAGGGGGTACCGGTACCGAGTCAATGTGTGGGGGTACAGGTTAGTTGAGGTAATTGAGGTAAATATGTACCTGTAGGTAGGGGTAAAATGACTATACATAGATGATAATAAACAGTGAGTAGCAGTAGTATTAATAAAAAAATTAGGGGGAGTGAGGACATTGCAAATAGTCCGGGTAGCCATTTGGTTAATTGTTCAGCAGTGTTATGGCTTGGGGGGAAAACCGGTTATGGAGCCTTTTGGACCTAGACTTGGCTCTCCAGTACCTCTTGCCGTGCAGCAGCCTATTTGTTTTCTTTCAAATATTTAAGGTGCACTTGATTCATATAGCTTCCTGACTTAACAGAATGGAATCAACGGAAAAGTACAAACCCCGCCTACGCACCTTAGGTATTTGAAAGAAAACAAATACTTTTTGGTCCCGGGCTTTTGCTCTGAAGTTGGGCCTTGATGTTAACTCTTTTCACCAACAGATGGCAGCAGCCTCCTAATAGGGGCACTATAACAGTGTTAACCTTAGCCTTCATATAGCTTACAGTCTAGGGTGACTTCGACCTATGTTTTTTGCCAGGGCAGTCTGGTTTTCAATCTTGTGTCAGAAGGAAGATGTGAGATAGAAAGTCAAATGTAATATTGCAAATATATGGGCAACTGCTCAGGTTTCTGCCAGTGATAAAGGCAGCATTAGTACTGCAGTCCATTAGGGGTGCTTGGGTAAAATCACTGGGGAAGCCAAGCTAAAAATGTATAAAACATTTAGCAAACTATGTGTTTTGATAATTGCGTTGTTTGCTCTATAACCTGTTAGTTCATATGCCTTGCCACCGTGATATTTTTGTTTTTTAATTTTTTATTATATATATTTTTAATGATATATAGGCCTAAGGCCGAGACAATAATAAGACAGTGGCAGAATCAATTCAACCACGCCTTTGTTTCATTACAAAACTGGATAGCAACATCTGTCTTGTGGAGTCCACAAAGCATATTTCATGTAACAAACAGTTACATGACCTGTCTACACCATGGTCAATCAAGTTAATGTTTCTGAAATTTTAGGAAAACTATTTATTTAGAACACCGGAGAGTTACCGCAAGTCGCAAAAAAACAGGAGCTGCCTCTACTATTCCTGCACCATTTCAACTTCAACATTTCAACATCATCAAATCAGCTATGCTTTGTCAAGGGAGGCCAAATGCTCCTAGTCAATGCTATGGGCAGCAACAGTGTCATACTCTTTTTGACCAGACAGCATCAGATAGATGGGCTACACATACAGAGACAGAGGGGCGCTGTTTCGCTCGCTCAGATGATTTCTCCGCGAGATACATTCAGCCTCTTGCGAAATTAAGGGAAATTATGAAACACAGAGAGACAATAACTTATTTTATATTTTTTTCTTGGTCAATTTTATGGGGAAGCATGGCTTCCCTTGGCATCTATGAATACACGCTACTGCTGCAGTCAGTATTAATCTGACACACAGACCAATTCAGTGGTTTTGGACCTTCCTGGTCAACCTAGGTAACAGGCATTGAGGATAAATATTCAACCTTCCACAGCAGTTCTGTGATTGCCTGGTTGCCACGGTGAATTGGATTGGTTGTTGTGTCCAGACACTAGAGTACTCTCCACTCTGTTCACTCCAAAAAACAACAAGAGTTTATTATTGCACTACCTCAGCTATTCCAGTTTTACCCTTATCATTGGAAACTGCTTAAAAGGAGCGAGGCTTGATTCAACTCACGAAACAAATCTCTTTGCCCTGACACCAAAATGTCGAAACGTTGCATATATTCTAAACAGTTCAGAACCTCCTCTGGGACTTCAACATTGCAGAGATCTTGCAGAGCAATGCAGATCCCATGTGTACATCTGGGCGATGGCAAAACCTATCAACCTTGAGCATTTTGTCATCCTGTGAAGAATAACCTTAATGCATTTTATGCGGTAAGAATGTGAACTCAAACTATCATATCTGTTTGTGCTCTTCCTTTCTCTTTCTCTTTACTTGTTTTCACTCTCTTCTCCTCTCCATTCTCCCCTCACTCTCTCCCTTTGTCTTTCTTGCTTTCCCATGGTTTCACTCCTCTCCTCTACTGCACCCTCTCTCTTTCTTAATTTTTTCTCTTTCTCCCTCCCGATTCCTCCCTAATGATTGCATAAAATAGGGCATTTTGGACTAAAACTGTGTCAGTCACTGACCCGATTCATTCGGCTGTCGTCTTCATCACATGGGTGATTCCCCCCACTGCACATTAACCATCGCCGGGCATCTGAAAGCGAGAGGGTCAGGCATCATCTATCTTAATTCCCATCATTCAGCTCTGATGACTTTACCCCAGAGAGAGTGATCCCAAAACCAGCTTGTACCTTAATCTCGGGGCCTGTTAGCTGCAAAACATTTTGCAATGGAAAACATAGCGTTTCTTATTGGACAAGTTAATAAAATACCTTCGTTTTTCATTCCATTGATACGTTTTTATTTCGTTCATTACTACTCTTTTCTAATACATCGACTATCCAGCTCTTTCCAGCAGCAATTGCAAAGGCCTTGTTGATTGTGTTCGAGCTCTTGATCTTTCTCTCATCTATCCATCTATCCATCCATCCATCCATCCATCTATCCATCTATCCATCCCTCCCTCCCTCCCTCCCTCCCTCCCTCCCTCCCTCCCTCCCTCCCTCCCTCCCTCCCTCCCTCCCTCCCTCCCTCCCTCCCTCCCTCCCTCCCTCCCTCCCTCCCTCCCTCCATCCCTCCATTTCTCTCTCTCATTCACTCTCTCCTTCTCCCTATCTCCTTGTCCCTCTCCTTCACTGAGACCCTCAGCTCTTGAATGGTGCAAATGTTATGTAAAATAATTACTGGCTGTTGGTGTCTTTGTATAATCTGTACCCTTCCGCCCTCTTAGAGAGACTAGAGGAGGGCTGAGTCACAGGCCAGCACATTACTCTAATGAAGTAGGATCCACGGTGATGGACACACACACACACACACACACACACACACACACACACACACACACACACACACACACAGTATTTATATTACTCTAATGAAGGCGGAACTGTGTAATAGATACACTGTACACACACTCTAATGCAGAACAACCTGGTAGAAAAATGCTCATCCATACATCCTCCCACCCACACTAACACTTATAGGCTTGTATATGCTAATGAAGACACTCTTGCAATATGGGGTCACACATACACACACACACTGGATAAAGACCTGCTTTAGTGCAGGCCGCACACGTTTAAACTTAAACATCCATTCTACGGAAACACACCATGATAAGCTGCCTTACGGACATTAGGGTCATTAAGCCTGTTAACAGAGTGCAGGCTGACTGGCGGTCTAATTAACGTGTGTTCCTCTCCGCCTGAAAGGCCTCGTTATTCTCCCCCAGGCCTCTGACGTCCTTGTTAAAGACAAACTAACTGGTTGTGTTTGGTCTTTCTATCGAGGTGAATAGAACAACATGGGGGGCTTAAGTCAAACTCAAGTGAGGGATCTTTCAGCCAGTGAGGCCCATCTTGTGTTTTGGTCTTGACGGTCCTGATCTCAACATTTATTTTATTTTATTTATTTTACCTTTATTTAACTAGGCAAGTCAGTTAAGAACAAATTCTTATTTTCAATGACAGCCTAGGAACAGTGGGTTAACTGCCTTGTTCAGGGGCAGAACAACAGATTTGTATCTTGTCAGCTAGGGGATTCGAACTTGCAACCTTTCGGTTACTAGTCCAACGCATGACAGGAATGTTAGTTTATAGAAGATTTTGTTTTAAGATAGGAAAGGTGTTAGTGTTGGGACGTTTCTGATGCTCCCACAGTTGTTTTATAGGATAAATATTTGTCTCAAGGCCAGACTGAAAGATTACATTAACCACGTTTCCATCCACACTTTTTATGCATGTACAATCATACCATGTATAAATAAAAATAATCACGAAAGCTGTGATGGAAACGGGAATTTTCGGTACCACTTCATAAATGCCGACAGATAATTTGTTAGTTCGACATGGTGTGATCTTTTTGTGTAGGTAAAGTTAATTAATGCAAGAAATTGCAGTGCAAATGCCATTATGCGCAAATACTGATATAATAACCATTATATCGACGTTTAAACTTGGAGTCGCACAATGATGGTGTGTGGTCCACCCACTACAACTAGAGAAACCGTGCAGTTTATTAGGCTACAGATGAAATAAATTATGATGAACTTCACAGGGTGGTGAAAGTACACAGTGATCTTGATGCTCCTTCCCTATAAATATTGATGGTCTAATTCTGGTGACATGATGAGCTTGACTGCCATTTGACAAATAAACATATTATCCATAATAATCTCATCATGTAGACCAGCCTACCCGCACAGTCTACCTGCATTGTATCTGCCAGCTGTTGGATAGAATGCACGTGCCAAGACCAGAGAAAGCACATGTTCTATTTAACCAGTAGCGGTGCCTGGGTAATATCAGTGAGAAAGCCAATCCAAGCCAGTAAAAAAGCCATATTACAACCTATGTTGTGATATTTGCGTTGTTTTCTCTATAACCCACTCATTAATATGCCACCTTAATATACACTAAGGCCGTGATAACAAAAAGACCACAGTTACATTGGCGAAATAAATTCAACTTCACATACATTTGTTTAAATGTCCCTTTGGGCATGGTGAAGTTATTAATTACACTTTGGATGGTTTATCAATACACCCAGTCACTACAAAGAAACATGCATCCTTCCTAACTCAGTTGCCAGAGGAAGGAAGGAAACCGCACAGAGATTTAACCATGAGGCCAATGGTGAATATTAAACAGGGTTTAATGGCTGTGATGGATCAAAACTGAGGATGGATCAGCAACATAGTTACACCACAATACTAACCTAAATGACAGAGTGAAAAGAAAGAAGACTGTACAGAATAAAAATATTCCAAAAGATGAATCCTGTTTGCAATAAGGTACTAAGTAAAACTGTAAAAAATGTGCCGAAGAAATTAACGTTACGTCCTGAATACAAAGTGTTATGTTTATGGCAAATCCAACATAACACATCACTGAGTACCACTCTTCAAATTTTCAAGCATGGTGGTGGCTGCATCATGTTATGGGTATGTTTGTCATCGGAAAGCACTAGGGAGTGTTTTAGGATAAAAAGAAGCAGAATAGAACCAAGCACAGGAAAATTCATAGAGGAAAACCTGGTTCAGTCTGCTTTCCAACAGACACTGGGAGACAGTGTTCCCTCTAAGTTGCGTGCATGCGAGGCACTCAGCAGCCCGGAGACTGCCTTGCAGAAGAAATATCAGCCCACTGGAAAGAAACACAAGATTGAACTTCGCATCGGAGTAGGATTCTATTGCGCACAACTCAGCCTGTACTCAACTAAAACCAGTGTGGCATAGCCAATCAGAGCTGCAGTAGGCCTATCTGCAAATCGACCATTACCATATATGGATATGTGCCATTTACTTTGAACTGGACTGTGTTTACAGCTGTGGTTGTGAGTAGATGCGCTTGTTTTGAGATCAAAGCAAAAGCTGCATGTAGCCACGTGTGCACATTTTGTTCATATTCTTTGCTAGTCAGTGAGTTATTAACCCAGTTATAGATCATTTGTGTTCAGCAATAGGGGAGTGATTGCTTCCTGCAAGAGCACAAAACATATACATTTCTACACATCTTTGAAAAGCAAGTCAGGTAATGAGCTTTTTTGTCTTAAAGGGACAGTGTTTTATTTTGAAACAGGCTTGAATAAGCTAAGTAGCCAATAGGCAGAGGGTAGCATCATTTGTCTGATTCTCTGTAGTAATGGTATGGGAATAATAATGCATTTTATTTTGTAAAGTGGTTTATTGCATCAAACAAAACAACAACATTTTCAGTCACCTCATTGTCTGAAGGACAAGTGGATAAACAGGTTCATGTCAAGCCCTGCATGTTTTTTTTCAAATGTTTCATGGAATGTAGGCCAACATTGAACACCACACACTGGCTGCTACTGTAGGCTGAATGATAGGACAGCTATTTCCATGTTAAAATGTTATGTGATGCATTTTCTCCATTGTTTTTGATGGTAGGCCACTCTGGTAGTCCAACACTATGATCAAATAGCCACAGTAGCCTACTTGGCCACTGTTAAAACTTTAACTTAAAGCCGGTACAGCCTCAGTGTTCACAGTAAACGTACGCTGGAAGTTGCACAGAATTTTCACAACTTTCAAGTTTGCTCTCAGCAGACTTGACATTTGCTCAGTGCCGCAAAATAATTGAGGGAACATTGCTAGGAGATAAATGCACCTTTCAGCAGGACAATAACCTAAATCTCAAGGCCAAATATACACTGGAGTTGCTTACCAAGAATACATTAAATGTTCCTGAGTGGCCTAGTTACAGCTTTGAATTAAATCTGCTTGGAAATCTGTGGTAAGACTTGAAAATGGCTGTCTAGCATGATCAACCACCATGTGCCAATATTGTACAATCCAAGTGTGCAAACCTCTTAGAGACTTACCCAGAAAGAGTCCCAGCTATAATCGATGCCAAAGGTTATTCTAACATGTATTGACTCAGGGGTGTTTAATTTTCAATACATTTTTTACATTTCTAAAAACATAAAACATATTTTATTGATATCATTACGAATTCAGGCTGTGACACAGCAAAATGTGGAATAAGTCAAGGGGTATGAATACTTTGTGAAGGCACTGTACATTCATCTGCCTGGAGAGTGTGGGACTGTGTCATTCAACCAAGATTAGTAGGCTCCCCTCATTAGGAAAACACCCAGTCAGACAGTGCTAAGAGTGCAGGTGTGTGAGCCCACCCAGGGGACCACCCGTCAGAGACCACTCCATCTCTTACTGACAGGAGAGTGGCATTGGTGAGAGGTCATCGGGGCGTCATATCTGACCTGAATGATCTGACTACATTTCACCATACTGTAACTGCTTTCCAGTTCCTGACTTGACGTATTCGTTTGAGTTTGTTGTGGTGCAAAGGGTCTCAACAGTGCATCTCCAGCGAACCTTTTTCTGGGTAGTTTTCTTGGCTTCATCCCAGGACGTTCCTGCCTTCTTCACCTCTTCATTTTTCCTTTATTTTTCCCTTTGCCACTTTCTGAAGTCGACAGCTTTCCGGTCATACCTGTGGGCACGATTCACTGTGTTAATGAGGTCTGGATATTGATGTTGTCTAAGATGAGGTCTTTAGTCTGAATGTATTTACCAAGAGCTGGAGAGTCACAGTGTGTGGTACAATTACGAGACAAACAGAGAGAGAGAGAGAGCAAGAGAGAGTCTCTGTCTTGTCACTGGGCCAGAGGCAGAGCAGAGCACCATAGGAGCTGAGAGTTGGCACTGGACTGGGAATGGAGAGGGGTTCATAGCTTATTGTTGTCACACATTGATGACCTCATACACCAGCAGGTCATAAATGAGCCACAGCAGCCTTACCACATCGTTCAATTGGACACTAATAAACCAATTCACTTCATAAGGCAGGATTTACTGAATCCCCCGCCATCCTCATTGTCCTTAAAATAAGTGATTATGATTTATGCATTCGTGAATAATATTGTGTTCTCTGCTAAGGTGAGCCCCATCTGAAATAGGTCTGGTAATAGCACTGCTCCTACCACGGCTGTCCACACATGGGGTTACGAGTCGCCATTCATCAATCTGATGTTCTGACCCAAATCTGATGTTCTGACCCTCAGGCCCCCATACAGCGGTCTCTTTGTCATTTACATTTATTATGCATGGGATTAACATAAAAAAAGGCTTTGCACTGGTATTACTTGTAAGGATCTATTGTACGCCAGGTATTTCTGCCGAAGTGTTATTGCAGTGGTATTAATTTGCGTGTTACCACGGAGGGGGATTCGGTATGCCATCCAAACTCTCTCTCTCAGTTATGCATGCCTGTTTGTGAGTGTGTGTCCCCGATTGCATGTGCTATAATGTCAAATCAAATTGTATTGGTCACATGCGTCGAATACAACAGGTGTAGACTTTACAGTGAAATGCTTACTTACGAGCCCATTCACAACAGTGCAAAGTTAAAAAGTAAGACAAGTATTTGCAAAAAAAAAAGAAATAGTAACACAATAAAAACAATAACGAGACTATATACAAGGAGTACCAGTACTGAGTCAACGTGCAGGGGTACGAGGTAGTTGAGGTAATTGAGGTAATACAGAATGCACGAAGGGGTAAAAGTGACTAGGCAATCAGGATATATAATAAACAGAGTAGCAGCAGCATATGTAAAGTGTGTGTGTGTGTGTGTGTGTGTGTGTGTGTGTGTGTGTGTGTGTGTGTGTGTGTGTGTGTGTGTGTGTGTGTGTGTGTGTGTGTGTGTGTGTGTGTGTGTGTGTGTGTGTGTGTTGCGTTAATAGTCGTATATGTGTTGGAGTGTCAGTGTAGTATGTGTTAATGTAGTATGTGTTCGTGTCTGGTTAGTCTACTGAGTTGCATAGAGCCAGTGTAAGGGAGTCCGGGCAAAACAATTAAGTTAAATAAATAATATAGGGGGTCAATGTAAATTGTCCGGGTAGCCATATGATTAATAACAGTTCTGCAGTCTTATGGCTTGCGGGTAGAAGCTGTTCAGGTGCCTTTTGGTCACAGACTTGGCGCTCCAGTACTGCTTGCTTGCTGTGCGATAGCAGAGAGAAAAGTCTATGACTTGGGTGGCTGGTGTCTTTGACAATTTTTAGGGCCTTCCTCTGACACCGCCTAGTATACAGTGTCTTCGGAAAGTATTCGGACCCCTTGACTTTTTCCACATTTTGTAATGTTACAGCCTTATTCTAAAATGTATTCAATCGTTTTTTCCCCTCATCAATCTACACACAATACCCCATAATGACAAAGCTAAAACATATATATATATTTTTTTACAAATTTATTGAAAATAAAAAACAGAAATACCTTATTTACATAAGTATTCCGACCCTTTGCTATGAGACTCGAAATTGAGCTCAGGTGCATCCTTTTTCCATTGATCATCCTTGAGATGTTTCTACAACTTGATTGGAGTCCACCTGTGGTAAATTCACTTGATTGGACATGATTTGGAAAGGCACACACCTGTCTACATAAGGTCCCACAGTTGACATTAGAGGTTGACCGATTATGGGCCAAAAAAAAGTCATTGCCGATTAATCGGCCGTATTTTTATTTATAATAATGACAATTAAAACAATACTGAATGAACACTTATTTTAACTTAATATAATACATCAATAAAATCAATTTAGCCTCAAATAAATAATGAAACATGTTCAATTTGGTTTAAATAATGCAAAATCAAAGTGTTGGAGAAGAAAGTAAAAGTGCAATATGTGCCATGTAAAAAAGCTAACGTTAAAGTTCCTTGCTCAAAACATGAGAACATGAAAGCTGGTGGTTCCTTTTAACATGAGTCTTCAATATTCCCAGGTAAGAAGTTTTAGGTTGTAGTTATTAAAGGAATTTTTCTCTCTATACGATTTGTATTTCATATACCTTTGACTATTGGATGTTCTTATAGGCACTTTAGTATTGCCAGTGTAACAGTATAGCTTCCGTCCCTCTCCTCGTTCCTACCTGGGCTCGAACCAGGAACACATCGACAACAGCCACCCTCGAAGCAGCGTTACTGTAACGGCTGTTGCAAGGAGAGGACCAAGGTGCAGTGTGGTACATGTTCATCATGTTTATTAGTACTGAACACTGAATCAAAAACAAAGTGGAACAAAGCAGGTGAAAAACACAAGACAGAAAACAACTACCCACAAAAACCCTGTGGGAAAAGGCTACCTAAGTATGGCTCCCAATCAGAGACAACGATAGACAGCTGTCCCTGATTGAGAGCCATACCCGCCCAAAACAAAGAAATACACAAAACATAGAAAACAGAACATAGAATGTTCACCCTGGCCTAACCAAAATAGAGAACAAAAACCTCTCTATGGCCAGGGCATGACAGTACCCCCCCAAAGGTGCGGACTCCGGCCGCAAAACCTGACTCTAAAGGGGAGGGTCCGGGTGGGCCTTCCTTACGGTGGTGGCTCTGGTGCGGGACGTGGACCCCGCTCCACCTTCGGCTTGGCCCACTTAGGTGGCGCCTCTGGAGTGGGGACCCTCACCGCCGACCTCGGACTGGGGACCCTCGCAGCGGGCCCCAGACAGGCGGGCGACTCTGGCGGCTAAGGACTGGAGGGCGACTCTGGCGGCTCCTGACTGGAGGGCGACTCTGGCGGCTCCGGACTGGTGGGCGACTCTGGCGGCTCCGGACTGGCGGGCGACTCTGGCGGCTCCGGACAGGCGGGCGACTCTGGCGGCTCCGGACAGGCGGGCGACTCTGGCGGCTCCGGACAGGCGGGCGACTCTGGCGGCTCCGGACTGGCGGCTACTCTGGCGGCTCCGGACCTGGCGGGCGACTCTGGCGGCTGGCGCCGGACAGGCGGGGCGACTCTGGTGGCTCCGGACAGACGTCAGGCACAGGACTCACCAGGCTGGGGAGACATGCAGGAGGCCTGGCTCTTGGAGCAGGCACAGGACTCACCAGGCTGAGGAGACATGCAGGAGGCCTGGCTCTTGGAGCAGGCACAGGACTCACCAGGCTGGGGAGACTTGCAGGAGGCCTGGCTCTGGGCGCAGGCACAGGACTCACCAGGCTGGGGAGACATGCAGGAGGCCTGGCTCTGGGAGCAGGCACCGGATAGACCGGGTCCTGGAGACACACTGGAGGTCTGGAGCGCACGGCCTGCACAACCCCTCCTGGCTGAGTTGTCACTGTAGGCCGGCACGGGCGGAGCGCAGGCACAGGACGAACTGAGCCCTCCCAGCACCCCGGAGACACAGTACGCAGAGCCGGCGCAGTATACCCTGGGCCGAAATGGCGCACTGGAGGCCAGACGCGCTGAGCTGGCACAATCCGCACTGGCTCAATGTCCACTCTCGCATGGCACTTGCGGGGAGCTGGCCTATACCACACCGGGCTATGAGCGTGTATGGGCGACACCGTGTGCACTTCCGCATAGCACGGTGCTCTCCACGTCACCAGCTCCCCACAGTAAGCACGGGGAGTTGGCTCAGGGCTCACCCCTGGCCCAGCCAAACTCCCCGTGTGCCCCCCAATTTTTTTTTTTGGGGGGGGCTGCCTCTCGGGCTTCCTTGCCAGCCATGTGCCAGCATAGCGTTCGCTCCACTCTCCTGCTGCCTCCGCTCTCCTGGCTGCCTCCACCTGTTCCCATGGGAGGAGATCCCTTCCAGCCAGGATCTCCTCCCATGTGTAGGATCCCTTTCCGTCCAGGATATCCTCCCATGTCCAAGAGTCCTTCTTACCACGCTGCTTGGTCCGTTTGTGGTGGGTAGTTCTGGAGCGTCTGGGGGTCTCGGTCAGCTTGACCTCCGGTTATCACCCCGAGAGCAATGGGCAGGTGGAGAGAGTGAACCATGAGGTGGGTAGGTTTCTGCGGTCGTATTGCCAGGACCGGCCAGGGGAGTGGTCCAGGTACGTCCCATGGGCAGAGCTGGCACAAAACTCACTCCGCCACTCCTCCACTAACATGTCGCCATTTCAGTGCGTGTTAGGCTACCAGCCGGTCCTGGCACCGGGGCATCAGAGTCAGACCAAGGCTCCTGCGGTGGAGGATTGGGTGCAGGGCTCCAAAGAGACCTGAAGGGCTGTCCAGGAATCCCTCAAGCAAGCAGGTGGACTGCAGAAGAGGAGAACTGACCGCCACCGCAGTGAGGCCCCCGTATTCGTACCGGGGGACAGGGTCTGGCTCTCGACCCGAAACCTGCCCCTCCGCTTGCCCTGCCGGAAGCTGGGGCCGCAGTGTGTGGGGCCCTTCAACGTTCTGAGGAGGATAAACGAGGTGTGTTACAGATTACAACTCCCTTCCTATTATCGTATTAACCCCTCGTTTCATGTGTCTCTCCTCAGGCCGGTGGTAGCTGGTCCCCTGCAAGAAGGTGAGGGGCCTGCAGTACCTCGTGGACTAGTTAAAAGAAATTCATGTTAAGAGGCAATATTAACTAAATATGCAGGTTTAAAAATATATACTTGTGTATTGATTTTAAGAAAGGCATTGATGTTTATGGTTGGAGCAACGTGTACCTAAGCGATTATATGCAACGAAGGACTGGCTAGATAAACTAGTAATATCATCAACCATGTGTTGTTAACTAGTGATTATGATTGATTGATTGTTTTTTATAAGATAAGTTTAATGCTAGCTAGCAACTTACCTTGGCTTCTTACTGCATTCGCGTAACAGGCAGGCTCCTCGTGGAGTGCAATGTAAAGCAGGTGGTTAGAGTGTTGGACTAGTTAACCGAAAGGTTGCAAGATTGAATCCCCGAGCTGACAAGGTAAATATCTGTCGTTCTGCCTCTGAACAAGGCAGTTAACCCACCGTTCCTAGGCCGTCATTGAAAATAAGAATGTGTTCTTAACTGACTTGCCTAGTTAAATAAAGGTCGATTTCCGATTGTTATGAAAACTTGAAATCGGCCCTAATTAATCGGACATTCCGATTAATCGGTCGATCTCTAGTTGACAGTGCATGTCAGAGCAAAAACCAAGCCATGAGGTCAAAGGAATTGTCCATAGAGCTTCGAGACAGGATTGTGTCGAGGCACAGATCTGGGGAAGGGTACCAAAAAATGTCTGCAACATTGAACGTCCCCAAGAACACAGTGGCCTTCATCATTCTTAAATGGAAGAAGTTTGGAACCACCAAGACTCTTCCTAGAGCTGGCCGCCAGGCCAAACTGAGCAATCGGGGTCGAAGGGTCTTGGTCAGAGCTCTAGAGTTCTTCTGTGGAGATGGTAGAACCTTCCAGAAGGACAACCATCTCTGCATCACTCCACCAATCAGGCCTTTATTGTAGAGTGGCCAGACAGAAGCCAGTCCACATGACAGCCCGCTTGGAGTTTGCCAAAAGGCACCTAAAGACTCTCAGACCATGAGAAACAAGATTCTCTGGTCTGATGAAGCCAAAATTGAACTATTTAGCTTGAGTGCCAAGTGTTACATCTGGAGGAAAAGCTGGCATCATCCCTACGGTGAGGCATAGTGGTGGCAGCATCATTCTGTGGGGATGTTTTTCAGAGGCAGGGTGTAATGATCGTCAAAAGGAGTAGACCAAGGTGCAGCGTGGTATGTGTTCATCTTGATATTTATTTTAACTCTGAACACTTAAACAAAACAATAAACAATGGAACACGACCGTCACGTCTTGCAGGCTTTACACAGCAGTACAAAAATAAGATCCCACAACTCAAGGAGGGAAAAGGGCTGCCTAAGTATGGTTCCCAATCAGAGACAACGATAGGCAGCTACCTCTGATTGGAAACCATACCTGGCGAAAACATAGAAATATAAACCATAGAATGCCCATCCCACACCCTGACCTAACAACATGGAGACATAAACCGTCTCTCTCAGGTCAGGGCGTGACAGTATCCCCCCCCCCCCCAAAGGTGCGGACTCCCGGCTGCCAACCTGAACCTATAGGGGAGGGCCCGGGTGGGCATCTATACTTGGCAGCGGCTCTGGTTCGGGGTGTAGCCCCCACAGCGCCCGCTGATCCCCCCGCTTCTGTGTCGCCAGAGGAACCAGACCGTGGACCATCGCCGGAGGCTCTGAACTGCCGACCGCCGCTGAAGACTCTGGGCTGCAGACCGCCGCTGAAGACTCTGGGCTGCAGACCGCCGCTGAAGACTCGGGGCTGCGGACCGCCGCTGAAGACTCGGGAATGTGGACCGCCGCTGGAGGCTCCGGACTGGGGAGCGTCGCTGGAGGCTCCGGACTGGGGAGCGTCGCTGGAGGCTCCGGACTGGGGAGCGTCGCTGGAGGCTCCGGACTGGAGAGCGTTGCTATAGGTTCCGGACTGGGCAGCGTCGCTGGAGGCTCCGGACTGGAGAGCGTTGCTATAGGTTCCGGACTGGGGACCGTCGCTGCAGCCTCCGTGCCATGGATCATCACTACAGGTTCCGCGCCATGGATCATCACTGGAGGCTTTGTGCCATGGATCATCACTGGAGGCTCCGGGCCATGGCTTATCACTGGAGGCTTCATGCCATGCATCATCTCTACAGGCTCTGGGCCATGGATCATCCCTACAGGCTTCGTGCCATGGATCATCACTGGAGGCGCACTGGAGGTCTGGAGTTTAGGGCTGGCACACCCCGTGCTGGCTGGATGGTTATTTTAGCCCAGCAAGGGCGGAGCGCTGGCACAGGACGAACTGGGCTGTGCTGGTGAACGGGAGGTACCGTGCATAGAGCTGGCGCATGATAACCTGGGCCGAAGAAACGCACTGGAGACCAGGAACGCTGAGCCGGCACACTTCTTCCTGGCTGACGGCCAACTCTAGCACGGCAACGGTGAGGAGCTTGCACCGAGCGCACCGGGCTGTGAGTGCGCATTGGCGACACAGTGCACATCACCGCATAACACGGTGCTTGCTCGGTCACTCGCTCCCCACGGTAAGCACGGGGAGTTGGCTCAGGTCTCAACCCCGACTTTGCGAATATCCCCGTGTGCCCCCCCCCCCCCAATTTTTTGGGGGGGCGCTGCCTCTCGGGCTTCCGTTGTTTCCTTGCCTGTTCCTCCCAGTATCGCCGTTCCGCTTTTGCTGCCTCTATCTTCTCTTGCGGACGGCGATACTCCCCAGGCCTTGTCCAGGGTCCTGCCCCATCCAGGATTTCCTCCCAGGTCCAGTCATCAGGCCCACGCTGCTTGGTCCTTTGGTGGTGGGATCTTTTGTAACAGTTGTGCAAAGGAGTAGACCAAAGTGCAGCGTGGTATGTGTTCATCTTGATATTTATTTTAACTCTGAACACTTAAACAAAATAATAAACAATGGAACACGACCATCACGTCTTGCAGGCTTTACACAGCAGCACAAAAATAAGATCCCACAACTCAAGGAGGGAAAAGGGCTGCCTAAGTATGGTTCCCAATCAGAGACAATGATAGGCAGCTGCCTCTGATTGGAAACCATACCTGGCCAAAACATAGAAATATAAACCATAGAATGCCCACCCCACACCCTGACCTAACAACATAGAGACATAAACCGTCTCTCTCAGGTCAGGACGTGACACAGGGACTGGGAGACTCTGGAGAGACCTGAAAATAGCTGTGCAGCAACACTCCCCATCCAACCTGACAGAGCTTGAGAGAATCTGTAGAGAGGAATGGAAAAATCTCCCCAAATATACGTATGCCAAGCTTGTAGCATCATACCCAAGAAGACTCAAGGCTGTAATCACTGCCAAAGGTACTTCAACAAAGTACTGAGTAAAGGGTCTGAATACTTATGTAAATGTGATGTTTCAGTTTTCTATTTTTAATAAATTTGCATTTTTTTTCCTAAACATTTAAAAAAAATAACAATAACTGTTTTGTGTTGTCATTATGGGGTATTGTGTGCAGATTGATGAGGGGAAAAAAATAATTTTATACATTTTTTAATAAAGCTGTAATCTAACAAAATGTGGAAAAAGTCAAGGGGTCTGAATACTTTCCAAAAGCACTGTAGAGGTCCTGGATGGCAGGGAGTTTAGGCCGAAGTGATGTACTGTGACGTACACACTACCCTCTGTAGCACCTTGCGGTCGGATGCCGAGCAGATGCCATACCAAGCAGTGATGCAGCTAGTTAAGATGCTCTCCATGGTGCAACTGTAGAACTTTTTCAGGATCTGAGGGCCCGTGCCAAATCTTTTCAGCCTCCTGGAGGGGAAGATGTGTTGTCGTGCCCTCTTCATGACTGTGTTGGTGTGTTTGGACCATGATAGGTCCTTAGTGATGTGGACACAGATGAAATTGAATCTCTAGACCCGCTCTACTACATCTCCTTTGTCTTGCTGACGTTGAGGGAGAGGTTGTTGTGCTGGCACCACACTGTTAGATCTCTGACCTCCTCCCTATAGGCTGTCTCATCGTCATCGGTGATCAAGCCTACCACTGTAGTGTCATCGGCAAACTAAATTATGGTGTTGAAATTGTGCACAGCCACGCAGTCGTGGGTGAACAAGCTGTACAGGAAGGGACTGAGCACGCACCCCGGGGGGGGGGGGGGGGGGGGGGGGGGGGGGTTAGGGTCAACTATGGTGCCTTAATGAACAGCATTCTCAAGTAGGTGTTCCTTTTGTCCAGGTGGGAAAAGGCAGTGTGGAGTGCAATAGAGTTTGTGTCATCTGTGGATCTGTTGGGGCGGTATGCGAATTGGAGTGGGTCAAGAGTTTCTGGGATGATGGTGTTGATGTGAGCCATGTTCAGCCTTTCATAGCATTTCATGGCTACCGATTTGAGTGCTACGGGGCGGTAGTCATTTAGACAGATTAACTTGGCGTTCTTAAGCACAGGGAGTATGCTGGTTTGCTTGAAACAGATATTACAGACTGGGTCAGAGAGAGGTTGAAAATGACAGTGAAGACACTTGTCAGCGTCCTGGTAATCCGTCAGGCCCTGCGGCCTTGTGAATGTTAACCTGTTTAAAGGTCTCCGGAGAGCGTGATCATACAGTCTTTCAGAACAGCTGATGCTTGCCTCGAAGTGAGTATAGAAGGAATTTAGCTCTTCTGGTAGGCTTGTGTTACTGCGCAGCTCTCGGCTGGGTTTCCCTTTGTAATCAGTGATAGTTTGCAAGCCCTGCCGCATCTGACGAGTGTCAGAGCCGGTGTAGTAAGATTCAATCTTAGTCCTGTATTGAAGCTTTGCCTGTTTGATGGTTTGTCGGAGGGCGTAGCAGGATTTCTTATAAGCATCTGGATTTGTGTCCTGCTCCTTGAAAGTGGCAGCTCTAGCCTTTAGCTCAGTGCAGATGTTGCCTGTAACCCATGGTTTCTGGTTGGGGTACGTACGGTCACTGTGGGGACAACATCGTCAATGCACTTATTAATGAAGCCGGTGAAGATGTGGTAGACTCCTCAATGCCATAGGATGAATTCCAGTCTGTGCTAGAGAAACAGTCCTGTAGCTTAGCATCTGCTTCATCAGACCACTTCCGTATTGAGCACGTCACTGGTACTTCCTGTTTGAGATTTTGCTTGAAAGCAGGATTCAGGAGGATAGACTTAAGGTCCAATTTGCCAAATGGAAGGCGGGGGAGAGCTTTGTATGCGTCTCTGTGTGTGGAGTAAAGGTGATCTAGAGTTTTTATCTCTCTAGTTCCCTCAAACTCATCTGAACCTTGAATCTAGTTCGACACAATGTGTTTCCCTCTAATCAGGGACTGATTTAGACCTGGGACACCAGTGTGTAGAATTAATTATCAGGTTGTACAGAAAACCAGCAGGCTCCGGAACTCATAGGGTAAGAGTTGAATACCCCTGCTCTAGTTGCACAGGTGACATGCTGATAGAAATGAGGTAAAACGGATTTCAGTTTTCCTGCATTAAAATCACTAGCCACTAGGAGTGCTGCCTCTGGATTAGCATTTTCTTGATCCATTCCACTCGTTGAGTGCAGTCTTAGTGCCAGCATCGGTTTGTGGTGGTAAATAGACAGCTACGGAAAATACAGATGAAGACTCTCTTGGTAAATAATATGGTCTACAACTTATCATGAGGTATTCTAACTCAGGCGAGCAGAACCTCGAGACTTCCTTAATATTGTTAATAAAGAGACGCACACCGCCACCCCTGATCTTACCGGACTCTGCCTCTCTACCACTCTGTCCTGCCGATGCATAGAAAAACAAGCTAGATTTACACTATCCATGTCCTTGTTCAGCTACGAATACGAGAAGCATAGTATATTACAGTTCTTAATGTCCCATTGATAGGATAGTCTCGAACGGAGCTTGTCCAGTTGATTTTCCAGCGATTGCACATTCGCCAATAGAACAGAGGGTAGAGATGATTCATTCATCTCACCATGGTGCCCGCACGCCGGCCACTATAGCACCGTCTTCGCCTTCTACAAGTGTCGGCAATTAGTGTCCTGTCTTTTGCATCCGACACATTGAAGTAGAAGTCCTCGTCCAAATCGAGGTTAGTGGTTGTTGTTCCGATGTCCAGAAACTCTTTTCGGTCACAGGAAACGATGGTGGAAACGTTATGTACAAAAAAACTTTAAGATCAATGCAAAAAAGACACAAAATAGCATTATTGGTCAGGAGCCTGTAAACGGCCGCCATTCCCACCGGCGCCATTCTAATTACAATGTGCATCCTAGTGTGTTTGAGTGTAATGTTTATTCACATTTGTCTGTTACAATATGTGATAGGCCTGCATGTAGATGTATGCATATAGTCCTTCTGTTCATAAGTAGCTTAAGTGTTTAATTATTGTCTGTCTGTCTGTCTGTCTGTCTGTCTGTCTGTCTGTCTGTCTGTCTGTCTGTCTGTCTGTCTGTCTGTCTGTCTGTCTGTCTGTCTGTCTGTCTGTCTGTCTGTCTGTCTGTCTGTCTGTCTGTCTGTCTGTCTGTCTGTGTTACAGATGTGCCTACGTGCATCCGTATCTGAGGCCGCAGTGGAGCTTATCCTCTCCCCCTCTCCAAGACGCCCTCCTTGCAGTGAGGAGAGGAGCTACAGCCAGTGGCCCCTCCTTCTCCGGTTCTCATTGGCCGAGAGGAGCCACCTCCCTCCTCTATCTCATTGGTATGCAGGCAGTGCAGTGTGAGTGAGTGAAGAGAGAGGAAAGAGAGAGCGAGAGGGAGCAGTCAGTGCTGTAGGGAGGAGGAGAGTGAGTGAATGAGAGCTTCTGGATCTGCTGTTTGATTGTTATGCTGGGCTGCCTCCTTCCACACTGCACTGGCACAACAGAGTACCCTGCCACCACTACAGACTGCTGATTACTCTGCTAGTTAGCCACACTGCTAGCAGGAGAGCCAGGGGCCACCAGGAATCAGGCAAGCTGGGCTTCTCCATCCTTTGAGCAGGGGACGTAGCCACGTCGTGGAGTGGAGGGGGCTAACACTACGGTTTAGGCACCCGCTCCTACTTCATCCAAACATCCCTCTCCCCACCACCACCACCAGCAGCAGCCCGCTCGCTCCTCCCTATGCCCTTGTCCTCGGCGGCTCCTCTCAACTCCCTGGCCAGTATATGGATAGAAGCTCTCTGTTTCAGCTCATACAAGAGCAGGTAAGCAAGCAAAGCAGCGATTGGGGGTTTCTATGGTTACCGTCTCCTGCCAGCAGCCAGCCGCTGTCTGTCTATCTAAAGATGTAAGGCAAGAGGCAGGGGTGAGAACTGCTGCTAGGGGAGAGGGGAGTGGGAAAAGGGGCATGTCGGCACACTGGGGTGGAAGGTGTAGTAGACTGATGCTACTGAGGAATACTCAGGCAATGTAGGGTCATGGAAGAGTAGCCCTTTGAAGGTGAGGTCAGATCATGGATCACAGTTTGCTGAGGTGGCAGTGGCGTGTTCTCCTGGTTTACCTGTGCAGCAGTGTTATGAATTCATTGATTGTAGGTAGCGGTGGTCATGAGGTAACTTACCTGGGGATGGTTGGTCCTGACCTGATGATTATACTGTGAACAGTGGGCCACTCATCTGGGCACTAGTTCTGGTTGTACCTGTGTTATTGTGTGCCATAGGTCTGTCTAGACGTCTAGTCTTTTTCCTAGTCCTTGAGTATCTCAAAGACACTCAGAGATGTTACTCTTGGCCAAAAAAGAACCCAGAGGCGATGCTGTGCTCTGCAATATCAAGGTCCAGCACACAGACGGCCACAGACGGCCACAGACGGCCACAGACAGCCACAGACAGCCACAGACAGCCACAGACAGCCACAGACAGCCACAGACAGCCACAGCCTCAAGCACCTTTTCAGCTCTCTAAGGAGGTATTTATTCATCTTTGAACATTCTTCACATTTTTCAGTTCTAGTATTTAAAGTGTTTTGTTAGCTAAATCAACGCCTACTTTATTGCTTGTGTGTGTGTGTGTGTGTGTGTGTGTGTGTGTGTGTGTGTGTGTGTGTGTGTGTGTGTGTGTGTGTGTGTGTGTGTGTGTGTGTGTGTGTGTGTGTGTGTGTGTGTGTGTGTGTGTGTGTGTGTGTGTGTGTGTGGCGTGCTAGTGTTCATCTTATCAGTCCGCCCTCCCTAACCCTAACCCCCCCTAACCCTAACCCCCCCTCATCCCTCATTCATTTTATTAGCTGACTGGACCATCCCACTGTTCTGAGGCACCAGTGGGGGATTTGCCTGATTGATAGATAGAATGGGCAATCATACTGCTGAGAGGGAGGCATTGATTATCTGCTGCAGGGTCTAAGGGTCACGAGGGGCCTATTTGTAACACATTGATCAACAGACTTAGAGGTGTGTGTGTGTGTGTGTGTGTGTGTGTGTGTGTGTGTGTGTGTGTGTGTGTGTGTGTGTGTGTGTGTGTGTGTGTGTGTGTGTTTTACCTGACCTTTTTTCAATATGTGTGTGTGTGTGTGTGTGTGTGTGTGTGTGTGTGTGTGTGTGTGTGTGTGTGTGTGTTTATGTATGACAAGGAGAAAGCCACCAAGGAATATTGGGTGAATGTCAATGTGGTTAAAGGATGTGCTGTGGTCATGGTGGTGGTTTTCAAAGTTCCCAAGAAGCAGCAGGCATAGTGGATCGTTTGTGAGCAAATCCTCGAAGGTACACAGGTGACAGCGAGATCATTTACTTGTAGCTTTAATGTGTGAGGTTTCAGTGGAGAAACACTCTTTATGTTAGAGGGCTAGTTGCAGGCACCTCTTTCGTATTGGGCTGCTACATCAGACTCTGCAGAGAGAGAGAGAGCGAGAGAACGCTACATGAGTGACTTTATTAGTCTTTGTCTGCAGGAGGTAGCTGTGCTGAGCTCAGGCTGTTTCTGTTCAACCCCCCCCCCCCCCCCCCCCCACACACACACACATATATTTATATAGCAATGACACTTAATAAGGAAACTGGGAGCTAGAGCTCCACCATCACGGAGCCATGTGATCATTAGTTGATAAATATCTCCTCTGCGATTCCCCTCCTTACAGAGTTATTTTCCCCTGCTCCATAAAGGACAGGGTTATACCGTTTTCACGTATATATGCCAACCACAGCATGGATAAGGTTCTTATGTTCCCTTTCTTTTCCTAGAGGTCTGATACCGTCAGTGTGGTGCTTTTCATGCACGGCATTTGAGGAATGTCTCTTGACGTTTTTTTTTGTGTGACAGTGCTGGATGTGTAAATGGAAGAAAATGTAGTAATCGGTTCGAGAGAGAGAGAGCTGTTGTGGTGGCCTGGCTGCCACCATCTTGCAGTCAGTCAGTGCCACAGTAGCCTAGAATGCTGCAGCCGTATGATAATTACAGAGTGGCCCAGTCAGAGAACAGCTGTGGATACCCGGTTAGCTCAGACACTAGCGCTATGCTAATACACTGCCACGCAAGTACTACTGCAACACTTGTACTACTCTCATAATACTGCAATACTCAGATGCTTCATGTATACTACTACACTACTACACCACTCTAATACTACTACAGTACTATACTGAGTGTACAAAACATTAAGGACATCTGCTCTTTTCATGACATAGACTGACCAGGTGAATCCAGGTGAAAGCTATGATCCCTTATTGGTGTCACCTGTTAAGTCCACTCCAATCAGTGTAGATGAAGGGGAGGTGACAGGTTAAGAGCCTTGAGACAATAGAGACATGGATTGTGTATGTGTGCCATTCAGAGGGTGAATGGGCAAGGTAAAAGATTTAAGTGCCTTTGAACGGGGTATGGTAGTAGGTGCCAGGCACACCAATTTAAGTGTGTCAAGAACTGCAACTCTACTGGGTTTTTCATACTCAACAGTTTCCCGTGTGTATCAAGAATGGTCCACCACCCAAAGGACATCCAGCCAACTTGACACAACTGCGGGAAGCATTGTAGAGTCCACGCCCCTACGAATTAAGGCTGTTCTGAGGGCAATATTAGGAAGGTGTACTTAATGCTTTATACACTCAGTGTATATTACTGCACTTCTACTACTACAATGCTAAATTAGTACACTCATGTTACTACAGTACTTCATAGATAGGTACTGCAGAAATAATTACTGAAAGTACCTAGAACTTTCTTGTTTTATTTATGGCTTCGGTCTGTTCCCAGGTCAGGGTCTTCTCCCCTTCCCCACTGTAGTGCTGGTTGCTCAGTTAAGTGAGGTCTGCACTGGGGTCAGCCTCAGTGGCTGGTTGCTCTGCTGACGGTAATAGAGGTCCTGGGGGTTAACAGAGCGGTCATTCCCCTGCAGCCTCCTTCTCATCCGCACTATTTCCTCCCCCTATCTTCATCCATCTTCTTCTACTTGCTCCCACCATATTTTTCTTCACCCTATCTCGTCCTCTTTCTTTTCGTTAACCCTTTCACCCTCTCCATTCCTAGGTACTGGTGTCACCCCCACTTGGGCCCTTAGCCCTCCCTTCTTTCATCATCCCTTTTTCCTCAGCTCATCCTTTTATCCATTCCCCTCATTATCTCTCCATCCATCTATATCCATCTTTTCCTACTCCAGTGCTCCACCTCCCCCTCTAACCTTTCTTCATCCCCTCTCTTCCCTCTTTATCTCCTTCCGTCTCTTCTTCATGCCCCAGCACTCGTAAAAGGGAAATGCAAAAACTTGTAACCATGGCAACAATGTGGTTTGTCAACGCGTCATCCTCCCGCTGTTGGATCGCTTCAATAACAGCTGCCTTTCAGCACCATCCCCTCCCTCTTCTCCTCTTTCACCCCTCCTCCCTCTCTCTGTTTCCCCCATCTCTTTTCCTTTCTTCCTCTGTCAGACAGTCATGAACCCCACTACCCTGACTAAGCAAAAAGGCTCCGCTTACAAGCGTCATTCACGCGACTCCGTTTTCCAAATTAAATGTATTAATTGTTAATTGTTCTAACTACCAACAAAGACCAATCCTTCACCACCTCTTCACCTTCTCAGAAGATGGTTGCTCCTGGTACTTGTTAAACCAGGCTGGTCTCATAGACTAGACGTAACATAGTAAACAAAAATAAGGGATATTCAAATCAGTGCGATATGTTACGTTTGGTAGGCTTATATAAGACAGAAGGTTACTTAAGGGAATAATGAAAAGAGATTTGCGCCTTTGAATTTTATCACGGACAACTTTAGCATTTTAGCTAATTAGCAACTTTTCAACTACTTACTACTTTGCAACTCCTTAGCTTGTTAGGTAACCCTAACCTTAGCCCTGTAATGTAACTCCTAACCTTAACCTTAACCCTAACCCCTAGCGTAGCTTACATTACCACCTAGCTAACGTTAGCATTAGCCACCTAGCTAATGTTAACTCCCAGTAAATGATAGAAAAGATCTTTGGTTAAATCACATTATCTGGTGAAACAATCTGTAGTTAAGAGAGCTGGTGATCAGCAAATGATGGGAGAGGTATTCATGATGAAATTGCCATTCGAAAGAAACATACAGTAAGTTCAGGGAACACTGCGGGAGAAGTGTTGTCAGATCAAACTGCCATTCAGCTCCTCTTGAGTCATCTTCTGCTTGAAATCCCGCATATGTCCAATCCATCGAGAGGGATACAGTTCTGCTACAATGACACACGCAGGCAGAGGAATTATGTTTCTCCACATGAATCCACACCAGGAAAAAGCCAAGGCACCACACGGTATTGTCTGTAAAACAAAAAAGTATAATAAATTATACTCCTTTGCAGAGTTTGAACGACAGAGAAACTGTGCCAGCATAACAACATTAGGGTAGACTAGTTGAACATGCATACATGTGTACAGGCACATAGATTACATTTAGATATCTAGCCTAATAGACCCCTTTCTGTGTTTGCAAACATTGCCGCAAGAGAACGACGTGCGTAACTTGGTGGCAGAACAAAGGGGAGTTCTTATAGAACGGCAGCAAAAAAAAACTATTTACATGTTGCTTATAAGTGCATTTCGCACTACTTTTGGATTGCAAGGCTCGTATGAATGTCCTACTTAATATAATGTTTTTGTCATCATCGCAAATCAACTGCATTATACTTTAAAAAACTATCAAAACATAATTGTAAGCGTATGAGAACCCCAAAAAGTTATTTTGTTTAGGCTATGTTGAATGGGCGCAGATGGCGATGGCTTTCTCACTGCCGTCAAGAGTTGCACGCATCTGTGCGTGATGTCAGTGTGATGTGTACTAGAAAAGGGTCTATAGAAATATGGCATAACTCTCAACCTTTGCACAGTGACCAGACTGTACAAATGTACCTAGGTAGTTAGGTAGACATCTAGCTACAGCCATGTCTATCAGGCATGATTAGGCAAATCTTTTTTTATATTGTAAAACCAACTTATCAGTTTTAGAGATTTACAACAGTTAAATTGTTGTATTGTTGTTTCTACTCACTGTTAGCTACTAAACTTAATAATTGTTATTGACGTCTGTGATTTTGAAATCATGACCAATGTCAACCCTCATCAATTATGTTACATGTTACATAGCTGGCAAATACAACTATTTACAGTTAATGTTACATGTTTGCTAAAAAGTTACAAACGCAAGGCCTGGCGCATAGTAACAAGTTAGCAGGTGCCAGGCTAACTAGCTAGCCAACTCCAGCCGTGCTAACGTTTGCTGGTAAACCTAGCTTTAGGTGGCTGGTTGTAACGTTGTAGCTTGCTGTTTAGTAGCTAGCCATATCTACTACTAAAAAGAGAAGAGGTTTTACAATCGAGATACAATAGATCTCCGATTGTAACAACTAATCTACTTTTAGTCATAGATATGACTACCTGTAGTTGTTTAGCTAACTTAGCAAGCTAGACTTGCTAGCTAGCTACCTGTAACACATGTTAGCCAGCAATACACAATATGAGTTTCAGTAGTTAAACTAAAGTTAGCTAGAT
The DNA here is from genome assembly GCF_965601325.2 of Salmo salar. Classification (NCBI taxonomy): domain Eukaryota; kingdom Metazoa; phylum Chordata; class Actinopteri; order Salmoniformes; family Salmonidae; genus Salmo; species Salmo salar. The sequence goes on along the minus strand of NC_138309.1, from coordinate 60,677,659 downwards.
AGCTAGGGGGCTTGCAGGAAAAATAACTTACTTAGCAAGCCACCATATTTGTAATCTGCCCTCTTGGTGCTGCCATCGGCTGTAGCTGAGCTTTTAGCTAAATCTAACTCTTTGTTTCAAATCCTCTTCGCTATATTCCGGTTGAAACATGTATAGTTGAATGTCACCATGTAGCAAAAAAAATGCTCCATTGTCGAATTCGTGTTGGTGAGAGGAATCACTTGAAGCCATTGCGGTCTGGTCAGTTTTTTCAGTTATGCCCAAAGGATTGTGTTATTGGTGTCCGTCTCCATTTCAAAAAAGCCTGCCTTAGGGGAGAGACAGGGCAAGAGCACGAAGCACCACCCCACATGGGTTGTAGTCTTTCAGAGACTGGAGAAAAGGTGTCAGCTTGTATATTTAGCAATGAATCCGTTGATAGGAACATCATTGAAAGACTTCCAATGGCTCTATCGAACAAGGACAACCATATCAAGGACAAGGACAACCATATCAAGGACACCAGAAGCAGTCATAGGGTGTATCAGTCAGCGTGCAAAGCCCAGACCTTCCTCCTGGGCAATTATGTATGAAACACATCTCACTGACCTAGAAATGCCTCGGACATGATGAAAACAAGCCCAGATTCTCCCAGGGTGAAATTCCCCTTTAATGTTTCACTACTTTTATTTTTTTGAAATTCACTGAGTAGGATGGTAATCCCCATCCTCTTTTGAGGAGCCTCCTGGTTGAAGGGCTCTGGCTAGTCTTACGTAGACAGCTAGAAGGATGAGTCAAGAAGCTAACGTTAAACGGAGCGTACCTTAGCAGGCTACTAAGTTCTCATAATAACTTTGCTTTACAGAGAATAGACTACTGAGACAGAAAGTGATGTGATGCTCAGTGGTGAAGCTGAGGTAGGCTGCAATGCATGCAGAAGGAAGCAGAGGAGACAGAGGGAGAGAGGAAGCAAGCAGAGAGAGAGCTTAGTACAGTGGTTCCCATACTTGGGTACTAATCTAATCAAACAAGTTAGGGAAAAGATACAGTATGTTTCAATATGAACATTCCACATAGCCTATCTTCCCTACATTAAGATGCAAACAAAGTTCTAAAAATGTTTTTGTTTATATCAGTGGTTGTTCGTCTTATCTCGATTGCCCACTGGAGTTTAGTTTACCCAATACCCACTTTTTTTTAACCTCTATATCACTGATATTAATACAGAATAGTAAGTAATATTCTAGAAATTCATGTGAATGTGATAATACGATCATCTGTGTGCTCCATTGATGTCTGTTTGTGCGGAGCTTGATTAGTAATGCCTAGGAATACAAACGTGAAGGCTCTGTAGTTTGAGAAAAGAGATATCCATGTGAAGAGTTGATGATTTCATGCAATTCATCATTATAACTGACTGAACAGTCGCTGATGCTATACATGTCAGTGTCAATCACTTCTCATATTTCCCTCCTTTCAGGGGTATAACATTACAATTGTATAGCTAATAGGCTATGTGTTTGTAGATTGATTGAGGTGAATGAACCTACAGCAGCCAAGGTAATAATGGCTGGGGTAATTTTTGCTAGTATTTGCTGTTTTCTTTGCTTGTCCCCCCCCTTCCGAACCTCACTAAAACTCAAACCATGATTATGGTCCTGCCCTCCCATTCTCCCCCTCCTATCATCCTAGTGTCCTACAATCAGCCTGTGTAAAACGCTGGTTGTATCTGCACCGCTTCGCTCTCTCTCCTTGGCACCGGGGGCAGAATCGACTGTGATTCAACAAACCTCCGTGAAACACACAGTAAGGGGATTAAGTAAATATAGATCTGAGCCTTCTTTCTTTCTTGGTTCATTTTCATACATGCATTCGCTTTAGCTGCATTTCAGGAAGCCTCATACAAGCTCCAGGCAGTCAGGCCCAGCCAGCGAGGGGCCCCGGCGTTCAGCAGAGATTACCCAGTGTGTGTTATGTCACGAGTTGACTGATTACCAGTTTGTGTGTGTGTGTCCATATCCGCGTGTTGCAAATTAAATGTTATTTGTCACATGCACCGAATAAAACAGGTGTAGACCTTACAGTGAAATGCTTGTGTCCGTGTCCACGTGTGTGTACATTTGTACGTGTGCCTGCCTGTTGGGATTAAAAATAGCTTTTACAACAAAGTGTGATAATGAAAACACAGGCATTTACAGTAGTTGCTGCTATTAGCATTCAGAAAGGGTAGGGTGCTAACATTTGATTGCTAGTATCAACAGAGCTAACATGCTACCATCTGACTTGAACCATCATCAGAGCTTACACACTAGTACATGTCTGCTAGTACCCTGCCCCTGGGTTAATAAATAAATAACAAGAGACCTGGGGAGGGTGAGCAGTCGATTCATTTGAATTAAAGAGTTGGTTTTGTTCAATTAAACAGCTGTAAACGCTGCTGAAATCAGTACAGTGGAGGAGGAAAATAACTCCACAAAGAGAGAGTGATAGGCCTTCAGAAAGTATTCATACCCCTTGATTTATTCCACATTTTGCTGTGTTACAGCCTGAATTCCAAACTTTTTTTCTCACCCATGTACACGCAATAGCCATAATGACAAAGTTAAAACGTGTTTTTAGAAATTTTAGCAAATTTATTGAAAATTAAATACAGAAATACCTCATTTACATAAGTATTCACACCTCTGAGTCAATATTTTGTATGCACCTTTGGCAGCAATTACAGTTGTGAGTCTCTAAGAACTTTCCACACCTGGATTATGCAACATTTGCCCATTATTCATTTAAAAATTCTTCAAGCTCTGTCAAACTCAGTAGCCTTGTTTTCTCAAACGATTGCGTCGCCTGGTTCACCAACTACTTCTCTGATAGAGTTCAGTGTGTCAAATCGGAGGGCCTGCTGTCCGGACCTCTGGCAGTCTCTATGGGGGTACCACAGGGTTCAATTCTTGGGCCAACTCTTTTCTCTGTATACATCAATGATGTCGCTCTTGCTGCTGGTGAATCTCTGATCCACCTCTACGCAGACGACACCATTCTGTATACTTCTGGCCCTTCTTTGGACACTGTGTTAACAACCCTCCAGACGAGCTTCAATGCCATACAACTCTCCTTCCGTGGTCTCCAACTGCTCCTAAATACAAGTAAAACTAAATGCATGCTCTTCAACCGATCGCTGCCTGCACCTGCCCGCCTGTCCAGCATCACTTCTCTGGACGGTTCTGACTTAGAATTTGTGGACAACTACAAATACCTAGGTGTCTGGTTAGACTGTAAACTCTCCTTCCAGACTCACATCAATCATCTCCAATCCAAAGTTAAATCTAGAATTGGCTTCCTATTTCGCAACAAAGCATCCTTCACTCATGCTGCCAAACATACCCTCGTAAAACTGACCATCCTACCAATCCTCGACTTCGGCGATGTCATTTACAAAATAGCCTCCAATACCCTACTCAACAAGCTGGATGCAGTCTATCACAGTGCCATCCGTTTTGTCACCAAAACCCCATATACTACCCACCACTGCGACCTGTACGCTCTCGTTGGCTGGCCTTCGCTTCATAATCGTCGCCAAACACATTGGCTCCAGGTCATCTACAAGACCCTGCTAGGTAAAGTCCCCCCTTATCTCCGCTCACTGGTCACCATTGCAGCACCCACCTGTAGCACGCGCTCCAGCAGGTATATCTCTCTGGTCACCCCTAAAGCCAACTCCTCCTTTGGTTGTCTCTCCTTACAATTTCTCTGCTGCCAATGACGGGAACGAACTACAAACATCTCTGAAACTGGAAACACTTATCTCCCTCACTAGCTTTAAGCACCAACTATCAGAGCAGCTCCCAGATCACTGCACCTGTACATAGCCCATCTATAATTTAGCCCAAACTACTACCTCTTCCCCTACTGTATTTATTTATTTTATTTATTTTGCTCCTTTGCACCATATTATATATATTTTAACTTTGAACTTTCTTCAAATAACAAATCTACCATTCCAGTGTTTTACTTGCTATACTTTATTTACTTTGCCACCATGGCCTTTTTTGCCTTTACCTCCCTTATCTCACATCATTTGCTCACATTGTATATAGTCTTATTTTTTTTCTACTGTATCATTGATTGTATGTTGTTTTACTCCATGTGTAACTCTGTGTTTTTGTATGTTGTCGAACTGCTTTGCTTTATCTTGGCCAGGTCGCAATTGTAAATGAGAACTTGTTCTCAACTTGCCTACCTGGTTAAATAAAGGTGAAATAAAAAATAAAATAAATAAAAAAAATGGTTGTTGATCATTGCTAGACAACCATTTTCAGGTATTGCCATAGATGATTTTCAAGTAGATTTAAGTAAAAACTATAACTTGGTAAGAAACTCCAGTGTAGATTTGGCCTTGTGTTTTAGCTTGTTGTCCTGCTGAAAATTGAATTAATCTCTCAGTGTCTGGTGGAGAGCAGACTGAACCAGATTTTCCTCTAGGATTTTGCCTGTGCTTACTTCCATTTCCTTTTTATCCTAAAAAACTCCCCAGTCCTTAACGTTTACAAGCATATCATAACATGATGCAGCCACCACTACGCTTGAAAATATGGAGAGTGGTACTTGCTAATTTATTGGATTTGCCCCAAACATAACATTTTGTATTCAGGACAAAAATGAATTGCTTTGCCCACATTTTTTGCAGTTTTACTTTAGTGCATTGTTGCAAACAGGATGTAGGTTTTGGAATATTTGTATTCTGTACAGGCTTCCTTCTTTTCACTCTATCAATAAGGTTAGTATTGTGGAGTAACTACAATGTTGTTGTTCTCCTATCACAGAAATTCAACTCTTCAACTGTTTTAAAGTCACCATTGGCCTCATGGTGAAATCCCTGAGCAGTTTCCTTCCTCACCGGCAACTGAGTTAGAAAAGACTGGGTGACTGGGTGTATTGATACACCATCCAAAGTGTAATTAACTTCACCATGCTCAAAGAGATATTCATTGTCTGCTTTAGGTGCAATAGGTACCCTTCTTTGCAAGACAATGGAAAACCTTCCTGGTCTTTGTGGTTGAATCTGTGTTTGAAATTCACAGCTCGATTGAGGAACCTTACAGATAACTGTGTGGGTTGGGGTACAGAGATGGGGTAGTCATTCAAAAATCATGTTAAACACTATTATTGCACACAAAGTGAGTCCATGCAACTTAATATGTGGATTGTTAAGCACATTTTTACTCCTGAACAAAGAGGTTAAATACTTATTGACTCAAAACCTTTCAGCTTTTCATTTTTTATTCATTTGTAAACATTTCGAAAAACATAATTCCATTTTGACATCATGGGGTTTTGTTTGTAGGCCAGTGACCCCAAAAAATCTTGATTTAAGCCATTTTATTTTCAGGCTGTAACACAACAAAACACACACACACACACACACACACACACACACACACACACACACACACACACACACACACACACACACACACACACACACACACACACACACACACACACACACACACACACTGTATCAGGCACTCCCAGGGATTTTCTGATTGATCTTCCTTGCTAAATTGAGCTGTAAAGCTGTTGACCTTGTGGCAGCTGCAGTATAGACTGGTACTGCCAGGCTCAGTGATTGTACAACCAGTCTCCACTCCTGATCCTGAGGCAGTCAGGGAAATTACCTCTGCCCACTGAGTCACAGGGCCATCTATATTCAGAACGAAATGGCCCAAACCACAATGGGGAACATTGAGAGTCCCTCCTATCTTTACACAGACCAACATGATACACACTGTGGGTGACTCCAGAGTGATGCAACAGCTGAAAGACCACTGTTCCGCCCTGGAGCGACAAGGAGCTGTTGGTTTACTCTCAGATGACTAATGAGTCTACGTTAGCATTACTGGAAACATAGTAAAGGGCTAGGCACTGAGCGGTCGTCCCATGTGGTCTGTTTGTGCTGGATGGGTTTGGCCTTAGGTAAACTCATTCACAGGCACAGCTAGACACCCTAAAGAGAAACTAGCACTGGATATTAATGAGCCATTGAATCAAATTAAATTGAATATTTAAAAAAGGAAGGAAAATAGGCAGTTGATGACGGATAGATACAGTACAAACATAAAAACACAGTCGGACGAGGGCTCATACACACTGTACACCACACGCACATACACGCTATACTTTATGGGCCATTTTTAACCGGCACTATTTCGGACGGTTAAACTCTGGCGATTTTTATGACACTCCCCCACTTAAATTAATCACGGGTAGACCGAGGCATGCGAGCTTCAGCGGTAGTAAGACTCCAGAGAATCTAATGCTCTCTACTGATTTCATTCTGTACAACGACATATGGTGACAGCGGTGGGATTTCAGTCGTACAGTGGGTTCAGGTCACGGTGTACCATTTTGACATGTTGGCCCATTTTGGTTATCAGTCCTGCCAAATGACTGATGTTATCAGCCTGCTCTTTTCTTCTCGCCTGCCCATTTAATTAGAATAAATACAGCTAGCTAGTGTTCTGTTTTTCAGCAGGTCTAATTCTTCCATTGACGTTCCCACTGATAGTATGGCTTAATTAATGCTGCTCTCATTGACAGACTCTTCTCTCTTGGCTCCGTTGCTCTCCATTGTCCTGGTCTGTCTGTTCTATTGTGTGTCTGCTGTCGACTGTTGTCTACGGACTAGTTGATAACTACAGTACCTCTCTACATAACTGTTGCCTATTGAGCGCAGGATGCTTTTAAAAAGCACTGCAGAAAAGATGTGTTCTGATGATCAAGAATGGGAGGTAGAGAAAGAGAATTATTCGAAATGAACAGGATTAATTCCCTTTCAATTTACTCAACGTAGGAAAGGAATGTCACTTTTCAAATCTTGAATTCCCTGAATTGAAATGGAATTGAGCCGATCCTTGCTAATAAGCACTACTACTAGAATCATCAACAGCAGCATTCTGATCAGCCTGCACTGATATTCATGTGTTGTTGTGTTTTGCCAGCTGGACCCAGACAACACCGGTTTCATCGCAGTGGAGAACTTCACCAGTCTGGTGGAGCACCATGAGCTGCAGCTGGACCCCTCCAAACTGGACATGCTGTTTGCCCTGGTGCAGAGCAACGAGGATGGACAGGTGTGCTACCAGGAGCTCATCGAGCTGGTGAGTGACTGGGAACGGACACACACACACACACACACACACACACACACACACACACACACACACACACACACACACACACACACACACACACACACACACACGACACACACACACACACACACAAACAACACACACACACACACACACACACACACACACACACACGTATAGTACGTGCACACACTTGCTACAGAATGATTCGAGAAAAGACAGGTTCATGATGTCAAAATGCACCTGCCCATTGCAGTTTTTAGTTCTTCAGAAAGAGGTTTGATCTTTTTAATTAAATGTAATTATAAATACACACAAACACACACACACACACACACACACACACACACACACACACACACACACACACACACACACACACACACACACACACACACACACACACACCGTGATACATTATACTGTATTAGCTGTTGGTGGAGCAAAGGGGAAAATCCTGCCTCAGTGTCTTCTACTGAGCAGTGTTCTGAGTTCTGATGCTGCTAGGAGGTCAGAGACATTCTTATTCATTCCTCTCCACTTAACCTGTCTGTGTTTAGACCTTTGTTCCTATATATCGAATTAATGCAAAGCCTTTTAAAGGGGCTGAGGTGATTCTTAGCCCTGAGTGTAGCCGTAGACCAGAGCATGTTTCTTCTTCTCGCAGCATATGGGTTTAAGCAGCGTGATTAATTCAACACGATGCAATTCCTGACATGTTTTCACTTCCCTAAGCTGGTTCATTCCTTCGCTCTGTTCTGCTCATGGTTTGTAATGAAAGCTGTTCCATTTAGTTCCCCTTCCAAATGCTCAGGTCTCGCTTCTAGTGTGTGAGCAGCAATGCAGATGCAGGTGCTCTCGCTGACATTCCAACCCCTTCCTTTAGTTTGCCCTTCTCCTATCGTCCACCCCTCCCTTTTTGGATCTTCATGCCTCTTCCTTCTGTTACTCCCTCCATCCCAGATGTGATACTCTTCCCTCCGACTACTCCCTTCTGCAAATCTGATCCTCCTTTAATAGTATCCCTTTATTCATAACGTACCCCCCTCTCTCCCCAATATCACCCCCCCTTTCCTTTAACCCCCCGTCTCAACCGCTCAGAATTTATTTTCTTCTCCGTCACCCGTGCAGCTCCAGATCGTATGTTAAAACCCTCCCCAGGTTTAGGCAGCATCAGCGAGACAGTTTAATATTCACCGTCAGCCAAATGCAAATTGGGTTCGATCAGCCAGGCATTGGTAGTAGCAGGCAGTAATCTAAGGTAATTTGAGATTGCTCAGCCTCACAGAGATATCGACATCCATGTCTGATTGGTAAAGATTTGTCTGACAAACGTGTGCACACACACAGTTTGCATACATTTTTCACTGAATGGGCACAGACACACACTCACAGAGGACGTGCACTTGCTCACTAACACATGATCAGGGAGGCTAATACATACACACACAGACTCATTCATCATACACATGCTCAGCGTACAAATTTGCTGACTAATTTGGATGATATTCAAATGCTGACGGGAATCTGCTCTCTTCTCTGTGTGATGTGTATCTTATAGGAGCAGGTCTGTATTGGTGGCGCTCTGGTTTAGTTTGTCGGGGAGAACATGCAAATGTAGCGTGACATTTTTAACCAGGTCATAACCAAGCTGACACCCCCCAGCCTCCCTCTGGTTGTCTTCTTCTTCTCTTTCTATCACGTTTTATTTTTCCTTCTCTCTTCCTCCTTTTGTCCCCTCTTTCTTTCTCTCTATCTATCTATCTATCTATCTATCTATCTATCTATCTATCATATCTATCTCTATCTATCTATCTATCTATCTATCTATCTATCTATCTATCTATCTATCTATCTTTCTTTCTTTCTTTCTTTCCATCTCCTTCACTTTTCCTCTGTCTGCCTGCCTCTCTCCCTCCCTCTCCTTCAGGGAGATTTATAAGAGGGACACCATTGACAGTATGTGATGGATGAATGGTATTTTGAGTTGGAAAGCGCACAGCTGCCATTGTATTATCTCCAGTGTCTACAGTCTGCCGTATGGCCTGAATTAAGACCTGGCAAAGAAGATAAAACACCCCTGCCTGTGGAGCTGGAGCAGTGTGTGTGTGTGTGTGTGTGTGTGTGTGTGTGTGTGTGTGTGTGTGTGTGTGTGTGTGTGTGTGTGTGTGTGTGTGTGTGTGTGTGTGTGTGTGTGTGTGTGTGTGTGACACTGTGTGTGTGACAGTGTGTGTGTGACAGTGTGTGTGTGACAGTGTGTGCTTGTGCATGTGTGCTGTGTGTGTTTTCACACATCTGTACACTGTGCACTCTACATACTGTACATTAGCGTTATGTCTAGCCGTTTGGCCCCGAGGCTTGGGACTTTCATCCTGTTGGTCTGCTGAACAGGGATGTTAAACTTTCCTTTGCGATATTGGTCTTCGGGCTCGGTGTGAGTTGTTGATCCACACATACTGTCTGTACGTGATTGGGTGTAAATGTGTCGGAAGCGAGCTCTTGGCCCAGTAGCGTGTGGCTGCGTGAGTGTGTAAATGTGTTTGACTTCATGTTTTTCATGCCGGCTGATCGGAGCCAGAGAGCTCCATCGGACCAGCCTGAGGGATGAATAACTAGCGCTCCACTAAAGCCTCTCAGGAGGATCGCAGACCTGTACTCCGAGAGGCCCACACACACTTACAAACACACACACACACACACACACACACACACACATATACACACACACACACACACACACACACACACACACACACACACACACACACACACACACACACACACACACACACACACACACACACACACACACACACACTTACAAACACACACCTCATTGTCAGGTGACTGTGTTCAGGAAATATTCCTTTCCCTAGTCATTGTTCCTCCTTAATCGGAGATACACCAATACGGATCCCACCACTGCCACCATCTGCCAGTGTGCGTTGTGTTTTAGTCATGGCAGACAAATATATAAAACGTTAGGCGAACTTTACCAAGCATGCTTCAGTCAACTACAGTACATAGTGAAGTGACAATATTTCCGGTTTTCTGTTTAACACTAATATTGCTGCAGGGATTCTGTGTTTCTGCTTCACTTGAAGAGGGGACGAGGTTGACACCCTAAGCCCAGAGCACCGTTTGTCACTTGTGACCTGACTGAAGCTCTCTTTGGGAGTGTTTAGAGTCCCCAGCAAGGCCATTTGGGATATTTAGTGGCTCCAGTGTGGTCGTTCTAGTGTTTAGAGACTTCAACGGAGTCGTTCTGACAGTATTTAGTGCCCAGGGTGCATCTGTCTTCTGAGTTGACGTGCAGGGTCTCACTGGAGGGAAAGACAAAGAGGATACAGATGCACCTTATCATCCCTGACACACACACACACACACACACACACACACACACACACACACACACACACACACACACACACACACACACACACACACACACACACACACACACACACACAATGGCTGTTCATCGTACATACATACTGTACATCAGCTCCACACACACACACCCTCGCAACACACACACACACACACACCCTCGCAACATACACACACAAACACACTCTCGCAATACACACTACAAACTCAGGCAAGCACCATGTCTCTTTTAGGTGGGTTGCTGGCTCTAAAGTGGTGCACTTTGCTTAAGTGTCGTGGAGTGAAGGTTTTTCCAGTTTAGGTCCTGATGATTAAACCATGAAGGAGGGTTATGGCTATGGGCTGCTTGGGAGATAAAGGTGGGCTCTCATTTTAAAAGGATTTTGGTAGAATGGCTCTGAGAATCTGGGTCAGTGGAAAAGGTGGGCGAACACAGTGATTACTGTGTGTGTGTGTGTGTGTGTGTGTGTGTGTGTGTGAGAGTGAGTGAGTGAGTGTGAGAGTGAGTGAGTGAGTGAGTGAGTGAGTGAGTGAGTGAGTGAGTGAGTGAGTGAGTGAGTGAGTGAGTGAGTGAGTGAGTGAGTGAGTGAGTGAGTGAGTGAGTGAGTGAGTGAGTGAGTGTGTGTGTGTGTGTGTGTGTGTGTGTGTGTGTGTGTGTATTTAATAGCTTAATAATGCATTATTAATGACCAGTAAATGAGAAGTAAATGGTGTGCTGATCCTGTTTAACAGAACTAAGTGATGGTGAGTCATTTACTCCATGGTGATTCAGGACTTTTTTATTTAACCTTCATTAGGACATTAGGATTCCAACCTGGTTCTGCACAGTATGTAGTAAATCATTTAGTTACATTAATTGAATGAGCTCTGCATTGCTTGCTGTTTGTGGTTTTAGGCTGGGTTTCTGTATAGCACTATGCGGCATAGCCTAGTAGCCTAGTGGTTAGGTGTTGGACTAGTAACCGCAAAGGTTGCAAGATCGAATCCCTGAGCTGACAAGGTAAAAATCTGTCGTTCTGCCCCTGAACAAGGCAGTTAACCCACTGTTCCTAGGCCGTCATTGTAAATAATAATTTGTTCTTAACTGACTTGCCTAGTTAAATAAAGGTGAAAAAAGTGATATCATTAATACATTTGATTTGATTATTCATCAAGCTAGCTAGCTTTTAGCAGTAGGACTCTCTGACTGTGCACCTGGAGGACTCTCCCAATCAGCGATTCATGAAATAATTTCAGCTCACATTGTTTGGTGAGCATCAGGCCCAACTTTGGAAATGTTCTGGAATGGATAGCCTGAATAATTTAGAATGACTCCATACCGAACTCAATATACACATGTACCTCTATAAAGAGACGACTATGGATCAAATAGCATCTTTATGTTTCATTATTAATTCAAACTATTGAGCAGTACAGTATTGACCAAACACCAGTACTAATTAAGTCATGAAGGACAGAGGCTGGAGCTGAGTACCAACATGTACTGTAACCACCCTGCTGTTTTAAATACACACACACACACACAGGTACACACACACACCGATGTCAATTAGGTCCAATCCGGTCTCCCTGGAAGGGAATTGTATCTATAGCTCCATCCTCAGACTTAGCCTTTAATATCAATTATTTTCCCTGGCATCTCCTTCTTGTAAGGGGAGTTTTAGCAGCGTACCATGTTGATGCCAGAGTCTGAGGTTCTCATGAGTAGTGATGGGATGTGATGCTAGCACACCCTGCTAGAGTGCTCCTACTGAGTTTCTCAGGGCTCACCAGTCAAGTCGTCAGCTCCCGCGCTAACGCGCTTTATTGTCTGCCTCCCTCTCTCACGTCCCGAACTTCAAAGGCCGCTTAATGCTCATGTTAGAAGCGGCGGTTCCTCATGTCGGGTGGAGAAGGCGGGGCAGAATGAGAAGTGTCTATCGGGAAATGTCTCCCGGGAACATTCGGGAGCACAAATGTCAAGAGAGCGAGATGAAACGTGCCACTAAGAGGAGAGGCAGCAGGTGTTTTGGGAGAACGAACAGATAAAACACTGGAAACACAGGCATCGTTTAGAAAATAAATCCCACAGAGAAGAAAAAAAATATGTTTGTGTATACATCCCCCAACCACACACAAACACCTTCCTTTTATCTTAAGTCTTCTAATAAAGACATTATTGAAGACGGGTGGAAACAATTCACTTCCGCAGTCCAACGGCAGCCGTCCTTTCCCGGAGCGAGTCGATCCACACCGGTATCCCATTTTCCCTCCCTAATTTCCCTTTCCTTATTTCCTAATGTCTCCCACCCACCCCCTCTCTTCTGCTTTCCTCTCCCTCCTAGCGCACGTACAGTATAATTACATTTCCTGGGCTCGATCTCCGTGCTAAAATATGCTGTGGTGCATCCACGGGAGGGCCGGCAGCTCCTCTCGTGCTCACGCTGGTTATCGCCATGCCACAGGCCCACACTCGCTCATTGTTCAACCCCGGCATCGTAATTACTTAATACGTGTCTCACGGCATCCCGCTCCGCTAAACTTCCCCACCACCATCCACCACCGCTCTACAGACTAACTATATTTCTGTTATTATTTAATTATTTACTTTAATATCCTCAGACAGCTAAGATCCATTTGTATGTGATTTGTTTGTTTATATATTTCTTAGTCTCCTTATTTTTCTTTCTTTAATTAGGGCTGTATTGATATTGCCCCCAATTTCTTTCATTATTATTATGCTCCCCACAATGTCCGGATTTAATGAGCCTGCACACAACAGCAGCTAATGAATTACGGTTGGTTTGCTTTAGCTGCCTGTCTGGGGGGGGGGGGGGGGGGGGGGGGGGGGGGGGGGGGGGGACTATGACAACTGCTGCAGTACAGATGGATACAATAGGAATGTGGCTTGCAATATTGCCTGTGTGTCATCTTGGATTGAAGCCTTTCTCCATTGTATAGGTAAACGCAGATCGGTTTGCTTTTTCCACTGTCCTGTCCTTGTGGAGCTTTCAGATTTATCTTCGCTATAATTTTTTGTTCAATTTTTTATATTATTTAAGAGGACGTTCATTTTCTTCCAGATTCATGCTACAATATGTGTCTTATCTAGTAATATCTAGTGATATTTTGGGCTTCAACTGTCAGAGTGATGGTTGCACCAGGGTGTTTTCTCAAGGTCCTACCAAAGCAGCAAACATCCAGGGTTCCATGTACCATGTCACGCTAGCCCCCAGCAGTGCCGTTACTGCTAACTTAGCAAACCTGGAGTCTCCATGATAACAGGAACCTGTCACCCGTCTCCCCACCGCATTCTCCTTCCCTCCTCCTTTGGTAAAACAGTTCTACTCAGCAGAGCTTTGCCCCTCAATGGCAAAATCACACATTTATTTTGAGTGAAGAGAGTGTGTACCTGTCAAGGCAAGGCAGCACTGAAATAATCTCCTCCATTTTTAGCACTGAACGGTTCAAGTTGACGTACGTCTTTACTCTCCCATGGAAACTGGAAGAACGGAGATTCTCTTTGTTTAAAGTTAGCACTTTGAATGTCTTAGCCCCAGCTAGGCTCATGGCTTTTTGGTTCTCTGTGCCTTCAAAAGTTTGCTTCAGCACTTTTGGAAGACATGGGGTTACTGCATAATGGTTGTGTTTTAACTTCTTAAAGCAGTTGGAGGTATTTAGCATGCCAATTGTAATTAGCAATCAAATTATAGCTTTCTCTGTCAGATTCAAAGAAATACTAACTTCTCTCTCTCTCTCCTTCTCGCTCTCTCCTTCTCTCTTTGTCTCTCTCTCTCTCTCTATCTTCCACCCTCCTCAGATGAGCAGCAAGCGCTCCAGCAGTTTCCGACGGGCCATCGCCAATGGCCGCCGCACACTGCAGCGGGAGATCCTATTGGACGAGACGGGCCTGGGCGTGTACAAGCGCTTTGTGCGCTACGTGGCATATGAGATCCTGCCCTGCGAGACAGACCGGCGCTGGTACTTCCACCAGAACAGCTTGTGTCCCCCTCCTGTCTTCATGGCCATCATTACCATCATCCAGGTGAGAGGTCTAAGATGAGTGAGCTGCTCATTGTTAAGACTTTATTACGTTGTGACCCACCTGAAGATGTTAGTATTAACGTATGACCTTTAAAATAAGCAGTGCAATGTTTCTGGCATAAAACATACTTAGCTTGAAGAATGAGGAAATGGATGTGACCCGATAATGGGCACTGGGCAGTCTGGACACTGACCCACGCTTTGGTAAACAGTGGTTAAGGGTGCGTATATTCAATGCCCGACCTCGAAGGCAACACTGTCAAATTGGCTTTCATGTTCGGATTCTTGGATTCTTATCAGCAACTGATGTCGAACTGGGCAACCAAGCCAGTGGAATATTCTCTGGCCAATTTAGGGATATTAATGGAACAATTTAGTGACGGGAAAGAAAAGAAAACCACCAGACCACTTTAGCCCGGGTGGCCATGACTTGAATAGGCAATGCTATAAAACCTGCTGCAACTCAACGAAGCCACAGCACTTCCTCTTCTAACTCAGTGTCATTCTGAAGAAAGCCAAGTACTGTAAGTGCTCTTAAATGCTTCACAATGGCAGTGAACGGTCTGTAATGACAATTTGGCTACGAAAAATACTATTTCCCGTTCATTTAAATTCATTGAAATGATGATTAATTGATCTATGAAAAGGAGCTAATGGAATCGGACCAGCTGTGTGTGTCTCTCTCTCTGTGCATCGCCTGTCGGTGCCAATGGAAGTCTTCAACAAAAACAAAAAGACAACATTCATGGCATTTATTAGCTGAATCCCAATTGGCTCTCATAACAGAACTCTGTACTATAAGATATAAATGAGTGTCTGAATGAAGAGACGCGGGTATGAACCCAGCGCGTGTGTCGCCTCTCCCGTCAGATCATTGTGTTCATGTGCTACGGCATCATGCTGAATAAGTGGGTACTGCAGACATACCAGCCAGACTTCATGAAGAGCTCCCTGGTGTACCATCCCAGACACCGCCTCCAGGTGTGGCGTTTCTTCAGCTACATGTTCATGCACGTTGGGTAAGAAACCACTCCACCTCATTCACACACACACACACACACACCGTCACTCACTCACAGTGCGAAGCAAAATGTAATTGATACTGCATTGTCAGATAATAGACAGGGTTGATGGATAGACGGTGATAGATGACTTCTGTAGATACCTTTGATGAAGTGTCTAGACCAAAGGAGCTGATTTAAAACACTAAATCAAATCAAATGTATTTATATAGCCCTTCTTACATCAGCTGATATCTCAAAGTGCTGTACAGAAACCCAGCCTAAAACCCCAAACAGCAAGCAATGCAGGTGTAGAAGCACGGTGGCTAGGAAAAACTCCCTAGAAAGGCCAAAACCTAGGAAGAAACCTAGAGAGGAACCAGGCTATGAGGGGTGGCCAGTCCTCTTCTGGCTGTGCCGGGTGGAGATTATAACAGCACATGGCCAAGATGTTCAAATGTTCATAAATGACCAGCACGGTCAAATAATAATAATCATAGTAGTTGTCGAGGGTGCAACAAGTCAGCAACTCAAGAGTAAGTGTCAGTTGGCTTTTTCATAGCCGATCTTTGAGAGTATCTCTACCGCTCCTGCTGTCTCTAGAGAGTTGAAAACAACAGGTCTGGGACAGGTAGCACGTCCGGTGAACAGGTCAGGGTTCCATAGCCGCAGGCAGAACAGTTGAAACTGGAGCAGCAGCACGGCCAGGTGGACTGGGGACAGCAAGGTGTCATTATGCCAGGTAGTCCTGAGGCATGGTCCTAGGGCTCAGGTCCTCCGAGAGAAAGAAAGAAAGAAAGAAAGAAAGAAAGAAAGAGAAGAAAGAAAGAAAGAAAGAAAGAAAGAAAGAAAGAAAGAAAGAAAGAAAGAAAGAAAGAAAGAGAGAATTAGAGAGAGCATATTTAAATTCACATAGGACACTCGATAAGACAAGAGAAATACTCCAGATGTAACAGACTGACCCTAGCCCCCCGACACATAAACTACTGCAGCATAAATACTGGAGGCTGAGACAGGAGGGGTCAGGAGACACTATGCATTATTCCTTTGTCATTGAGACCAGTGTCCTCCTCCTGTTCACTGTCCCTGTTCACTGTCTCTCAGGTTGGAACAGCTGGGGTTCAACGCTCTGCTCCAGCTGATGATCGGTGTTCCCTTGGAGATGGTCCATGGCATCCTACGCATCAGTCTGCTCTACATGGCTGGTGTAGTGGCAGGTGAGTGTCACTGTGTTAGCATCATTGGTTGATGTGATACTATGGTGGGTTAATGTGTTAGCATTGCTGTATTTATTTTACTGCTGATAGTACTGTATTTTGGTACTTTGGTGTTTTAGTATATTATTGTGTTGGTGTGATATTGTGGTTCCTTTGTGTATTAGTCTGTTCCACATGGCTGATAAGTTAGCCATAAAGGGTAAGTGCGCACTACTGTTCTCATCCAACACAGTGGTTTGTATAAGTGTTTTAGTATGTGCACTTCAAAGATCACGTACTGTCGTGGTCTGTTTGATCCTTTTGATATATGAGATCGACCGGCTCGATTCAGTCTTATGTAGCAAAATTTGTATTGGTGTTTTTTACATTGGATAAAAGTAGAGACTCAGAGCTAGAACATTGTATAGCATACTCTACAGTTGAGGAACAATGGGAAAGTAATTCTGCTTTGAAAGTTGACAAACTTGTAACCCCACTTTTGAGAAAATGTTCCTTGAATAATTTGGTATCCCTACTGGAGAGCTCTTCTTTGTCTACACCCATTCAGCATCGTTCACACCCTCTTAAGCCTTAGCTCCACCCGTCTCTTTAAGGATTCACGTGAGGCCATGTGCTAAACAAAGTGAGTACGGTAGTGTACTAAACAGCCAAAGGTTTCACGACTAAAGGCTTGTTTTTACTACGTCTATCAACATGTCTTTAGCTATACAGTTGTCGTAGTGACATCAGGAACATTCTATTGTCGTCCGACATCAAACTTGTTGTTGTCTTTATGAATAAGTAGAAACACAAAAACGACAGGCTGCATGACATTAGCAGCCTGGTGGTCCAACATCGCATAACTGGTGTATTTTAACACCAACAAACCCATCTGTTTAAAAATGAATTTAGTATATGTCAATCAAACAAATTAGGCAATGTTTTGTTTCATTTTTAGCGTGTTAGCTATCTACAGTGCTGTGAAAAACTATTTGCCCCTTTACAATTTTCTCTACTTTTGCATATTTTTATTACAGAATGATCTTCAACCAAAACCTAATATTAGATAAATGGAACCTGAGTGAACAAATAACACATAATTACGTACTTATTTAATTTATTTCATGAACAAAGTTATGCAACACCCAATGCCTC
Source organism: Salmo salar (assembly GCF_965601325.2). NCBI lineage: Eukaryota > Metazoa > Chordata > Actinopteri > Salmoniformes > Salmonidae > Salmo > Salmo salar. The sequence continues at coordinate 60,659,764 of NC_138309.1, read as the reverse complement.
TGTGAAAAGTAAATTCCCCCCTTACACTCAATAACTGGTTGTGCCACCTTTATCTGCAATGACTGCAACCAAATGCTTCTGTAGTTGTTGATCAGTCCACTGATCTGCTTTAACTCAGCAACTTTTGTGAGTCCAGGTCACATAACTGTATATATATTGAACCACTTTTGTTCAGAGCAGGAGCTGACGCACATGAAGGACTGTTGACAACAAACTTCCTTTCTTTCCGTCCTCCTCATTGGCAGTGTGGAGATTGAGGCCTATGAATCCACTTTGATTCTGTGATGATGTGGTTTCCGTTGCCATATCCCACCCCCACTACTGCAGAAATCGTATCGACACTGACGCACAAAACTATTGTTTCCATAGCTCTCTTCCATCTACATTCTGCATTATTTTGTTTTCTGACTTCGTAAATCACTTTCTCAATTACTTTTATTTGATTGCTGTCAGAAGCTGAAGCCTAATTCCAATTTAGCGATATTCATTCATTTTGCTAGACCTGAATAATTTCATGGACTGTTTCTCAATTGTCTACTAAAAACAATTCTTTCACTACCCCTGTTTTCCTCCTAGCGTAGAGATGTAGGATCTTAATTTGTGCCAGTTTGCTACAGCAGCAAAATAATCCTTCAACAGGAAATATGAATTATTATGTGGGTTATAATTAATTGATATTTTTGTAGGGGTTGATATATTTTTCGTAAGAGAAAATCAAGTCTGAAATTTCAGTGGAAATTACAAACTTCAGAAGCCTTGTTAAACCGCAAATACACTGCACGTTTTATATTTCCTGTATTGCAGTAAAGTTCTCCAGCAACAGTGTGATCAAATTAAGATCCTACATCTGTAAGCTGGTCTAAATGTCGTTCAACTCCTTGTACTCCCTGAAAATGACGCACACACACACACACAGTACATGCTCATGCATTATTGGAGCTTTGATGAAAAAAAATGTATGATGACAGAATCGCAGAGAGGTGGAAAGAGAGAGAGAGAGAAAGCGATAGGGGGAGAAGCTGAGTAATGCAGGCTTCATCTATCTGATATTGGCATAAGAGCAGACAAGATTGTTGGATTTGAGATGCAATCAAAACTGAAGGGGGAGGAAAAGCAGTGGCAGACCTTTTCGAAGCAGGTGGAGCAGTGCCAGGGGAGTTTACATTTTTTAATTTATTTTTTATTTCACCTTTATTTAACCAGGTAGGCAAGTTGAGAACAAGTTCTCATTTACAATTGCAACCTGGCCAAGATAAAGCAAAGCAGTTCGACAACATACAACAACACAGAATTACACATGGAGTAAAAACAAACATACAGTCAATAATACAGTAGAAAAATAAGTCTATATACAACGTGAGCAAATGAGGTGAGATAAGGGAGGTAAAGGCAAAAAGGCCATGGTGGCAAAGTAAATACAATATAGCAAGTAAAACACTGGAATGGTAGATTTGTAGTAGAAGAAAGTGCAAAGTAGAAATAGAAATAATGGGGTGCAAAGGAGCAAAATAAATAAATAAATAAATAAATACAGTAGGGGAAGTGGTAGTTGTTTGGGCTAAATTATAGATGGGCTATGTACAGGTGCAGTGATCTGTGAGCTGCTCTGACAGCTGGTGCTTAAAGCTAGTGAGGGAGATAAGTGTTTCCAGTTTCAGAGATTTTTGTAGTTTGATCCAGTCATTGGCAGCAGAGAACTGGAAGGAGAGACGGCCAAAGGAGGAATTGGCTTTGGGGGTGACCAGAGAGATATACCTGCTGGGGCGCGTGCTACAGGTGGGTGCTGCTATGGTGACCAGTGAGCGGAGATAAGGGGGGACTTTACCTAGCAGGGTCTTGTAGATGACCTGGAGCCAGTGGGTTTGGCGACGATTATGAAGCGAGGGCCAGCCAACGAGAGCGTACAGGTCGCAGTGGTGGGTAGTATATGGGGCTTTGGTGACAAAACGGATGGCACTGTGATAGACTGCATCCAGTTTGTTGAGTAGGGTATTGGAGGCTATTTTGTAAATGACATCGCCGAAGTCGAGGATCGGTAGGATGGTCAGTTTTACGAGGGTATGTTTGGCAGCATGAGTGAAGGATGCTTTGTTGCGAAATAGGAAGCCAATTCTAGATTTAACTTTGGATTGGAGATGTTTGATGTGAGTCTGGAAGGAGAGTTTACAGTCTAACCAGACACCTGGGTATTTGTAGTTGTCCACATATTCTAAGTTTTACTTGTATTTAGGAGCAGTTGGAGGCCACGGAAGGAGAGTTGTATGGCATTGAAGCTCGTCTGGAGGGTTGTTAACACAGTGTCCAAAGAAGGGCCAGAAGTATACAGAATGGTGTCGTCTGCGTAGAGGTGTATCAGAGACTCACCAGCAGCAAGAGCGACATCATTGATGTATACAGAGAAAAGAGTTGGCCCAAGAATTGAATCCTGTGCCACCCCCATAGAGACTGCCAGAGGTCCGGACAACAGGCCCTCCGATTTGACACACTGAACTCTATCAGAGAAGTAGTTGGTGAACCAGGCGAGGCAATCATTTAAGAAACCACGGCTATTGAGCCTGCCGATGAGGATGTGGTGATTGACAGAGTCGAAAGCTTTGGCCAGGTCAATGAATACGGCAGCACAGTACTGTTTCTTATCGATGGCGGTTACGATATCGTTTAGGACCTTGAGCGTGGCTGAGGTGCACCCATGACCAGCTCTGAAACCAGATTGCATAGCGGAGAAGGTGCGGTGGGTTTCGAAATGGTCGGTAATCTGTTTGGGGTTTGGGGTTCATAGGCTCAGCCGGGACTCAAAATCACAGGTTCAGGTAGGGTTATAGGGGGACTAATGATGAGAGGTACATGTACTAACAGGGGAGTTGTGAGAGAGCGAGGATTGACTTCCAGGTGAGAGGTCAATGGGGCCAACCGCCGCAGCTCTAGGCATAGTGGGAGGGTAATAAAGACACGGAACCCCGAGCCCTCTTGCCTTCGGCTAACATTTTACATGAAAATAACAGGCAGACATTAAATGGGGTGGGGGGGGTGGGGGGTGGGGGTGGGGGGGGGGGGGGGGGGTTACTGACGCTCCGACTGGAGTTTTAGTTTGGCTTATTTAATGGCAGACACGATATAGCAAGCCTTAAAGCTTTATGCTGTTGGAATACATTTTCTGTGATATGAAGTTTGAGTTAGGGCCCAGCAGCAGCCTCCATTAACATACTGTAGGCGATCATAACAATACATTTTCTACTGTGCTTTCCATGGGTTATTCCAATATGCCAATCTTTTGTGAAGTTAATGCCTACCTCAAGGAGAACAACCCTGTGACGTTGAGTCTTCTTTTTCATTCAAGTCTCTGTTTTTCCCAGAAATCTCCTCTCTTTGATTGTTTGTGAATTATATAAAAGTTGCCCAGGGATACAGATTACTGGAACTCAGTTTGTAGCCTCATGTTTATATGCATGTTTTGTCTTGCTTACGAGTTCAATCGTGTCAGAATGTGTTTGTTTTTCTTGGAGAGCAGTAGACCTCACAGGGTTTAGTCGTGCTCTGTGATTACATCCTCACAGACCTTCAGCAGCTAGTGAGCGTGTGTCTTCACTCGCGGTACAAGAGTTATAGGGAGTCGATTATACACAGTAAACATGTCCAATCTATAGTTATTTTCAGGTTTCTCTTTTGAGTAAATATACCATCAGCTCTTCATTAAATTATGTGGAGGATGATGAAGCCTTGCTAATCCATGAAAGCAGCACTGCTGGTTTTCAGTATTCACCAGAACATAGCCTAATTAATTCATTATTGTAATAGAAGGTCACTGCACAAAGCCTTGTATTTCCAAGTGTAAATACGCTTATACTTTCATTAGTGTGTGTGCATTAGTGTGTGGGTGTTGACCGAAAAGCAGTGGACCTTGTAGGCCTATAGGGACCAGTGGCGGCTGGTGACCTGAACAATTTAGGAGGATGGGAGACCCACGGTATAGGTGCAGACCGCACAGAGACGACAAAGCCTGTTTCAAAATTGTTAATGGCAAATTCTTTTATAACCTTAAACACTTAAAGACATTAAGAGTAAAATATGTTGGGGAATGGGAATGAGAGGTCTACTTACACAGTGTTGGAAGGGAATCACAGTAGTGACTGAATGAGGGTATGAGGCATGAGTGGAGCTGTTCAGACTTGACTTCAGTGCAGGACAGGCTCATCGTGGTTGGACGGTGTTGGAGAACAGTGCGACACTTCCGCTGAGGGCAGGACAGGATTTGACTGGGAAGTCAAAAAACAAGAACACAACGCAGATAGACAAAAAAAAACTAAGAATGAGTTTGTCCAAGCCAGGATTAAAAACACATTGATGTGTATGTGTAATAACGTGATTGTGTTGGTGTATATGATTGACTCTACATACAGTAATGAGAGAACATTGACAGGGTTTCTTACAGTGCTTGGAGAGGAAACATTCAATGTGCCAATGGATGAGAGGGCACAATCAGGTCATATCAGGAGAGAGTTGACACGTAGTGGAGTGGACATCCCTTCTTAATCAGGGAACGGGAGGGGACTTAGCTATAAATATAAATAGCAGATCCATTCTATTAGAGCAGTACCATCATAGGTTTGGGCAACACGTTTCTCCATGAAGTTAAACTCAGACATCTCAGACTTCACAAAGTAAAACACAGACTGCGCATCAAGGTAGCCAAATAAATGTTCCTGAATAAAGCCCTGATCATCCACATAACTGACACTAACTAAGAACTGCGAGCGACAGCTGATGTCTGTGATTTCATCCATTTACCATGCGATAACATGTGCTGCGCCAACCTCTCTTTTAATCTCACTTGTAATGGATGATGCAATGGAAGCCATCAAATCATTCTGAATTGATTTTGACTGTAACAGAGACGCAGGAAGCAGGTGCAGTCGGTGAGTTCAATAGGAACGACCAGAGTGAATACAAAAACATGAACCATGAACATGAAAACAGGAAACAATACTACCTAATGGGTGATACAACGGAGTGCTAGATAAAGGGGAAGTCATCAGGGAGTGATGGAGTCCAGGTGTGCCTCATGATGGGGCGCAGATGTGCGTAATGATGGTTGCCAGGTGTGCATAATGATGGGTTGCCAGGACCGGTGGTTAGTAGACCGGTGAAGTCGAGCTCTGGAGTGGGGGAGCGGGAGTAGACGTGACATCGACATCCCAGAGAAGACAGTAGATACTTCCATGGCCGAGCAGCCGCACACAAGCCTAAGATCACCATGCGTAATGCCAAGCGTCTGCTGGTGTGATGTAAAGCTCGCCGCCATTGGACTCTGGAGCAGTGGAAACACGTTCTCTGGAGTGATGAATCATGCTTCACCATCTGGGAGTCTGACGGACGAATCTGGGTTTAGCGAATGCCAGGAGAACGCTACAATGCATAGTGCTAGCTGTAAAGTTTGGTGGAAGAGGAATAATGGTCTGGGGCTGTTTTTTATGGTTCGGGCTAGGCCCCTTAGTTTTAGTGAAGGGAAATCTTAACGCTACAACATACAATGACATTCTGGACGATTCAATGCTTCCAAAAGTTTAGGGAAGGCCCTTTCCTGTTTCAGCATGACAATGCCCCCATGCACAAAGTGAGGTCCATACAGAAATGGTTTGTCGAGATCGGTGTGGAAGAACTTGACAGGCACAGAGCCCTGACCTCAACCCCATCGAAACACTTTTGGGATGAATTTGAACGCCGACTGCAAGCCAGGCCTAATTGCCCACCATCAGTGCCCGACCTCACTGATGCTCTTGTGGCTGAATGGAAGCAAGTCCCCGCAGCAATTTTCCAACATCTAGTGGAAAGCCTTTCCAGAAGAGTGGAGGCTGTCCATGATTTTGGAATGAGTTGTTCGACAAACAGGTGTCCACATACTTTTGGTCATGTAGTGTATGTGGAAAAATCCATACTGTAGCTCCCATATCAACATATTCATTCAAACAAAGATAACAAATATGGCTTTGCAGTAATGCTGATTTTCAATTCGAATAATGGTTTCAATCCATCATTGAGTTCTCTCTTAATGGGTTTGATTCAGGAGCATTCTGTTGGGCATCCAGTTATCAATGTGATAGAAACCTGAAACGGGGCTGAATCGATTTTTTTGTTTTCTCTGTTCTTCAGTTTTGTAGAAATTGCTATGATATTTCTACAACGCGCCTTGTATTGTTTTGAGAAAATATTCACATTTCTTTGCAAGGGACCTGTGTGGGTTGACAAGTCATTGTCGATTTTGTCTCATAGTTTCATCATGTCTTGGATACACATTAAATCGGTATTAAGGAGTCCACATTGTATTTCCCAAAGGGGAAATTTAAGGCATATAAATTTGATGCGCCATGATATGAGATGGATTAGCTATCCTTTGTATTTGATATAATATTTTATCAGAATACAATGTCAGAAACTTGGCCCTCTTTAATCTCTTCCCAGGAAGTTGATTTGTATGAGTGTTGTTGTGGATACCTGGTATGGCTGTCGTGTTACAGAGGATTCCGATCAGACAGTTATTTTCCCTTTTCTTAGGCCCAATGTGGGAAAACTTTAAGCCAGCCTTTAGGGAGAGGGAAAGGGAGAATGAGAGCACAGTAGAAGAGTAGAGAGGAGGAGAGAAGAGGGTGCAGAGAACACAGGGCTAGATAAATCACCTCGGGTGCCAGGGAGAGGTGACTCAGGGTGTGACTCAGACACCCTGGCACTGAGGCTCTGACTCCAGGCGGAAGGATATTTAATATTCACTGTGGTCTGATTTGAGAGAGAGGAGACACTCTTTTGGCTTATGTAGTTGTCAATATGGCTTTGCTTCTGCTAGCTGAGTCACTTGCTTTATTATACGTTTGGTTCTGTGAATTTATGAATGGTGTTCTACACTACACAGTACATTAGTAGTATAGCCTGTACTGAGCTCTGTTTAACCTGTATTTGTTTATAGACCCTGGTGTTGCATTAAGCCCCTGGCCTTGTGTGTAGTTCTGTGGCTGTGAGTGCCTCAATGTAGTCTCCCGGTGGCAGGGTAGTGTGAATCTGCATTGAGGAGGCAGGCAGGGTGACCTTGGCGCGGTGCAGTGGGTGGCTGGTTCATTGGCTGCCGGTGTGATTATGGTAATCCCCCAGCCCTCCTCCATGGGGCCCTTCTCACCGTCAACCCCACCACACAATGTGGCACCATCCAGGCTCACTTCCTCTCCCAGTCTTCCCTCTGCGGCCTCACTGGTAATGATACCAATGATAACGGATGGCTTTAGTGTAGTGCAAGTTGTTCAACCTCATCCGAGGATCCTGGAAGTGTGGGGGTGTTGCCCATCTCATGCTTTGTTGTAATGCAGCAACACCCTCCTGGGTGATGCACGGTGACCATTTTGTGCCAGAATCCTTTCTGAAGTGTTGTGGTTGTCCCAAATAATGACTTTATATTCTATTTCTGTGGGTTGTCCAGTTACATTCTGTTTGTTTCCATTGGACACTGAACAGTGGCTCCATAACCTTGAGCAAAAGCACAGGACTGTATTTCATGGATGTTTTCTTGGCAATCTTAAAAAAAATGTGGAATCATTTTCTCCCAAGGTCATCTGTTGTGTCTGTTTGCTGAAAAGTAGCCGTGACTTGAGGACGATATTGGTTGTGACTAGAATCTACACTCTTAGGAAAAAAGGAGCTATCTATAACCTAAAAGGCTTCTTCGGCTGTCCCCATAGGAGAACCCTTTGAAGAACCCTTTTTGGTTCCAGGTAGAACCCTTCTCCCATTGGGACAACCGAATAACCTTTTTGGAAACGTTTTTTTTAAATAGTGTATTCACATACCAGTAGCCACTCATACTTACCAGCACAGGCATTCACACACACCCAGAGACACAAACAGTACAAACAAACACCATAGTATACACCACACTTACACTCTCATTTGCTTATGCCCCCCCCCCCCCCCTCTCTCTCTCTCTCTCTCTCTCTCTCTCTCTCTCGCAATCTCTCAGAAACACGCAAACACACGTGCACACCACACCCAGAGGTGAGATGTGATTATATCTGGCCTCTGACACCCGGTGCTGTGTTGAATGGTCTCTTCTCTCAGCAGCTCTGAGGATGTGACTGCTGGTGACTATTGATTTTTCTCGGTGCCCCCTGTGCTTCCGGGAAACATAAATATTATCATATTTTTCCCAGCCTGACAAATTTGGACAGAGTAGAACGCTGCCTGTGATAGAATAAACCGAATCAATCTCCGAGGAGACCAAGGGCAAGGTGTCTTTGGACCGGGTGTTTTAGCACAGCGCAAATGTTCCGAATTTTATATCTCTCTGTGGGATGATTTGAAGCGCTGCTCTCGCATCGCACTCATGTTTTTATTGCTGTTTTTGTTTTTATAGAGTAGCGTTTAAGGAACCCTCTGATTATGTGGAACTCAGTGTTTAGACTGGGCTGTTGTGTTGTTTGTACATTGAGCTTAAATGTTGTCTCTCTCTGGCTAATATGACCACACTCACTGACACACACGCTCACACATAGGCTCAAAACCACATGCAGATACACTCCCGCTCACACACATCCACGCCACACATCAACTCCATGACTGCTTCTACTGGACTCCTATTTATTATTACTACACAATGACTATGTATTATTACTGCACAATGACTATTTATTATGACTACACAATGACTATTTATTATTACTGCACAATGACTATTTATTATTACTGCACAATGACTATGTATTATTACTGCACAATGACTATTTATTATTACTGCACAATGACTATTTATTATGACTACACAATGACTATTTATTATTACTACACAATGACTATTTATAATGACTACACAATGACTATTTATTATTACTACACAATGACTATTTACTATTACTACACAATGACTATTTATTATTACTGCACAATTACTATTTATTATGACTACACAATGACTATTTATTATTACTGCACAATGACTATTTATAATGACTACACAATGACTATTTATTATTACTACACAATGACTATTTACTATTACTACACAATGACGATGTATTATTACTACACAACGACTATGTATTATTACTACACAATGACTATGTATTATTACTACACAATGACTATGTATTATTACTACACAATGACTATTTATTATTACTACACAATGACTATGTATTATTACTACACAATGACTATTTATTATTACTACACAATGACTATGTATTATTACTACACAACGACTATGTATTATTACTACACAATGACTATGTATTATTACTGCACAATGACTATGTATTATTACTACACAGTGACTAGTTATTATTACTACACAATGACTATGTATTATTACTACACAATGACTATGTATTATTACTACACAATGACTATGTATTATTACTACACAATGACTATGTATTATTACTACACAATGACTATTTATTATTACTACACAATGACTAGTTATTATTACTGCGCAATCTATTTCAGAACTCCCCGGCACGTGTAAATATCCTACTTTCGTCTGAGTGCCTTCTTGTATTATATTTGAGCAACATTTGATCCTATTTTTATTGATTGAGTTTTTATTGTTATTATTCTTTATACACTTACTTGCTTCCCTATTGTTGTTGCATTGTCTAGTGGTGAACCTGCAAGTAAGCATTTTGTTGCACTGTGTACTCCATGTGCATCATGTGTATACAGTATGACAGAAAACAAACTTCAACTTGATATGGGGACTCTGGTGGTGTGCTGTGACTGGATGTCCAGGTGTAAGTGTTTTGAAAGGACTCATTCCCTTGGTGACCTGGTATGTGTGAACTGGGGATGATGAGTAAAAGGCCTCAGTCTCCTCTTTCCGTTAAGGTCATTCGTCGATTTGAATCTCTTCCTCTGTCCTCTGACTCTACACCAAGCCAGGGAGATGGATTGTGGTGGCAGATTGGATGGGGACTGATTGTAGATTGTTCCGCTCCCCTTAGAGAAAAGCCACAGAGAGGAGGATGAGGATATTTCCTTTATCTTTCCGTGCCCACGAAGGACCAGAGAAGGGCTGGCAGGGAGAGGGATCTCTATATCTCTATCCCAGATATACCTCCATATTTTAAACAAACTTTCCCAGATTGACAGGACCATTGCAGTTCTATTGGGACTTGAAAATGGACTCCCGTCAAGTAAATGACCTTTGGCGTTATGCCCATATCAAATAGAGTAGACAAAAGCCCATGTGAAAGATGGCTAGCCTCCAGTTATGTCACCCCATCCACCCTCATCCCGCCCACTCCTGTCCGCCACTCATTATCAAGACCAGGCAGTAGAGTTCCCGTATGCCCTCATCCTGTTGCGTGTGGCTCTTGTTGTGTAATGACTGCAGATACCACTCCATCAGAAATCTATTTGACCAAGGAACAAATGTGCACAACTTTATAGATCTGTGCTGTATAAGGTTTAAGGCTAAGGTTAGGTTTAAGATAAAGGCTGTGTTTGTTTCCTTGCAAAGATGTTCCATGTGTGTTTATCCCAGTGTAACAGAACAATGTGTTGACCTTCTGACCTAAGCTCAGTTGCAGTCCTTTCATGTGCACCACTTGTGAGCATTCATTCCCCATTGCAGTAAACTTGTGTTGATTTTAGATTGTCAAGGTTGCTGATTACAATTTCCTAGTCATGTTTACTGTGGCTGCCTCCTCTCTCAACCTTGTTCTCTGCAGCACTGCAAACAGCACACTAATTCATCTCTGTCTCGTTAAAGGATGTCAGTTTCACTTTGCCTGAAGAACAGTGGTTACTCCTACTCCGGGTAAACCCCCCACCCCTCGAGAAAACACACACCTGCCTTTTGTTAAGTTTCCTGCCCCCATACGCTCTCTCTACTCTCTCTCTCTCTCATCCTCTCTCTCTCACCCCCTTTCTCTTTCTCTCCCTCCCTCTCCCTCCATTTCGGCTTGGGAAATAAATCTGATCAGGCATTTCCTCAGTTTATTAGCCCGGCGAGGCAGCCTTTCGAGTGGGAGAGTGCTGACTGCAGCACCTCTCACTTGCAGGGCCGGGAGATGTAATACATAGCAGATGTATCTGTCTGAGGCGAGCGTGTACAAACTGAGCAACCGGAACTTCAACTAAACAATCCTCTCAGAGGATAGAAATAGCCTCTATTGAAAAGATCTTTGAAAGGAAGAATTCTCAAGCACCTGAGTTCGGTTTAAGGCTGAGGCAAAGTGGAGTGTAGTTCATTTCAACCGTTTGGTATTGATTATAGACACACATCAATGACGATTACCACGATAACATTTTTAGAAAAACACGCTGTCCATGCATGCAGTTTAGTCTGGGTAATAGCAAACTATGTGGGATCAGATATCAGACACGGTCATCGCCGTTCCGTGAATTGAGAGCTCTGGCGATGATGAGTTGACTGACAAAATGTTTTATATCCTTCCTTTCGCAGTGAAGGATTAAAAGGAACGGGGTATGTGAATCACGGAGTGTGTGAATCACATGAATAAATCACCCCTCATTGTCCTTGCAGCGTCCCTTTCTGATTCACTTATTGACTGGCCAATCAGAAAATGCTGCTCAATGCATGTTAATGCTCTGGGCCAATTAATCAATTGGTGTCCTTAGTGCTCCACACAGTTTGGGTCATATAATAAAATAGGTTGACAAATCCCACGTTTTGGTTAAGCTCTTATCTGTCCAAAAATCACCTAAAATGTGTAACGCTACAACGATACTTTAACCTGTTCCACCTACAACTGTTTAACCCTGCTGTGCTGTTGAAATACTCTATACGGCAGCTATCCTTTTGAAGGATTCTTAAGTTATTGCATCATTTTATGTTCTGTTCTGTAGCTGCCAGTTGAGCCACTGGAGTGACTCCCTTAGGCACTCAGCTCTGGTCTGGGGTCAGTTTTCCCTTGGTCATGGTTAGCCATTGCTTAAGGGCATCATCTACTAACATCACTGCCAATCTGCTTGGTTTAGTTTGACAGGCACAACCAGAATCAGTCGAGTTCGCCCACAAAAGAGGATCATCATCACATAGTCACTGTAAATGTGACCCTGAGTATATAGTGTAAAAATGCATTCTATGCATTACAAGAGGATTCATACTGTAGACATACTGTGCGCACATATATATATATATATACACACACACACACACACACACACACACACACACACACACACACACACACACAAAGACCAGGGGGTGAACTTGATGATGCTTGGAAAATCAGCACAGTAAATGCATCTGCGCATGAACTGTAAACTGCCAACAACACACAGAAATAATCTGAGTCCTCACGTCTGGGCTCCCGATGAGTGAGATATCCCTAAATCTCCAACTCCCTGTAAACAGGAGAGCCCAGATGACAGGCCCTGGTTAATAATCATATCCAAAGCCCTTTAACCAGAGCTGTGCTAGCAGGAGGAGGGAGCTGTGTGAAAGACTTCTGTCCTCCCCACGGACTCCTTCGCTTCTCTTTCAGGCCGGGGGTCTTTGGGCTCCCTCCCTCCCTGCTCCCCCCACTTTACTACAGATGCGGCGTCCCGTCAGCGACTAGTGTCGTGTGGCCCTGGGCCGCTGGCTACTTAATAGGATGCAGCCATAGCGATGTGGCAGCTCGCCGCGCTAGTGCTAAAACAGTGTAGTGTTGTTATGACAGCCTGCCAACTACATTACATCTCTGTGCTGTGTTTTAAAGGAAACTCATTCATAGTATGAGTATCATGAGTTACTCTTGCATTTGTACTGTGAATTCACCTTTGCAGTTCAAATGTACATGAAAGCTTCACTTACAGTTAGTCTTAACTGGAAAATTAATGCTGTATTGAAGTAATAATTGAACCATATTGAATTTATATTTTTGAGGATTCGAGGAACACATCTGAGAGTAGCCTGTGTGAAAGTTGCTCCAATTCCATTTTTTCCCGTGACTTTGAAGAGATCAGAGAGCACTCAGTATGTAATTGCAATTTCTTGGAACCACAAAAAAATGGGGGAATATGGATCTTTACAAGTCTTCAGCTGCTGCACTCACTTCATCAAGCGTCGGATCCTCCGGAAATCCATGTAAAATAGAACCGTGAGTGTCGGGGGGGAAAGGGGGGGATAAACGACTCAGGAAACGCACTCCGATTTCCATCTGTCATCTGATGATGATCACCACTGCCACCACAGGCTGACAGGGCACTCTTTAAGGAGCCCCACACACACACACACACACACACACACACACACACACACACACACACACACACACACACACACACACACACACACACACACACACACACACACACACACACACACACACACACTCACACACACACACACACACAGAATATTAATGGAATAGGCATTATAGATGAATGCCCGCACAATTTTATTTTATCAACCCTTTTTCATTTCTGCTCATTTCCATAATTAGTGAAGGCTGACGGTGTCCTTGTGAACAACTGCCACTGTGATTAACTGCTTAAAATTCTGTCTTACTTCACTTTGGCGGGTACAGTAGAACAACAGTGAGGACACACTGTGACATGTTGTAGTATGATTGCGATGTCTGTGTAGATTGCACGGTTTAAAAAACACATTTGCGACAAAACCAAGTTTTACTTTGTAATTCGAGACAATAATTTGAGTGAGGAGAGGTTTTATCAACATTTTTGCTGTAAATGATTTGACAATGTGTGCCTACACAACTAGACAGTACCTGCTACCCATATCATTACATATAAATATAGTGATAGCGAAGAGATACTTCACGTCTAAATTTTTTCCACTCGAGTCTCTGTCTGGCCGCATTAGCTTTTTGACCCCATCATGTATTTTGCCGGTGTCTGAAACGCCTTTACTTAACCAATCAGGTTACGTTCACAGTCTAGCAGAGGAATTGGCCCATAGCCAAGCTATGCAGATCTCTAACTAGACTTTCCTTATGAATACAGGACCAGATAGTCACAAAAAGAATTGGAATAAAATTGTATTGTATTTGTCACATGTGCCGAGTACAATTGGGTGTAGACTTTACCGTGAAATTATTACTTATGAGCCCTTTCCCACAATGCAAAGTAAAAGTAAGAAAATGTAGCAAATAAGACCAAAAAAATAACTGTAACACAATAAAAACTAAATAACGAGGCTATATACAAGGAGTACCGGTAGCGAGCCAATGTTCAGGGGTGCGAAGTAGTTGAGGTAGTTGAGGTTATGTACATGTAGGTAGGGGTAGAAGTGATTAGGCAATCAGAATAGCTAATAAATAGAGTAGCAGCAGCATATGTGAAGAGTGTGAAAATGTGTGTGTGGTGTCAATATGTATGTGTGTGCGTGTGTGTGTTTGGTGTGTGTGTGAGTGTATGTAGTGTGTGTGTATGTGTATGTGAATGTGTATGTGTGTGTTGGAGTGACATTGTAGCATGTGTGTGTGTGTGAGTCCAGTGAGTGTGCATAGAGCCAGTGCAAGAATGCCAGTGGGGGAAAAAAAGGGGTAGCCATGTGATTAACTGTTCAGCATTCTTATGGCTTGTGGGTAGAAGCTGTTCAGGAGCCTTTTGGCCACAGACTTGGCGCTCCAGTACCGCTTGCCGTGCGGTAGCAGAGAGAACAGTCTATGACTTGGGTGGCTGGAGCCTTTGACCATTTTTAAGGCCTTCCTCTGACACCGCCTGGATTGTGGGGAGCTCGGCCCCAGTGATGTACTGGGCCGTACATGCTACCCTTTGTAGCGCTTTGCAGTCAGATGCCAAGCAGTTGCCATACCAAGCGTTGATGCAGCCAGTCAAGATGCTCTTAGCGTTGCAGCTGTATAACTTTTTGAGGATCTGAGTGCCCATGGCAAATCTTTTCAGCCTCATGAGGGGGAAGAGGCGCTGTTGTGCGCTCTTAATGACTTTGTTGGTGTGTTTGTGCCATGATAGGTCCTGTGGACACCGAGGAACTTGAAACTCTCGACCGTCTCCACTACAGCCCTGTGAATGGGGGCGTGCTCAGCCCTCAGGTCCTTTGTCTTGCTGACGTTGAGGGGGAGGTGGTTGTCCTGGCACCACACTTCCAGGTCTCTGACCTCCTCCCTGTAGGCTGTCTCATCGTCATCAGTGATCAGGCCCACCACAGTTGTGTCGTCAACAAACTTAATGATGTTGTTGGAGTCGTGCGCAGCCACACAGTCGTGGGTGAACAGGGAGTACAAAAGGGGACAAAGCACGCACACCTGAGGGCCCCAGTCAGCGTGGCGGATGTGTCGTTGCGTACTCTCACAACCTGGGGGCGGCCCGTCAGGTAGTCCAGGATCCAGTTGTAGAGGGAAGTGTTTAATCCCAGATTCCTTAGTTTAGTGATGAGATTGGAGGGCACTATGGTGTTGAACTCTGAGCTGTAGTCAATGAACAGTATTCTCATGTAGGTGTTCCTTTTGTCCAAGTGGGAAAGGGCAGTGTGGAGTGCAATAGTGATTGTATAAATGTAAATGTAAATGTAATCTGTGGGGCGGTATGCGAATTGGAGTGGGTCCAGGGTGTCTGGGATGATGGTGTTGATGTGAGCCATGACCAGCCTTTGAAAGCTTTTCATGGTGTTGGGTTCTGAGAATATGAAATATACTTATTCATGTCACTGAGGGAGAGAGGGTAATGTATAATGTTTACATTATATCAGGGATCCTATTGAAAGACTGAGTGCAGAGAAGTGATCACATGTGGCAGGTATTGATGGATTAGTGATGAAGGGGGGTCGAGGTCAGGTCAGGTCACGTTAAGGGAGGAAGAAAAGTGTATGGCCCATATCACTTAGTGTCCTGCCTAGCAGTAGAATATACAATGTTTGTACAGATGTGTAGGAGGAGACTCCGCCTAGGAGGAAGGGTTAAATACCAGTGCTTGTGTGAAAATGTTTTTGTCCTGTGCAGCTGTATTGATCCTCATGGAAGAATAAACTTGGTTGAGCTTTCATAGTGTCCGCTGAGTTTTTTACTCTGAGAATTAAAACCTAACAATGGCTACAGATGTGAGTGCTTCAGATCGATAGTCCTATAGACAGGTTACCTTGGCGTTCTTGGGCACAGGGACTATGGTAGTCTGCTTGTAACATGTAATTATTACAAGCTGGGTCAGGGAGAGGTTGAAAATGTCAGTGAAGACACTTGCCAGCTGGTCAGCGCATGAGTACGAGTCCTGGTAATCCATCTGGCCCTATAGCCTTTTGAATATTAACCTGTTTAAAGATCTTACTCACATTGGCTACTGGAAGCGTGATCACACAGTCGTCCGGAACAGCTGGTGCTCTCATGCATGGTTCAGTGTTGCTTGCCTCGAAGTGAGCAAAGAGGGTATTTAGCTCATCTGGTAGGCTTGCGTCACTAGACATCTCGCAGCTGGGTTTCCCTTTTGTAGTCTGTAATAGTTTGCAAGCCCTGCCACATCCGATGAGTGTCAGAGCCGGTGTTGTAGGATTCGATCTTGGTCCTGTATTGACACTTTGCCTGGTTGATGGTTCATCAGAGGGCATAGCAGGATTTCTTATAAGCATCTGGATTAGTGTCCTGCTCCTTGAAAGGGACAGCTCTAGCTTTTAGCTCAGTGCGGATGTTGCCTGTAATCCATGACTTCTGGTTGGGATATGTATGTATTGTCACTGCGGGGAAGACATCATCAATGCACTTATTAATGAAGATGATGACTGATGTATTAAACTCCTCCATGCCATCAGATGAATCCTAGATCATATTCCAGTCTGTGCTAGCGAAACAGTCATGTAACTAAGTATGCGCTTCATCTGACCTCTTCCTTGATACTGATACTTCCTGTTTGAGTTTTTGCTTGTAAGCAGGAATCAGGAGGATAGAGTTATGGTCAGATTTGCCAAATGGAGGGTGAGGGAGAGCTTTGTATGCATCTCTGTGTGTGGAGTAAAGGTGATCTAGTGTTTTTTTTCGCCTCTAGTTGCACAGGTGACATCCTGGTAGAAATGAGGTAACACAGATTTCAGTTTTCCTGCATTAAAATCACCGGAGTGTCACTAGGAGCGTCGCCTCTGGGTGAGCATTTTCTTGTTTGCTTATGACCCATACAGCTCATTGAGTGCGGTCTTAGTGCCAGCATCCGTTTGTGGTAATAAATAGACAGCTCTTGGTAAATAGTATGGTCTACAACTTATCATGAGGTATTCTTACTCAGGCAATCAGAACCTTGAGACTTCCTTAATATTAGATTTTGCACACCAGCTGTTGTTAACAAAGAGACGCACACCCCCTCCCCTGAGCTTACACAAAGCTGCTGTTCTGTTTTGCCGATGTATAGAAAAACCAGCTAGATTTATATTGTCTATGTCCTTGTTCAGGCACGACTCAGAGAAACATAGGATATTACAGTTCTTCAGATCGCGTTTATAGGATAGCCTCGAATGGAGCTCGTCCAGTTTATTCTCCAGTGACTGCACGTTCGCTAATAGAACAAAGAGTAGACGCGGCTTATCCACTCTCCGACACAGTCACGTCAGATGTCCCGTGTCGAGGATTTGGATCTGGTCTTGGGACAATGGTCTTTCGCCTCCGACTCATTGAAGTAGAAGTCCTCATCCAAATCGAGTTAGTGACAGATGTCCAGAAGCCCTTTTCGGTCATAGGAAACGATGGCGGAAACATTATGTACAGTAAAAGGAAAAATCAGCACAAAATAATAAACAAATAGCAATTGGTCAAGTGCCCGTAAAACGTCCGCTTTTCCTTCCAGCGTCATTATCATTATCTTTTATGGAATTGATTAAATCATCTGACTGGTCTGTGTAGCGTGTATGGTGCCTTCAGAAAGTATTCATACCCCTTGTTCTGCATTTTGTTGTGTTACAGCCTGAATTCAAAATGGATTAAATATAGTAAAAAAATTGAAAATGAAAATGAAATATCTAATTTACATAAATATTCACACCCCTGAGTCAATAAAGTTAGAATTACTTTTGACAGCAATTACAGCTATGAGTCTTTCTGGATAAGTCTATACGAGTTTTTCACACCTGGATTGTACAATATCTATCTGCACATTATTCTTTTAAAACTTCTTCAAGCTCTGTCAAGTTGGTTGATCCTTGCTAGAAAGCAATTTTCAAGTCTTGCCATAGATTTTCAAGCCAATTTAAGTCAAAACTGTAACTAGGCCACTCAGGAACATTCAATTTAGTCTTGGTAAGTAACTTCAGTGTACAGTGCCTTCAGAAAGTATTCAGACCCCTTGACTTTTTCCACATTTTGTTAGGTTACAGCCTTATTCTACAATAATTTTTGTATGTTCTCATCAATCTACACACAATACCCCATAATGACAAAGCAAAAACATTTTATAATCTTTTGCCAATTTATTTAAAAAAAAAACTGAAATATCACAAGTATTCAGAACGTAGCTGCGCAGCTATTTTCAGGTCTCTCCAGAGATGTTCGATCGGGCTCTGGCTGGGCTAAAAAACATCCCGACAGCATGATGCTGCCATCACCATGCTTCACCGTAGCGATGGTGCCAGGTTTCCTCCAGACGTGACGCTTGGCATTCAGGCCAAATAGTTCAATCTTGGTTTCATCAGACCAGAGAATCCTTTAGGTGCCTTTTGGCAAACTCCAAGCGGGCTGTCGTGCCTTTTACTGAGGAGTGGCTTCCGTCTGGCCACTCTACCATAAAGGCCTAATTGGTGGAGTGCTGCAGAGATGGTTGTCCTTCTGGAAGGTTCTCCCATCTCCACAGAGGAACTCTGGAGCTCTGTCAATGACCATCGGGTTCTTGGTCACCTCCCTGACCAAGGTCCTTCTCCTCTGATTCCTCAGTTTGGCCGGGCCAGCTCTAGGAAGAGTCTTGGTGGTTCCAAACTTCTTCCATTTAAGAATGATGGAAGCCACTGTGTTCTTGGGGACCTTCAATGATGCATAAATGTTTTGGTACCCTTCCCCAGATCTGTACCTCGACACAATCCTGTCTCAGAGCTCTATGGACAATTCCTTTGACCTCGTGGCTTGGTTTTTACTCTGACATGCACTGTCAACTGTGGGACCTTATATAGACAGGTGTGAGCCTTTCCAAATCAAGTCCAATCAATTGAATGTACCACAGGTGGACTCCAATCAAGTTGTAGAAACATCTCAAGGATGGAATGGAAACAGGATGCACATGAGCTCAATTTCGAGTCTCATAGGAAAGGGTCTGAATACTTATGTAAATAAGGTATTTCTGTTTTTTCAGTTTTAATACATTTTCTAAAATGTCTAAAAACCTGTTTTTGCTTTGTCATTATGGGGTATTGTGTGTAGATTACTGAGGAATTTGTTTTATTTAATTCATTTTAGAATAAGGCTATAACGTAACAAATGTGGAAAAAGTCAAGGGGTCTGAATACTTTCCGAAGGCATAGTATTGTTGTCCTTGGGTTTTAGGTTATTGGCCTGCTGAAAGGTGAAGTTGTCTCCCATTGTCTGTTGGAAAGCAGACTGTGCCAGGTTTTCCTCTAGGATTTTTCCTGTGTTTAGTTCTATTCCGTTTGTGTTGTATCCTAAAAAACTCCCTAGTCCTTGCCGATGACAAAAATATCCATAACCCATAACATAATTCAGCCACCACCATGCTTGAAAATAATATATATGGTACTCAGTGATCTATTGTGTTGGGTTTGCCCCAAACATAACGCTTTATATTCAGGACATAAACTTAATTTATTTTCCACATTTTTTGCAGTTTTACTTTAGTTCCTTATTGCGAACAGGATGCATCTTTTGTAATATTTGTATTCTGTACAGACTTCCTTCTTTTCACTATGTCATTTAAATTAGTATTGTGGAGTAACTACAATGTTGTTGATCCATCCTAAGTTCTCCTATAACAGTCATTCAACTTTGTAACTGTTCTAAAGTCACCATTTGCCTCATGGTGAAATCCCTGAGCGGTTTCCTCCTTCTCCGTAAACTGAGTTAGGAAGGATGCCTCTTTCTTTGTAGTGACTGGGTGTATTGATACACCATCCAAAGTGTAATGAATAACTTCACCATGCTCAACTGGATATTCAATGTCTGCTTTTATTTATTTTACCCATCTACCAATAGGTGCCCTTCTTTCGAGGCATTGGAAAACCTCCCTCTTATTTGTGGTTTAATCTGTGTTTAAAATTCACTGCTCGACTGAGGGACCTTACAGATAATTGTATGTCTGGGGTACAAAGATGAGGTAGTCATTCAAAAATCATGTTAAACACTATTTTTGCTCATAGAGTCCATGCAACTTACATGACTTGTTCTACAAATGTTTACTCCTAAACTTATTTAGGCTTGACATAACAAAGGGGTTGAATATTTATTGACTCAAGGCATTTCAGCTTTTCATTTTTAACACATTTTTAAACATTTCTAAAAACATAATTTCACTTTGACATCAGTGTGTAGGCCAGTGACACAAAATCTAAATTTAATCCATTTTAAATTCTGGCTGTAACACAACAAAATGAGGAAAAAGTCAAGGGGGTGAATACTTTCTGAAGGCACTGTATGAAGGCACTGTACGTATGCAAGTAATTTTGGGAAGCCAATTACATTTATCTTCCAGAGTAATGCTAGGCTTTTGTTATATAAGGTCAATGGCATTCATTGACAGTTTTCTTGAGCATCCTAAACAAATTACAAATGGTATTCAATGCTGCTCCACTTTAACTTATTTCTATAACACTTTCAGTCATTTGTGACAGAGAACGTACACTACATGTCCAAAAGTACTGGACACCCATTCAAATCAGTGGATTTGGCTATTTCAGTCACACCTGTTGCTGACAGGTGTATAAAACCGAGCGCACAGCCATGCAATCTCCATAAACAAACATTGGCAGTAGAATGACCCGTACTGAAGAGCTCAGTGACTTTCAACGTGGCACCGTCATAGGATGCCACCTTAACGACAAGTCAGTTCTTCAAATTTCTGCCCTGCTAGAGCTGCCCCGGTCAACTGTAAGGGCTGTTATTGTGAAGTGGAAACTTCTAGGAGCAACAATGGCTCCGCAGCGAAGTGGTAGGCCACACAATCCTACAGAACGGGAATGCCGAGTGCTGAAGCTTGATAGCCCGTAAAAATCATCTGTCCTCGTTTACAACACTCACTACCGAGTTCCAAACTGCCTCTGGAAGCAACGTCAAGCACAAGAACTGTTCGTCGGGATCTTCATGAAATGGTTTCCATGGTCGA
Source organism: Salmo salar (assembly GCF_965601325.2). Lineage (NCBI taxonomy): Eukaryota > Metazoa > Chordata > Actinopteri > Salmoniformes > Salmonidae > Salmo > Salmo salar. Next base: position 60,638,566 of record NC_138309.1, on the reverse strand, counting down.
GCAGCAGCACACAATCATATTATCACTGTGCTCAATGCTAAGCTTCGGTTGGAGTGGTGTAAAGCTCGCCGCTATTGGACACTGGAGCAGTGGAAACATGTTCTCTGGAGTGATGAATCATGCTTCACCAGTCCCACGGACAAATCTGGGTTTGGTGGATGAAAAAAAAAAGCGCCTTTATTTAACTAGGCAAGTCAGTTAAGAACACATTCTTATTTACTGGGGACAGTGGGTTAACTGCCTTGTTCAGGGGCAAAACAAAATATTTTTACCTCGTCAGCTCAGGGATTCGATCCAGCAACCGTTCTGTTACTGACCCAACGCTCTAACCACTAGGCTACCTGCCCCAATGCATAGTGCCAACTGTAGAGTTTGGTGGAGGAGGAATAATGTTCTGGGGCTGTTTTTCACAGTTCGGTCTAGGCCCCTTAGTTCCAGTGAAGGGAAATCTTAACACTAAACATTGTGGCAACAGGTAGTAGAGAAAGGGTAGCAGGTAGCAACTTTCCTGTTTCAGCATGACAATGCCCCCGTGCACAAAGCGAGGTCCATACAGAAATGGTTTGTCTGCACAGAGCCCTGACCTATTCGAACACCTTTGGGATGAATTGTAAGACCGACTGCGAGCCAGGCCTAATCGCCCAACATCAGTGCCGACCTCACTAATGCTCTTGTGGCTGAATGGAAGCAAGTCCCTGCAACAATGTTCCAACATCTAGTGGAAAGCCTTCCCAGAAGAGTGGAGGCTGTTATGGCAGCAAAGGGGGAACCATATCCATATTAATGCCCATGATTTTCGAAAGAGATGTTCGACGAGCAGGTGTCCATATACTTTTGACCATGTAGTGTATCAGAAGCCAATGCTTCAGTATAATCTACATGGGATCAAGAGGACATTATAGTATCGTAGCAAGAGTATGTCATAGATAAACCCTCCTATTATGGTCTCCATGTGGTTTGTGTAGATTATGGTCTTTGTAGCTGCCCAATTTAATATGTGTCTAAGTACAGTATATAAGATAACATTTGTGACTATGGTATTTTTTGTTTAATGTGGCTGTTCTGTTTAATGAGCCTGGTGGTGGTGCTTGCAGCTATAGTGTAAGCATGTGCACAGCAGCACAGAAGAGAAAAGCAGTATGCGGGTGTATAGATATAAAGAGGGAAAGTCAAGGTCAGCTGACGACAGACAGACAGGATGTGTTCTTTTGGGTTCAGGGGAATGCTGGGAGGAAGGTGACTGAAATTGCTATGGTGATGATGAGTAACCTAACCCTCCTTCTCTCTCTTTTTCTCCCTCCCAATATTTTTCGCAATCTTTTTCACTCATGCGCTCTCTTTCTGAACATTTCTCTCCTTCCGTCTCTCTTTCTCTCTCTCTCTCCTCTCCCCCTCTTTCTCTCTCTCCATTTCTCTCTCTCCAGGTTCCCTGACGGTGTCCATCACAGACATGCGTGCTCCAGTGGTGGGGGGCTCCGGGGGTGTCTACGCTCTGTGCTCAGCGCATCTGGCCAACGTCGTCATGGTAACTGCCGTCATTGTCGCCTTCATTGTCACACTTGATAACGGTACCAATGGAGGACAAAATGTCAGAGAAATCCCGAAATCCTTCTGTTTTTGTTTGTGTTTAGATAAGACTCTTGTGCTTGCCATCATCAAGCTCTGCAGGTGTGAGTGGGATGTACAATGGTAGCGATGAGTTTTAGTAAGGATTCCATGCCAGAGAGCACACACAGAGAGTGGGTCCCTATCAATATGATGAGATAAGGACTTTTTATAACCGGCTAACAAGCACTTTTTTGGATAAGAGCCATCGAATATTCCAGAACCCCCATGATCACAGCTTGTCAGAAAGGAACTCTGCATTGGGCTATTGACTTGACTTGAAAGGCTGTTTTGATTCCACCCTTGCTCTGTTATTCATTGTTTTCCTTTGTAATTTATTCTTAACACCTCTCTATTTAGAAGTGCCAAACTCTATGCATATGGGAATATTAAAGGCCATGTCAATCTGTTCCTCAGTACTCCCTAGGTGCCTGGTCTGCCAAATATCTCCGCAACAGAAAACATAAAATGTGTGATCACACTGTGTATGTGTGTGTGTGTGTGTGTGTGTGTGTGTGTGTGTGTGTGTGTGTGTGTGTGTGTGTGTGTGTGTGTGTGTGTGTGTGTGTGTGTGTGTGTGTGTGTGTGTGTGTGTGTGTGTGTGTGTGTGTGTGTGTGTGTGTGCGTGTGTGTGTGTGTCAGCATCAGTGTGTCTGGATGTGCGATGTCTCAGCACATTCTGTCAGAGGACTCAGGGCTGTGTAAGATCTGATGAATGACTCTTAGTAGAGAAGGCCTTCACTACAGGCAAAAGAGATGCCAGCAAAAGTCGAACTCAAAATGCATCAGCAGCCCCAGAGTAAAGAGTTTAAACTTTGACCCCTACTCCCAGCAAACTAAGCGTCTGTTGTTTATTATGCCTGGCCCTTGGGTTCGTTTTTTCTTCTTTGTGTCTCGGGGGGCGGAAGTGTTTTTACTCCAGTAGACCTCATCTATCTGTCCAAAAGCTTTTATCGTCAGTTATTTGGATGAGACGGTTCAACAGAGGTTTTGTCTCACTGCTGTCAAGGCCATCAAAATGATTTACGTTAAATCGGCTGAATGCCTCTTCATCTCTACATTAAAGTTCCGACTGAACAAGAAATCTGCACCTATCCTGGTTGAATTAACACTTTAATTTGTCCTCCCACGGGTAACTAGAGACCGCATTAACCTTTTATGTACTGTATGTTGATCTTATAATTTGTTGAAAACTTAAGTGTCATACTCACCCAAGGTTAAAGTGAGAAAAACGTTCAATTTTATTGCCTGTGCGCGCATGTGTGTGTGTGTGTGTGGAGTGTAAAGCTGGTGGGAAAAAAATGTTATATTTCACCTCATTTTAGCATTCTGTCACAAAGAGCACCTGTTCAACTTAATAAAATACTTTTAGAGCTAGGAGCCCCACTAGCGGGACAACTTCCAGTGAAACTGGAGGGTACGCAATTCAAATAAATAATCATAAAAATGATGGATATTTAACATTTAGGTACATATAAGTGTCTTATATCGGTTGAAAGCTTAAATTCTTGTTAATCTAACTTCACTGTCCGATTTACAGTAGCTATTACAGCGAAAACATGCCATGCGATTGTTTGAGGACGGCGACACACGTCAAAATATTTTTCCACCGGCACAGGTTTCATAAATTCACAAATAGTGATTAAATATTCACTTACTTTTTGAAAATCTTCCTCTGATTTCTCATCCAAAGGGTCCCAGCTATAACATGTAGTGTCGTTTTGTTAGATAAAATCCTTCTTTATATCCCAAAAAGTCAGTTTAGTTGGTGCCATCAATTTGAGTAATCCACTCGTTCAACAATCAGAGATTGGAATCCAAAAATCTACCCCTAAAGTCAAAATATGTTTCTATTTACTCCTCAGATACCCTAAAATGTAATCAAACTATAATATTTCTTACGGAAAGAAGTATGTTCAATAGGAAACCGATTTTAGCAGGTGCATCCTGTCTTCATGGCGCGCGCAAACACATATTTCCAAGACTGTGTCCCTGTACTAAAACTGATATTTCTTATTCATTTTTGAAGTTACAAGCCTGAAACCTTGAACATAGACTGCTGACACCTGTCACGACTTCCGCCGAAGTCGGTCCCTCTCCTTGTTCGGGCGGCATTCAGCGGTCGACGTCACCGGCCTTCTAGCATCGCTGATCCACTTTTCATTTTCCATTTGTTTTGTCTTTGTTTTACACACCTGGCTTCAATTCCCCAATTACATGTTAATTATTTAACCCTCTGTTTTCCCCATGGTTTTTGTGTGTGTTTGTTTTATGTATTTCGGTCCTTTTGTGTGGGCTTAGCATTTCTACATGTATTTGGTAATTTTGAGTAAAGTTACTTTTATTACTCATCTCTGCTGCCCTGTGCCTGAATCCTCTGCACCAGCTACACCCAGACTTTTACAACACCCCGTGGAAGCCATCGGAATTGCATCCAGGGAGCTAATTTTCAATATGACCTTATACTTGCCATTCTAAGAGGATGGTCTCTAAAAAACAAAAAATTCCGGTTGGTTTTTCTTTGGATTTTCTCCTACCATATCTATTGTGTTATATTCTCCTACATTATTTGAACATTTCTACAAACTTTAAAGTTTTTTTTTTCCAATGGTACCAATTATATGCATATCCTGGCTTCAAGGCCTGAGCAACAGGCAGTATACTTTTGGCACGTCATTCAGGTGGAAATTGAGAAAAAAGGAGCCTTAAGAAGTTTTAATAAAAAACATGTTTTCCCATCTCGAGAGGTTAAATAAAAAAATGACTATAGTAAGTGCCTATTAAGCGCCAAACAAAGTAACAAGGTTGCCTGTAACAGGATTTAAAACTTAATTTTAAATCCTCCATAACTCCCCTTGTGACAGGGGGAATGGAAGCCTGTTGTGTTCAACAGGGAGGGGCAATTTAATGTAAGCTTCACACATTTTTATTTTATTTTTAAAACATTTCTAGTCTGTCCATCTATGGGTAACTGGGTTGACGTTTTATGCTCGGCCCGCTCAGTTTTCCACTACGAAACACCAGAAAATGGCCAAAAAGCATAGAATCAGCTCACCTGCTTTTACGCTATGATTTCACTAGTGTAGATGTTTTATTTTTTATTGAGCAACAAGCTAAAGACAATAAATAGGATGAAATGAGATTAGCATTGCTCATAAGAATGAAGACCTTTTGAAAACAGACATTTCTTTTCAGAGCTAATGTAAAGGATGTACCACTTCCTCCCGATTCGGCCCATACCTGGCACGAACAGGAACACGTGACCTCTGCCTTAAACACGTGACCTCTGCCTTAAACACGTGACCTCTGCCTTAAACACATGACCTCTGCCTTAAACACATGCGACTGGCCTCCTCAAGCGTCTTAGCCAAACGCGCCACCTCAAAAGCTAGCTAATGAGGCAATGCAAGCGGGACACTTAATGCAGAGGAGTAGTTTTCACACATCCCCATGTTCTACACTAACATCGTCTTGATGTAGAAATGCCAAAGAAAAGTATTCAGCTTTTAGAATACTGTACAAAAGCACCCATTATCCCCTTGTCTCTATGAAGGTACAGCTTCACTTAAATCCCTGAGCTTGGTATTGATAAGCAAAATGGAGGATACACTTCTCTCCTTTGAGAGCACCGGCATGTTAAACAAACCCAACTTCAGCAAGGAAAAAATAAGGGAAAAGTGAGTGTCTCTATCACGTGAATGCCCCCCTTCTCCCCTCTTTACTTATGCTGCTTGGTTGACCTCCCCCTACTCTGACACTTGTCATTTATTTGTGGTATTATTGCACTTTTACGAGGCCCTGCCGTCCCATAGACGAATAGGCCGAGTTGTGTGTATAGGCCTGCACTTTATTGACTTTCTTTAGGATCTTTAATCTTGCGTGGCACTCGGCTTTGCCTGCCTGGCTTCCTCTGCAGGGAGCAAAACACTGCTGCTTCCTCCCGGTCTCCTAGGACCTAGAGGATATGAAGAGGGACGAGATTGGTGCAATCCTTCATCCTGGGTAATAAATATGTTATTCTGAGGCAGAAACCTTTTGTATTATCCCAGGAGGAACACAGGGTGTTTTATTGGGCCGTTCTCACCCTCCGTAAAGCTATCTTAACCCTGATTAATAGAACGGCAGCGAGGTGGAACCACTGATTTGAGACCAGCCAGGTGTATAATCATGTCTCTGTCTAGTAGGCCTGTCCTCATCCTACTTGTATGGAAGTGTATGTCTGATTGCTGTGGTTTACACATGTTCCCTACAGAATGCAGAGATGGTGGAGATACTCACTGTGTAAGCTGTAAATATACAGGTCTTTGGAACTGACTGTTTGTGATTGACTTGCCGCTTGTCTCTCTGTTTTGCAGAACTGGGCCGGTATGCGGTGTCCATACAAGCTCCTCCGCATGATTCTGGCACTGGTGTGCAGTAAGTTTCATACTATATCCATATAGCCATTCAATATCTACACTATTTTCAAATCAAATTGTATTGGTCACATTCACGTGTTTAGCAGATGTTATTGTGGGTATAGCGAAATGCTTGTGTAAAAACTTGAGTGGGCCTTGTAAAATGAGTTGAGGTATTGCTTCAAGTGCAATGGGGAGGAGTGAGTGGCCCTCAGGTTGCAGATGGGATATGTGGTATTTTGTTCAGAGGATATGACTTATGCTGTATGGCAGTGACTTTTCCCAATTCACTATGACTTTTGTCAGTGTGCAATATGTCCCGTCCGTCTGTCCCGCGTCTGACTTCCCCATACCTCAGTTTAGTGTATCCTTAACCAGCCCATCTCTTTTAACATAGCCTTAGCCTTAACAAAGCCCTAGTCTTGTACCGTATTCAAAACTCTATCTGCCAAATCCCACATTTCCACTGATATTGATGACTTCTTCCATTGCAGTGAGTTCGGAGGTGGGCCGTGCCGTGTGGCTGCGCTTCTCCCCGCCCTTGCCCTCCTCGGGGCCCCAGCCCAGCTTCATGGCCCACCTGGCGGGGGCGGTAGTGGGCATCAGCATGGGCCTGCTCATCCTGCGCAGCTACGAGGAGAGCCTGCAGAAGCAGTGCTCCTGGTGGGTCATCCTCTTCTCCTTCATCACCTTCCTTCTCTTCGCCATCTTCTGGAACATCTTCGCCTACGAGCTGCTGGGGGTGCAGCTTCCACCCGCTCCCTGACACCAAGAAGCTCTCTCTCACTCCATTACATTTTCCTCTCATTGTCACATGTCAAGACCCAGCGTCTTCGCCGTATCCTTTTCCTGTCCGCTCAGCCAACCCCCCGGCAACACCATTCAAAACACAGGAAGTTAGTTAATTCAAAACTGTACAGAACAGGAATAATTTTTTCCAATGTACCCATATCATCATAGAATGATCTCTGTTTTGTGGTGGGAGGGAATTTGGTAGCAATATATGCAGGTGAAAGATGTGTAGCTGTCTTCATATTCTCATTGTGGAGCATCCCTTTTGTCTTTTGTGTTGAAGCTTAACCCACCTTCAGGTCGAACCTGTCAGAGAGCCATTTTGATTAATACCATGCAGCGTCAGCTCTCCTTTGCGTTCAGAGTGGGTTTATGACCCTTGAGGTGCTTCTTACTGGACAGATGTGTTTTCTGTCAGTATTCCTCACTGCCCCTTTTAAAGACATGAGGCAGAAGGACACCAGTGTTCTACTGCTCAACATGCACCTAAACACTAGATCTACACTGTGGAATAAGAATTGGAATTCACAGGAATAGGTATTACATGTAACAAGGCATGCAGCTAGGAAGGTGTAAAAGACAGAGAAGAAAAAAAAATCTATGCTGAAACCGTGATATCCTATTTCCCCACCATCACCACTGTGGTGCTCATGTCCCTAGTAGTCGTTGTCATTCTCATTTTCCACCCAACCTAAATGCTTCAGCAGGTTAGCATAATCTCTAGCAGTACCATACCCTAGCCTGCTAAAGCACCAGCATCTCATCTAGCTCATGCTCTAAGGTTCAAACTGAGACGTCTGCTCTTTACACCCTGGACACACCAACCCGCACCCTTCTCCGGTGTCCCCGTCTCCAAGAACAACCACTGCCTGATGCTGTAAGTCAGCGCGGGAACGCAAAGAGAGCGACACAGGCCCCTGTCTATTCTCACTCTAACAGACGGAACTGGGGAGGGCAACGGACATGTCATCATCGTCTGACCTCTGACCTTCGTGTCCCAGCGGGCATTGGGTTCAGTCTGTCAAAGCCCAGTCTATACCTCAGTGTCTCATTCTTAGGGACTGTATACTTTTGTAAAGGAATGTACACACACAAAAAAAGGAGTGTTAATCATTTATTTCTGTTTCTTTGTTGTTTGGGAAAACAAAAGAAGAATGTTTCAAATGGTGCAGACGTACTGCTATGATTGTTGTTCTTATGATTACTCTCACTATACAGCTTTGATCCTCCGAAAGTAAATCGACAGCAGACATCCCTGGTTACTATGATGAATGAACATCAATGAAGCAAGTTACACTCATCTTTATAAATCTTAGTGCTTTACAGAATAAGCCATAGAAGAACCAATTCAACGTAGAAATGGAAAACAAAGGCAGAGTGAAAACAATCAGTGACTGTTTGCTGGTATATGCTTCGGTGAACTTTCTGCCGTGTAGTCCTCATTGGTAATGTCAAAGCTGATAATAAAATATGTCATATGAGTTATGTGGCAAATGAGACAGGATGACAAAGCCAAACTGTTTGTGCAAGAACATGCTTGAGAAATGCTGGACTGTCGCTCTCAGGCGACCTTAGATATTTGTTGATAAACACATCTTAAAACCTTGGTTGCCAGATAGAATATTTAGACACACGTTACTGCATGGTTGCCAGATTCCAAATCCCCCCAGTGTGGTGATGCCTGACGCCAGTCTTTTTTGGTTAATGACACATTTTGGATAGAGAAACCTGCCACAAATTAGCTCATTGATTGAATCAAGCAAATGCTAAGCTTTGACTAATCTTGAAATTCCATTCACTTATTTAATTTCTGTATACTTTTTTTTCAGTCTGTAGTCTATTTAATTTGGAAGGTTTCTTCTGACTGCTTTAGAAAACTTTTAGAGTTCCAATGTTGACAGTTGGTCTCAGACATAATCCTCAGCATACATGATTATGCCACTGACAGATGATACAGGCATACTGAGTGTGCCATAACTTTATGAAAGGTGAATTCTATCTAAGAGGAGGATAATTGTGCCTCGTAAGCTAAAGAATCCATAGCACATTAACCGAGAAAAGGCATAGGGCTGATGAAAGGGCTATAAACTAAATACCAATGTTATTGTAAAACACATAAAACTGTTAAAAGGTTCAATGCAGCCATTTTTATCTCAATATCAAATCATTTCTGGTTAACAATTAAGTACCTAACTGTGATTGTTTTAAATTAAAATTGAAAAAAATTTACTTCTTAGAAAAGAGCAATATCTCAATAAATAATTTTGCTAGGACTGAGTGAGGAGTGGAAAACTGAAAACTAGCTGTTATTTTCAGAGAGGTTCTTATGGGTCTATTAACGAATTTACTGCCTGGTGATGTTACCAGGCAGGCCAAAACTCCATCCCACCAAAACAGGCAGACATTTCAGGTGGTCTTTTCAAACAGTTCATATACTAAAAAGGCATTATCATAATTTTCACAGTATTATTCCAATCCTCATAGCGTGGAAATATACTGTATATAAAACAAAGGAGAATCGCATTTTTGACTGCACTGGGCCTTGAATAGGAACCTTCCAGGAAGTGAAAACTAAACGACTGAAGGGGTGACAAAAGCTGAAGTACAAGGTACAAGCTTATATTTCTCCACCCTTAAAAATGCACCCAGGTCTCAGTTAAAGCAGGCTTTTTAATTGTATTTTTAAATCACTGTATGTCTAATAAATCACTGTGTGTTTATTTTATCAAAATTACTCAAAATATATGTTTAATCATTTATTTCTCCGAGACTCTTTTTTGCCATTGAAATGCTCAGTCTGATTGTGCAGCGTGTCAATACGAATGTAAATATATTTACATACACAGCCCTGATTGGCGTATAGGATCTTCTAGACTCCAGAGCCTACCCCGCTTACCCCTTCAAAGTAGGAGGCATAGAGATCCTATTAAATGACTAATTCCTCAATGTTCCAGAATGGGGTGAAATGGCAGCCATTTTGGTCAGGGAGAAATCCAAACCAGTCTAATTGGAATTAATGGCAGTAAAGGCATAGGTGATGTATTTTCTGCTTTTCCTTATGCAGGAAAATAAAAGTAAGGCATGCGATATATCAGAAGTTGTTTAATAGAAATACTGCCATATACAGTATATACAGTTGAAGTCGGAAGTTTACATACACTTAGGTTGGGGTCATTAAAACTAGTTTTTCAACCACTCCACAAATTTCTTGTTAACAAACTATAGTTTTCGCAAGTCGGTTAGGACATCTAGTTTGTGCATGACACAAGTAATTTTTCCAACAATTGTTTACAGATAGATTATTTCACTTATAACTCACTCTATCACAATTCCAGTGGGTCAGAAGTTTACATACACTAAATTGACTGTGCCTTTAAACAGCTTGGAAATTCCAGAAAATGATGTCATGGCTTTAAAAGCTTCTGATAGACTAATTGACATCATTGGAGTCAATTGGAGGTGTACCTGTGGATGTATTTCAAGGCCTACCTTCAAACTCAGTGCCTCTTTGCTTGACATCATGGGAAAATCAAAAGAAATCAGCCAAGATCTCAGAAAAAAAAGTTGTAGACCTCTACAAATCTGGTTCATCCTTAGGAGAAATTTCCAAATGCCTGAAGGTACCGCGTTCATCTGTACAAACAATAGTACACAAGTATAAACACCATGGGACCACGCAGCCGTCATACCGCTCAGGAAGGAGACGCGTTCTGTCTCCTAGAGATTAATGTACTTTGGTGCGAAAAGTGCAAATCAATCCCAGAACAACAGCAAAGGACCTTGTGAAGATGCTGGAGGAAACAGGTACACAAGTATCTATATCCACAGTAAAACGAGTCCTATATTGACATAACCTGAAAGGCCGCTCAGCAAGGAAGAAGCCACTGCTCCAAAGCCACCATAAAAAAGCCAGACTACGGTTTGCAACTGCACATGGGGACAAAGATCATACTGTTTGGAGAAATGTCCTCTGGTCTGATGAAATAAAAATAGAACTGTTTGGCCATAATGACCATCGTTATTTTTGGAGGAAAAAGGGGGAGGCTTGCAAGCTGAAGAACACCATCCCAACCGTGAAGCACGGGCGTGGCAGCATCATGTTGTGGGGGTGTTTTGCTGCAGGAGGGACTGGTGCACTTCACAAAATAGATGGCATCATGAGGGAGGAAAATTATGTTGATATATTGAAGCAACATCTCAAGACATCAGTCAGGAAGTTAAAGCTTGGTCGCAAATGGGTCTTCCAAATGTACAATGACCCCAAGCATACTTCCAAAGTTGTGGCAAATGGGCTTAAGGACAACAAAGTCAATGTATTGGAGTGGCCATCACAAAGCCCTGACCTCAATCCTATAGAAAATGTGTGGGCAGAACTGAAAAAACACGTGCGAGCAAGGAGGCCTACAAACCTGACTCAGTTACACCAGCTCTGTCAGGAGGAATGGGCCAAAATTCACCCAACTTATTGTGGGAAGCTTGTGAAAGGCTACCCCTGAAACATTTGACCCAAGTTAAACAATTTAAAGGCAATGCTACCAAATACTAATTGAGTGCATGTAAACTTCGGACCCACTGGGAATGTGATGAAAGAAATAAAAGCTGAAATAAATCATTCTCTCTACTGTTATTCTGACATTTCACATTCTGAAAATAAAGTGGTGATCCTAACTGACCTAGGACAAGGAATTTTTGCTAGGATTAAATGTCAGGAATTGTGAAAAACTGAGTTTAAATGTATTTGGCTAAGGTGTATGTAAACTTCCGACTTCAACTGTATACAGTGCCTTCGGAAAGTATTCAGCCTTATTCTAAAATTGATTAAATTGTTTTTTTTTCATCATCAATCTTCACACAATACCCCATAATGACAAAGCAAAAACTGGTTTGTAGACAATTTTGCTAATTTATTAAAAATAAACAAAAATATAACATTTACATAAGTATTCAGACCCTTTACTTAGTACTTTGCTGAAGCACCTTTGGCAGCGATTACAGCCTCAAGTCTTCTTGAGTATGACGCTACAAGCTTGGCACACCTGTATTTGGGGAGTTTATCCCATTTTTTTTCTGCAGATCCTCTCAAGCTCTGTCAGGTTGGATGGGGAGCGTTGCTGCACAGCTATTTTCAGGTCTCTCCAGAGATGTTTGATCGGGTTCAAGTCTGGCCTCTGGCTGGGCCACTCAAGGACATTCAAAGACTGCGTTGTCTTGGCTGTGTGCTTAGGGTCGTTGTCCTGTTGGAAGGTGAACCTTCGCCCCAGTCTGAGGTCCTGAGCACTTTGGAGTAGGTTTTCATCAAGGATTTCTGTACTTTGTGCCGTTCATCTTTGCCTCGACCCTGACTAGTCTCCGAGTCCCTGCCGCTGAAAAACATCCCCACAGCATGATGCTGCCACCACCATGCTTCACCGTAGGGATGGTGCCAGGTTTTCTTAAAAAGTTCAATCTTGGTTTCATCAGACCAAAGAAAAAGTCAAGGGGTCTGAATATTTTCTGAAGGCACTGTATATATGAGCACTTTGGAGTAGGTTTTCATCAAGGATTTCTGTACTTTGCGCCGTTCATCTTTGCCTCGACCCTGACTAGTCTCCCAGTCTCTGCCGCTGAAAAACATCCCCACAGCATGATGCTGCCACCACCATGCTTCACCGTAGGGATGGTGCCAGGTTATATATATATATATATATATATATACAGTTTATACAGGTTTTATACCAATTTTCTGTATAAATAGCCTCTAAAATAGACCGTCAAAATGTTTGTTTACTTGGAAAGCTGTGAGTGCTATTATATGATACAATATCAGTACTTGTTGAATTTACAACTTAACTGATTTCAGCCAGTGTATGGCTGTGGATTGACTGCATTGTTTGAATGGCAAATGGCAGTTACTTTTTAAATTAATGTAATCATTCCTCTAAATCTGGCTGGCTAGCTAGCTAACAAACATACAGTGCATATAAATTCTTCAAATTCATTGTTTAATACCAAATCTTATCACAGCACTGGCAAACCATGGTTGACTGTGATGTCATGATATGGGCCAAAAACTCCATCCCACCTGATTTTCTTTCAAACAGTTCTTACAGAAAAAGGGCATTATGATAATCTTCACAATTTCAGTGTTATTTCGACCTCATACTGGGGTTTTTTATCACGTTTTTAACTGCACTGCCCCTTTAAGTTATTTGTTCTTAATGTATGATCAGTCTCAAATAAGTCTCCAATTCTGTATTCATAGACATGCTCATTTTTTCCTCTCTCTTTTCACCATGGCGTATGAGGCAGCCGTTGGGGGAAATAAGAAGTGCATATATCCTAATTAAGCAGGCAGAGAAAAGTCATCAGGAGTGGTTTATTAGCCATCTGTAAGCCAAATTACCTGGCCCTAGGCCGCCTCCAAAGACAGCAGCACTAACAACTCATCTTCTACAAAAGCCAATCCAATCCCACTCTCCTTTTGGCTATGAAGCTGTCTGCTTTATCCAGACAGCCGAGGATCTGGGGGGAGAGGCATAAACACTGTAATGAAGGAGCAAGTGTCATCTACAGGCTGATACGTGACAACTTTGCCATGTGCCAAAGTGTGACTGTGAGCGATGCAGGGAGAGGGGGAATAGAGAAAGAGGGATGGAGGTGGCACCACTCATAAAACACCATTGGGGTCGTAAAGCAGCTGTGTGTGCCTTCATATCTTGTCGTGTGCCCATCACAACGCCTCGGGCGTCGGAAGTGATGTATGGCTGTTACGCAGGGCTCAGTTCTACCAGAACCTGGGGCTCCACCAGTGTAAACATATCTTCTTCTTTCAGTAAATGTGACAAGCTGCATGATGTTGATTTAATTGCTGTCTTTTGTGTGACATTTGTTTTCATCTACATAGGTGGGCCTGGTGAAGAATAGCATGAGTAGAATAGGGGCCGCCAGCCAATCATACAGTATCGTGATCCATTTTATCAATGATGCTCTATTGATTAGAACACCACCACCACCTTTTTAGTGAGTGGTCTGAAGACCCCCCCCCCCCCCCCTCGCATATTTGTCAGTGTCCATGAATAGCCTAACACCTTGAAGGTCGTATTGTTGTTGAACCACATCCCAATTAAAGGACGTCACTGTTGAAAGAGAGTGGAACCAACGTACCATCTTGCCGTGTGCCCTCCATTTTCCTCGGATGCGTCAACCCCTTAGTTGACATCATTCTATGGGGCCGTTCTCAAACAACTCCCCCTGTTCATTCCTTCTCTGCTTGTCCGTGTCTAAATGCAACAACTTTTGTAGCAAGCATACTTGAGATTTATACTGTTATTAGATATTCCAGACCCATGTGTTTTGTCATAGGTGAGCTTTTTTGCACTTGTTGTAACGTGATAAACTGGCATGTCATTGTGCCAATATGTTATAGTGCCATTTTGTTCTTTATTTTATGCTTTCATAGGTATTACCTCCTTACCACAATCCGTTGTGCTCTTACGGATAATGCCTTGTTACATCCAGTGCATCTACACCCTAAACTTGGCTGTTGCGTTTGTGTGTGATTAAAGGCATCAGGTTAGGAGGATCACTGCACTGCATCACTGATCTGATCTTTATATTTTATGGATATGTAGATCAACCAACCTTAATGATATCAGTATGCAGTATCTGCTTTAAGCTGATGCTTGTGACCAAGCAGGATGCCTTCTCCTAGTATGTGTCAGCGGTGTACTACTTGAACATGGGGTACTGTAATGCAGTACTGTATGAGGCAAGCTACTGTAGCTCATTAGCCAGATAAACTTATTTTCAATAAGAATCAAAGCAAGCAAACCAGCACATTACTTTCTCAGTATCCTTCTAATACAAAAAAACTTGATAGCAGTGTAAATCCACACATGGTTTGACCAACATACAACTATCAACAGTTATCCAAGTTGTTTTCATCCATCTCTAGACCATTATAATACCAGTATATGGAGGTTTTGAATGCAGAATATGGTACAATATTATGGATAATTGAGGCAGTTTGGTTTAAGGTCATGTGTGCTGCTGTGGTAGTTTTCACTGGCTGTTATCTTGCATTGATAAAATGGTGCCAAGCTTCGGCAGTTAAGTTTCCAAATCCAGACCAGAGGTTGTACCAATACAGCTTTACAAAAAAATAATTTAAAAAAATGAACAAAGAGGCTATTTTTCTCTGGGTCACCAAGAAACAAATGAAAACTAAATTTAATGTAAATATGGATAGTTTATATTAAAGTCCTCATTAATTATTTCATGATGTATTGTACTTTTTAAATGTTCTGAACTGAACCATTTTCTATTGTATATATTTTGGTTTTATTTTGTACTGTTCATTGTATTTGCTTTAATTTAGGAACAATACGAATAAAGAACAATACTGTGGAAATGTCTCATCATCCCACCGCTATATTTATTATACTAGCCACCTTGTACATACACTACATGACCAAAAGTATGTGGACACCTGCTCGTCAAACATCTCATTCCAAAATCATGGGCATTAATATGGAGTTGCCCCCCCTCCTTTGCTGCTATAGCAGCCTCCACTCTTCTGGGAAGGCTTTCCACTAGATGTTGGAACATTGCTGCAGGGACTTGCTTCCATTTAGCCACGAGCATTAGTGAGGTTGGGCACTGATTTTAGGTGATTAGGCCTGGCTCCAGTCAGCTTTCCAATACATACCAAAGGTGGGGTTGAGGTCAGGGCCCTGTGGAGGCTGGTCAAGATCTTCCACACCGATCTCGACAAACCATTTCTATATGGACCTCACTTTGTGCATGGGGGCATTGTCATGCTGAAACAGGAAAGGGCCTTCCCCAAACTGTTGCCACAAAGTTAGAAGCACAGAATCGTCTAGAATTTCATTGTATGTTGTAGCGTTAAGATTTCCCTTCACTGGAACTAAGGGACCTAGCCTGAACCATGAAAAACAGCCCCAGACCAATATTCCTCCTCCACAAAACTTTACAGTTGGCACTATGCATTGGGGCAGGTAGAGTTCTCCTGTCATCCACCAAACCCAGATTTGTCCGTCGAACTACCAGATGGTGAAGTGTGATTCATCACTCCAGAGAAACATTTCACTGCTCCAGAGTCTAATGGTGGCGAGCTTTACACCGCTCCAGCCGATGTTTGACATTGCCGACGTTAGGCTTGTGTGCGGCTGCTCGTACATGGAAACCCATTTCATGAAGCTCCCAACTAACAGTTATTGTGCGGACGTTGCTTCCAGAGGCAGTTTGGAACTCAGTAGTGAGTGTTGCAACTGAGGACAAAGCGCTTCAGCGGTCCCGTTCTATGAGCTTGTGTGGCCTACCACTTCGCGGCTGAGCCGTTGTTGCTCATAGACGTTTCCACTTCACAATAACAGCACTTACAGTTGACCGGGGCAGCTCTAGCAGGGCAGAAATTTGACGAACTAAGTTGTTGGATAGGTGACATCATTTGACGGTGCCACGTTGAAAGTCACTGAGCTCTTCAGTAAGGCCATTCTACTGTCAATGTTTGTCTATGGAGATTGCGTGGCTGTGTGCTTGATTTTATACACCTGTCAGCAACAGTTGTGTGGCTGAAATAGCCAAATCCACTAATTTGAAGGGGTGTCCACATACACTATATATACAAAAGTATCATCAAGTGGGCACTACACATTGTGGGTACATGGGGTGAGTCAACCAAGCACCAGATGCTAAATAAATCCTGTTTAAAGATTTCATTTGGAAGTTTATTTGCAAGTTACACTGTAAAACTAGACATACCATAAAGACAAAACACTACTGCCATAATGGTGAGGTAGCCTGACATTCTTTCATCCCAGTCATATTCTCTATAGTCAAATTACAGGCTTGACAAGGTAGTTTTCTGACGAAAAAAGTTTACTTGGTCCTCTGTCTCTTAGCTGGCCTGTCATTGGTCTCCGGGTCTGACTTATTGTGAAGGCTGTTCTCTAGATTCACGTCCTTCAGCAGGGGGAGCTGCAGCTGATTGGCTATAGCCCATGCCCACAAACACAGCTCCACCCTATGGGGGGTCCAGTCCCGCTCGCTGTCCACTGAGGAAGATGGAGGAGGCGGGTCAACAAACAACATCAGCATAGATTATGGCATGGGGTTACGGCATAGTTCCCCCCCCCCCCTGTCTCTCACACACACACACACACACACACACACACACACACACACACACCCAGGAGGGAGCCTATTGCATATGGAGCAAAACTACAATGTTGCAGATAGATAATATTTGGAGCCACTGAATATGTATCCACAAATGTGCATTACACACACACACACACAATCTCACCTTTGTTAAGTGTTTGTGTGTGTGTAGCCATCTTGTTCAGGTAGAGCGCATAGTGCCTGGGTGTGTACTGGATGGGCCCCAGTCCAGGGATACTTTCAACGGCCTCGTCGGCCATGAACGCAGCCTGCTCGGGAGCTCCTGCTGCCAATACAGCTGGAACACAACGGCCAGTCAAAGATAGTCCAAGTTAAACTGTGCCCCTTACCGGATTGCTGTAGTTTCCTGAATATTAACTACGCTTTGACAGTGTCGGGAACCTCCGTCCTGCATTGTGAGCTTTGTTCAGCGTGCTAAATTGAGATGAATAGGCCTAAATCAATTTATCCCATTAAGAAGGTGACTGAACCAACATTGTCTAGGTTACTTTTTTTTCTACTCTTGAAAAGAAGAAAACATGTCAGCCTTCTCAGTCTTAAAAATTGCCTAAAAAGTGTTTTCTCATCCTGTGAACCAGACAGACAGCCCCTGGGTGCTGCTGACCTGAGGCGGTGGCTGGGCCCAGGGCTTTGAGAGAGCTGAGTTCTGTGATGGCTGCCTGGACGTCAGGGAGGAGACTGAAGGCCTTTCTAGAGCACTTCTCCACCATCTCATCACTGTTAGAGGCCACGAGCTGCTGCAGCCGCGGACGGAACTTCCCCCTCTGCAGGTGATACAGTGCCAAGACATTTCACAACCAGTCAGGGAGCAGGGAGTTTAAAGAGATTTCTTTGTTCATGGACTGTAAGGAAAGCATAGTTACTAGGATTTTTATTTTAATTTCAAATTATTACCTGGAATATCAGAAACATTCACTTACTACTTAGTCAATAAAGCTATGCATCTATCTGCACTACTTACAGTGAGCTTCCACTCCATCAGTTTCACCAGCTCTGGTTGGGTGATGTATTTGTAAGCACGCCCAGCGATGGCTACAGGCAGCTCCTCTTGATACCTGGCCAGAGACGAGGCTCAGACTAAATATCCCATTTACATTTAAGTCATTTAGCAGACGCTCTTATCCAGAGCGACTTACAAATCCCATGTTTACTGACATCAATCAAAGGGCATGCATAAATGTCATTGAAGGATTCCCCATCCTGATAAATTGAAAGCTCAAATCTATGTGCGTTTATGTTAATTAATGTGACAGATTGACTGTAGTTGTGATGATAGTCTGCTCTTCATTGATACCTGGTAATGGGATCATATATGTGCCACACTTACCATTTATCCAAGGGAAGCAGTTTTCCAGACTTCTTGCCCTTCCCAAGGGACTTGGCCTCCACTACCTCCCAGTATTTCCCATATAACTTTCTCCAGACAGCTGGGTCTTCGCAGGCGAATAGTGCTCCACTCATTGCTTTATAAAGGGTTAATGGGCCAAAACCACCTCAGACCTGAGTAGACATTACACAGAGGAATGTTGTTATTCCCCAAAACTCCTGAGGGAGGAGGGACTTTTCCCCTGACACACTGCAGATGACAGCTGCTATCTAAACCTTTATATACATTCTAAAGTTCTAAAGTTGACAAGCCTCATTCTCAGTTCTCAGTTCAATAGGCCTACTCTTTTCAGTTCAATAGGCCTACTCTTTTCAGTTCAATAGGCCTACTCTTTTCAGATCAATAGGCCTACTCTCTGTATTGATATTCATTCTGGCCCAAAATAGCCTATTCAATAGATAGATGTGCATGAACTGAAACTGTATGGGAAGAACAAGACAAATGCATTCAGCTGCGACTTCAAAGTCATGATGTCAGAATAATAAAAGGTATAAAAACACTTACCATCCAACTGTGTAGAACAGTAATAAAATGTTACAAAACAAACTATGAACGATGAATGAATTCCTTTCAGAACATGTACTTCCGTTTTGTAATGCTTGTTTTCGCTAGATTCATGGAAATAACAGTTACAACTTCCGGTTCTTCAGTGCAGTGAACAACAATTTTTTTTCAAAAGCAAGGTTAGTCCTCCAAAATTAGCGCCAATTGTTGTGCACTGAAAACATTTATATTGGCAAATAACGGTACCTTTCTTGTCAACTAATATTTTGAACCTGCTAGTAAAATAATTAGCATCATGTCATCCGGCTGGCATGTTGAAACTAACGTTTAGTACTTTAGCAAGTTAACGTTAGCTAGTAAGCTTTATAGTCAGCTCCCAGGTGATTTCTGCTCGCAAATTAGAAGACAAATGTTCTTTATTGAAATGCATTCATTGGCTGTGTGTCTCAGTCTTGTTGTTCCTGGTGTGAGGTCATTTCGAGAACGTGAACGACACAATTAGTATAGCTAGGTACGTTAGCTACCCTAGCCAGATGCTAGCTAATATTTATAAACATTTCAAATGACAGGTCATAAACTTCCCTAAACATTGCAAAGTTCATTTTAAGCAATGAATGGTCATCTTAGTTTTATGCGCCCCTCTGTTATAATCATGCAGGAATCTGGAGAGCTGGGAGCATTAAGCAGTCCGCCATGCACTTCGGGCAAAGGGGGGTGAATATTCTCTTGAGCCATGTTATAGAAGACTATTGGGTTGTAGGTAAGCGCTGTTTTGGTGTAACTTGTGAATGTTTAATCTGGTTGCTGTAATTGTCTCAGCCTCAGTGACGTATCAGTGTAGCTACTCTTTAAAGATAATTTGATTTTGAAGAGTTGCAATGACAGCTTTTTGCTCCAGCTTGGACCTCAGCACCTGAACAGGAAGGAACTTTGTCTAAGTAGATACTGGTTAGGCCTAGGTACTATCAGGTCGTGGCTGGCTGGTTGGAGCAAAAACCTACAGACACACTACTGAATGGGTTCCCTTTCTCAGCCCCACAAGATTAACATATACATGTGGATGATTGTTGAAGTGGAGGATAATGACCCTTTTCTCTGGTGACCTCTGACAGGACTGTATGAGGAGGCCTCTGTGTTTCTCTAGAGGCAGAGAGGATCGCTGCTGCTATTTGGAGTAAGTCCATTGGAATGAATTAGAGATTACAGAGTCTTATAAGTATGTGACAGACCACTGCCAACAGCACAGCTCAAGTACCAAACTGAGCTCTCCTCATAGCTGTAGTGCCATCTTCTGGTGAAACTATGGCCATTCTTTTGGAATTTCCCAATATAATTTCCCCAACCACCCTTCTGTGTCCCCCACCAGGCCATGGAGAAGATGTCGCGGGTAACCACAGCCCTGGGCAGCAGTGCCATAAGCGGACGCACCATGTTCTGCCACCTGGACGCGCCCGCCAACGCCATCAGCGTGTGCCGCGATGCCACACAGGTGGTGGTGGCCGGCCGCAATATCTTCAAGATCTACGGCCTGGAGGAGGAGCAGTTTGTGGAGAAGCTCAACCTGCGCGTGGGCCGCAAGCCCTCGCTCAACTTCAGCTGCGCCGACGTCATGTGGCACCAGATGGAGGAGAACCTGCTGGCCACGGCTGCCACCAACGGGGCGGTAGTCACCTGGAACCTGGGCAAGCCGTCGCGCAACAAGCAGGACCAGCTGTTCACCGAGCACAAGCGCACGGTCAACAAGGTGTGCTTCCACCCCACGGAAGTCTACATGCTGCTCAGTGGCTCCCAGGACGGCTACATGAAGTGCTTCGACCTGCGCAAGAAGGAGTCCGTCAGCACCTTCTCAGGTATGTGTGTCTGTGGATAGTTCTTGCACTCTTTTGAGGTTGAACCCAGGAGTTACACCTTGGGTGGAGTGTAGAAATACCTACCCGGGCCTGGTTTCCCGATAGCGATGCAATTTAGGCTTACAAGTGTTTTAACGATGCATCGTTCTTACAACGGCCGAAGATGTTAACATGCGTTTCCCAAAACACCACGCAGAAAGAACGTTCACTGAGTGCGTTGTTGGAGCATGTGTCAATACTGATAGGAAGAAAGGCAGCGCTGCTCTTTGATCAGCTTTCTCCATTCAAATCTTACCTTAACATAATAATTATTCCACAATACTGACGACAGATCAGCTCCTAGACAGTTATCACCTTACGGCTGCAAATATTGAGGTGGCTTATTCTAATGCTTACCCTATAATGCACTAAATCTCCAATTTAATTTGGCACATCATTGCGCACATGTTGTTACACATCATTAAATATATTGAGGCAAAAATGACAGTGTAGCAACGAATAGAACTCAATTGACTGAACATGAAATTGATTTCCATATGATTTAAATGTATATGCCTATGTAGGAATGCAGTTATCTCAGTTTTCATTTAGAACATATTTTTATCCTTCACTTGCAAAGACATTGGCAACTTTGTATTTATAGTCAATTTCTTTCCGAAGTTATCGGCTGTCAAAGAGA
The DNA here is from genome assembly GCF_965601325.2 of Salmo salar. NCBI lineage: Eukaryota > Metazoa > Chordata > Actinopteri > Salmoniformes > Salmonidae > Salmo > Salmo salar. Next base: position 60,617,170 of record NC_138309.1, on the reverse strand, counting down.
GACAGATAAACAACTTGATTCTATGTTGAGCAGAGATCTTCTGTGTATAAAGTGACGCAGAAGGGCAAAAAAAAGCATCTAACGATGCACTTAGCTGATCTATGAATGGTTTGTGGTAGTTGATAAATAACAATAGTTTTTGAAGTGCGTTTTTACTAACGATGGTTTGGGAAACAGCTGGGTGATTTTCACGATGCTGCTACGAAGGTTCTAATGATGAACTTAACCTTAAGATGCTTTTGGGAAACCGGGCCCTGCTCATGTCCAGGAATGCCTCTGGGCTACAAAACAAACAGCATCTTATTATTTACTAAATAAACAACATAGTCGTACGACATGGTAACGTACCTGGCCTGAGAACATTCCTGTTTATCGATGTTATTTTTTTCAGGTCAGTCGGAGAGTGTAAGAGATGTTCAGTTCAGCATGAAGGATTACTTTACTTTTGCTGCTTCCTTTGAGAACGGTAACGTCCAGCTGTGGGACATCCGGAGGCCTGACCGGTATGAGAGGATGTTCACAGCCCACACCGGCCCTGTGTTCTGCTGTGACTGGCACCCCGATGACAGGTAGGCAGAGGCTTTAGAGAAAGACATGTTGAAAAAGCATAGATGTTTGCAGTGGTTGACCATTCATCTAAAGTTAATTTTCTTTAGATGCAGTAACCATTCTTGCTTACAGTGTGGCTGTTGATTCACCTGATTCAACAGCCACTTTGCTAATGTATTGACCTCTGTCTGCAGGGGTTGGCTGGCCACTGGCGGCCGGGACAAGATGGTGAAGGTGTGGGACATGACCACCAACCGGGCCAAAGAGATCTACTGCGTCCAGACCATTGCCTCGGTGGCACGGGTCAAGTGGCGTCCTGAGAGGAAGTGGCACCTGGCCACCTGCTCCATGATGGTGGACCACAACATCTATGTGTGGGACGTCCGACGGCCCTTCATCCCCTTTGCCACCTTCGAGGAGCACAAGGACGTGACCACGGGTATCGTGTGGCGCCACCAGCATGACCCCTACTTCCTGCTGTCAGGCTCCAAGGACAGCACGCTCTACCAGCACATGTTCAAGGACGCCAGCCGGCCCGTGGATCGGGCCAACCCCGAGGGGCTGTGCTTCGGCCTGTTTGGCGACCTGGCCTTCGCCGCCAAGGAGAGCCTCATCAGTGGCGACTCCAACAGGAAACCCTACCCGGGTGGCGACCGCCGCTACCCAATCTTCTTCTTCAAGAAGCCCGATCTGACGGAGCAGTTTGCCCACGTGTCCAGCGCCCTCAGCGTGTTCGAGTCGTCTCTGGAGAGCAGGCGCATGGACTGGTTTGTCAAGACGGCGCGCCTCTACCTCCTCGGCGGCAAACCCTTCGCTGAGCTGTGCGACCACAATGCCAAGGTGGCCAAGGAGCTCAACAGACCTCAGGTTGGTCAGTCTTCCCCTCAGAGATGAGCTGCATTCATTTACACATATCCAATTAAATATTGTTGTGGAACTAAGTAGAGTTTTGAGGATCACTAACAAACCTATTTCATATTTCCCCATTTGAAGGTTTCTACTACATGGACGATGCTTCGGCTCATGTTCTCAGATCCAGCGAACCTCTCGACACCTGGTCCAAATAACATCAGCAAACTGGGCAACCTTCCTTTAATGAACAGGTACTGACCACAGGCTTTACATAAAACACATAAGCTGAAAAATAGTGTGGACAAACTAAAATCCTTTTTTTGTGTCCGCCCAAGTTTCAGTATGAAGGAGATGGGGACGGAGAGCAGGCTGGACCGTAGTAAAGGAGAGAGCAGACAGGACAACATTCACCTGGAGCCTGGGAACTCGCTCATCAACAGCAACAACGATGGTGAGAATAAACTAAAAACATTCAAGCTGCTCCCACTTGACTGAAGAAATGAATCAACATATAGGTTGTTTTTGTGAACCACATTTAGTAGAATGTTACTTACTATGATGGATGCAATAGATGAGTAAACAATACAGAGATTTGTCCAACTGCAGAGAATGAGGAGACCGAGGGGAGTGAGGGACAGGCGGAGTACATGTTTGGTGACGCTGAGCTGGATGACGATGACCTCTACTCTATGGAGCACGAAATCCAGGCCGGTGAGTCTGACCCCAACACAGGTCGTATACATTCAACACTGATGACTTGGACTCTCCGAGGGTGTCCAAGGGGGAGTTGGGGAAATACATATATATTTTCCATTTCACACCTCACACTCGTACAGGTACATGCAGGGAAACGGGTACAAGGTACACTTGTACATGCAGGGAAACGGGATAAATATAAGCACCCCCCTATTTGACCTTTGATGTAGCCAATAGCCTCCACTAACCTTATATGTCGAATGCCATTTCAATGGAGGTTACAGCCATGTTTCATAGCTAGTCTATGATCTACGCCTAGTACTTTCTGAGCATTATTCTTCTCTGGTGCTTTCAGTGGAAGAACAGGAGTACACGCTCCCCCAGGAGGCCTTCCCGCTGCGCCACGAGATCATGGACAACCCGTCGGTCCCGGAGCACCTGCAGCAGGACAAGGCCGACTCGCCGCACGCCAGCGGCAACGAGGCGGAGGTCATGTGCCTGACGCCCATAGAGTCCCTCTCACTGATCGCCATCTCGCAGCCGCTGTTCAGCCCCCACCTTCCCGCCCGCTTCTTCTGCCCCGTGGTCAGGGAGATGCTGAGCCACTACGCCGAGCAGGGCGACGTGCAGATGGCGGTCTCGGTGCTCATCGTCCTGGGTGACCGCATCCGTAAGGAGATCAACGACCTCACTCAGGTGTGAGCTAGGAATATAACAGTTGTCATGGTGAAGAACTGAAGCTTTCTAATACGGATAATGTTGAGAATATGTATGGTCGGTTCCTGAACCAGAATAGAAATTCAATGATTATGTGTTGCATAAAATTAATTGGGATGCTCTTGAGAATTCTGAATTCTGAACGATTTAACATGGCTGATTTGGTTTACAAATAACTGCTTGATTGACTAAATAATGATGGAGGTTAGAGTCTTGGTAATCTGCATGTCTTCCAAGCTGACAAATATTTTGTTCATTTCGGCATGTTCTAATAATAGCGTTGACCCTATTTCAGGAGCACTGGTACATGTCCTACATTGACTTGCTGCAGCGTTTCGAGCTGTGGAACGTGTCCAACGAGGTCATCAAGCTGAGCACTTGCAGCGCCATCACCTGTCTGAACCAGACATCCACCACTCTGCATGTCAATTGCAGCAACTGCAAACGGCCCATGAGCAACAGGGGCTGGATCTGTGACCGGTATAACTTTGACCTACCTAACACAGTAAATTGTTAAGTGAAGGGTTACTAACCTATGAGAAACAATCTAGAAAGGCATTAACAGTGTAACTAAATGGCAAATTACATATTTCTAGATACGCTCAAATCAAATGTATTTATTAAGCCCTTTTTTACATCAGCAGATGTCGCAAAGTGCTATACAGAAACCCAGCCTAAAACCCCAAACAGCAAGCAATGCAGATGTAGAAGCACAGTGGCTAGGAAAAACTCCCTAGAAAGGCAGGAACCTAGGAAGAAACCTAGAGGAGCCAGGCAAGAGAACATTTGGAAAGTTGTGCAATATAGCCACTTAACTTCTTTGCCTGTTCCCCAGGTGCCACCAGTGTGCCAGTGTTTGTGCCGTGTGCCACCATGTGGTGAAGGGGCTGTTTGTGTGGTGCCAGGGCTGCAGTCATGGCGGGCACCTGGAGCACGTGATGAACTGGTTAAAGAGCAATTCTCACTGCCCGGCCGGCTGCGGACACCTGTGTGAGTACACCTGACCCTCAGCTCCACCCCCGCCCAGCCGGCTCTCTGTGAGAGGGAGAGCACCTCACCTCACCTGGCTCACGCTGGCCTGCGTCTCACACTCCAGGCTGGCCTCTCCAAAGACTGGGGTCCACAGGGGGGTGGCCATGGTAGCAGGATGGCTGTATTGGAAGATAGGTCGGTAAGACTGGCGTCCAATTCATTAAACCAGTCGGAGAGGAGAACGAGGGATCATGTACCTACCGTATGGAGCACTTAAAAGTTTGGGATGGGCCCCCTGGTCTATTCAGTGCTCACTTTGACAATGACAGAAACTCAAAGTTAAGTGAACACAATCATCTGTGCCCGTCAAAAGTTTGGACACACCTACTCATTCAAGGGTTTTGCTTTATTTTTACTATTTTCTACATTGTAAAATAATAGTGAAGACATCAAAACTATGAAATAACACATATGGAATCATGTAGTAACCAAAGAAGTGTTAAACAAATCAAAATATATTTTATATTCTAAAAAGTACCCACCCTTTGCACACTCTTGGCATTCTCTCAACCAGCTTCATGAGGTAGTCACCTGGAATGCTTTTCCAACAGTCTTGAATGAGTTCCCACATATACTGAGTGCTTGTTGGCTGCTTTTCCTTCACTCTGCATTCCAACTCTTCCCAAACCATCTCAATTGGGTTGAGATTGGGTGATTGTGGAGGCCAGATCATCTGATACAGCACTCCATCACTCTCCTTCTTGGTCAAATAGCCCTTACACAGCCAGGAAGTGTGTTTTGTGTTATTGTCCTGTTTGAAAAACAAATGATAGTCCCACTAAGTGCAAACCAGATGGGATGGCATATCGCTGTAGAATGCTGTGGGAGCAATGCTGGTTAAGTGTGCCTTGAATTCTAAATAAATCACCGACAGTGTCTACAGCAAAGCACCATCACACCTCCTCCATGCTTCACTGTGGGAACCACACATGTGGAGATCATCCGTTGACCTACTTCGCATCTCACAAAGACTGCGGTTGGAACCCAAAATCTCAAATTTTGACTCATCAGACCAAAGGACAGATTTCCACCGGTCTAATGTCCATTGCTCGTGTTTCTTGGCCCAAGCAAGTCTCTTCTACTTATTGGTGTCCTTATAGTGGTTTCTTTGCAGAAAATTGACCATAAGGGCCTGATTTATGCAGTCTCCTCTGAACAGTTGATGTTGAGATGTCTGTTACTTTAACTCTGTGAGGTGCAATCTGAGATGCAGTTAATTGCAGATTTCTGAGGCTGGTAACTAATGAACTTATCCTCTCCAGTAGAGGTAACTCTGGGTCTTCTTTTCCTGTGGCAGTCCTGATGAGAGCCAGCTTTATTATAGCTCTTGATGGTTTTTACGACTGCACTTGAAAAAACTTTCAAAGTTCTTGAAATTTTCCAGATTAACAGACCTTCATGTCTTAAAGTAATGATGGACTGTCGTTTCTCTTTGCTTATTTGAGCTGTTCTTGCCATAATATGGACTTGGTCTTTATATTCTGTATACCACCCCTACCTTGTGACAACACAACTGATAGGCTCAAACACATTAAGTAAAGTAATTCCACAAATTAACTTAAGGCACACCTGTTAATTGAAATGCATTCCAGTTGACTCCCTCATGAAGCTGGTTGAGAGAATGCTGAGTGTGCAAAGCTGTCATCAAGGCTACTTTGAAAAACCTAAAATATATTTTGATTTGTTTGAACACTTTTTTTTGGTTACTACATAATTCCATGTGTTATTTCATAGTGTTGTCTTCACTATTATTCTACAAAGTAGACAATAAAGAAAAATCCTTGAATCAGTAGGTGTGCTCACACTTTTGACTGGTACTGTATATTTGCTGAAATGGCCTTTTGTTTTTGTAATTCAGTGTGTTGCTCAGCTGGGCGGAACAGTTTGCTCTTCTAAATGGATCATTTGTATGTAAATAGCGATAAAGATGTCTGTCTTGATGTGGACTTTATTCATCAGATAACTAATCTCCAGCACTGTTTTCTATGGCAATAAAACATTTTGTGAAGCTCAGCTGTCTCTGTATCATAAACCATGTGAACTTGTATTAACCCAGTCAGTGAGTGACCTTTTGAATGGGACATATTGCCATAATGCTTACGGAACTAGAATTTGAAAAGGGATAGATTACATCTTAATCAAATTGTAATTAATAATCAAAGACTGGCATACTACAATGTTATTGAGAAATGACCATTGTTAGATAAAATTGCCTGGAAAGTTAACCTAATAATGCACAGGTTTCAGACTGACACGATAAAACATTTATTGCGCTGTTGATTATACACTACATTCACTGAAGTCATACTTAAGATATGTGAACATGAACAATAAAATGGAAAGTTTGAAAAAAAAACATCCCAGAAAACACAGTTAAACATTATAGAAGACACTAGTAACATAGGCGTGGTGAAAGATTAACAATGGAGGTTACAGACATTGTTTCCGTTCCAGACGATACATTCAGCAGGACGACACTTCCTAACATGCAACAAAACACATTTTTAAAAGTATTTTAAAAAAAATCTAAAATGATCAATTCATGTACATTTATTCTCTTCATGTCAAAGATCAGTTTAGTTAAAAACATGAGTGATCTTTATTTTGTTTGGCTGCATCATTGATCACAGCATGCATGTGTCTCATACATATAGGATAGGAGGACAGAGGATCTACTGTCAAATGTTTCACAGCCAGACAGCCTTGCCAAAGGGAGCTGGCTGGTTTATCAGCTTTCCCCCAACTGCATCTCTTAATTCAACTGAAGCAGTCCACCAGCACAGGCATGTGAGGGACAGCTGCCCTTGCCCGTTTGTCGTATCCCTGCAGTAGCTGCCAATGGCCTCTTCCATCTTTGGCCAGGCTAGAGGCCACAACCCCTGGCCCATTCGGGAGCGCCTGGGAACACTGGTCCTCGGCCCACTGTATCCAGTCAGGCCAGCTGGCCTGGCCCACTCCCAGTCCATTGAGTGTGTTCAGGGTGGCATGTTCACCCTCCGTCAGCATTGTCAGGAAGCCTTTTGAAGACAGAATTGAGACCCAGAACTTCTTACTCATGTTGATAGGGTCCTAGCTACCTAAAAAATGGTTAGCCATTCATGTTAATGGTTGGCTTTAGCACCTAATGTCTATACCCACCCAGACACTAACCAGTACTGCCTAAGGCTGTTCCCAGCTGTCTGTGACCTTCTCTAGGACACTCAGTCTCCTCAAGTTCTGCAGGACAGCCTGGAGGGTCTCCCCTGGCAGGATCAAACAACCAGACACACTCAGACAACAGTAGCTCTCATAACAATGGTTAGCATCCGAGCACTGGATAGATTTGAAAACCTGCGATAGTTTGTCCTACCTAGCTCCTCTTCATACGAATCCAGCGTTGTCATTAACTCCGAGACACTGGTGGACTTCAAACCTTCTCCACCTGAGGGAAAGAACGAGAAGAGAAATAATAAGTTGCTTTCCAAAGGAGTGGCAGAAGGACATTTGGTTTTGGGCCCATGCAAATGACCCGTCATCCAACAATGCAGCTCACGGCCACCCACCTTTTCCACCAGTATCGCCTTTCAGTTTTCCGTCGCCGTGGTAAGGACTTCCGTTGCCGTCGGCACTGAGGCGAGACAGGAGCTCGCAGCGGCAGGCGCGGGCCTTTTCTAGCACGGCATTCATGTCCTGGGCCAGTCTGTGGTTGTCTACCAGCTCTGTGTGCACCTTCCTCCAGGCCATCTTGTACTCCATCAGGCATCCCTCCATCACTGTGCGTAATTCCTTCTCCTGAGACATCTGGCCCTGCAGGCCCTCCACCTCCTCACACCGCTACACCAGAGGGGAGAAAGAGGGGTTGGGGGATGAGAGGAGCGATGAAGTGGTTTAGAAATAAGGTTTTGGTTAGTTTTTGCTTCTTTATCGTGTAGACACCTTATGTAGCTGAATGGCCATCTCCTGCATCTCAGCCTCCAGCTGGTCAGCGTAGGCCTGCTCCAGAGCGTCACTAGGTGGCCGGGCACTACTGTGCCAACGTGCAATCGCTGAGGTCATCTTGCGCTTGGGTCCAAAAAGCCTGCAGCGGAGAAAACTAAGTAGATCAGAATGGAGAGACGTGCGATATTCTATTGTGCCCAGAGTAGGTCTGAGATGGACAGACAAAGTCAGTAGCCGATAGAATGTGGGTATGTCCCAGACAGTACGAGAAGGCTTTGGAGCCAAAGCTAGGTACGAGAGAGCACGGCGACGTACGTGATTCCCACTTCCTTAAGGTCATTCTCTGTGAGGGTGAGGAATATCCTTAGGTCAATGTCCTGTTCCTCCAACAGGGGGAGGTACTTGGAAAAGCCAATCTGCTCCAGGAACTCAGCCAGATCCTACAAGAGGGCAGGGGTCAAAGGTCAGGTATCGATCAGACACTGGTCGAGGGAAAAACACAACAGAACTCACTGAACAGCATGAAATATTCATGAATGTATAGTGATCCAACAACACTGACACGTGCCTTGGGACCTGCATAGTTGGGACGACCACCTACAGGCGAGCGCATCCCACAGTTCCCTGGGCCACCGGGCTGCACCGTTTCACTGCTGCTACCATGGCGACCTTTGCCTTTACCGTGATGACCCTTGTTTGCGCGGCGGGAGCAGCTCTTTTTAGCCTGATCCGAGTCCTAAAAAGGACAAAGGTACATTGTGAATGGAGGACAAAAGGGATCACTGGAATCACCATTGTGGTATGTGAATGCGTCACCGTGCCTTGTGCGGTTACCTCGTTACTCTCCAGCGAGCCCTCCCGGCTAAGTCCGATCACACGGGGAAGTCCCTCGCTGCTGCTACTGCTGCTCCTCATGGTGGGCATGTCGTTATCAAAGAAGGGGCTCTCATCTATAGCGGAATCACAGCAGCTGGATTAGCAACATGGCGGAATGGGTAGAAGTGTAGACTGGTATTTCTGTGTAGAGGAAACGTGTAACGTTGCTGCTGTTGTAGGACGATCTACTGCCAAATAAGTGAACAGGTGAACGGTTAAGAGTGCTTAACTATGTAGTCATACCTCTGCTGCTGTTGCTCTGGCCGTCCAGCTCGTTGATAGGCGAGGTGACATCACGGAAACACATGCCCTCACTCTGCTCCCCGACATCACGGAATGCAATGTATCCCGGGGGCGCCACCGCTGGCTCTATAGGAATGTGAATAATAGCTATGTCAAACAAGGTCCAAAAGGACAATATCTGGCAGCAGAGCAGTAATTGGATTCAGCACAACCATTTCAACTTCTTCTGTGGAATAGATACAGCTGTAATAGAGAGGTAACCTAAAGAACGCTACCTGAGTGTTTGCTGGGGCCTCCCACTCTGAATTTGGCGATGGCTTGAGGCCCATCGTGGATGCTGGGGCCTTTGGCTCGGCTGCGACTCAAGCGACTCAGTCTGGGGGTAGCACTGCTGTCAGAGTCCTCCGACGAGCTCAGGTCCTCAAAGTGTCCTGTGGGGGACAGACGTAGGTGCAATGAGAACCTAAACTGCTCCACCACAATTGTTCCAAAACTTAAAAAAGGTCAGACTTAAAGAGTAATCTTAGTAAGCAAATCCTCCCCTGCACCTGTTTTGGCTTTAGGAGAGCGCATGTCAATGAGGCTGGCGATCTTTGTGTGGCCGTACATCATAGCCAGGGCACGGGCGGTCTCTCCTTTGGCATTCCGCTCATCTACTTTGACACCCTGAGACAAGAGTTATCATATACAAACTAGGTTTCAGTACCCCTTCAACAGATTTGCATCAGGTACGTATTTGAGACTAACATATGAAAATGACAGTACTGTAAATACTAGCAAACGAAAACCTACTCACGTGGTCAAGGAGGCATTGTACAATGATTTCATGTCCAGAAGCAGCAGCCTCCATCAGCGGAGTGAAGCCAGACCCTGGCTCTCTGCAGGTGAGAAACGTGTCATTACACACCTCATGATTGAATAGTGGGACATAGATTGTTGTGGTTGTATTAATTTGACTGACGATACTCACTTCACATTGACATTGGCATTGCTATCCAGCAGGAACTTGACCATCTGCTGGTGGCCAGTGCTGGTGCAGTGGTACAGGGCTGTCCAGCCTCGAGAGTCCTTCAGCTCCAACTCAGCACCTTGCTTTTGGGAGATAAAACTAGGAAATGTTTTCATAGTGTACAATAACACCACCACCACCCATTACACTAAAATTAAACCTAAACTGAGGTTTATTTGAGGTGAAAATTAGAAAAATGTTTGATTCAGAAAAGTAAATCTGACCTGCATTAGGAAGTAGGCAATGCTTTCATTCCCACAGCTCGCTGCCAGCATAAGGGGTGTCAGACCTTTGCCAGTGGTGGCATTAACGTTCACTCCAGCCTCCAGCAAAAGATTAGCAATGTTGTCATGCCCAATATATGAGGAATACATCAGGGGAGTCCAGCCACCAATGTTCTTGCTGTCCAAGTTCAACTCCCCTCTAAAAAGACATAGCAGTACATTACTATCAATGAGTGTTGAGAAGCATCCAGTCTCTCTCTCACAAACACACACAATTGATGAGGTACTTACTTTTTAATACACTCTGATACCACATCATACTGGCCAATAGAGCAGGCGGTGTGGAGGTCGAGGGGTACATCCAATTCTTCAGGTCGTACTAAAGTGTTAATGTCCCCTAGCCACAGGGAGAGGCTGACACCAAACTGCTCCGATTCACTCGCCTCATCGCTCAACTCCGACATTCTCAACCCAGACCAGGCAAGCTCCCACTGCACCGCTGTAATCTGCACACAAGATACCCAATTTAGAAAGGATGCCATGGAGAAATGTTTTCTAGCGAGCAATCTTTGGCCTGGTCCCATACTGTATGTGTTGTAGCCAACTCTTCTGTCATTGTCATGTAGCTAGCTAAGAAAACAGGCTAAGCAAATTTGTAGCCCCTTTTTGGATGGGGCTAACAACAGCAAACTAGCTACGTTAGCTAGCTAACGTTCGTTATCTAGCCATTTTAATATAGACTCACACGCACACAGTCAAAAACTGACAGGGCTGTTGGACAGAGGAAACAACAGATATATTAAGCAATAGTTTAAGCATTTAAATTTACCGTAAAAACTAGTTATTTTGAGTTTTTCTTCAGTTGCCCAGTCTTCAAGACTTCTCTTGTTTGCTTGTGTTACAATTACATTTGCTCGGGTGACTGCCCAAAGTTGTGCAGTCAATATTTCTGGTAGTTGTAGTCATTTTTCTTTGAGAACTAAATGCTTAAAGTAAACATTTGGGTGGGTAACTTCATTTCCCATGATTCCTAGCTCCAGAAACAGTCAGGGTTTTGTGGACTCTCCCCGGTCAAGACCTTTTAAACCTCATTATGTACATCATATTTACCCCAGTCATACAGTATTTGATTGATAGAGATACACAAAATAAGTAGCAAGAGAAACTATGGCATGAAATAGTACACACTGAAGCTGCCCCATGGGCACATTTGTAACGTTGTTCTCCCTCCTGAACTCAAGACCACTGTTGCTGGACAATGCTAACCTTTCAGTTTCAATAAAGGTAGAGATGGTCGTAGATTGATGTAACTTAAATGAATTCATGCGAGATGCAGATATTTACCCAAATTGTCCATTTTATTAATCAAAAGGTTTACAATACTTAATCAAACCACAACCAATAGCATTATAATCAACCAAAACCATTCAAAAGCAAAGAACTTTAAAAATGGATTAATTTGTATTTGTCTATAGAGTAAGACTGATTTCTTGAGTAAATACTTCCCCAGAGCAAATCAGAGGAAGTTAAAGCAGAACTCTTCATTAGCAGGAGTGAAGACAAAAGTTGAGTTCTCCTGGTTCAGCACACTTGTGTTTGGAGTCTGTGCCTGTAAATTCTCTTGTTGACTCGTTGCATTGGATTTTAAGTGTAGAGTCTCTGTTTTACCTTCCGCTTTCCTGTGGAAAATAGACTTCTTAGCAGGGTCTGTCACTACTTTGACCTGAGCCGATGTCATTGCTGAAATATAAAAAGATAAATACTTAGTTGCCACATATTTCTATCTATCATCATTTGCAGTATTTCTGGTCTGACTTTAGTGTAAGCTGCATGTTTATTTTTTTCCACTTCAAGCCTGTTTAAATTTTAACTTATATGTGTCTTGCTGTATCGTTAGATATTACTTCACTGTTGGCGCTAGGAACACAAGGACTTCGATACACCTGCAATAACATCTGCTAAATATTTGTATGCGACCAATAAAATGTGATTTGTACTCATTGTACTCACTCACCAGCCTGAATCAATTTGAACTGCTTGTGCTTCTCCTCCTCCATCTTCTTCCTGTAGTCCCCAGACATGGCCCTCATCACCTGCCTCTTCTTTGCCAGGGGGGCTTTGGAGCTGCGCAGCGTCTTAAGGGCACGAGAGGCCTCCTCCTCTACAGACAGCAAAGACTCAAGATATAATCCCACATCAAACTTTTTATGCATCTCATAACAATCTACTTCTTCACTGTTGTTGTTATGAACATCTCACATTTGAATGTACTGTTTATCGTACACTTCAGAGATCAACTGGATTCTAGAGTCTAAACTACACCCACTCTGTTTTGGCGTAGCCTTCAGAGTAGCCATGCCCAGCTCCAGCTGCTCAATGCACCAGTCAAGCTCTCTTTTTAGCTGCTGTTCTGTAGTCTGAAAAATACAACCAAAAGTTGAACTGATATACACCAGCCACACTGAATCAAATATAAATACTAAATTCAAACAACACCATCACCCACCAGCATTGTGCCATCCTCCCCACGAGACCCTTCTGTGTCTGTCAAGTTCGTCATCTGTTTTTGCTGTCCTTCACTGGCTTTTTTCTTATGACCTGATTTCTTATTTTTCTTGGCTTTAGAAGATGTGGTTGGCTCAGGTGCTTTAATTACTTGTTGAGCGTTTTGGCCCTGAGGCTTTTCCTCTTTGGACTCTTTCAGGGCTACAGCCCCTGAGGGTACTGGTGTGCCAATTTCTTTCTCCATCTTCCCTGGTGTACTAACAGGGATTTGGAAGTTGAATGCAAAACCAGAATCCTGTTCTGTCGAAGAGGTGGATGTTTTTGTCAGTAATCCTGCAAACTGGTGTTTCACATCTGAGAGGGCAGTTTCTGCCCCCTGTGCTGCTGGTGCACCCTCAGGGAAGAAGTTGAAGGTGAAAGAGTTTTCACTGCGTACCCAGAGTTGTTTCTCTGTTCTGCTTTGTTGGTTCTGTTCGCCTTGGGCAGTGTCATTCACCTGAGGCTCAAAGTCTGCTCCAAAACATACAAATACAAGCACATGCAGAGACACAGTATTAAAACAGACTACAATGCATAAGAATGTAAAGGAATTTCTTGTAATGACTTGTTGTGTCCTACCTATGACCAGTGTCTTATGCTCTGTCATGATTCACTCAGTTCCAGCTATTTCCAGATGAACACTCTGAAGACACTCATATAACTTCTGTTTCAATCAAATGAGATGTAGATTGCTGCAGAAAGATTATGCCAAAGCTGAACATGACATCTGAACATGACATAAAGTGTCACTAGCGGACGATCAAAGTATTGTTTTTGCACCCTTAAGGCCCTTTCTCACCAAGTCTGTTGCGTTTTTTTTTGTACGAATTGTTGTTTATTAAGATATAGGCTAATGATATAACACGAAGCTTAGCCTATAGGTCTAGGTCTATCTAGGTCTACCTGGCTACGGCTGGTGAGTGTAGGCAATGCTCGCTGGGAAGCAGTTCCCTGCGCTTCACTCAATTTGCTTGCGTTGCCATGTCTAGACACAATTGTATATGTTACAGTTACCTAGAATCAGTTTGTCAAATAATGATGGGGTTTAAAAAATAAAAAAAACATGCACACATGCTGTTTATCATATAATTCCCTGTGCTGAGACACAAACACGATCAGTCTGTCAGACAAGTTTACCTTTGTGATAAAGATCACGTGTCCCTGATAACGATTTCTATTGGTCAACATCTTTTTTTGGAAAGCGAAAATACGCAAAAATCGAACCTGTTTCGAATAAATAATGGGCGGATTGCAGCAGGACGATATTTCACAATTGGTGTGAATGGCGTCATAAACAAGACGTGCTCGTATTTATGTTTTTAACGGACCTGGTGAGAAGAGGCCTTTATGCTCACCTTTGAAAAGATTCACAACGCTATTTCAAGCAACCAAATAAAAATGTTTGGCAGACTTTCTTCGACAGGCATGCATCACCAAACTGTATCAAATACATGTATGACTAATTCTAACTGTGGCTATGTATTTACCGGGCATGCATCAAGCATTGTGTACACGTCCATCCTTATTCCGAACCGGCAAAGTTTCCAAATACTTTTGGTTCCGCTTTTCATATTTTTGTTGTTGCCACTGTCTAGATTGAAAATTAACTAAAAAGTGTTACGTTTAATTTGTTTACCGGTATGTTATTTATCATTAAACTAGTCTCACATTTCGCTTGGATAAACTTGTTACAAATTTGATTCAATTTGTAAAGAAGACTGCGTCATTTTGGTTTGACCAATACAAAGCGTTTTGCTGATGTTTGTGGGCAGGTCTACAAATCAGACATAAAAAAGTATAAATAGAATGTGCCGTTTCCGCTTAACGAACAGTCACCGAAGCGGTTCAAGACAGCATTTGAAAAAAAATATTGAACGTCTGTTTTGGTCACAGAGGTAGCAAGCTAAGATTTTATCTAAATTAATACGGTGTGTAAATGTGTGGTGGTTCATGTCAATGTTCGTTTTGATATTATGTAGGTAGCCAAAACTATCAAGCGAGGTTTTGTTGGTAACGTTAGTTAACTACTGTAAAACAGAACTGTAGTTTGTCTAGGCAGCTAACTACAGCACCTACCTAGCATAACGTGTTTAGTCATGTTTACGATTTGCGACATACAAGCGACTCGTTTTTGATTGTGCTGTGCGTTCTACGATTTTCGCTGAGTAAGGTAACTTACTTCACCCAGGCCTTGAAGGCCATTGTGTGGCAATGGGAATATGATTCCTCGGTGTAGGCGCCATGTTACAAAATGGGCAGCTGCCGGGCATCTTTGAAGATAAACGAAACGTGTAGGTTACAAGCCGCGTAATGGTGGCTTGAAAAGCAGATTAACAGTAGTTGGTGCGCACATTCTTTTGAACTAGCGTTCAGTTTGGTTTGCCCTTAACAATCTATTAATGAGCAGTTAATTACTGATGTGGATGTTAGTTTTAGCCAACTACTCACATCTTGGTACTATGTAAAATGTCTAGTTAGAATAGTTAACGTTAGTTTCAATTGACCCGCCACCGGTTCAGATAGTTGGCGCCCTGGCTACTTCCAGTGTGTTCAACTATGTCCTGTTCCTGGCCAGCCGACTTGCCAGTTATCAAGTGGCTATCTAGTAATCCCATATTCCACACGATTACAATTATATTTTCCAAAGCTAACGTTATTAAACTACACAATGCTAATCTCGATTTGTCATTTTGGTGGTTTATTTTTATTCTATCATGGCTGCCGTTTCCTACTAGCTGCGGTAGCTAACTTGGCGTTATTATAAGGCCCGTATGACGCTAATATTAGCCTATTGACTGTAGGTGCATGCCAACTGATAACTACATTTACATTTACGTCATTTAGCTATTTACTGCAATAATCTAGAGCAACCACACTAGCCAGGTCTCAACTAGTCAATTTGCTGGCCTTCAGTAACCTTGACTAAGGATCAGTTTGCGCTTACTTTAATACTAATGCCACTCTTTTCCTTACACATTTGAATTTGATATATTTTCAGAAGTCAATTGAGTCATGGCACGTACTAAGCAGACCGCCCGTAAATCCACTGGCGGAAAAGCGCCCAGAAAACAGCTGGCCACCAAGGCTGCAAGGAAAAGCGCACCATCTACTGGCGGTGTGAAGAAGCCTCACAGATACAGGTAACACTTTTCACCTGGAAGTTCTCGATTTTCTGCCATGTTGGACTTCTGGGCAAATGTTTTGACTCGCCTGCAGATACTGATTTTAATGTGTTTTGTGTAGGCCGGGTACAGTGGCACTGAGAGAAATCCGTAGGTATCAGAAATCCACTGAGCTGCTGATCAGGAAGCTGCCCTTCCAGCGTCTGGTCCGTGAAATTGCCCAGGACTTCAAGACTGACCTCCGCTTCCAGAGTGCAGCCATTGGCGCTCTGCAGGCAAGTTAACTTTATGATTGGAACAGATTGATTTTGTTAGGTGTAGTCACATGGGTGCTGATTTTAGAATTACCAATGTTAAAGCAACATTGGACCACCCAAAGTGGTGAGCCAGAGTGGCCTTGCTTCCAACTGTGTCCCAAGTAACTGATGTAATGGTTTGCTGCTGCACTAAAAGGGATACTTCGGGAGCATGCTAGCAGATACCATAGACTTCCAGTCATTGCACTAAGGCTAGTTAGCGTTGGCTCGCAAAACTTACTTCCTTCATACTGGACAGACATAAAAATAGTCTCCACAAATTCAACTATCCCTTTAAGATGTAATTGTTACTTTCTGAGAAATGCTTGTTTTCTCCAAATACAGGAAGCCAGTGAAGCATACCTTGTTGGCCTGTTTGAGGACACCAACCTGTGTGCCATCCATGCCAAGAGGGTCACCATCATGCCCAAAGACATTCAGCTGGCCAGGCGAATCCGAGGCGAGCGTGCATAATATGAACACTTTTTGAACTCCCTCTTTGGAGGGTAACTAGGTGGGTGGGCATGGTTGGGGCTGTGTTTTCTCTGAACTATGAATTAGTATGTACTAGTTTCAATTAATTTTGTAATGTCTCATTGGTAGGATAAAGGCTTGTGATTTATAGTACAGAAGTAGCAAGTGTCTTGCCAAACATTCCTAACCTCTCAGGTTTTGAAAGTGTATTTTAGAAATGGTTGATACCTTCAGGTCATCTTGTAATGTGCATGAGTCATGTGGAGTAGAACTGTTTTTAATCTCATTATGGCCATTTGTTGTAAATAAACTTTCCACTACCTCATGTTTGGTTTATTACCCCCTCTTCTTTTATGGACATTCTGGGCTGACAGTGTATACTTTCTTGGCCTTGCGTGAGGTGAGGCATAGTAGACACTAGCCATGAGTGGCAACGTTAATTCTGTACAGTTGCATTTTCACAATTTCTTTGATAGGGAGGGATCTTTGTCTATAAAATGTAATCGCTCAGCAATTTCCTGGTTGAAATTCTACATTCGCCTAATTTCTGTTTGGGGAAAAAAAAGGTGTAGAATCATTGTACCCTCTAAACCGCTGTGATATTTTCCATTACAAAAATATTTTCAGCTGGTGTACAAAACCGAAAGTAAGACATACGATATTTGCCGTGAAGACTAGAAATCATGAAAATGGCTTAATTTCATCCCGTTGGGCCAAAGACTTGCGGCGAAGTCGTTTACAGCAAAGTGGTTTCACTTTACGCATAAACTTCATTCGATATGCTACGTAAGTTACTACAATGTCGCAAATCATGAATTACGTGCTCTAGTCATGTGACAACGAATGCCATGTTACATTATGCCTATGTTGGCGACTGCTTAATATGCAGCTGTTTTAAAGGGCAGATACACAACAAAATGGACGCCCCGCGTTTTCGGTAGAAAACTGAGGGATGGCCCTAGAAATGTAACAATTCTCAGATGAGAGCTGTGGATGCAAGGAATGACCATCCATAATATCAACATTGTTTTAACCATGAGGCTATAGTTTGTTTACCAACATGGAAAAAAAGCTTTTAGGTTCTCATGGAGTGTACCAGTTGAATTAAGTTCACGAGGCATTTACAATCAATGGATGTAATTTAAGTCTGTCAAATGTTAGTTTGAGCTTGTGTCCATTAAGCCTACGGAATTTGTCTGCATGAATTTGAGCAATAAAAGCCTCTTCAATATGTTGGGATCCGCACTATTCAGCTGTTGCAAGAGCGCTTTCGTCACTGGCTGTCCACTGGTATCAAAACGATTGACAGTTCAGTGCTCGAGTTCAACCATTATTGGGTTTAAATTTACATTTGTGAACTGCCAAATAGCGCAAATAGCTTAATAGGAGTGCAGCAGTGTGCTTCACATCAATGCGCTAAGTATCCGTATCGCCTTACCTCCAAGCGTTTTTTCAAGTTGGATAATCTTTGGATGCAGACAGTCGCACCGTCGGAAGACATACCTTGGGCTGTAGTCTACAACTGCATATTCCTGCTCTTTTCCCGCGAACCAAACTGTCAGTGACTCGCTCAGGTGGAACAAATTAAATGTGCGTATTTTTTCGATGCTGATTTAAATTCAGAAAGGATGTTTGCAAAAAATACTTCTCAATGAAAAGTAATTATCGAATAAATCTTTTTTTTCTAAAGTATAATCTGATTACAATATTTTTGCTGGTAATGTAACGGATTAGTTGCCGTTTTTGTAATCCCTTACATGTCCCCAACCCTGTCCATAGCCTACACTTTCCATTATTGGCGAGCATGCGCAAAAACCAGAGTGGGCATGTTTGACAAAACAATCAGTTGAAAATGTGATGGAAACGCTGAACTTTTTGGTATGTGGAAACTTGAACGCCAAAATGCTTTGTGCGCCACACCACACAGCATTTTACTCACAAGCCATTTTGGAAAGCCATCTGGTGGGGAAAATGAAGATTTTAGAATAGTTGCACAAATCTGTCGCCAATTGGGTGGAAATGTAAACCTAAATCGGTAGTTAGGACTAAATTAAGGCAATTTTAATTGAAGCAAAATTACTTATACAAAGCAAACATGATCAGTCAAAGAACATTTCACAACCAGAGGTTAAAACAAGTGGCTCTACTAAAGGCATTGCTTCCAATACATTAACTACAATTGCATTTCTGTGTCTGCAAAACATTCAATGTAATGCAACTTGGTTAATTTCACTCAGATTTGCTTAGTGTACATGTCATCCTGCAGTGGCTAGGTAATGGCCCCTGCCATTGTATGTCAAGTATAAACTGCATCAATGTTACCTTCACACTATTCTGACAACTGGCCAGGTTAACGTGTTGTATTTCCTATAGGGTTTTACATTTAGAAAAATAAGTGTGATGTGAACCATTTTGAGTGACGTCAAAGGATTTGTACATGGAGATAGATGCAGACCGAGTGAAAGTGGAGCCTGTATCAATATTTTCCAACAGAACAGATTGTCAATTGATCATAGTCTAAATCTTGATGGTGAAAAATTTAATGACAATTGGATTTTGGACAATAACTATTGAGCCTCTGCACTTATGGACACAGGTGGACAATAGTCAGAACATTACAATACATCTTATGAACATTGCTCTTCGGTCTGGAAGCATACACCAATTGTGCATGCCATAGACATGGCCTAATCTAGCTAAAATAAATAGCCTTAAATTATACTTTTTTTTTTAAATGGCACAATATTAGCTAGATTTGCTTTGTTCTTCATCTGAGAGTAAGCCAGGTAACTGTTCATAGAGATTCTTCTCAAGCTGTTCATCAATAACCGTCTCGCCCCTGAGTGCGCACCACAGCAAGAAGCTCACCCCTAAGAGACTGATGGGGAGGACTTTCCACCATGGCCGCTGATACTTGCTTCCCAGGGACTGGTCTACATTCCAAGTCTTGTGACTGGCTTTACTGCTAGAGAACTTGATGGGTTGACTAAACTCTTCATCATCCTCATCTGCTGGTTTCTTTGACTTAGCCAGGCAATGGGAGGTCAAGCAGAGGGTCCGTATATGGTTCAATCTCAAAAGAAAAAGAGAACAACCTTTTTAGAATCTACAAAAACACTTAAAAAGCCAAAGTGACAACTGTTACATATCAAGAAATAGAATAATACAATACTGCCACCTGTTGATGTATTTTGGAAGCTGGCCTGGGCTGTGCATTCTATCATCTTTTGGCTACAACACACAAGCTATTTAGCAATCATGTAATCTTTTTCCTTTTCATATTTGAAAGAGCTTCAGATATGCAGCTACTCATGATCACAGATCTGACCGCAGGAAATGTAAGTAACTAGCAATCCCTGTTAACTAATGCGTAAATCACTTCTAACTGAGCATATATGAGGTGCCGGAAGCTTCAATAGAACTCCCAAGTCAAATCGGAAGGTCAAATAACCAATGACAATACATTGGGAACACTCATGCGAGTGATGATTTTAAAACCTGAACCAAATGTGTACTACTTTGCTAACTTGCCTCTGTCAGGTTTGACTCATTGTCATTGTACCACTCACTGTCCATGAAAGTGAACATAAATAGCTATCTGGCTATATTTCTCATATTGTACATACCTCAGCTTTGTCTTGATACCATCAATCACAATCCCACGACACAGAGAATAGTGTGATAATCTAGATAAAACACGTCCTATTCTCGACATTTTGTAGAATGGTCATGTCATGGCAAAATCCTCAATTCGATGCAGGTCATGTAACATTTCGTCACACATATAACAATGAGACAGATATTTCACCGGATGTATAAATGTGAAGCATCCGGCTGGCGTTTCCACTCACTACCAAATATGGTGATGACTGTAACCGGCAGTGGGAGAAGATGGAGCGAGAGGGAACTGCGTTTTGTAGACTTTAACCTTAAATAAAAAATAAAATAAAAGCCGTTGTCGAGGAGAGCAAGAGCGAATTGAGTTATTGCACACGCGCACTTCACAAGGTGGGCGTTCCCTATCGGAAATATGCAAATACATTATCGCTAGCTTTTGCTTGGCCCTGCCCAACTCCCATTGGAAACGACAGGCTTTGGTCTATCTTGGGTTTAGTTAAAATACATCTTTGATTTCCTTGTGCAATGCATTGTGTCCGTCAATAAATTCGTTTGCGAGATGTTCGAGAGGAAGAGGCCTTTGAATTTTATACTATAATCCTAAATGCTAAAGATCACAAATGCAATATACTGTGCTTGCATAAAATGTTGGACAATATTGTCATCTTTTGTAATTGCAAGAGCATTCACCTTGAGACTACAAGTCCCAGCACACTTAGGAACGTAACTAATCTCAAATCACCAATCACCGAACTGAAATGACTATTTGACCAATCACAACAAGCTAAGCGACAACACTTCCTGATTCACACAACGCATGTTGGTGTTCATGCTGCTGAGGTCAACGAGAGTACAGTTATTCTGTTACAGTAAGTTTATTCTTATTAGTAAGTTATTAACATCTTTTGAATGTAACCTGCTTTAATTTTTGCTAACATGAAACAATAAAGCATGTCAAAGATGCTGAAACTAAATGGCAAGCTTATAACGTTATTGTGGTGTAATTAGCACTGTTGATAGCTAACGTTACAATAGCTAGCTAGCTAGTCAGTGTAAGTATCATAGCTAGTAATAATGAGCTAGTTTTCAAAGTAAAATTGTAGCTAAACGTCATATGAGAGTCATGACTTTTACCTTGACAGATATGTCAGGATGTCCATTGTCCAACACTGTACTGTGAAGCTAGCTAACTATGCAATTATGTTTCAGGAACAAGTTGGTTATCATGGCAAAGAGTAAATCATGTGAATCAGAACCCAAAAGAAGTGGGTCCAAAAGGAAGAAGTTGAATTCAAATGAGAGAAATGTCTGCATTGATGAAAGCAAAGTGAAAAAGAAAAGGAAAAATACTTACATTGAGGCAAGTATGGTAACAGTAATATGGTGATTTAAAAAAAAAAAAAAAAAAAAAGATTGCATAGAGTCATATGTCATGACATTTCTTGTAAGCTGAGCTCATCATGATGAAATATTAAATAAGGTCTTGCACATTCCAAGGAGGCTCCTATACCAGTCCCCACAGTGTCAAAGAATACTTCAGAGGACGTGGTGACAAATTCAAAGAAACGCAAACAACCAGCAGATGATGCACAGAAGGAAAAGAAGCAGAAGAAGAAAAACAAAACTACTGGGGTAAACTGCTATATATTCCTGCTTTATTCATTTAATTTACAGAAAAAATGTTGTATGGTGACACCTCTAGATGGGGCCGCACACACACACACACAAAGCTTTCTACACATATTTGCCCATGGAAGTGATCAGAAATATATATATATATATATATCTAGATCTATCTATCCATGGGCATATATATGTGTAGAATTATGCAATTATCTGAACACTCTGTGACTCAGTGTGCTGATGTTGTAGGTTAGACCCTATTTTACATCATCTGAGGTATTTTTGTTGTGCTCGCCATCAGTTGAGACACAGCATGCCTTTC
Organism: Salmo salar; assembly: GCF_965601325.2. Lineage (NCBI taxonomy): Eukaryota > Metazoa > Chordata > Actinopteri > Salmoniformes > Salmonidae > Salmo > Salmo salar. Next base: position 60,595,055 of record NC_138309.1, on the reverse strand, counting down.
AATACAGGGTGGTGGGTGTCATGTTTTGGCTGATAAATGTTCTAAAATGGGAATACAATTGAAACATTTTTACTTTCAAATGGTAGCACAAAGATAGTTGGAGGTCCACACATCAGAGAATGTTTATTTGAATGGGAATATCAGTTTTAAATTACACCTTCAATCTTCTTTAGGAAACCTGTTGGAATCATAGAAATAAAGATAATAGAATATACATTTCCATTTAAGTAGACATTTGACGATGGGTGGACTGGCACCCATCTTTGTGGTAGTAATTGGAAGTTCTAAATGTCCATTTATTTTATATTTCATTGATGTACTAGCTAAATTGTAGTGGTCTGAAGGGATATATCCATTCTATGAATTCTATTTCTACGATTGAAATGACACCCACCCTTATTCAAGAGTATGCTGTCTCAACCGATGGCGGACACAACAAACACCTCAGATTATCTAAAATGGGTCTAAACTATAAAATATGCAAAAATGAAGAAAATCAGAGTTGAAGCTTTTTTTAGACGTTAAAGTTTAAAATGACAATAAAGAAAAATGTTTCAAGAAAATAGTTGGACAACCCTGTTTGTAAGCTTCCATTCAGCCACAAGAGCAGTAGTGAGTTTGGGCACTGAACTCAGGCCTGGTAAGCAGTTGGCATTCCAATTCATCCCAAAGGTGTTCGATTGGTTTGAGGTCAGGGCTCTGTGCAGGCCAGTCAAGTTCTTCCACACCGATCTCAACAAACCATTTCCGTATGGACCTTGCTTTGTGCAGGGGGGCATTGTCATGCTGAAACAGGAAAGGTCCTTCCATAAACAGTTGCCACAATGTTGGAAGCACAGAATCGTGCTGCTGCTCGGCCATGGAAACACATTTCATGAAGCTCCCGACAAACATTCCTTGTGCTGACATTGCTTCCAGAGGCAGTTTGGAACTCGGTAGTGAGTGTTGCAACCGAGGACAGACGATTTTTACACGCTACGCACTTCAGCACTCGGTCCCATTCTGTGAGCGGCTGAGCCGTTGCTGCTCCTAAACGTTTCCACTTCACAATAACAGCACTTACAGTTGACCGGGGCAGCTCTGGCAGGACAAACATTTGACCAACTGATTTGTGTAAGTCAAAGGGAGTGAGGTCAGAAAGTGATTGAAATCCTGTCCAGGGCACACACATGTTGGTGAGTTTTGATTTGAAGGATGGATGGCTGGTTTGTAGAGGCAGCAGGAGCTTTGGAGAGGTTGTGTGATGGGACTGGTACTTTTAAGTATGGGACAGGGGCAGGAGCTTGCAGTGGGTAGGCCAGAGGGGCTAGCTACTCCAGCAGGAGCTGTCTAACTTGGCCCAGCTGATGTTTTCCTTGATGAAGCTCCTTAGCTTGTCCTGGAAGGTCTCCCCCAGGAAGCTGTAGACCAGGGGGTTGAGGCAGCTGTTGGAGAAGGCAGCCAGGTTGACCATGTGGGCCGTCAGAGGGTAGTCATGCCACAGCGTTCCATCCACATCGCCTCTCAGCAGGTGCACGCTGACAAACATGTTCTGCGGTAACCAGCAGGCGAAGAACACCAACACGGCCGCAGAAATCATCCTCAAAGCCTTCCGCTTCTGTGGCCGCCGCTGCAGCCCACTGTGCTCCCTTTGAGCGCTCACCAGAACCAGGGCGATCCTCCAGTAGCAGAGGCCCAGCACGCAGAAGGGCAGCAGGAAGCCCAGCGTAACCTCCAGCCACTGGATCTGGGATACGTTCGCGAAGCAGAAGTGGAGCTCCCCGGCGTGCTGCACCTGGGCCACGGTGAAGGGCAGCAGGGTGAACAGGGCGGAGGTCACCCAGATCAGGCAGCAGGTCAGACGGGCCCGGGGCATGCTCCTGCCCAGACTCATTGAGCCCGCCAGCACCACAAACCGGTCGAAGCTCATCCAGGTCAGGAAGAAGACGCTGCTGTACATGTTGACCTGCAGGAACAGGGCCATGAAGGTGCACAGGGCAGCCATGTCATAGTAGTGCTCGCTAAGGTTGAACACCTCGATCAGGGAGTCAGCCACCAGGACCAGGTCGGCAGCCGCCAGGTTGACAAAGTAAAGGTCGGGGGCGGTCATGCGGCCCTTGTGGCTCAGGTTGACGGCCAGGATGAGGACGTTCCCGATGAAGCCCACGGGGAAAAGGAAGATTGTGTAGAGGCAGGAGAGGAAGACGCTGATGGTGTAATGCTGGTGGGGGTCAGGTTCCTCTCCTGCCAGCCCAGATGAGGTGGCTGAGGAGCTATTCAACTGTTCTGTGACGTTGCTATAAATCGCAACGGGATAGTCCATGTACGTGCGCACCTCCATGTCATTGTCTGGTCTGGTGTCTGTCTGTGTCAAATGTTACAAGCTGTCATTTTGAGCCTGCAGTTGAACTCTAGCCCCAAGTTGTAATTTACAATGGGGTATCAAGGAGTTGTTGCCAGGTAAAAATCCCACATCAATAATAACCACTGCTGATAGTCTCTTTGTTTCTCACTCAAAGGTGTGTTGGCGTTTGGACACAAATAGTCACAGTGCTTTTTAGAAACACACTCTCTTGGTTCAGGTTGAAGGGTTGATGGCTCACTCACGGTGCTAGGAAGGGGATAAATAATGAAATGGGTAAAATCAAATGTTATTGGTCACATACACATATTTATCAGCTGTTATTGCGGGTGTAGTGAAATGCTTGTGCTCCTAGCTCAAACAGTGCAGTAGTATCAGTGCCCTTCAGTTGGTTTAAGTAACAACAAAAATAATTACTTAATCATTATTTATCTGAGAAGATTTGTCCTTCTTCCTTGCAGATGTGTGAACTAGCATAAATGAAAGCATGAAAATGTATGCAGTAGTAAACATTTTGGAACAAATGTAACTGGAACCGCACACTACATGTACAGTGGCTGATGAGGACATTTCTATGGCAATATCTTTACCATATAAGAGAAAGTTATTCTCGCCATGCAGCCTGAAAAAAGATACAACATCTTCTATACTAAAGACAACTTGAACAGAGTATTTTAACATGATCAGCTAAATACTTGGTATTGGCTTTCTGGCATTAGCTGAACTATGGGTTTTTTTAATATATTTTTTAAAACTATGGATTGTTGTCTCTCTTGTCCTAACTTAAGAGCTTGACTGACTCACTCTTAAGCCAGTCTGAAGCACTTGCCCTTTAGAGGGTGAGGTAAGAGGAAAAGCAAACTTACATTGTTGACTTCCTGTGTTGTTTTCATTACCAGAATGTATAGCTCATGTCGAGATCTTTCTCTGTCAGTGTAGAGGTATAACAACCATCACCAATCAATTCTCATTACCTTCCAACGACTGAGGCTGTGTAGACTTTCCTTACTGGCTCATCCCCCAAGTCATTTGACGTCACCCGCTCCTCAGCATAAGATAGAGATGTATGCAAACAGTCCTCTCTCTCTCTGCTGTTGTCCTCAGCTATAGCCGGTCTTCTCTACTGTTTTCTGTTACTTGAGACTGATTCTTAATGATTTTTTTTACACAGTTTTACTGTTTTTGCTCTATGGAAGGAATTTTTATTCAAGTATAATCATCCATGCATGAAGGGTGGATCATTATGTAGAATGTTCAAATATATAAATAAGGGAGTCACTGGGTATGGGTAACTTATGGGGAAACTGGAAACTGCCTCATATTTACACAAAACAAGATGGATGGCAGAACTGGTATGCTGTGGTGGAGAGTAGGGTATGTTGAGCCATTTTTTACATTCAACGTCAAGGGAAATGTAGTGTTATTTCTAACAAAGATATCTACATATATTTCAGGATGTTGTTTATCCCTGGAAATAAGATTTCATGATGTAAACATAACAGTTTTGAAAACATAGCTTGTCCAATAAGGGGTCTCTGTGTACGGGGTAAGTTGGGCATAGGGACAGGGTAAGTTGAGCCACCTTGGAGTAAGTGGATGGTGGTTGTCTGTGACAGTGGGTGATGGTAGTGGTAGGTCAAAGTTTAATTCATGGAATGGGGGTGTGGTATATCTTAGATCTGTATCTGAATGTAGGCATACATTTATGTTCAATATCACTTACCCTTCCATTTCTTCACCAGTTGTCTGGGACATGGATGTTATTTCGATGTGCCAATTCGTGGGCAAGTTCTCTGCATTTGAGACGAATAAGCCCATAAAACTGGTCAGTGAGATTAGATAAGACCCTGCTACTCTATCATATCCTCTTTCGCACAGGTGTAGGTGTTCTTTTTTTTGTCAATGTTCCTCTTCAGTGTCATTCAGTTAAAAATTGTATCCCTTTGCTGCTACTCGAATGTACTTTTTCCCTTCTCTCACTTCCTTAGCTGCTCTCTCAAGAACCACAAGGGGGGCTAGACTTGCTTGTTTTACGTTTGTATACGTACGGCATGATGACGGCTGCTCTGTAACCATAAAAATGCACAATATATTTTGTTGTTCATATCCATGACACATTGCAAAAATAGTGTGCATAAAACAGACAATTGTATCATTAGTATGGTGACCATTTGCTCATCTTACCCCAAGGCAAACATTTTTACTATAATTATCCCACACAGCTACAAGGATGCACTTTCATTTTTTATTTAACTAGGCAAGTCAGTTAAGAACAAGTTCTTAAGGGTTAACTGCCTTGTTCAGGGGCAGAATGACAGACTTTTAGCTTGTCAGGTCGAGGATTCGATCTAGCAACCTTTCAATTACTGGCCCAACGCTCTAACCACTATGCTACCTTGTAGCTGATAAGAGTCCCCAACTGATGTTATAAAACAATCACCTTTGGTTTAGATACAAGCATCATGAAACCCATAACACCAATTAATTTGATTTTCTGAAAATCATTTTGGACTTAACTTGCTTACCTCTATCCATGTGGTTTCTTCCTTCAGACTCCATTTTGTGTATGGCTTCCTAGAAACAAGGCATGGCTCAATTAACTCTTTGGCTCAACTTAACCCACTCTCCCCTATATAAAGTTACGCCATCACCTACTCAACACAACTTAAGGACATGTTTTCACCGTTGGAAATGTTCTTGTGAGATCTCTATTTAAATATATCTGAGTTTGTCAATCCATTTTTAGATGAGTCTCTGCCATCTATGAACAGGAAGCCCCTGGCTGCTAAGATTTGACATTTTCTTCATCACGCTACTGATTACTACCATAGGATGCTTGAACTATATCCAGTCCAAAAGAAACTTACACCAATGTTTTGGCAAGCTTCTCTTTAGTACATTCCTTTAGAAAATACAGTGCATTCGGAAAGTATTCAGACCCCTTGAGTTTTTCCACATTTTGTTATGTTACAGCCTTGTTCTATAATTGATTCAATTGTTTTTCCCCCTCAATCTACACACATTGCTCTATAATGACAAAGCAAAACCAGATTTGTATAATTTTTTTGCACATTTCTAAAAAATTGAGAAATCACATTTATATAAGATTTCAGACCCTTTACTCAGTATTTTGTTGAAGCACCTTTGGCAGCGATTACAGCCTTGAGTCTATTTGCGGAGTTTCTCCCACTCTTATCTACAGATCCTCTCAAGCTCTGACAGGTTGGATGGGGAGTGTCGCTGCACAGCTATTTTCAGGTCTCTCCAGAGATGTTTGATTGGGTTCAAGTCCGGGCTCTGGTTGGGCCACTCGAGGACATTCAGAGACTTGTCCCGAAGCCACTCCTGCGTTGTCTTGGCTGTGTGCTTAGGGTTGTTGTGCTGTTGGAAGGTGAACCTTCGCCCCAGTCTGAAGTCCTGAGCACTCTGGAGCAGGTTTTCATCAAGGACCTCTCTGTACTTTGCTCCATTCATCTTTCCCTCGATCCTGAATAGTCTCCCAGACCCTGCCGCTGAAAAACATCCCCACAGCGTGATGCTGCAATCACCATACTTCACCGTAGGGATGGTGCCAGGTTTCCTCCAGACGTGACGCTTGGCATTCAGGCCAAAGAGTTCAATCTTGGTTTCATCAGACCAGAGAATCTTGTTTCTCATGGTCAGAGTCCTTTAGGTGCCTTTTGACAAACTCCAAGCAGGCTGTCATGTGCCTTTTACTGAGGAGTGGCTTCCGTCTGGCCACTCTACTATAAAGGCCTGATTGGTGGAGTTCTGCAGAGATGGTTGTCCTTCTGGAAGGTTCTCCCATCTCCACAGAGGACCTCTGGAGCTTTGTCAGGGTGATCATCGGGTTCTTGGTCACTTCCCTGACCAAAGCCCTTCTCCCACGATTGTTCAGTTTGGCCAGGTGACCAGCTCTAGGAAGAGTCTTGGTTTAAGAATGATGGAGGCCACTGTGTTCTTGGGGACCTTCAATGCTGCAGAAATGTTTTGGTACCCTTCTCGAGATCTGTGCCTCGACACAATCCTGTCTCAGAGCTCTATGGACAATTCCTTCGACCTCATGGCTTGGTTTTTGCTTTGACATGCACTGTCAACTGTGGGACCTTCTATAGACTGGTCTGTGCCTTTGCAAATCATGTCCAATTAATTAAATCAATTTAATTTACTACAGGTGGACTCCAATCAAGTTGTAGAAACATCTCAAGGATGATCAATGGAAACAGGATGCACCTGAGCTCAATTTCGAGGCTTATACCAAAGGCTCTGAATAGTTATGTAAATCAGCTATTTCAGTTTTTTATTTCAAGTACATTTGCAAAAATGTGTAAAACCTGTTTTTGCTTTGTCATTATGGGGTTTTGTGTGTAGATTGATGACAAAAAATATATAATTTAACCAATTTTAGAATAAGGCTGTAACTTGGTAAAAGGGAAGGTCTGAAGACTTTCCAAATGCACTGTATTTCCTATGTAATGTGTTTTCCCACTATTCAGTTGTCATATTGTGGCATTGAGTTTGAATGGGTTTTTGTGTAAAACATGTTTATGCCAACACAGCCACTGTCTGTTTCTTGGAAGAGGGGTGTGTCAAATAGCAAGTCTAAGTGTAGAAACAGTAGCACATAATGTCAGTTGAATTAGTAGAAATAGTCTTGCCAATGATTGTTAATGGTTTATTTGTCATTGCACAACTTCGTTTTACACTAAGTCGTTTGCAATTTCACTATCATCATATTTGAAAAGTCACCAATGAAATGTACAGACATCGTTCGATTCACAGAAGAAAAAAAAAATCACATACTAAAGTCGGTTGGTTGGTGAAGTAACAGTACGCTGATCATACATGAAATAAGATTATAATCGTTAGGTTGAAAAAGTTACAAAAAAGTACATTGGAAAACAAAACTGAATAACACTATTTACAGTCTTCAAATTCAAGCCAAAATTATATGTAAACGATCAGCAAGTAAACTTACAGAATGTAGCCTTGCTTTTAAGTTATCTGCTGTCAGCTTCTAATATATATGAATCAACGCTTATAGGGATAGATTTGGCGGTCTTAAAAAAGGCATAATATTCCTGAATCCAGAATGTCTGAGATGGTTATTGACCTAAGGGTTATAGTCCTGAGTGTCAGTGATCTCAATATGGGGGGCCATGATCTGTCTGTGGGTCTGTCGGCCCCCCAGGCCCCGGCAGCAGTCGCGGAGCTGCCTTGTCACCTCCAGAAGGCTCTCCCTGCACGGCCTATGCAGCAGGAGCACTAACACTAGACACACACAACTCCCAGAGAACATCACAAACTCGGACACATGCATGAACGCCCTCTCGTGATAGCTGAGATCACCAGCCTGCTGCATCCCTGCCCCCCTCACCAGCACAATGCCATGGAATAGCTGACATACAAATATCACCACAGCCACGGCCAGGAAAACTGGACCTTCCTCTGATCCGGAGAGGAACCGGCTGCTGGATTTCCATTGGCGGACGCAGCCGCCTGTCAGGAGCCCCAGCAGGAGGAGGTAGGGAATTAGGAGCCCTAGACAAAGCTTCGCCATGGCATAAGACCTTCCTGCCTCAGCTGGGTCTATAATACATATGCCCTCCAAATGCAGTTCCTGGGGGGGGCCTCTGAGTTTGGCTAGCACCAAGGAGCACAGGATAGAAACCAGGACCACCAGAGCCACACAGACCCCAGGCCTCTTCAGCAGGGCGTGAGTTGGGGTGTCGAAGGTCAGGGCGTATCCCATGAACACCAGGAGCAACAGCCCGCAGAGGGATGCCATGTTGACGGTGAAGGCGAGTGCAGCACAGCCGATGTGTGTTGTCACCAGGTAGCTGGGCCGGTGTGCTACGGAAGAGAGGGAGAGGAGCAAGAGAAGGAGCTGGGAGCTGGAAAAGGCCCAGAGCAGGGAGTCCAGCCAGGCCAGGTGCCTCTGGGCTCTGTAGGACCGAATTAAGCCGTAGAGTAGAATGCATGCCGAGGCCAAGCCCAGCACGGCACAGAGGGCATAGACGTAGTTGGCCCTGGATGTCAGGTCGTTGGCTGCGATTTTGGCAATGAAGTCTGAGGTGTTCAAGGGGCTGGATGTTGAGGTGATGTTGAAGGGTTGCATGTCGGTGCTCATCTCAGTCTGGGGCAGAAAGTCTGTTTGATTTGCCTTGTGTCCAATGAGGAAAAAAGAACACATGGCAATTTAGAACAATAAGAGCGTACACAATCCAATTTTCATTGATGAGATTACACAACACTGTTCCAGTTACAACATGACCATCTAATGTTCAGTCACTGAGCATTTGCTTTGTTCCTGCAGTTACACACCAAAGACGACATTATAAACAATGCCAATACAGTCACACCAAATAAAGAGTTAATGAAACGTATAGATATGAAGAAATATCAAAACCGTTGTCGGAAGCCTTGTGTGCTTTCACAGGGTGTTACTGAATGTGTTTGGGCTGGTATCCAGAGGAGTTATAAACTCAGCAAAAAAAATAAATGTCCTCACTGTCAACAGCGTTTATTTTCAGCAAACTTAACACGTGTAAATATTTGTATGAACATAACAAGATTCAACAACTGAGACATAAACTGAACAAGTTCCACAGACATGTGACTAACAGAAGTGGAATAATGTGTCCCTGAACAAAGGTGGGGTCAAAAGTAAGTCAGTATCTGGTGTGGCCACCAGCTGCATTAAGTACTGCAGTGCATCTCCTCATGGACTGCACAAGATTTGCCAGTTCTTGCTGTGAGATGTTACCCCACTCTTCCACCAAGGCACCTGCAAGTTTCCGGACATTTCTGGGGCGAATGGCCCTAGCCCTCACCCTCCGATCCAACAGGTCCCAGACGTGCTCAATGGGATTGAGATTCGGGCTCTTCGCTGGCCGTGACAGAACACTGACATTCCTGTGTTGCAGGAAATCACGCACAGAATGAGCAGGATGGCTGGTGGCAATGTCATGCTGGAGGGTCATGTCAGGATGAGCCTGCGGGAAGGGTACCACATGAGAGAGGAGGATGTCTTCCCTGTAACACACAGCATTGAGATTGCCTGCAATGACAACAAGCTCAGTCCGATGATGCTGTGACACACCGCCCCAGACCATGACAGACCCTCCACCTCCAAATCCATCTCGCTCCAGAGTACAGGCCTCGGTGTAACGCTCATTCCTTCGGCGATAAACGCGAATCCAACCATCACCCCTGGTGAGACAAAACCGCGACTCGTCAGTGAAGAGCACTTTTTGCCAGTCCTGTCTGGTCCAGCGACGGTGGGTTTGTGCCCATAGGCCATGTTGTTGCCAGTGATGTCTGGTGAGGACCTGCCTTACAACAGGCCTACAAGCCCTCAGTCCAGCCTCTCTCAGCCTATTGCAGACTGTCTGAGCACTGATGGAGGGATTGTGCGTTCCTGGTGTAACTCGGGCAGTTGTTGTTGCCTTCCTGTACCTGTCCCGCAGGAGTGATGTTCGGATGTACCGATCCTGTGCGGGTGTTGTTACACGTGGTCTGCCACTGCGAGGACGATCAGCTGTCCGTCCTGTCTCCCTGTAGCGCTGTCTTAGGAGTCTCACAGTCCGGACATGGCAATTTATTGCCCTGGCCACATCTGCAGTCCTCATGCCTCCTTGCAGCATGCCTAAGGCATGTTCACGCAGATGAGCAGGGACCCTGGGCATCTTTCTTTTGGTGTTTTTCAGAGTCTGTAGAAAGGCCTCTTTAGTGTCCTAAGTTTTCATAACTGTGACCTTAATTGCCTACCGTCTGTAAGCTGTTAGTGTCTTAACGACCGTTCCACAGGTGCATGTTCATTAATTGTTTATGGTTCATTGAAAAGGTATGGGAAACGGTGTTTAAACCCTTTACAATGAAGATCTGTGAAGTTATTTGGATTTTTACCAATTATCTTTGAAAGACAGGGTCCTGAAAAAGGGACATTTCTTTTTTTGCTGAGTTTATTACAAAGTCGGTTCAATGCTTTAACCAGCAACAGTGCCTTCCGAAAGTATTCATACCCATGGACTTATTCAACATTTTGTTGTGTTACAGCCTGAATTAAACATTTTTATGAAAGTTTTTTTTTTTCACACCCATTTTTTTTTTTCACACCCATATCATTTTAGATTACTTAAGATTTGAGCAGATTTATTTTTTTGAATACCTCACAAATGATCGGAATGACAGCCTACTTTGACACTGGGAATCTGAGATCAAGAAAAAAAACTTCAATACATCAATAGCCTAGACCTAGGTGTGTAAAAAAAGATTTCCAGTTTCACTGACTCACCCAACGATGCGCATCTCACTCACCGGCGATGGCTGAAGCCTCTCTCGTTTTACTTTGTAAATCAATGCCGTTGAAATATTGCAAAAGGCCTGTTTTGTTTGAATGCTGCTCACTGACCGATTTGCCGCACGTTCCCAACTGTAGGCATGCCTTTTGAGTGGGCTACTCACAATACACAGCTAGGCAATACATTATTATTATTATTATTATTTTAAAGCTATTTATCCTCTGTGGCTTAATTATAGACTTTATTTCTGAACAGACAGAAGTAATTCTAAATAACTTTGGCAAATGTATTTCAGTTTATATGGGGTGTTATGTCACCTCTAGCATCGTTGCCGTGGCTATGATTCTATTATGAAATAAATTATGAAATGCAACACTGGAGAGAAGAGAGTTGCAGCCTCATGTCTGTCAGAGAGCGGGAGAGAGATCATATAAGTTAATGTCATTCTAGTTCTGAGAGATACAGAGGCGCTTCTCTCTCACCACAGCAATGGCCATGCGACGGTCTATAGGCTGCGATGTTGCATAAACCCAGGCCGGTCCAAGTCAATTCTGAAAATATCAGGCACGTTTTCACATTAAGTTATTTGGGTAGTAGGAGAATTGCAGAGGCAACTTGAATTACCTCTGATTGCTTTAATTTTAACGTTTACATTGCAAACTGTGAAAATGAATTTTTCATGCCAAGAAAGGTACCGGATCCTGGCAAATGGGTTCCCAGAACGAAACAGTCCAAAACTGAGTGGTGCAGGATCTGGCTCAAATTAAACGCAGGTTGTGTTGGATTTGCCCCAAACATAACACTTTGTATTCAGGACATAAAGTTAATTTCTTTGCCACATTTTTGGGAGTTTTACTTTAGTGTCTTATTGCAAACAGGATGCATGTTTTGAAATATTTGTATTCTGTACAGGCTTCCATCTTTTCACTCTGTCATTTAGGTTAGTATTGTGGAGTAACTACAATGTTGTTGATCCACCATCAGCTTTCTCCTATCACAGTCATTCAACTCTGTAATTGTTTTAAAGTCACCATTGGCCTCATGGTGAAATCCCTAAGCGGTTTCCTTCCTCTCCGGAAACTGAGTTAGGAAGGACGCTTATATCTTTGTAGTGACTATTGATATACCAATAGGCGCCCTTCTTTGCAAGGCATTAGAAAACCTCCCTGGTCTTTGCGGTTGATTCTGTTGTCGAATTTCACTGCTTGACTGAGGGACCTTACAGATAATTGTATTTGTGGGGTACAAAGATGAGGTAGTTATTCAAAAATCATGTTAAGCACAGTTTTTGCACAAAGAGTCCATGCAACTTACATGACTTGTTCTACAAATTTTTACTCCTGAACTAATTTAGGCTTGCAATAACAAAGGGGTTGAATACTTTTTTACTCAACACATTTTAGCTTTTTATTTTTAATTAATTTATAAAAAGGACTAAAAACATAATTCCACTTTTACATTTATGGGGTATTGTGTGTAAGCCAGTGACACAAAATCTCAATTTAATCCATTTTACTGCACCTGCTTTCCCCAAAAGAGCATCACACTAAGATGGATGTTACCATGTCATTCAGTTTTGCAGAAATTGCTAATTTTACCAACATATAAAAACTACACACTGCCAGCTCTGTGTTGGCTCTCTCAGCAGGGTAGAGAACCTCCTAGTCCCTTATTTCTCATAGACAATATCTAAGAAAACGTTGGTTTGTGGACTATCACCACATAGACCTCCCCATACCCTGCTTTGAGTAGGAAGGAACTCACTGCACACAAAGCAACAAATGTTTCCGCTTACCATTTTCACTTTCGGCTGGAGTCTTCTGTTTATTTTCACTAACTCTGTCTGCCAAGGCGATCTAAAGTCTCATTCTCTTGGATTGATGCATGTTGCGTGGATATAGGCGAGCAGAGCAAGTCATCAAGTTTCAGTGGAGAGGTTGTTGTATTTTTATTGGCTACACCCAGCCAGCATATTCTGAGAATGACTTGGTGGCCACGTGATCTAAATCTTTTCCTCCCACACTTGTTTTTTTTTTATGACTATAGAAACCCACAAGAAACATGTCCCTTGTTTGAGTTTGTCTGAGAAGGTGTCTGTGTTTTTCATATGAATTACACTTTTCTTTTTTGGAAGTAATGGGGTTTACTTTTCCAAGAAACTAAATCCAAAATGCTAAATCTTTTCAATTCATCAATCTTCTCTTGTACAAAGACACATGTACCCTTTGCCTCTCGACGCAAGATCCTCTTTTTCCTAATGTGTTTCAGTGAAACGCAATGGCTTTAAAAAAAATAAACATCTGTGGAGCAGTTCAGTTGACTTATTTTCACAGTGGAAAATTCTCTGAGCATCAATGGAACTATTTTCACTGGACTTATTTCAAACTGTGTACGTCAGATTCACCCCTGTAAATACACAGAAATGGAAAATGCCTGAAGGGTGTCTCTGGTCTCGCGGTAGCTTGAATCGACACTCTGCTCTCTTACCTTCTCTTCTGCTCTCTCCCTATTTGCTCCTTTTAGTTCTAACAGCTTGAAATGTTCTTACCCCTTAGTCTTTTAAAGTGGCTCAATATACTTTCACCGTACTATGATCTTCATTTCAGTAATGAGACGGCTGAAGTTGCACGGACTCTTTTTAATTGAAAAGTCATGTGTAACATTTGGCATGTGATGGAAGGCTGTTTATTTTCACTTTGCTAGAGACAGGATGTTGGAAGGCGCTCTTCTGATTTAACCTGAGGTGCGGTTGACCATATTGAACTTCAGAATGTGTCTCTCGCTGGCCTCACTTTGCTGTAGATGCAGGAAATGGCCCTTGAACAGCCAAGGGACAGGAAGTAGCCTCAGCCCAGCTGGAGGCAAGACACCCCTCACTTATGTTTTACCTCCATCCCTTAGCAGAATGAGATATGAAATGAATCTGATATGTAGTTAAGTCCAATAAAAGTATAAAAAAATAAATCTTATTCAGTACATTGTGGAGATAATTAATGACAGTGTGATTTAAAAAAAATAAATCCCTGGTTTTGTTGAGCAGAGTCCCGAGCCAATCATAGTCCCAGCTGCAGCAGAAGATGAGGAGGAAGATAAAGTGATGGAGGGAGAGGAGGACTTGAGTCCAGAGGAGAGACGAGTCCTCGAGAGGAAAATGAAGAAGATTCTGAAAAAGGAGCAAAAGGATCAACTTAAAGCTGAAGGGAAGACAGAAGACAAAGATGAGGCCTCCAAACCCATTGCTCCCCAACAGGCGCTAGACTACCTTACCTGGTAAGTGAGGAGAGTGCACCATATGAATCACACCCACACACTGCGACTTCAAGTAAAACGGATATCTTCTGTTTATTGCACTCTTCACTGCTGATGTTGCTGTATGTTGGACATAAATGTCCCCAAACACATTCCAAATTGAGTACTACTGTGCAATCAAATTTGCTACAGTACTGGATGATCACAGTAAAATGTAGCTTGTTAGCAACCTTAAATACAGCATGGTGTTTGTTGGAGGTGATCTATTATCTATTTTGTCTTTCTCCATCTTTGCAGTTGGGCTGAGAACCGTAAGGAGTGGAAGTTCCAGAAGACCAGGCAGACGTGGTTACTACAGCACATGTTTGACTCAGAGAAGGTAAACTGTCCTAAGACCTGAGTGGAAACCCTTTTCATCCATCTAATCAGATATTGATTGTGCTTTTTACAAACACTTTTCTTGCATGTAGTCAAACCTAAACCCCCAAAGAGCAATCTTAGGGCTCCCCCTGTTGGGAGAGGTTGCTCATCTGTGTTGAGTGTCTCCTTTCAACTGCCAAGTAACAGACATGACTTTCTGTGCAAATATGTTATGACACCCTTACCTGTATCTCACCTGAAATAGAACGTATAGCCTTTATAATATACTAATTAGGTAGTTATTTCTTTTAAAATCCTAAGAAGTCAATGAGGCCGTAACTTTTCTTACATAAGGACAAAATCACGTTCTCTGTCTCCACAGATCCCAGATGAGAACTTCTCTGTGCTTCTGTCTTACCTGGAGGGGCTGCGTGGGGGGGCCAGGGACACCACCGTGCAGAAGGCTGAGACATTGGTGCGGGAGGGGGAACAGGACACAGATGCCCAGCAGAGGATACAAAGAGCTAGGGAAATCATCCAGCTGCTTTCCTGACAAACCACTACCATTATTCTAGATGATCAATCAAATACCACCACAGCCCCACCACCACACTCAAAGGGAATATTCAGTTCACTAGAATCTTATCTGCTGGTTCCTCAATTAATGCAGTGTGTGGTATATTCACTGTGTATACAAAATTAAATGGCAAGCATCCATGGTTGCTGGGATTTTGATACCAATGAATTCCATATTATGTTCACACATCTGTTAAGTATTGTGATGCTGTACGTTTTGTTATGACATGATGTAATGTGAATAGATCCATGGTTTCATGTAATCAAACTTGTCATTTGCCAGTAGATGAGTCATTTAAAGCTGCAATATGTAACTTTTTGGGCAACGCTGCCAAATTCACATAGAAATGTGAGTTATAGATCTGTTATTTGCAATGAAAGCAAGTCTAAGAAGCAGTAGATCTGTTCTATGTGCGCTATGCTTCCTGTGCTTAAGTTTCGGTTTTTACTTTCAGTTTTGTACACCAGCTGAAAATACAATATTTTGGGTTATGGAAAATGTTTCACAGCAGTTTAGATGGTACAATGATTCTCTACACTATACTTGCTTGTTTGGTCACATAAACTGAAATCAGGAAAACTATTTGAATTTTAGTAACCAGGAACTTGTGCATAGTGCCTCTTTAACCCTTCACAGTACTCTATTCTAAAGCAGATTGTTAATTTTGCTGGGGGAAGATGGGCCGTTTGTGCTTCATCTGTATCCTCAATGTGAGGTAGCCTTTTTAACAGTTTGTCTGGCTATATACAGAATATATATTGGAATTCCCCCCCACAAAAATAATAAATGAGTATGAAGTATAAAAAAAATTCTGTAACAAGAGTAACACATTTTATTCAAAGTCTTGCACACTAGACTGCTATCAAGCCAATGTTTCACTGTTGCAGTACAACCAATGCAACTTTTGGGAAACTGAAGTGAGTTCTTCAAGACTACTTCTTGAGTATGCAGTTTGCCCCGCCTGTGTTTTGGCCAATGGCTAATAAATTCAGCTGTGACTGCGATCAATGCCAAGCAGAGACCAGGGCCTGGTCCAGCATCAACCATCAACCAAATCTACCATAGATTTGCACCCATTTTCCATACCCCACCCTACCATGAGACATCCATGTCTTCATCACTGGAAAATATAAATGGTTAAGTTTTGACAACCTTACAAACAGGGTTGTCAAACTATTTTATAAAAAGCTGTTTAATGATAAAAAAGCGTAAACTCAAATTTGTTTCATTGTCGCATAGTTGTAGTTTAGACCCTTCTGTGTATAAAGTTGATGCGGGAAGGCAAAAAATGATCTAACGATGCACTTAGTTATTTAGAAAACTGCCTCAGACCAGCTATCGTTTTCAAATGCAACTTTATGAACAAGTTCTCTGAGGCAGGCATTAGATTACAACTTTTGACCATCACTCTCTGCCATCAGGTGAGTATGAATTAATTATCAGCAATTGTCTATATGGTGTAGCTAGCTATAGCTGGTCCTTCCCTCCACCAAATAATGGCAGAGATAGGAATTAAGATTAATCGTTCAATTGTTCAATCATTCTCAATGGTAATGTGATTATAAACTGGGTGGTTTGAGCCCTGAAAGCTGATTGGCTGATTATAAACTGGTTACCAACATATCAGACTGTATACCACGGTGTGACAAAACATTTATTTTTACTGCTCTAATTAGGTTGGTAACCAGTTTATAATAGCAGTAAGGCACCTCGTGGGTTTGTGATATATGGCCAATATGCCACGGCTAAGGGCTATGTCCAGGCACTCTTCGTTGTGCCGTGCTTATGAACAGCCCATAGCTGTGGTATATTGACCATATACCACACCCCCTCGGGCCTTATTGCTTAAGTATACTCTGTATCTGTAGAGACATTGGTGGGTGTACTGCGTATGCCTGTGAATGGCCACCACTACACATGCACCACTTGGTTATTGAAGCTGGCAGTGACACTGCTGCCCTTCCTTGCATGGTATGGCTCTTTCCCCTTTCATTCCTTCTTCCCACCCTGCCTCCTTACACCCAGCTTTAAGCATTTCATCCCTCGTTCCCTTCCTCCACACAACTTTAAGCGTCAACCTCTCTTTCCTTCTATCCCTCCCTCAAGCGCTCCCCTGCCCCATAATCGGAAACATTCCCTTTAATGGATATTTTTTTTTTTTACCATTCCTCTCCCTTAGTTTAATCTGGCTTGTTGTATAATAACATATTTCCATCTTCATTCATCTTCATTCCATAGAGACGCTGGATGCATAGTTACAGTCTCTTACAATCACTCACATGTTCAGTAGAGAAACACATCAGCCCATGGCCCGGTTTCCCAAAAGCATCTTAAGGCTAAGTTAATCATCAGAACCTTCGTAGGAGCATCGTTAAATCTCAAATCAAAAATCTAATATCATTTTATTGGTTGCATACACGTGTTTAGCAGATGTTATTGCGGGTGTAGCGAAATGATTGTGTTCCTAGCTCCAACAGTGCAGTAATATCAAAAAATACACACAAATCTAAAAGTAAAATAATGGAATAAAGAAATACAGAAATATTAGGATGGCAATGTCGGAGTCCAGAGTATGTATGTATGTATATATAGTACCAGTCAAAAGTTGACACACCTACTCATTCAAGAGTTTTTTAAAGATTTACTATTTTCTACATTGTAGAATAATAGTGAAGACATCAAAACTATGTAATAACACATGGAATCATGTAGTAACCAAAAGTGTTAAACAAATCAAAATATATTTAATATTTTAGATTCTTCAAAGTAGCCACCCTTTGCCTTGTTGACAGCTTTGCACATTCTTGGCATTCTCTCAACCAACTTCACCTGGAATGCTTTTCCAACAGTCTTGATGGAGTTCCCACATATGCTGAGCACTTGTTGGCTGCTTTTCCTTCACTCTGCAATCCAACTCATCCCAAACCATCTGTAGCTGCAGCTGTATTCATCAACCTGGCCAAGGCTTTCGACTCTGTCAATCACCACATTCTTATCGGCAGACTCAACAGCCTTGGTTTCTCAAATGACTGCCTGGCCTGGTTCACCAACTACTTCTCAGACAGAGTTCAGTGTGTCAAATCAGAGGGCCTGTTGTCCAGACCTCTGGCAGTCTCTATAGGGGTGCCACAGGGTTCAATTCTTGGGCCAACTAATTTCTCTGTATACATCAATGATGTCGCTCTTGCTGCTGCTGGTTCTCTGATCCACCTCTATGCAGACGACACCATTCTGCATACTTCTGGCCCTTCTTTGGACACTGTGTTAACTAACCTCCAGACGAGCTTCAATGCCATACAACTCTCCTTCCGTGGCCTCCAACTACTCTTAAATGCAAGTAAAACTAAATGCATGCTCGTCAACCGATCGCTGCCTGCACCTGCCCGCCCGTCCAGCATCACTACTCTGGACGGTTCTGACTTAGAATATGTGGAAAACTACAAATACCTAGGTGTCTGGTTAGACTGTAAACTCTCCTTCCAGACTCACATTAAGCATCTCCCATCCAAAATGAAATCTAGAATCGGCCTCCTATTACGTAACAAAGCATCCTTCACTCATGCTGCCAAACATATCCTCGTAAAACTGACTATCCTGCTGATCCTTGACTTCGGCGATGTCATTTACAAAATAGCCTCCAACACTCTACTCAACAAATTGGATGCAGTCTATCACAGTGCCATCCGTTTTGTCACCAAAGCCCCATATACTACCCACCACTGCGACCTGTATGCTCTCGTTGGCTGGCCCTCACTTCATATTCGTCGCCAAACCCACTGGCTCCAGGTCATCTATACGTTTTTCCTAGGTAAAGCCCCGCCTTATCTCAGCTCACTGGTCACCATAGCAGCACCCACCCGTAGCACGCACTCCAACAGGTATATTTCACTGGTCACCCCCAAAGCCAATTCCTTTTTTGGCCGCCTTTCCTTCCAGTTGTCTGCTGCCAATGACTGGAACGAATTGCAACAACAACAAACAAACAAACAAAAAAATCACTGAAGCTGGAGACCCATATCTCCCTCACTAACTTTAAGCACCAGCTGTCAGAGCAGCTCATAGATCACTGCACCTGTACATAGCCCATCTGTAAATAGCCCATCCAACTACCTCATCCCCATACTGTTATGAATTGTTTTGCTCCTTTGCACCCCAGTATCTCTACTTGCACATTCATCTTTTGCACATCTATCACTCCAGTGTTTAATTGCTAATTTGTAATTATTTCGCCACTATGGCCTATTTATTGCCTTACCTCCCTTATCTTACCTCATTTGCACACACTGTATATAGACTTTTTTTCCCTCTATTTTGTTATTGACTGTATGTTTGTTTATTCCATGTGTAACTCTGTGTTGTTGTTTGTGTCGCACTGCTTTGCTTTATCTTGGCCAGGTCGCAGTTGTAAATGAGAACTTGTTCTCAACTAGCCTACCTGGTTAAATAAAGGTTAAATAAAATAAAAAAATTGCTCAAGGCTGTAACTTTTTATTTTCTTAAAAAATGTATTTTCTGGATCAAACAATTTACATCTTCAGTGTCCTTCCTTTGATAGCAGAGGTGTGATTTCTGTCTAGACAGACAATGGAGTTGAAAAAATATATTCTAAGAATGTAGCTATGCCATTGGGGAGTACAGGTACGCCTCACAGTCAAGAAAACATGGTTGATTCTCTAAAATTGTATTTAGAATAAACACTTTCTTTTTTAACTTTAATTCTCTAATATGGAACTGCCATGTTTATTGTGTGACATCTGCCTTCTCTGCTGTTCAGTTAGTGGTCTGCAATATTTTGTGTAAATGTCTGGAATCCTCAGAGTAGGTCTACGATGAGGCCGTTGTCCCCCCTCAGGTGCTGATTTTGCACAGTCACACTCACTGGAATCTTCTCCTTAGCTGTCCGTAATGGGAGGGAAGGGTGCAAACATGTTAACATTGTACGGACTAATGCAATCGTAACTTACAAAGGGATTCCTTTCCTACATCTATTCATGGAGAAGTATGGACTAGTACATGAAGAATAATGCTCACACTCACCTGCCTTTGAATCATGGGGAATGTTATGTTGAGTGAGGAGAGCTTGCAATCTCTCAATCTCTTCCCTTTGTTTACGGACGTCCTGCATAAAACAAGCATCCGTAGAAATGTAAACAAATACAACTTCACAATGACATTTCATGTATATGGATAGCTAAACTAGAGCGTTAGCTGAAAGCTCTAAATGTCAGGGCTTCCATTACTACTCATGGTCGCGAATGGTTTTGGATTCTCTCCAGTGAACTTACCTGATTGCATTTCTGCAAGGAATCATGTGTCTTTGAGGTAGTTGTGATATCCGGCCTCTCCTTTGCCTTCTGGCTCTTTAGGAAACCAGCATCCTCAAAAATATCCCTCAGTAGATTATTGTAGCCCTGTAATACACATATACACGTTAAAAGACTTCTTAAGCGCTTTCCAGACAAGAAGTGAAACTCCGGAGTGGATATCGCATATATCATTGAAAATGAATAGGCCACCCCGCCTGCCGCTTTGTCTGCGAGCACCTTTAAACTCCTATGTAGTCCTACACTCATATAAGTGCTATGAAAGGGCAATGTCAACACCTATGTTAGTATGTAAAGTCGTACCTGCTCAGTAATGAGGTTCTCATAGCGGGCCTGTTCGACTTCATCCCATTCCATCTGCAGCTTGTCACTCAGAGTTGGGTACACTTGATGAGAGGACACACGTGTGTCTCAGAATGTAAACAAGCACCATCTTAAAATGTTAATAATTAAAAAAATGTTTTTTAAAGAGTCCCTGCTTTTGCTCGTCTTACCTAAGAGAGAATGTGGGTGGCATACAAGTGGGGTCTCAAAGCTTAGAGAATACACACAGGTAGTGGGCTCTGACACTTGAGCCAACTTGCTACTTCCACCGCAGGTCAGAATGACCTAGT
Source organism: Salmo salar (assembly GCF_965601325.2). Taxonomy (NCBI): domain Eukaryota; kingdom Metazoa; phylum Chordata; class Actinopteri; order Salmoniformes; family Salmonidae; genus Salmo; species Salmo salar. Next base: position 60,574,287 of record NC_138309.1, on the reverse strand, counting down.
GAAACGAGAGAATTTGTTTTTCACAAAGAACAGTAACCTCAACATTCAACTCTGCGATGTCTTTAGGCCTTTCACAAAGCTCGCTGACCGGGTTTGCACGTTATACTCACAAACGCTCGCCAATCCTGCTTTGTCAATTGGCCTCTGGAAGGAATGAGCACAAGCAATTTATTACCTTTGTTTGCCTATTTTTATTCCCACAGGCATCTCCCTCTCTCATCCACATGGCCAAAAAGGTGTTGTTCACAATCTCCCACTCCTGCCAGATTCTGTTGGAAAGACAAAGGGTGTAAACTGATGAATGGAAATAATGTATTCACAGGATAACATGCTTCAATGAATCTGATTCACCTGATAGGATGAGTGCAGTTTGAAATTGTGTTGTGGAGGATCCACTCACCCCAGTATGCCACTGTAAGCGTTCCACCTGAATGACTGCTCATGCTGGGTGATGTTGTGGAATGGACAGAATTCATATTTATACCTAAACAAAATAACAACACAATGATGTATTCTCAAATATACCTATTTTCTACACATGTCATCTTGCAGCCTTGACTAGCGGTGAACCAACCAATTGGAAAACTGGTACAGAAATCAAAGATGAGTCCTAAACAGTTTGATCGAAACTTTGCCATAATGTTCACCGCAGCAATTAGGTGTTGATTTTGTAGGCGCTCAGTTTCCCAGTACTTACGTGGACTCTATGTAACTGAAGCACTTTCCTGCTAGTCGGTGGAGATGTGCTGGTCCTATAAGAAAGGATTAGCAATGTTATGAAAAGAGCACAAGTAAAAAACAGGGCTGTATGGTCATACTGAATACAGTGCTAGGTATGGTCATACTGAATGCAGTGCTAGGTATGGTCATACTGAATACAGTGCTAGGTATGGTCATACTGAATACAGTGCTAGGTATGGTCATACTGAATACAGTGCTAGGTATGGTCATACTGAATACAGTGCTAGGTATGGTCATACTGAATGCAGTGCTAGGTATGGTCATACTGAATACAGTGCTAGGTATGGTCATACTGAATACAGTGCTAGGTATGGTCATACTGAATACAGTGCTCGGTATGGTCATACTGAATACAGTGCTCGGTATGGTCATACTGAATGCAGTGCTAGGTATGGTCATACTGAATGCAGTGCTAGGTATGGTCATACTGAATACAGTGCTAGGTATGGTCATACTGAATACAGTGCTAGGTATGGTCATACTGAATACAGTGCTAGGTATGGTCATACTGAATACAGTGCTAGGTATGGTCAGTTTAGACAGACAAGTAACTGCCAAAATAAAGGAAACACTTGAGTAAATGAGGGATAGGAAGTATATTGAAAGATGATGCTTCCACACAGGTGTGGTTCCTGAGTATATTAAGCAATTAACATCCCATCATGCATAGGGTCATGTATAAAAATGCACAGTTGCCCATTATTTTGGCTACCATGGCTAGAAGATAAGATCTCAGTGACTTTGAAAGAGGGGTCTCAAAGGAGCATAGGGGGTTTAAAGTGTGTGTGTGTGTTTGTGGCTCAGTCATCAGATCTCAACCCAACTGAACCCTTATGGGAGATTCTGGGATGGCGACAGACAGCGTTTTTCAACACCATCAACAAAACACCAAATGATGGAATTTCTTGTGGAATAATGGCGTGCATCCCCTCCAATAGAGTTCCAGACAGTTGTAAAATCTATGCCAAGGCGCATTGAAACTGTTTTGGCGGCTCGTGGTGGCCCAACGCCCTATTATGACACTTTATGTTGGTGTTTCTTTTATTTTGTCACCTGTATATTCTTGATTAATCACATGATCTGCCAGTGTTGACAGAATTAGATAATTACTTGCAAACACCATCTCCTTTGCTTTCACAAATGTAAACCAGTTGGTGACGTATTGTGATTTCATTTACCTCTGTATTAGGGGATTCTTTTTCCAATTGTTTCAATCCTTTGATTACTGAGCAACAACGAAAAAGGGACCAGACTACTGCGGTACCTTCCCACTGCTGGTGAAAGTAGCAATCTGTACTGCTATACCTATACAATACCTTATTGCAGTCTGCAGACCATAATGTAGTTTTAACCCAGTAAGTAATACGTATTCTTATTACCTGACACTGGGCCTGGAGTCACCTTGGGCTGGAGTCTACTTCCTTGGGCCAAAAAGGGATTGTTGAGCCTAGAGAAATAGGAGGGAACCACATTACACTGACTGAATTAGTATATTTTATACATTTAACTTTTGAAACATATATAAATGCAATTATAGAATATCATAAGGACTTACCCAAATGTATTTGGTTCCTCAACAATCTTCATTTTACCAGCAAATGAATAGGGGCCTAAAATAGGAATTTTAACAAGAATAAACCATCTGCATCCACACTAAAATTAGAAACATTTGAAGAAGACTGAAGAGAACTTAGAAGCTATTGTGCAATCCTTTCAAGCACACTTTGTGGGATGGTCCTCCCTCTAACATTCTGAGCAAGAATTTAAATAATAAAAATGAGTTGCTCCTACAATCAATTACAAACTGAGCATGTTGCCTCAATCTACCGCAAGGCTTTTTTTAAGAAGATCAATGAACCGATCACTTAATGTATATGGAATTCAAAGCAACCTAGCGTTGCCCTTGAGAAACTAATGATGTCAAAATATAAAGGAGGCATGGTACTTCCAAATATTAAAACATATTACAAGATAAACCGTATACTGGCTCTACCCACCAAAATAACCCCGTTGGTTAGCAATTGAAGAAATATCCCACCCCATGCCACTTAGATTGATAGCATAGGGAATACTTCCCAAATATCTAAAAGGCCATCCAAAAAGATCTGCTTCTTGGAATGTTCTTAAAATAGTTGGAAATAAATACGCAGTTTCCATATGTACCTCTCTCCAAGCAACCATCTGGAGCAATCCACACATATTAATCAATCAATCACAGACCAGTATTGTGGAGAGATTAGCTACAGATGGGAGTTTGGATAGTGGAGGATTTGTATAAAGATGGTAAAACTATGGATCTGAATGAACTGAAGGAAAAGGACGGCTCTATCAACCATTTTACAATCATTCAGATTGTTCAGGCAGTCAAGTCGGCATAAATAACCATTTAAATATAAACATGAGTTTAAAGAATTGGAAAGTTTCATAAAGGATGTCCATTCCAAAAACCACCTGGCATCAAGTGTATAAATTCTTAAACGAAAAACAAGGGCACTACACACTTCCCTTAAGAGAGAAATGGGGTAAAAATGTGAATATATCATATACAAGTAACTGAATGGGAAAAGGTATGGAAAAACAGTTTTAAACCGTGCAGAATCTAAAACACAAATGGTTCAGTATAATATAATTAATAGAACCTACTGGACTCAAAACATACACATGGCAAAAATGACAACCAACAGCAAATGTTGAAGATGTATATCAGATGATGTTGGTCAAGTGTCTTAAACTGGAAGCATATTGGAAAATAATATTCTCTCTATTTCTAGGAGCAATAGAAAAACAGACTACACACAAATGCAGCCTTTATCTCGCTGGGAAAATACGCCAAATGCTTCCATGCTTAGGACACTAACTCTCATAGCTAAAAGGGAAATTTAAAGCATTGGAAAAAAGAGGAGCCGCCCTCATTTGCAGAATGGCTCCAGCTGTCAATGAATAGCCAACTGTAACATTTTTGAAAACTATTGCAAATGGACATGGAAAGTCATATGAATACGAACAAATATGGGCTAAGTTTGAAGATACTGTCTTGAAGTGATTGAAAACGGGGAAATGTATGTAATTTATAATTAACACTAGTGTGTATTGATGCTAATACGTAATTTGACACAAATCATGCTCATAATGTGAAATTGCTCAAATTCTAATAGTTTGCCTAATTTCAGTTTGTGTACAATTGTATTATCTAAACCGTTGTGAAATATATTTTCAATAACCAAAAATATTGTGTTTTCAGCTGTTTGAAGCTGGTGTACAAAACCGAAAGTAAAGGATGCAAAAACAAAACTTGGCACATATAGAACATAAATGGCACATATAGAACATACCTACCGCTTCATATCTATTCTCAATGACATTGACAGATCTATAACTCACATTGCTATGTTCATAGACATATTGCAGCTTTAATTAAAAAAGAAACATTTGAGCGACATCATTTGTCAGCAGGGTTAATCTTGAATATACAAGAAAATACACATAAAATAAAATCCAGAGCCACATAACATCAAAATATATACAGTATCAGTCAACAGTTTGGACACACCTACTCATTCCAGGGTTTCTATTTATTTGTACTATTTTCTACATTGTAGAATAGTTAAGACATCAAAACGATCAAATAACACATATGGAACCATGTAGTAAACAAACAAAAAAAGTGTTAAATCTAAATATATTTTATATTTCAGATTCTTCAAAGTAGGCACACTCTTGGCATTTTCTCAACCAGCTTCATGAGGAATGTTTTTTCCAACAGTCTTGAATGAGTTCCCATATATGCTGAGAACTTGTTGGCTGCTTTTCCTTCCCTCTGCGGTCCAACTCATCCCAAACCATCTCAATTGGGTTGAGGTCTGGTGATTGTGGAGGCCAGGTCATCGGATGCAGCACTTCATCAATCATGATTCCATGTGTTATTTCATAGTTGATGTCTTCACTATTATTCTAGTAAATAGTAAAAATAAAGAAAAACCCTTGAATGAATAGGTGTGTGCAAACTTTTGACTGGTACTGTATATATTTAACTGCTCTATATTTTGGTTACAATGTTTGAGTTCGCAATCCGCTCCTCTAAAACCTAACCCGGAAGAACCCTTGAAACGACAGATGCTGTTTTGTTTGAGTACATGAATTAAGTGAAAAATACTTACTCAGCAGGGTAAGACATAGCAGACATATCCATAGTAAATGTAGTATTCTAGTCGATGTATAATACATGATTAGTGGACTTTTATTTACTTTGCTAGCTATACAATCCGTGGCTATATTTTTTTGTTTTACAGTAGTGGTCACGTGACTATTAGGGAAACATGGGAAGAAGTCAGCTGACCAAAATACACGGTCTGCGCGTGCATGTTAGTCCTTCCTCCGTACAGCGTGAGCACATGGAAAGTGAACGAAATTGTTGTTAATACTTTTATTTAGTCAACTAAAGCGACACCAAATAATCTCAAAACAAGAGGAGCGGAGTACACATGTTTTCTATGTCATGTTGGTAGCTTGCTTGGATGTTTACTTCTGTTCTGTTGGACCAGTTGATTCAAGTGCTACAAAGTCAGGTTAACGTTACATTTTTTCTCAGTCAATTAACAGTAGGTAGAGAGAGTCTGACAGTTCTGACATGGGGCGAAAGAAGCAGGGTAAATTTGAACGCCCAGTGAACAAGGGGAAAGATAAACGACACAAGATGAAGGGGAAATCTCTTGAGTGTTTCACAGAAGAGATGCATGATGCATTGCAAGGTACAGTATGCCTCTTCCCGAAACAGTCACGTTGTGTGCATGTGTGATCATATAACTTCAACCTGGTCTCAGAGTATGTCGTATTATTCTGTATGTAAATCCGAGACCCCATTTAGAATGATTTGTTACGTTTAGTATGGTATGTATTAATTTGTATGATCTGTTTTGTATGATATATTACGAATTACAATTCGTATTATCTGTTACTAGGAGTTAGTGGTTAGGGTTACATTTCGGAGATAGGGGAAGGGTTAGCTTAAAGGGTTACGGTTAAGGGAAGGATTAGCTAAAAGGGTTAGGGGAAGGGTTAGCTAAGTAGTTGCAAAGTAGCTAAAAAGTAGTAAGTAGTTGAAAAGAAGCTACAATTTTAAAGTTGTCCATGATGAGATTTGTTATGCGTAGCCATCCACCCTGAGCAACTACCCTCCTTTTGTTTTTGCCTTAAGTAACCATCTGTCTTATGTAACCACACGTAACGTATCATACTAAATGAGGTCCCTCGGATTTACGTACAGAATAATACGAAATGCTCCGAGACCAGGTTGGTAACTTGGTTGTTTTTTCTCGGTTTCAGCCAGCCTGCAGCCTGATGATGCAGGGGAGGCTGCCCAGGTGAAGTTGCCCTGCCCCCTGGCCATGTGGGAGCTGGGCCACTGCGACCCAAAGCGCTGCACAGGAAGAAAGCTGGTCCGCAAAGGCTTTGTTCACAACCTACGCCTCAACCAGAGGTTCCATGGACTCATTCTGAGCCCTATGGGCACCAAATATGTCTCACCAGCAGACAGGTGAGTGATGCTTTTGACATGGCCAAAACCCTAAGCACATCATGACCACTGATAGATCAAAGGGCTGGATATAATTTGACCATACCTTTACCCTTTCACTGTCTGTGAGATCAGGACATGTTTAACCGACCACAACCATCAATTTCTAATCAAGATTATTGGGGCATATCTCAATAGTATATGCAAGTATTTGTGATGTTGAAGTCAGAGTCCTGTGTTTTCTTTTATTTTTCAGGGACATTGTGGCTCAGAATGGACTTGCTGTCATTGACTGCTCTTGGGCTAAACTTGAGGAGACGCCCTTCAATAAGATGATAGGTAGTCATCCTCGGTTGCTACCGTACTTGGTTGCTGCCAACCCAGTGAACTATGGGAAGCCCTGCAAGCTGTCTTGTGTGGAGGCTTTTGCTGCCACCTTCTGCATTGTGGGTAAGACTTGAGCTATTCTGCAGTTCATTCATAACCTGTGGTGTCGTATCGCATTTACCTGAATAGAAGATTTGACACAAATGCCCAGTGGTCAGATGACGCAGATGCTAAGCTACAGGACTGTTTTGCACAGACTGGAATATGTTCCCGGGATTCTTCCAATGGCATTGAGGAGTACACCACATCAGTCACTGGCTTCATCATTAAGTGCATTGGTGACGTCGTCCCCACAGTGACCGTACGTACATACCCCAACCAGGAGCTATGGATTACAGGCAACATCCGCACTGAGCTAAAGGGTAGAGCTGACGCTTTCAAGGAGCGGGACTCTAACCCGGACACTTATAAGAAATCCCGCTATGCCCTCAGACGAACCATCAAACAGGCAAAGTGTCAATACAGTACTAAGACTGAATCGTACTACACCGGCTCCGACACTCGTCGGATGTGGCAGGGCTTGCAAACTATTACAGACTACAAAGTGGGGCACAGCCGCGAGCTGCCCAGTGACACGAGCCTACCAGACAAGCTAAATTACTTCTATGCTCGCTTCGAGGCAAGCAACACTGAAGCATGCATGAGAGCAAGGCCTCCCGAGTGGCGCAGTGGTCTAAGGCACTGCATTGCAATGCTAGCTGTGCCACTAGAGATTCTGGGTTCGAGTCCAGGCTCTGTCGCAGCCGGCCGCAACCGGGAGACCCATGGGGCGGCACACAATTGGCCCAGCGTCGTCTAGGGGAGGATTTGGCTGGCAGGGATGTCCTTGTTCCATCGCGCACTAGCGACTCCTGTGGCAGGCCAGGCGCAGTGCACGCTGACACAGCAGCCAGGTGTACGGTGTTTCCTCCGACACATTGGTGTGGCTGGCTTCCGGGTTCAGTGGGCATGGTGTCAAGAAGCAGTGCGGTTGTGTTTCGGAGGACGCACGGCTCTCGACCTTCGTCTCTCCCGAGTCCGTACGGGAGTTTCAAGCAGACCACCATAGTCCCTAAGGTAACCTGCCTAAATGACTACCGACCCGTAGCACTCACGTCTGTAGCCATGAAGTGCTTTGAAAGGCTGGTCATGGCTCACATCAACACCATTATCCCAGAAACCCTAGACCCACTCCAATTTGCATAACGCCCCAACAGATCCACAGATGATGCAATCTCTATTGCAATCCACACTGCCCTTTCCCACCTGGACAAAAGGAACAGCTGCATGAGAATGCTATTCATTGACTACAGCTCAGTGTTCAACACCATAGTGCCCTCAAAGCTCATCAACAAGCTAAGGACCCTGGGACTAAACACCTCCCTCTGCAACTGGATCCTGGACTTCCTGACAGCCGCCCCCAGGTGGTAAGGGTAGGTAACAACACATCTGCCACGATGATCCTCAACACAGGGGCCCCTCAGGGGAGCGTGCTCAGTCCCCTCCTGTACTCCCTGTTCACCCATGACTGCACGACTCCAACACCATCATCAAGTTTGCCGACGACACAGAGGCCTGATCACCGACAACGATGAGACAGCCTATAGGGAGGAGGTCAGAATCCTGCCCGTTTGGTGCCAGGATAACAACCTCTCCCACAACTTGATCAAGACAAAAGAGATGATTGTGGGCTACAGGAAAAGGAGGGCCGAGCACACCCCCATTCTCATCGACGGAGCTGTAGTGAAGCAGGTTGAGAGCTTCAAGTTCCTTAGTGTCCACGTCACCAACGAACTGTCATGGTCCAAACACACCAAGACAGTCGTGAAGAGGGCATGACAACGCCTATTCCCCCTCAGGAGACAAAAAATATTTGGCATCGGTCCTCAGATCCTCAAAAGGTTCTACAGCTGCACCATTGAGAGTATCCTGACTGATTGCATCACTATCTGGTGTGGCAACTGCTCGGCCTCCGACCGCAAGGCACTACAGAGGGTAGTGTGTACGGCCCAGTACATCACTGTGGCCAAGCTTCCTGCCATCTAGGACTTCTATACCCGGTGGTGTCAGAGGATTGCCCTAAAAATGGTCAAAGACTCCAGCCACCCTAGTCACAGACTGTTTACTCTGCTACCGCACGACAAGCGGTACCGGGGTGCCAAGTCTCTGTCCAAAAGGCTTCTTAGCAGCTTCTACCCCCAACAACTAATTAAAATTGCTACCCAGACTATTTTAATTGTCCCCCTCACCCCTTCTTTTACTCTGCTGCTACTCTCTGGTTATTATCTATACATAGTCACTTTAACTCTTACCTACATGTACATATTACCTCAATTACCTCGACTAACCTGTGCCCCTGCACATTGACTCTGTACCGGTACCCTCTGTATATAGCCTTGCTAGTTATTTTTCTGCTGCTTTTTAATTATTTGTTATTTTTAAACACTTATTTTTCTTAAAACTGCATTGTTGCTTAAGGGCTTTTAAGTAAGCATTTCACTGTAAGGTCTACACCTGTTGTATTCGGCGTGTGTCACAAATAACATTTCATTTTATTTAATCTATACAAATTAATTGGTTTTACCATCAGATTACCTTAGTAGTGTTAAATGTTGGCAGTGTCATGATCAATCATTAATTAACATGTCTGAAATGCAGGTTTTCAGGACCTGGCTGTGATTCTGCTAAGGAAGTTTAAGTGGGGGACTGTGTTTCTGGATCTGAACAAGACTCTGCTGGATCGCTATGCAGCTTGTCAGTCAGAGGAGGAGCTGCTGGCTGTGGAGAAAGAGTACCTTAACACCCCTCCTGAGAAAGAGGAGTTTGGTAAGTTACTGTTGGAGAAGTTTGGGATCAAATCCCAGGAAATATTTGGAGTTGAGTGAGGGGTGAATGTTTAGCCATACAAGAAGGTGTTAAGAAAACTGATATGCCTTTGGAGGGAGCACTTTTGATGTCATACATAGAAAGCTTAGTCTTTAACATTTTACTTTGAGTGTTTGTGTATTTCTTCAGAGACTGTCTTGAACCAAAAATGTCTAATCCATTGTCTTTGCAGATCCATTCGATGTTGACTCAGGGAGAGAATGCATGAATCTCAACAGACCCCCTCGGTAATAAAGACGCATTGCTTTGTATTGAATTGAAAATCATAATATATTTAATTCATTTCAGTTTCACATTTGTTATGACAACTATGTTGGTAAATGGTATTGCATATCATCTTTGTTTAGTGTTGCTGAGGAAGAGGATGATACAGAGAGTGATGGTGAGGAAGCTGGAAGTTCTGGAACATCAGAAGATGACAACGATGATGTCAAAGAGGAAGATGGGGAAAGGAGAGAGAAACGAGATGAGGAGGAAGAGCCATCAAAAGTGCAATGAAAAATGTGGATATACTTGGGACTTTGAGGAGAATGGCAAGACTTCTTCACTATGTGAAAGGGAAGAAATTGAGGCCCTTTGTTTACTAAACATTGTGTAGGTTTACATGGACACTTATTTGATAATAAACGGATTATGGCAATTGGCCGAGTATGGCAATAGGCATGTAAACACTTTACTCTGTTTATCTTAATCGTCATATGGTCACAATCGAAGTAAGCATATGTCGATTAAAACACCTGGTTTTCTGATCAATATTTATAATTATTAGGACATGTAAACTGCATAAATCTCGTTCCAGTAGTGTATTTGACCTGCCAGCACCAGTAGGTCAATCCTCCCTCTTGAGGGAGTGACGTAAGTTTGGAAAAACTGAAAGTAGGCTATACATTTTGGAAATACTTTTCAGTACAAACTTTGTGTCCGAACTCAGAATCAAGTAGGCTTCGCAAAAATAACATGGTCGCTGTGGTAGAACGTTTATTTTGATTGGTGATTTTTATGCATTTATTTCTCATCAGGTAGCCTGATTCCAGATGTGTCAATGTAAACATGGTTATTAGGGAAATCGTCCATTTTGCAAAGCATGTTAACGTTTTAAACGAACTATTAAATTAATCTGACTATCAACAATAATCGTATTATTGTGTGCATGTAACCTTAGTCAGTGTCTATACATTCTTAATTCAGTAAAATTTAATTGACGAGTATTAAATTGAATTGAAAGTAACGCAATTACGCCTCTTAATCTAAGTTTGTGTCAATTATGTGAGTGAAAAAAATAGGATATTGTAGCGAATTTAACCCAACACTTAGTGACCTCGTCAAGGTGCAACGGTTAAGGTCTTGGCTTGACTGTCGCTGAACCTGAGATCGAGTCCCGGTCAGGGCTACATCCTGAATTCGCTACACTGGCGTCAGAAGTCGGGGGGCAGTCGTGGGACAATTGGGGAGGTGTGTACACGTCAGGAGCTTTGTTATAGAGAATCGTGGGGACACGTTCTCAGAAAGGAGGGGGTAATATAGCCACCTCGACAAGAGATGCATAACAGTTAAGGTGTTAGCTTGACAGTCGTTGGACGTGGGTTCGAGTCCCTGTCAGGGCTACCCACCGGGTTCCCTACAATATGAACAAGAAAAGCAGCAGAGATGGGTATTCAATGACATAGGCATCAATAGCAAAGACAAGATATTGAGTATGAAAAGTGTGTGGATGGTAGAAAATATACTTGAACATGGGTTGTACATGGACATACTAAGTCTCAAACATTTGAAAGAGAAGACCATGACATGGAGTATCTGCAGTGTGAATACTATATACAGTAAAGGCTTATTATATAGACGTAACGTATTTTGTATGCTGCTGATTATTAGTTATGCAATGCAAAGGCGCTTTGAAATAGGCTTAAGCAATACGTTTTTGAACTTTTCCTGAAACGACTATCGCCGTCTTCATATTGACGGAGTTCAGTTGAAACGATGCGAAGGGGGCGGATACAGGGAAGTAGGCCTATCATCTTCTGTCTTTGCGGTAACATTGTTGTGGAACGACGTCACAGCTGGAAAAATGAAGGTGCAGAGGCAGCCATTAATGGAGGTTCTGTAATATTTTTTTCCCAAATAAATACTCGCGGAAAACTTCCATGGCAAGAGCTACAAGTCAAATTGTGAGTATTGGCTCTTTCATCCGAATTTCAATTCGAAGCCGTTGCTCAAGATGTATTGTTTGGCGGCAGTTTGACAACATTTTCGATGTGTTAGGCCCTCATTTAAAACAGCGCAGCAGTACGAGGACCTCTGACTAGCTAACCAAAACATTTCGACCAGTTACAAGGAATAGTCGAAACGACCATATGCCAATATATTTGCACCTTGGTGAACTTCTAGTGAAATGGTTTGAAAACGTGCCCCAATCTAGGGATGGAAATTGTCGCTTTAACTGCTTTTTTTCGTCCTTATTCTATCTAGTTTAGCCAATCAATTTTCACGGATTCCAGTGCCAATGGGCTGCATTGGCTAGCCTAGCATGAGGACAAAAATGGCAGTTTAATGAAATACCGCTAGCTAGCTAGATTAAATCTGATCGATTTGACAAATTGTTGTGGGATAAATACTAACTAACGGTACAAGACGCGGTCCATCCCTTTGAGGTAACTAGCTAACGTTACGTTTTCAAACCTTTTTTCACTTCAAGTTCACCGAGCTAGTTTGACCAGCTTGATTACTAGCGTAAAAATGTTGGTTTGGTTAGCAAATAGGAACATTACCTTAACGTTATAGCTGGGTAGTTTTACATTGTTTGAAATGTGGTAACGTTAACGACTGTATGTAGATACGTTTGGCTATTCTGTTGGATAAATTAGCTAGTTTGTCAATTAAGTTATCCTGCCAGCATGCTAGCCCGCTTTACTTTTAGCTAACGTAAGTGAGTTGAATTCCAGGTTGTTAGCCAACTTGGCGTTTAACTGGCGGTTGACTATTCAACACAGTAACGTTCGCTAACCGTTGCTACCAAGCAAAGCAAAGGGATTGCTGACTAGTTAATTAAGTAGGAAGCTAACTTGTTGTTGGACACTTGAAGCTTCCGCTCTAGAATTAGCCGATGATGCTAACAAACTAGTTGGTTACGTTAGCAGACTGAGACCTATGTAAAGGCGCATCCTAGCTAAATAACCGAATCAATACGATGTAACGTTAGGTAGTTCGCCGATGGATAAGGAACCAATCTGGCCACACCTTGTTGTGTGTCGCGGTTGACGAGCTACAGTAGCAGCTCGCTCGAGATTTCACTTGTCCGTGTTCGACTAATAATAATAATAAATGTCTCCCTTTCGCTAAACTGCCTAACTAGCTGAAAAAGCTAGCTAGCTTCTCATTTCTCAGCCTTAACTGGGTAGCAAGCTAACGTTCGCTAGTTAACTCAGTTTACAATTTAGGAAGTCGATATTTATAGAATCTAAAGCTTTTTATTTGGCCGGTGATGTCTTTAGATAGTGCTTGTATGTTTGCCACTTTAAAGAGGAACTGGCTTCCTGATCATTCGTGATGCTTGCTTACTAAGTGAAACAACCGTTGGGCGTCCTCGCTCACATTCGCAAGCTGTTAGCCAATGCTAATTTGCTTGTTAGCATTAGCTAGTTAATGACAGGATGGTAGGCGGGATGCTAGTTAGCTATTTGCCTAAGAAAATGCACCACATGATATCATTGTTTTTTTTTTTGAGCACCAGTCAATTAAAAAAATATATATTGTCATGAATTTAATCGTATAAGCATTTGGTGTCAGCCATTTGACGTCTCTCACTGGAGGACGTAAGTGGGATTTTTCTTCCAGGGAAAGGGTTGGGTCAGGAGTTTATCTACTTCACATTGTCTTGTCAACGAGATAAATCTCCACCCCTTGTGATTAAATTGCCCCATAGTGAGCATAAGGTATGAGGTTACTTACTGATCATGATGACCTAAATAGCTAGATGATTCAAGAATGTCCACATTATATTATCATTTTTTTGTTGCCTTGAAGTTTTGCCTCATCCTCAACTAAGCATGTCTGGAGTGGAACGAGCCCAAGGTTGTAAATAGAACATAATGCTCTTCACCTGTGCTCCTACTTGGGCTTGGAGCCCTGCCAGCTATCCTTATTTTCAAACACCTAGCCAACCTGTCTCCCAGACATGACAAAATGTATAGAAATGACACTAATCCTGACTCAAACGTGCAAAGGAAATACTGTCCCCTGACAGTGGGGATTAAATTAACATGTCTTTATTAGATTACCTCATGCACATGTTGACAGTTTTGTACAGTGTGCTTTCCTGCACATGTCTAGGTTAAGTTAGCCTGCCTCCTCATGGGGCCCTCAGACCCTCCAGAGAACAGAGTTTAGGCTGTTTTTGTTCACACCTACACTCTTAAAGAACTGTGACTGAACATGGCATAGCGTAGCCCTTTACACTCGTACCCATATACAGTTTGTAAATGGCTGATTTGTGCCTAAATTGGCTGTACAGTAAGATATGCTATACAGGACTTCAGAGCTCAGGGTCAGCGCTTCACAGCGCTGTATGGGTTTTGACTGACAGCCATTCTGAACTTGAGCACTGCACACCTTAAGAAGTTGCCTCCATCCCTCCCGCTTATTGGAAACGGTTGCAGTAGTTTTTTTGTCTGAGTGAGGGAAATGTTGTTAATTAAGAGGAGTTGATGTCTTTGGAATGATGAGAGGTTGAGGATAATAAGTACCGTTGTCATACAAGCAAGCCAAACACCCTTAAGTCCAAATGTGCATTTCACATTTCTATATCATAAAATTCATGTAATATACAGTGTCAATGTTTATGGTCACTACGTTTGATGTACTGTTAAAAGATGACATGGCTTTATACCTTGGGTCATTCTGAACAGAATGAGCCTGTTTGTTGTATTGTGAAGAAAATTTGCCTTGGACTACGCATCTGAATGCCCTCGTGACTCCATTCTATGCGCACCACAATTACAATCTGCCTCTATGAATTGCCTTGTGACAGCCTAACGATGTAAGATCCTATTTTCTAATGTTGGCAGTAGAACTAGCTTTCAAATGATGCCCACCTTACCCAGATTGCGATTTCTAATGGACTGTTTTTGGATTGCGTAAACAACATTAATTGTGTGATGTAGGGGATACAGGGCTGTGTTCCAAACAAAACAAGTGTGCGTGCTCTAGTTCCTCAATGGCACAGCTATGAGGGTATTATTCTTATCATGTTACTGAATGTATCCTGTGTATTTTAAGATTTCGTTATCAACAAATGTGGCAAAAAGTACAGTCATGTAAAATGCAGATAAAATCAAGTGTAATGTTTGGATTGAGTCTTATCAGGTGAATGGTTGTGTACTCACTATTAGTCATATTTTTCCATAATCTCTAAACTGTTCCCTTTTAATTCCTATCATGGTTATGCATCTGCTTTCAATATTTCTTCTGTTAGAAACATTTCAATTTAGCCCTATCCACATAACACATCGCACTGAATGTGGATTTCCTATTCATCTACCGACTGTTCACTGCGCTGTTGACGTCTGACTGCAGACATTTTCACGCATTTATACATATAAAATCGGGTTGCACTGTCTTCACAAGTACTCTCGGCAGGAAAACGCTATTGGTGTGTTAGAGACAAGACATTAAACATCAAATTTGATTGGTCACATGCACGTGTTTAGCAGATGTTATTGCTGGTGTAGCGAAATGCTTGTTTCTAGCTCCCAACAGTGCAGTAGTATCTAACAATTTCACAATACACACATCTAAGTAAAGGAATGGAATTAAGAATATATAAATATTTGGATGAGCAATGTCAGATCGGCATAGACTAAGATACAGTATATACATATGAGATGTGTTCCATTATTGAAGTGGCCAGTGATTTCAAGTCTATGTATATAGGGCAGCAGCCTCTAAGGTGCTACTGATGGCTATTTAACAGTCTGATGGCCTTGAAGATAGAAGCTGTTTTTCAGTCTCTCGTTCACAGCTTTGATGCACCTGTACTGACCTCGCCTTCTGGATGATAGCGGGTGAACAGGCAGTGGCTCGGTTGGTTGTTGTCCTCAATCATTCACATAACGGAGAATGATTGAGCAAAAAAACTTGATGATTTAGATGGCCCCAAGTCTAGACAGACCATCATCACTATGTTGTGGGTAAGTCACCTAATGTCGCCCCTTTCTCCTCTCCCTTACAGTATGATGTTGTGCCCATTCAATCCAGCGTTGTCATCTGTTCCTGCCCACATCCATCAATGGTAAGAAATCAGCCCGACTCCTGCTCGCCACTTGGTATCCCAGGCGCAAGTAGCAGCCACTGTCCTAGCATGGATGGCCCCACCTCCGAGTCCCGGGCTCCGGGCAAGCCTACCAGCCAGGGCTCCGAGCTCCGGCAGGCCCCTCAGCCGCGCAAAAAGAGGCCAGAGGACTTCAAATTCGGCAAGATACTAGGAGAGGGCTCGTTCTCAACCGTATGTAGCCTGCATTCCATTTTACTTACGAATTAGTCTCAGATAGATGTTGTTACACGCAAGCATTTTTGTGGTCATATACTCCAGTGACTCAACTTCAATTAATGTTTATTGTAAAGAATGGCTGAGTAGTTTCAATAGATTTTAAATTAGCCTGGCACCTCATTTACTATGGTGATGAAGTGGTCTACTGCTTTAGTTGTAGAAATAGATTTTCTTCAAACATTGTATTTTTTTCCTCTAGGTTGTCCTTGCAAGAGAACAGGCAACGGCAAAAGAATATGCAAGTAAGTTGAATTGTAGGCATTCACGTCGAACTCCGTGCAAAGTTTCTGTTTATCGTGTTTTCTTTTGTGCTATTTACCCTCAACTTCACTCCTAACTTTTCTCTCTTCCAGTAAAAATTTTGGAGAAGCGGCATATTATGAAGGAGAACAAGGCACAGTACGTGAAAAGAGAAAGGGATGTGATGTCAAACCTAGATCACCCATTCTTTGTCAAACTCTACTTTACATTTCAAGATGATGAAAAGTTGTGTATCCTTTAATAAGACGAGACCACGATGACTCGGAGCCTGGCTGCATCACTCACTTATCAACTTATCTAGTCTCTGTATGATTCAAATATTTTGTCTCTTGTTTGTGTTCCTTTGACTTGTAGTTTTCCTTAACAACTTGCTATCAGATTTTGGCCTTAGCTATGCTAAGAATGGAGAGCTTTTGAAATATATTCGCAAAATCGGTTCTTTTGATGAGACCTGTACTAGATTCTACTCGGCGGAAATTGTTTGCGCACTAGAATATTTGCATGAGAAGGGGATTATTCACAGGTAGGAAATGTCTGAACCGGTAAGCCTGTCATATGTTACAGGATATTCTAGTTCAATTTATATAATACATTTTAACATGAAATGTACAATATTTGTATGAATGACTCGACTTGTAAACTTGCTGCCACTGTTTACACAAATGAGCCCTTCTTGCTATGCCATATTCTGTTATTGAAAATGTAGATTGAGTAGGTTCCCTCACATTTGTTTACTTTGTCTTTCAGAGACCTTAAACCTGAGAATATTTTACTGAGCGAAGACATGCACATCCAAATAACAGACTTTGGAACAGCAAAGCAATTATCTTCCGATAGCAAACAAGGTAGATGTTTATCAACAGTTAGCAATAATTGCGATTTATTCCTCCCTGAACATTCCCTTATTTTATATTTTTAGTTTAATGCCCAAATTTGTTCTCTTTACAGTTTTGATCAGTCACATCAGGTGTGTTGTCTGATTCATACCCCCTTATTGTTTTGCAGCGAGAGCAAACTCCTTTGTAGGAACTGCGCAGTATGTGTCTCCAGAGCTGCTGACAGAAAAATCTGCCTGCAAGAGGTAACTGGGATTCGAACATGGAGTACCTCTTCACAACTCACTTGGTTTTCTTCTACTCCCTTTGTAGTGTTGTGCCAATGCATTGTTTTTCCATACAGTTAGTGAATGTCTGTCCTTCTCCCATAGGATATCATATTGATATCAACTGGTTGTGTGTTTCAGCTCTGACCTCTGGGCCTTGGGATGCATAGTCTATCAGCTGGTGGCTGGGCTACCACCCTTCAGAGCTGGGTAAGTAGAGCACGATGTCTGCTTGCGGCCTCTCTCACCTTTTTTTTTGTTTTAGGCTAGTACTAAACTTGTGATTAACTAATCTGGATATTATGTTTTATGGAGCTGCTCTTACTTCTACTTCACAAACTGTCCTTCTGTGCTTACTTCTGACCAGAAACGAGTACCTAATATTCCAGAAGATAATCAAGCTGGAGTATGAATTCCCAGAGAAGTTCTTCCCCAAAGCGAAAGATCTTGTTGAACAGCTTTTGGTAGGTCTTGTTTTCATCAATATACTCAAAGTAATACGAGCACTGTAGTATAGGTTGTACAACATGTTATGGTGCATCTCTCGATCATCCACAGACTGGATTCATTAATTGTAGTAAGATTTTAAGGCTATGGGTCAGTGTGTGTGTGTTTGTATATTAATGTAATTCTGTTTCTCTCAGTCGCTGGACCCCTCCAAGAGAATCGGTTGCGAGGAGATGGGAGGGTACGACCCCCTGAGGGGACACCCGTTCTTCGAGACCATCTCCTGGGGAGACCTCCATGTGCAGACGCCACCCAAGCTCACCCCCTACCTGCCAGCCATGTCTGAGGATGACGAGGACTGCTATGGAAACGTGAGACACTTCCACCCATACATAGAACTTGGCAACCATGTCATATTGGCTTGTGGTGATTTTTCAAGAATCCTGTTAATTCATTGGATCTATATCTTTGTGCCATGCAAAAGCCCATGCAATAATCCAACTAACCACCTTCTGCCCCCATCTCCTGTATTTCCCCAGTATGACGACCTCCTGAGCCAGTTCAGCAGCATGCAGGTGGCCCAGTCCAGCTCGTCCCACTCGCTCTCCACGCCTGAGACCATTCCCCCAGCGCCGCAGAGGTCCAGCAGCAACATTGAGCAGTACATCCACGACCTGGACAACAACTCGTTTGAGCTGGACCTGCTGTTCTCCGAGGAGGAGAAGCAGCTGCTGCTGGACAAACAGACCAGTGGAAACCCCTGGTGAGCCCCACTCTGAGGAACTCTCTCCTAGCAATACAAAAAAATTGGTTTGACCATGAACATTTGATGTTGGAATGTACATTGATAGTTTGAAGTGTGTTGTAAGAACTTTTTGTTTACATTGCTTAGCTTTGCTTGGAAGTACTTGCTCATAACCCTTACTATTACTGGCTT
Source organism: Salmo salar (assembly GCF_965601325.2). NCBI lineage: Eukaryota > Metazoa > Chordata > Actinopteri > Salmoniformes > Salmonidae > Salmo > Salmo salar. The sequence continues at coordinate 60,555,494 of NC_138309.1, read as the reverse complement.
ACACAGGCACCAGTTTGTTGAGAATAATTTGATCCTGAAAATGGGCCCAGTGGATAAACGGAAGGTGAGTGGAAGCCAAACTTTACATCACATTTCAGAGTTTTCATAGTAAGTAAGTTCATAAGACTATCACTTTGAACTTACCAAATGTTTAGTTGTTGACAATGAGGAGCAGTGTTTGTGTGTAGTTTCACTTGTTAGAGCTGGAGAAAGCTGATTCTAGGTCAGCAGCGAAGGGGAATACCATCTCTGGTGTGTAATGCCACGCTCTTAGAACTAGCCCCCTCTGGTGGTGATCTCATGCCATGATTCCATTACAGGGCCTGTTTGCTCGAAGGAGACAGCTGCTCCTCACTGAAGGGCCACACCTGTACTACGTGGACCCTGTCAACAAGGTCCTGAAGGGGGAGATCCCCTGGTCCCCCGAGCTGCGTCCAGAGGCCAAGAACTTTAAGACATTCTTTGTCCACACGGTAAATGTTAACGGCAATTAACACTAATGACTGTAGAAAAAATTATATTGGCAAAAAGCAACCGTTTGTAGCTTCAAACTGACCTGATCACAAACTTTGGTCTCTTCTGACTATATTGACTTTCTCAGCTTTGAATGTTTTTTTTTATTTGGTCTTTGTTGGCATTTATTTACAGCCCAATCGAACATACTATCTGATGGACCCCAGCGGAAATGCAGACAAGTGGTGTAAGAAGATCCAGGAAGTGTGGAGAAAGATCTATCACAAGCACCAAAATCTTGGCCTATAGGAGAGCAGTTCCTCCTGCGCCACTCCTTCCTCCTAGCTCTGAGGCCAATCACGGAGCAGAGTGACACCCTCCTGAGTGCCCTTCACAGCAATGTAAAAAAAACACAAAAAAAACAACAATTTTAGAGACGCTAGCATCTATGGCATCTAGACCTTGTTTATTTTCCTTCTCTGAAATAAGCAGAACCAATAGGAAAAAAAAGACCATGGGATTTAAGGTTTGCTTTGCTTGTTCTTTGTGCTCTCTGTGAGGCTTCTAAATGCATTTTTCCATGTGTTGATGTGACTGCTTCCATGCACATCGGCATCTTGTATATTCTGCAATGTAAAGGGAGAGGACAGGCTTGTCTGTATAATTCCACTGGCATAAGGTACCATTCGGACCACCTGAGTGCAAGGACTGGTTTACTTGTTCAACCACAAAACACAGTCCAGCATCACTTGTATACCAGAGCCTATCCTAACACAGTATGACACTCAACCCAGTTCTTAATCCAACATTGTATGCCTCTGTGATCAGACCTGAACTTCACACACACACACATTCTCCATACTTAGAGCAGACTATTGCCTGGTTCAGTATCGCACTGCAACCAGGCACTAACCAAATAAACTATATTTTTAGTCTGACCCCCATTGTCCACAAGAGTATAATATTTTAATTGGTTTTCAAGGCTCTTGGTACTTAATGATTGCAGTTCAGTTTGAGTCTGTAGGTTAATGTTTCGGAGTGGATCGCTGGTCCCCAAAGTGAGGCGTAGCTATGAATAGCTCTGTGCTTCAGCATTGGTTCTCCAGAGACTGAGACTATGAGGGGACAGTCCCTAATAGTAGACCCATTACATTGCCAATACGGGGTAGGTGAACATGCCACTAGCTTGTACTCTATCATAAGACCCGCTTAGCTTTCCTGCACGGCCAGTTTTGTAGCTCAGCCTTGTCTGCTTCTCTCCCAGGGCACTGGCGATGTAGTTTTATTAAAGTTAAGGTGGGTATTTTGACTGCATTGGCAACCATGGCTAATATTATTGAATTATTTGGCTGTTCTTTACCATTCACTGGCTATTTCTTTGTGGTTTGAATACTTTTAGTTTTTTGGGGGTGGGATTGTCGGTTCATCTTAAGTATGTCATGTTTAAAACTAAATCTAATGCTGACCATGTTGAACAGCTTTGGTGATAAGGAAAGCATCAACAGAGCATTACATCCATAATACTATACTATCATTTCTTGGAAGCAATCACAGTAAAGCTGTAGTCCCAGGGCAAGTTGGCAGCTTTGCCTTGTTTGGGTTATCAAGGTTCATTGGGAGTGTTCCTATGGTTTTTCTACAATGTGATACATGGCCCAATTATGGCCCATGTATCAAGCGATTGATTTGCCTTTGTGACTGGAGCGAGTGAATAGTAGCCGCGGGCCTCTGGTTTGGGCTGAACGTGCTTTGATGTCAGCTAAATGGTATCTGATCCAAATAAGAGATGAAATTGCTGTATCTATCTCTCTAAAGTAAGGAAACACTATAGAAAGTGTTTGCTCTCTTGCTAGACTTTTTTTTTTTTTTATCAAGTTGGGCGACAGTCGGTTACATTGTATGTAATACTCTACCTGGTTTGTAACCGACTAGAACTGTGATGTACAGACAATGTATTATTGAACTCTGAAGCAAGAAATGCAATGATATTAGGATACAGTTTTTGTATTTTTATTCTTGTATAAGGTTATTTGATGGCTATTGTTTAGCCTCTAGTTCATTCTGTGTTATTTAAATTCTAATATATGAATCATATTTGGATTGAAGTCATGTTCAGGGGCCATGTTGTGTATGTATTGAGATGTAAAGCCTTTGAATGTGAATAATTATTGTAAACTATAATATTTTACAGCTTTCTTTTCTTACTATATCATATACATTTTCTATTTGCGCAGTAATTTAATCATATATTTCTGATAATTTAATGAATCTGTTCATTATTTGTGCGCTAGGTCAGTAGTTGAATGATGAATTTTCCACGTAATGCTTGGTAGTCCAGTAATTAAAGCATGTAGGGATTTAGGCATACAATAAAACCATGCCTCTTGTCTTCTGTTACAACCTGACAATACATTTGTAATGTTTCACCAGTCATGTATCTGTCCATCAGCGTAGTGTTAAATTGATACAATATGAAGACTTGCAAGAAAGTGTTAACATTCCAACATAGCTGTCGAAATATAAGTAGGTCTACTGTATCCTGATTTCAATATGTTGTGTACATTGATAGGAATGTTATGTATTTCAGAGATGCGTTTGAAATGATTCTGCTCACTGCATATTATGCTATTAAGTGGCGTGGTAGGCCTCTAGTAGATGGAGGAAAAGGAGTGGTATCGCCTGGGGTGCGTTCAGTTTGATTAAACGTATGCTACGTTTCGTAACTGCTCGTACTGAACGACACGGTCCCACGTTCTTGAACCTGTTCTTTTTATAGCTGCTCATGTCTTGAACAGACTAAGTGTCAAACTCGTTCCACAGAGGGCTGACTGTCTGCAGGTTTTCGCTCCACCCTTGTACTTGAATTAAGGTCACTAATTAGTAAGGAAATCCCCTCACCTGGTAGTCTAGGTCTTGATTGAAATGAAAAACGCTTCGGCTCGCGGTGGTGAGTTTGACCCTCCGAGACTAAGAGGTGCGTTTGCGCCATTTGGATGGTGTCTGGAAGCAATGAGTGACTTATTTAACGGGCAGCGGTGCATTTTGAATCCACAACCCATCCCCTCTATTTTTTAACTGGTCGTTCAGAACAGCACCGTTTACGTTCCCTTACGTTTTTTTTTCGTACTGAACGCAGCCCAGTGCATGGCGTGGAGCCTACTGGAGAGGAAAAGCTTCCTGTCAACAGCCTCACCCAGTCATACCAGAGGGCGTAGAAGAGGGGATGGCAGAAAACAGCTCCGATACTTGTGGTTCCGTTTATCGGAGGTGTTTGACTCATTCTACCGGGGAAAAAACCCAGTCAACCAGTAACGGGGTATCCAAATGGGTTCGCTTGAACGTGGGGGGAACGTATTTCTTAACAACACGACAGACGCTGTGCCGAGATCCGAAATCATTTCTGTACCGACTGAGCCAGGCTGACCCCGAACTCGACTCTGATAAGGTAATGTTAGCCGAGTTAGCTAGCCTTCTCCGGGTTTCTTGTGTCAATGGTGAATAATTCAATGTCTGGGTTCGCCTAACTAGGTTGTCGGCAAATGTAATGGTATGTAGTGAAAGAGATTTTATGACCGATTGCAATCGACTACTAGCTAGTTAGTTTACTAACGTTAATTCCAGATTCCCGACAGCCGTCAAACGATGTACACTACAAGACCAAACGTATGTGGACACCTGCAAGTCGAACATCTCCATTCCAAAATCATGCGTATTAATATAGAGTTATGGTCCATCCCGCTATAACAGCATGTTGGTACATTGCTGCGGGGACTTGCTTCCATTCAGCCACAATAGTATTAGGGAGTTCGGTTACTGATGTTGGGCGATTATCCCTGGCTCTCAGTCGGTGTTCCAATTCATCCCGAAGGTGTTTGATGGAGTTGAGGTCAGGGCAGTGTGCGCAGGCCAGTCAAGTTCTTCCACACTGATCTCGACAAACCATTTGTGTATGGACCTTGCTTTGTACATGGGGCATTGTCATGCTGAAACAGGAAAGGGCCTTCCTCAAGCAATTGTCACTAAGTTGGAATCACGGAATTGTCTAGAATGTCATTGTATGCTGTAGCATTAAGCTTTCCCTTTACTGGAACTAAGGGGCCTAGCCCGACCTGAAACAGCCCCAGATAATTATTCCTCCACCACCAAACTTTACAGTTGGCACTATGCATTGGGGCAGGTAGCGTCCTCCTGGTATCCGCCAAACCCAGATTTGTCCGTCGGACTGCCAGATGGTGAAGCGTGATTCCACCACTCCAGCTGACGCTTGGCATTACGCATGGTAATCTTAGGCTTGTGTGCGGCTGCTCGGCCATGGAAAACCATTTCATGAAGCTCCCAAGAAACAGTTCTTGTGCTGACATTGCTTCCAGAGTTGTATACCCTTCAGCACTCGGGGGTCCCGTTCTGTGAGCTTATGTGCTCTACCACTTCACGGTTCAGCCGTTGTTGCTCCTAGATGTTTCCACTTGAAAATAACAGAACTTAGTTGGCCTGGGCAGACTTGTTGGGAAGGTGGCATCCTATAACGTGCTACATTGGTAGGCACTTAGCTCTTCAGTAAGGCCATTCTACTGCCAATGTTTGTCAATGGAGATTGCATGCATCTGTGCTCGATTTTATACACCTGTCAGCAAACAGCCGAATCCACTAATTCGAAGGGAAGGGGTGTCCACATACACACACACACACACAAGTATCTAGTTGGTACTGGTAGCCTGTTAGCTAGCTAGCAGGAGAGCAGAACTGGTTCTCTAGTTACCAAGGTAGCTACAAACATTGTAAAGAGTTGGTTGATACAACGTAGACTAACAAGCTAGAATTAGCTCAAGGAAATTAAATGATCATACATTTTCATCTTAGCTTCCTGAAATGGCTCGCCAGTCCTCCCCTCCAGTGCGGTCTTTACTGACTACTTGTTAGAATGCGTGCGTATTAGGTTGGCATTGAGTGCCTACATAAGTCTCAACAATATACCATATTACCTTCTTGAAATATGCATTTTCAGTGTCATAATTAATTGTATGTATTTTTGTATTGGTGACCATGTCCAGTTTAAGGACACTGGTATTTTCCATTGAGACTTTAACATTAATTGCTGCCAGTGTATTATGTTAATAACAACTTTAAGTGATGGGTCGAACGGCTCTTTTTGGTGAACGTCGGGAAACCGAATCGCATCTGTGAAAGAGCCGTTCAGCTGTGATTTGCATACAGCTACTACTGCTTTTTTAGTTTAAAAAAATGTTTTTCTGCAGAGAAGTTAAAAATAATTATCTAAATGGGGTGAATCCTCACTGCAGAAACAAATAGTGGGGAGTGTGTTAAACTTTTTTAACTGTTAAGAATTTGACTAGGTAAAAATGTATTTGACCGCGCATTTCAGGGTCTGACATAATGGTGGCCTACCTTTTTTGTGCTTTACATTGGAGATTTGCAATGTTTTTATGGTTCTAGGTCGATTTAAAAAAAATTGTAAGTTCAACCTGAGCATGAACAATATTATTTCCTAATTAAACTACTTTCATATTTACCTTGGATGTGTGAATTTAAAGACTACATTTGTCCTTTATTTGCCAAATTGAATGTTATTGTTACTACAAAGTAGGATACAGTCCCAAATGTTTTTTCAGTCAACCAGATTTCATAGCTTTTGGCAATGGCTCACAGAATTTGTTTTGGTACTCATTTGTCCCCCTGTGTTCTGACCAAGTCGGAAGGTTAATGAAACAATATATATTTTTAAATGTGTCTGAGTGCTAGTATAGAAAGAACGCTGATTTGGACAGGCAGTGTTACAATCGTAACGTTTTGGAGGAAATGTTGTTATTGTGGACGCGTTTCGAGTATGATTGTATGCAAACTTTCTGTGCAAAGCTTGCTTTAATCAAGTGCTTAGGTGATGTATAATTGGTTTCCTTTCTGTTTGTCAGTAACTTATTCGTTCTAAGCGTAACGGATGTGACCGTTACAGTCTGCAACACTGTATAACGCGATCATGATCAAATGTTCATGCCCATTCTATTGCTTGCCCTAGTGTGCTTATTTGCAAACAAGCTAGCTGGACATTTTCATAGTGTTATCTATTTTGGGTCTACTCACGTTATCATGTGAACTGCAATCATGTTTTTCTGCTAACTGGAGCATTGCATAATTAAGTTCTTAAAAATCCATACAATTTCACCGGTCATGCTGAGTTTGTTTACTTCCTTGAGTAAGGACGGGTACCCGTCAGTGACAATGTATCTGTGTAGTCTGTCCTGCACGTGCTTGTGTACTGCAGCTGTCAAGCCTGAGGTGATTTACGATCTGACAAGAAATGTCTGTGAAAGTGCAAACCCTGCACCAGTGGTAGGTTATATTTCAATTAAATCTTTTTACTATTTCACCTAACGAAAATTAAGATAAACCCTAAATAGGATTGACGTCAACAAAATGACATGTCAAGATACAGTATAGATAAGGAATGAGTCCAGCTAGCTCAAACAAGGGAATGAAATCAGTGTATCAATCCCAGAATCTAGGGTTAGAGGTATTCACTGAGTTTACAAAAAATTAAGATCACTTGCTCTTTCCTTGACACACTGACCAGGATGTCTCTCAATGAAAGCCATTATCCCTTATTGATGTAATTTGTTAAATCACCTTTAAAATCTGTGTAGGTGAATGGGAGGAAACAGGTTAAAGAATATTTAAGCATTGAGACAGAAATTGTGTATGTGTGCATTGAGGGTGAATGGGCAAGACAAAAATGTGTCTTTGAATGGGGTATGGTAGTAGGTGCCAGGCGCACCGGTTTGTGTTAAGAACTGCAACGCTGCTGGGTGCTCAACGGTTTCCCGTCTGTATCAAGAACAACATGGGCCAGCATCCCTGTGGAATGCTTTCGACGCCTTTTTAGAGGGGGAGTGCAACTTAATTAGGAAGATGTTCCTAATGTTTGGTATATTCGACGTGTGTGTATTTACAGGCAGTTTGTGGGACTGGTAACAGATAAAGACTGACTCAGATGCTGTTGAAATGCAGTTCTTGAGGAGAAACGATTTTTGTACATCTTGCTAGCCAAGGACGACCAGACTTGGGTGGCTGCAGGTCATGTTGTTCAGTCCCTGTGTCAATTTGTGGACAATATAGGGAGAGGGGGTACAGTTTCATAGAGCCTGTGCTGGCAGATTAAAGGGTGTTAGATCAAGACAAAGCCTCATCTTAATAATACACTTTTTTAAACAGTGTATTCTGTTACTCAGTAGGTGATTGATAACATTTAATATTTTAACACATCTGTCATGAATGATCTTGAATTAAATTACTGAAACGTTGTACATTTGAAATGGAGTGCAGTGTAATTTGCTAACTGTCTTTTGGGACCCTGTCACATACCATTTTCCTCTAGTGTTATTATGAAAGTGCAAATATTTCCGATTGAGGTATGAAGCACTCTAATTCGCAATGAAAATGAGAGATTTTTAAATGCATTTGTTTTAGCACATTTGGGCATTCATGGAACTCAAGTACACTTTGATAGCCTATGCAATAACTATACAATATACTGGTGAATTCTTGGTTCTTTGAGGTACAGTGCATTTTCAGATGACGACAAAAGTATTATGATGACGTTTGGTGAAATATATCTCATATAAACACACATTTTGCACAGTCACATAATGGTACAGTCGTGGGCAAAAGTTTTGAGAATGACACAAATATTCATTTTCACAAAGTCTGCTGCCTCAGTTTGTATGATGGCATTTTGCATATACTTCAGAATGTTATGAAGAGTGATCAGATGAATTGCAATTAAATGCAAAGTCCCTCTTTGCCATGCAAATGAACTGAATCCCCCCCCAAAACATTTCCACTGCATTTCAGCCCTGCCACAAAAGGACCAGCTGACGACATGTCAGTGATTCTCTCGTTAACACAAGTGTGAGTGTTGACGAGGACAAGGCTGGAGATCACTCTGTCATGCTGATTGAGTTCGAATAACAGACTGGAAGCTTCAAAAGGAGGGTGGTGCTTGGAATCATTGTTCTTCCTCTGTCAACCATGGTTACCTGCAAGGAAACACGTGCCGTTATTGCTTTGCACAAAAAGTGCTTCACAGGCAAGGATATTGCTGCCAATAAGATTGCACCTAAATCAACCTTTTATAGAATCATCAAGAACTTCAAGGAGAGCGGTTCAATTGCTGTGAAGAAGGCTTCAGGGCGCCCAAGGAAGTCCAGCAAGCGCTAGGCCCATCGCCTAAAGTTGATTCAGCTGTGGGATCGGGGCACCACCAGTACAGAGCTTGCTCAGGAATGGCAGCAGGCAGGTGTGAGTGCATCTGCACGCACAGTGAGGTGAAGACTTTTGGAGGATGGCCTGGTGTCAAGAAGGGCAGCAAAGAAGCCACTTCTCTCCAGGAAAAACATCAGGGACAGACTGATATTCTGCAAAAGGTACAGGGATTGGACTGCTGAGGATTGGGGTAAAGTCATTTTCTCTGAATCCCCTTTCCGATTGTTTGGGGCATCCGGAAAGAAGCTTGTCCGGAGAAGACAAGGTGAGCGCTACCATCACTCCTGTGTCATGCCAACAGTAAAGCATCCTGAGACCAGTCATGTGTGGGGTTGCTTCTCAGCCAAGGGAGTGGGCTCACTCACAATTTTGCTTAAGAACACAGCCATGAATAAAGAATGGTACCAACACATCCTCCGAGAGCAACTTCTCCCAACCATCCAGGAACAGTTTGGTGACGAACAATACCTTTTCCAGCATGATGGAGCACCTTGCCATAAGGCAAAAGTGATAACTAAGTGGCTCGGGGAAGAAAACATCAATTATTTTGGGTCCATGGCCAGGAAACTCCCCAGACCTTAATCCCATTGAGAACTTGTGGTCAATCCTCAAGAGGCTGGTGGACAAACAAAAACCCACACATTCTGACAGACTCCAAGCATTGATTATGACCTCTGCCATCATCAGGATGTAACCCAGAAGTTAATTGACAACATGCCAGGGCAAATTGCAGAGGTCTTGGAAAAAGAAGGTTCAACACTACAAATATTGACTCTGCCTCAACTTCATGTAATTGTCAATAAAAGCCTTTGACACTTATGAAATGCTTGTAATTGTACTTCAGTATTCCATAGTAACATCTGACAAAAATATCTAGACACTGAAGCAGCAAACTTTGGAAATTAATATTTGTCACTCCCCAAAAAAATGTTTTTATATGCATGTATATATTAACAGAAGCTCAAAGGTAAGTAAACACAATCATATATATGATTGTGTTTACTTAACTTTGAGCTTCTGTCATTGTCAAAGTGAGCACTGAATAGGCCAGGGGGCCCATCCCAAACTTTTAAGTGCTCCATACGGTAGGTACATGATCCCTCGTTCTCCTCTCTGACTGGTTTAATGAATTGGACGCCAGTCTTACCGACCTATCTTCCAATACTTCTGGCCACGACTGTACATTTTCCTCAAGTGTATGTATGACTTTTTTTTTGTGTAGCCAAGCCTTATTTTCAAAGTGGCTATTCATATTTTACCTTAAGACTTTGAGATTGACATATTAGCCAAAGTCAGTCATTCTCCCAAAAATGCCTGTACATATCTTCCATAATGCAAGTTGTTTAATTATTAACATTTTTATAATTTTGTCTACACTTCCCCTATAGGGTTCTAGAAACATACACATTAACATTTTCATTTATGCTTGATAAGTCAATTCTGTGAGACATTTTGTTTCTCATTTTGTGTGCAAATGTCACATCCATAATGCTGGAATTGCCCTTTAAGCATTTTGAACGAAGAGCCAAATAAGCATACTTGTTTACTGGCTGGAGTCAAATGAGCCGGCTCACCGAAAAGACTCGGAATGCCCATCACTACTAGTGTTTTTGTTTCCATCAAGCTTGTGACACTAAATACTTGTGGCAAGCAGAATCAACAACCTCCATCATTCAAGACTGTCGTTTTAGGGCTTGAACACAACAATGGCGTTTGCTTGCCGAGAGTACTTGCGAACTGAGTGCAAACCAATTTTACATGTAGAATCATGTGAAAATGTTGGTAGTCATGGCCGAGATCCGTGTAACAAGTACATTTGGATAGCCAAGCTTGTTTCACCCTCGTTGGTGCTAGATATCAACAGATAATCCAGTAGGGGCTGGAAATTATAGTGAGCTTCGATTGGTCAATAGCAACGCGACGTCGCAGAATATTTACATAATGTTCAGCTTTCTCCAACTTTGGTCCCTCCCTGTTCATGCTCCCTTAGCCATGCTATTATCGCCCAATGGTCCCCTTCCCACTTAGCTTCCCTTCATTGAAAATGAATGGGGCTCCTTTGTTTCGCCCCCAATGTGCTACGTGGATTTCCGGTGTCAGATGTCAACAGCGCGCTGAATGAACAGGAGTTCCACATTCCGTGTAACGTGTGCGACCCAGTCCAGTTGGCTATTATGTCAATGCAAGCTGAAAAGTACCCTGGGCCTTGAGTTGGCTCCAAGTCAGAGCTGGTCCAACAGAGCCGCGGCCCAGTGAGAGACGGGTGCCGGCCTGTGTAGATGGAAACAGAAGTCTGAGCGTTTTGGCTAAAACTCTGGGGTAAATCCTCAATGGAAATGCGGCATAAGGGATTCAGACTACTGTATGGCGTGGAATGAACCAGTGCCCAAATGTGCGTTGGCTAACTGGTTTGAATGCTTGCATGAATGACATTCCAGCCACGTGTGATGAATTTCCTATTCATCCACTGGGCATAGAGGAAGAAGCAGTTGTGTATGGGCAGCACCAGTTAGTGTGATGCTGCTCACACACAATGATAATAATGAAATGCATGCACTTGTTTTTTCAAGGTTAACGTGAGTTAATTTAGACAAATATTGTTCTGCTGTGACATTTCTAAAATGAGAATGCTAGAAGAGGTAAGCCTAGCTCCAAATAAGATTGTCATGCAATTTAGATTTCTTCTTGTCACAGTGCAAGGGAAAGTTGACTGACAGCTGAAATAAAAGCCAGATAGACGATGGCAAAATAAATAAATAAATCACTGTTTTCTAATAGGCCTAGTAACCTGCCCTGCAAATGAAAATGCCTTAATATCCAACATCTCTCTCCTTTCCCCCACTTTAGCTCTGTTTTTAAACACACACACACACACCCACACACACACACACACACACACTGACTACCATCCTTCATCCCCTTCACCCTCTGGCTGTGTGTCTGGTCTGGAAGGAGCAGCTTGTATGGATATCTCTCTCACTGGCTTAGTTCATGTTCTAGTCTTTTCCAAGTGTGGTGGGGAGCCAAGGGATGACGTCACTCCCCTCCCTGAATGGGCTGTATGCTTGTATTGCGTGAGAATCAGGGGCCTCTGTTTTAGGGTTGGGCATTTTGAAATTATTACACTATTATATCGTTCATTTTGTTTGCATATCTGGATCGTCGAAATGCATGTTTTTAAAAAATGAATTTTTCTTCAATGGGGACTTGCTCGCATACCCCTATCCACATTGACGGGACCGCAGTGGAGAAGGTGAAAAGCTTCAAGTTCCTCAGCGTACACATCACTGACAATTTATGGTGTGTGGTAAAGAAGGCGCAACAGCGCCTCTTCAACCTCGGGAGGCTGAAGAAATTTGGCTTGGCCCCAATGACCCTCAACTTTTACAGATGCACAATTGAGAGCATCCTGTTGGGCTGTATCACGGCCTGGTACAGCAACCAGAGGGTGGTGCGGTCTGCCCAAAGAATCACCGGGGGCAAACTATCTGCCGTCCAGGACACCTACAGCACCCGATGTCACAGGAAGGCCAAAAAGATCATCAAGGACAACAACCACCCAAGCCACGGACTGTTCACCCCTCTATCATCCAGAAGGCGAGGTCAGTACAGGTGCATCAAAGCTGGGACAGAGAGACTGAAAAACAGCTTCTATGTCAAGGCCATCAGACTGTTTAAATGGCCATCACTAGCTGGCTACCACCTGGTTACTCCACCTTGCACCTTAGAGGCTGCTGCCCTATATACATAGACATGGAATCATTGGTCCCTTTTTTAAAGTGACTACTGTTGCACTTAAATGTTTACATACTGCTTTACTCATCTCATGTATATACTGTATTCTATTCTACTGTATTTCAGTCAATGCCACTCTTGACATTTCTCATCCTAAATTATATATTCCATTATTTTACTTTAGATTTGTGTGTATTGTTACATACTACTGCACTGTTGGAGATAAGAACACAAGCATTTTGCTACACCCTCAATAAAATCTGCTAAAAAGGTATATGTGACCATTAAAAAAGAGGCAGTGCACTCTGTTTCAGCACAGACTGGTGTTGAGGTGCACAAGAGGAGCAGGGGCCGGTGTTGAAGGGTGCAACTGCAGCCCGCAATTTGGAGTTCCTGTGTGTGGGCATTCCTGCATCTGCATCCTCTCTTTAAGCTATGACTTTAGTACATGGGCAGGGGCGCTCCAGTACAGTAGATGGTGGTAATTCACCATAACGTTGGATGCCAACCGCTGATAAACCCCACAAGAAGAGGCAGGGTCGACAACGGTAGCTAGCTATAGCTAGTACACACCGGTAGAGTGTCCTTCGCCCCTGCGTGTCGGGCATTGTTTTCCCGCAGTTCTGTTAACGACGGTGAGGGCACGTGTTCGGCAGGCAGAAGCAAATGACACTGTGTGCTAGCTTAGCCAGCTACTCCAAAGGATGACTCCAGTATAAAGGAGGTGTAGGTGACAGTGTGCTAACTAGCGAGCTACCACAGTGTCACAAACTAGTAAGCTAACACACTGTGTCCCTCCCGCCTTCTGTGCTAGCTGGAAACGGGGGCGACCGGTAGACTGTGTCCCAGGCACGGTTTTCTCTGGAACACGGTTGAGTTGAGGCAGGAACACCCCAAATTGTGGGCTGCAGTTGCACACTTGGGCGTGTCTGACACAAAGTAGCCAAACCAACTCGCAAGTTGGACAAACTTGTTGCTGTGATAACTTACCTATCATCTCATCTGGTAGTGTCTGTCTTGACTGCATTAAATCTATTTTTAAATTAGCAAGCTAGGTACACTAGCCAGTTAAGTTAGTTAGCCAGCTATCAAGGCTAATTGAGGCTTTTGCTGCGCTCCTCACGTCCTTGTATACAACTCATATTAAACAGCCTACCTGTTGGTTAATCATTGTAGTCTACTCATTTAACCAACTTAATTATGGAATTGTAATTTGCATACATGGAGCCTCTTGACAGTAGTGCTGCTTTGATTGATCAACAATAACAAGCTACACATGGGAAAGTGTGTAGGCTACCGGTACTTATTGTTTATGGGGCACACTAACTTGTTTTACTAACATTTTGTAATGTCATGGTCTATCCTTGTATGTAGCAATGTCACATAGATCATTTAATTTCAGACAACGCCTTTTCATTGAAATGGGCCTAAAATGTTTGTCAAAAATGAAGACACTCAAGTATTCGAATACTAACATCTGTTCGGATATTCGAATAACCTTGCCCAATGCCCATCCCTACTCTGTTCGTCCATCTGTCAGCAGCAGCTTGCATTTCACTTCTCCCCTCCGCCCAGGGGGGAACAACAGTATTTTTTTTTTGCTTGACTCCCAAAACACGTTCAAACCACCTCATTATTGCAGTCCTACTTGGAAGACAAATGTTGCTTTCTAGAGCGGACTGGCATGAGCATGATGCTGCCCATTTGCTTATTAACTTATAAAGGCCTATTTAGTTTGAAAATAGGTGACGTGTAGGAACTTGAATATTTCTGCTGGGGAAACTAGAATATTTCTGCTGGGCGCAGCCTTGACAGATCCCATGGGATGATGCACTCTATGCAAATAAGCCTGTTCTTTACCGTGTTTTGTAGGCTATAGCCTGTTCGGACGGAATTAGTACAGCGGCGGCCGCTGAATACCCGGTACGCGAGATGGTGGTTGTCAACAAAGCAGCATGACAGAAATGAATGCTAGCTTTGCTAACCACCGGTAGTTAATTTTGAAGAAATGTAAAGTGATATGTGCATTTGAACAACATAAATACACCTATTACATTTTGGTATGTCAAAAACCGAATGAACACTGCTGCACATGCTGCCACTGTTTTGGACAGGATAGGTTATACTATGTAGAACGAGCAGCCAGCTCACGAACTAACGAGTGCATTAGGGAGAACGCCACAAGCACGCAGATGCAAGTGAAAACGTTATCTAACTGGGGATAGCTAGCTAACTTAATGTTACAAAGCATGATGCGCTAACCAGTTAACGTTCATTCTGAAAACTTCATATTTCCGGGTTGGTCATGAGTTTAGAAAGACTTGACATTGGCATGGGAGCTAGCTAGCTGCGTAACAAATTCTCTATTTCGCACAATTGCTGTAGCTGGCTAATTAATTTGATCATGCTTTGAGATACACCTGGTTTTATGCTGTTATAGTCCGCACATGTTACCCTGTCACCCACAGTAGAACCTGACAAACCACATCAAGGTGAAGCATTAAAATTGCCCATGCTTTTTTGTCCTACTAGATCCGCGATGAGAAGGTTCTAGCTAGTTAGTCCTTCGACTCTTGTTTGTCTGGTTTCAGGTCCCAGGCTCCTATTTATTTACAAGTTAATTACAATTTGCTTTAACTCCATCTGATAAACGTGACTAGATCTGCTCTAGGTTCCCATCTTCAACCTACTGTCACTGGCGGAAGTAAGCAGTGTGGTGCGAGAGACTCTTTGGGAGGAGACTAGAGCGGAGCTCCAGAAGTTCTGACTGAACGCACATTTGAGTGCACCAGGACCGTCCATTTACTTTGTGCTGTTTGCTATGGGCAGCCCCCCCCCCTCATAGCAAATAGCTGGCAATTCTCGCACGATATGCACGGCCTTTGCGCCCACTGAGGCGGAGCTGCCGCTGCTGGCAGTCAATGAGGGGCACAGTATTAATAGTAAGTAACTGAACAACATATTTTGAACAATATATTTTTGTAATAGGAAACTGTGCTCATTGTGCCGTACTTTTGAGCATTTAAAACAATCCATTAATTCTCCAAACTGCTACCTGTTTTTTGTTTTTTTTTCATTCAATTGGCACTTATAACAGAAGCTTGGAGTGGAGGTTTTTTGTAATTGTGCGTGAAGATGTTTCAAGGTCATGCAGATGATAGATAATAGGCTACACTAATAACTCGTGCTTGGCTGCCAAACAGCCTATATGTGTCCCCATAATATTTAAATTGTGGAATTGACATAATCATTATTTTAGCGATACATGGTAGACTTTCGTCCTAATAAAGTGATTTTTAGCTGCTGAACAGTATTTGCGTTTGAGACTGGATGAGGAAGTGAACTTGCCCTTTCCAAAAAGTTTAGCTCAGTCGCTTTGCGATCTATTGCCTAGGAAATTAACAGCCAGGGTTTCATTAAATAAACTATAGGCACAATACTCTTTATTGCACATTTAGGCCTAATTAAACTAACATTTGCTCAATTTCAATTCACTGGCACAATGTACACTGAACAAAAATATAAACACAACATGTGAAGTGTTGGTTTCCTGAGCTGAAATAAAATATCCCAGAAATGTTCCATACCCACAAAAAGCATATTTCTCTAATTCTGTTCACATATTTGTTTCCGTCCCTGTTAGTGAGCATTTTCCCTTTGCCAAGATATTCCATTCACCTGACAGATGTAGCGCATCAAAAATCTGATTTAAACGGCATGATCATTACACAGATGCACCTTGTGCTGGGGGCAATAAAAGGTAACTCTAAAATGTGTATCGTGGTCACACGACACAATGCCACTGCTGTATCACGTTTTGAGGGAGAGTGTATTTCGCATGCTGACTGCAGGAATGTCCACCACAGCTGTTGCTAGAGAATTGAATGTTAATTTGTCATAAACGTTGTTTCAGAGAATTTGGCAGTACGTCCAATCAACCTCAAAACTGCAGACCACATGTAACCATGCAGTCAGGTCAAGGCCCTGGTGAGGATGAGCATGCAATAAGCTTCCCTGAGATGGTTTCTGACAGTTTGTGCAGAAATTATTCCGTTGTGCAAACCCAGTTTCATCAGCTGTCCGGGTGGCTGATCTCAGACGATCCCGGGACCTCCACATCCGGCTTCTTAACTTGCGGGATCGTTGCTCCATCACATGCCGTTGCGCTCATCTGCTAGCACCGTTAATCTCCATTACCACACATTCCCTTGGATTTACGGTTCTCAGTTCCTTTCATATTTTCATTTGCTCATGCAAATCTCCTAATCTCTCAATAGCCTAAATCGGTGTGTTTTTGGGTGGTTTTCCCAAACGTGAACAGCTGATCATAAATGGAGCGACCCAGCCCAATCCCCTGCCTAAGTGCAGATTGGGCTCTCAGGCTAATGCACTACATATCCCTGTCTGCCAGCAGCTTTGACTAATAGCTACCTTCAATATAAAAAGAGCTATTCCCATCAACCATAGTCAGCCCTATAGCCAACACCTTTCAAAAATGTTTATACATGAATTCATTTTGCACATGGTTGAGTGCAAGTTTATTTTTTTATATTTTTTTGAGTCACTTCACATCCCTTCACTTGAACAGGAAGCACCAAAGACTGATGGCTAATTCAAGTGTTCTATTTTTGGCGATGCAGTATTGTTTACCACCTCAGGAAACGAGTGCCTTGGTCTTCCGTCACTAAGTCTGATGTGCTTCAGAAGGAGCTTTGCCTTATTCATGTTGACTGGAGCCTGTTTTGCACATTGGGGTAAGCCAGGGAGAGTGTGTAGGGGGGTGTAGTACACTCACATGCACGGTCACCACAACTAAGTTTCTCCCAAATTCTTGTTTCCAGAGGGAACTGCATCTATATTTTAAGACATTTCTTCCTGCTTTTATTTTGTTTAAATAAATATTGAATAGTATTAGATAATCACCTGACTTATGGGTCCTTTCTGCCACATATCTCTTAGTTGATTTTTGACTGATTTTGTGCACAGTTCTTGGCTAACTTGAAGTGCAGGTAGAACAAGTATTTTATCAGCCAAGTATACTGGGTCAGACGTCAGGTAAGTTGTGGATGGTCCGCAATCTAATGACTTCAGGACCATAAGCTTACAGGACCTCATCACTTTTTCCTTTGTTAATGTGAGATCAGACTACTCATCTGAACCAAATGCAGGGCCACTCAAGTGACATTCCAGCTCTCTGGTTTTGAGAGCAACATCAATATTTCAAGAATTCCATTGCATAAAATTCTTGTTCCTTTCCCATCTAATTCTTTTCATATTCCTATCCATTTGCCTGCTGAGAAGGCTTTCTCCATGTGCGTGAGATGTGCGGCCCGCATTTAGCGCTGGGTTCACGCCTGAACACTGGGAGGGAGGCAGTGTAAATATTTAACACTACCAGCTCCCTGCTCCTCCACTGCTGCCTTCACACTGCCATGCTCTAAACACCATGCCACAAATCACCAGAACCAGTGACAATTCGGCACCACCGCAGGGCACTTGCAAAAATAGGCTAGCTATGGATGACTGTACATGCCTTGGTGGCCCTGCCGCATGGCGATGGAACACTCCAGAAGTTAGCCAGCTCAGTCGGTCGCGTAATCGAGAAGCAGTAAGCTGTGTCTCGATCTCCCTGTCGACTGATGGTTTCTGAGGCAGAGTAAATATTTTACGTTGCTCCTGTTTCTCCTCCTCTACAGGGATATTCCCCACCCAGAGAGTGCTTTGGACAGGAGTGATTTTCCCCTTTGCCAGCCCAGCCATGATGGAACTCTTTAACGGCCTCTTATGAAGGGAAAGCTTTCAGGGGCTTCTAAAAGGAGCTGTTCATTTTAGAACTTGAGACATTAATCCGTCATAAATTGTTCAGCTAAATGCACCGGCTGTGAGCCTGGTGAATGTGTGCCTTGAAAATGGTAGAAGAAGAAGGGGGGGGGACTGTTAAAAGGTCAGACTTCTTTGAAAATATACTGCTCAAAAAAATAAAGGGAACACTTAAACAACACATCCTAGATCTGAATGAAAGAAATAATCTTATTAAATACTTTTATCTTTACATAGTTGAATGTGCTGACAACAAAACACACAAAAATAATCAATGGAAATCCAATTTATCAACCCATGGAGGTCTGGATTTGGAGTCTCACTCAAAATTAAAGTGGAAAACCACACTACAGGCTGATCCAACTTTGATGTAATGTCCTTAAAACAAGTCAAAATGAGGCTCAGTAGTGTGTGTGGCCTCCACGTGCCTGTATGACCTCCCTACAACGCCTGGGCATGCTCCTGATGAGGTGGCGGATGGTCTCCTGAGGGATCTCCTCCCAGACCTGGACTAAAGCATCCGCCAACTCCTGGACAGTCTGTGGTGGATGGAGCGAGACATGATGTGCTCAATTGGATTCAGGTCTGGGGAACGGGCGGGCCAGTCCATAGCATCAATGCCTTCCTCTTGCAGGAACTGCTGACACACTCCAGCCACATGCGGTCTAGCATTGTCTTGCATTAGGAGGAACCCAGGGCCAACCGCACCAGCATATGGTCTCACAAGGGGTCTGAGGATCTCATCTCGGTACCTAATGGCAGTCAGGCTACCTCTGGCGAGCACATGGAGGGCTGTGCGGCCCCCCCAAAGAAATGCCACCCTACACCATGACTGACCCACCGCCAAACCGGTCATGCTGGAGGATGTTGCAGGCAGCAGAACGTTTTCCACGGCGTCTCCAGACTCTGTCACGTCTGTCACAGTGCTCAGTGTGAACCTGCTTTCATCTGTGAAGAGCACAGGGCGCCAGTGGCGAATTTTCCAATCTTGGTGTTCTCTGGCAAATGCCAAACGTCCTGCACGGTGTTGGGCTGTAAGCACAACCCCCACCTGTGGACGTCGGGCCCTCATACCACCCTCATGGAGTCTGTTTCTGACCGTTTGAGCAGACACATGTACATTTGTGGCCTGCTGGAGGTCATTTTGCAGGGCTCTGGCAGTGCTTCTCCTGCTCCTCCTTGCACAAAGGCGGAGGTAGCGGTCCTGCTGCTGGGTTGTTGCCCTCCTACGGCCTCCTCCACGTCTCCTGATGTACTGGCCTGTCTCCTGGTAGCGCCTCCATGCTCTGGACACTACGCTGACAGACACAGCAAACCTTCTTGCCACAGCTCGCATTGATGTGCCATCCTGGATGAGCTGCACTACCTGAGCCACTTGTGTGGGTTGTAGACTCCGTCTCATGCTACCACTAGAGTGAAAGCACCGCCAGCATTCAAAAGTGACCAAAACATCAGCCAGGAAGCATAGGAACTGAGAAGTGGTCTGTGGTCACCACCTGCAGAACCACTCCTTTATTGGGGGTGTCTTGCTAATTGCCTATAATTTCCACCTGTTGTCTATTCCATTTGCACAACAGCATGTGAAATGTATTGTTAATCAGTGTTGCTTCCTAAGTGAACAGTTTGATTTCACAGAAGTGTGATTGACTTGGAGTTACATTGTGTTTAAGTGTTCCCTTTTATTTTTTTTGAGCAGTGTATATACACGCACAGTACCAGTCAAGTTTGGGCACCCCAACTCATTCAAGGGTTTTTCTTTATTTTTTACTATTTTCTACATCGTAGAATAATAGTGAAGACATCAAAACTATAAAATAACACATATGGAATCATGTAGTGAACAAGTGTTAAACAAATCAAAATATATTTGAGGTTCTTCAAAGTAGCCACCCTTTGCCTTGATGACAGCTTTGCACACTCTTGACATGTGCATAACACTAGGATAGGCCACTTGTTCAGCTCAGAGCTGACATGTCAACGAGAGACTGAAACAATGTACAGATATGGCAACAGAGGCATGCTTCTAAATCTAGGTGGCCTGTCCTTAAAGCTGTCTATGAACCTTCATTGCTGCACATCAACAAAGTACAAACATGGCACAGTAATGTTATCACTATGGACTTGCGTCTGTTTAATTTAGCAGGACTTAAGTTTGTAAGTTTATTTTTTTTGAGGTGCCGCTACACCAGAAAATGAGTCTTAACTGACCTATTTCTGTTCTCCTGTACTTTCCACCTGTAACTGTGGTTAAATTAATGTCTGCAGAAGAATATTAAGGAACTGATGCACAGAGCATTTGGACTAGTTCATAACCCATGGGGGTCCAGTGGGGTATTTTTTGCCGTGGAAAGGAGGTCAGTCAGCCATGAATCTTCAGGTTCAGCACCTTAGAGAATGCTCTGAGACAGTTTCTCATTATTGGAAAGACCTAATAGGGTTTAACAACGTTTGATGGCAGTCTATCAATGGCGAAGGAAGAGGTGTTTGCCTAGCTTTGTTTGACCAAGGCCTGGAAAGTATGAAAATGAAGTGTGTGTTGTGTAAATTATGTTGGGACAGCTGCCAGCCCAGTGCCTCAGCTAATTTGTCTAGATCGCTGAAGCCAAGTACTCAAAAGTATGCAAACTCACACATCCTGTTGCATTAACGAGATTTGCGTTACATTTGTTTTGGGTTTCACCCCCCCACAAGTGTTTGTTTTTTTTATTTATTTTTTTTGGTGGTGAATGACATTCACTCTCCATTTAATTGTAACTTGAATTATTTGTTTTCCCCTGTTCTCGGTGCACTGGTGTTAACTGCAGATTGCTGACAAACTGTCTCAATAACTTCTGTGTTTTTCAATGGAATGAAGAGGGTGGTTGTGTAATTTGTTCCGTCTTGTTTTGCATTGAAGATGGTACAGTCGTGTTTTCCCTCTTGGTCCCCTCTGTGGATTCAGCCTCCTGTTCCAAATCTCATTCTGTTCTGCTCTAATTGTTTCAACAACCCATTCCCCCAGGAAACAAAGATATTTTTTATTTTTTTAATCGCAGTACTTATAACTAGTGGGCATTCCTATAAGTACTGTGATTTAGAACATCCTGCCTTTATGTACATATCTACCTGAATTACATTGTAACCCTGCACAGAGTTATGGTACTGGTACTCCCTGGATATAGCTCTATTCTGGTATTTTTTATTCCTTGTGTGACCATTAATTTTGTCACATGCGCCGAATATAATGGGTGTAGACTACTGTGAAATGCTTACTTATGAGCCCATCCCAATGATGGTGTAAAAATAATGGTTACACAAGGAATAAAATACCAGAATAGAGCTATATCCAGGGAGTACCAGTACCATAACACTGTGCAGAGGTACAAGGTATTTGAGGTAGATATGTACATAAAGGCAGAATGTTCTATTCACAGTACTTACTGGAATATTGCAATGCCCACTGGTTATGAGCTCAAGAGGATCAAACTCTGCGTGCTTCTGGGAATAAAGGCTAGAAATGATCATTGACTGCTGTGTGTGTGTGTGTGTGTGTGACTCCTCAACACTTGCAGGGATTATGAGCCCAGTAGCTTCCTCCATCATTCATATGGGTTTATGTTGGGGTTTCTGTTTCCTGATATATGCAGTGTGGTTTTGTGTGTTCTAACTTCTGTCCAGTGGTTTTCCTCTCTTCACTTAACGTAGTGGTCTTTGTCTGACAATGGTGAACTGTAAATCTTGACTTAATTATTTTCAATCTGTTCCATTTACAGGATGACACTGGTGCCTATCTCATAGACAGAGACCCCACATACTTTGGGCCGGTACTGAACTACTTGAGGCATGGCAAGCTGGTGCTCAACAGGGAGCTGGCAGAGGAAGGTAAGACTAGACATGTGAGATGAATGTTGCTACTAATGTGCACAGTGAAGCTGTTGGTTTCCAACATCAACTCTTAAGTATCCTCTGTAGCAGTCTGTTTTTAATATGTTGCTCATTCCTGCCAGAATGAATTCTTAATGTGTGTTTTTGAAGGTGTCCTGGAGGAAGCCGAATTCTACAATATCACATCACTAATAAAGCTCCTCAAGGACAAGATCAGGGAACGAGACTGCAAAACATCACAGGTAGGTGAACTTCCCAATCGTACGCTATTGATTTTGTATTTCTTCAAAACTCTTATCCCTTTTGTAAGGATACGTATCTTTTGACCAATGGTTAAAATAAACTCAGCAAAAAAAAGAAACGTCCTCACTGTCAACTGCGTTTTATTTTCAGCAAACTTAACATATGTAAATATTTATTAACATAAGATTCAACAACTGACACGTAAACTGAACAAGTTCCACAGACGTGACTAACAGAAATTGAATAATCTGTCCCTGAACAAATGGGGGGTCAAAAGTAACAGTCAGTATCTGGTGTGGCCACCAGCTGCATTAAGTACTGCAGTGCATCTCCTCATGGACTGCACCAGATTTGTCAGTTCTTGCTGTGAGATGTTACCCCACTCTTCCACCAAGGCACCTGCAAATTTTCGGACATTTCTGGGGCGAATGGCCCTAGCCCGCACCCTCCGATCCAACAGGTCCCAGACGTGCTCAATGGATTTGAGATCCGGGCTCTTCGCTGGCCATGACAGAACACTGACATTCCTGTCTTGCAGGAAATCACGCATAGAACGAGCAGTATGGCTGGTGGCATTGTCATGCTGGAGGGTCATGTCAGGATGAGCCTGCAGGAAGAGTACCACATGAGGGAGGAGAATGTCTTCCCTGTAACACACAGTGTTGAGATTGAGCATTTCGTCATTGCAGGCAGTCCGATTATGCAGTGACACACCGCCCCAGAACATGATGGACCCTCCACCTCCAAATCCATCCCGCTCCAGAGTACAGATCTTATTCCTTTGACGATAAATGCGAATCCGACCATCACCCCTGGTGAGAGAGAACCGCGACTCATCAGAGAAGAGCACTTTTTGCCAGTCCTGTCTGGTCCAGCGACGGTGGGTTTGTGCCCATAGGCAACATTATTGCCGGTGATGTCTGGTGAGGACCTGCCTTACAACATGCCTACAAGCCCTCAGTCCAGCCACTCGCAGCCTATTGCGGACAGTCTGAGCATTGATGGAGGGATTGTGGGTTCCTGGTGTAACTCGGGCTGTTGTTGCCATCATGTACCTGTCCCGCAGGTGTGGTGTTCGGATATACCGATCCTGTGCAGGTGTTACACGTGGTCTGCCACTGCGAGGACGATCAGCTGTCCGCCCTGTCTCACTGTAGTGCTGTTTTAGGCGTCTCACAGTACGGACATAGCAATTTATTGCCCTGGCCACATCTGCAGTCCTCATGCCTCCTTGCAGCATGCCTAAGGCACGTTCACGCAGATGAGCAGGGACCCTGGGCATCTTTCTTTTGGTGTTTTTCAGAGTCCATAGGACACTAAAGAGGCCTTTCTAAGTTTTCATAACTGTGACCTTAATACCGTCTGTAAGCTGTTATTGTCTTAACAACCGTTCCACAGGTGCATGTTCATTAATTGTTTCTGGTTCATTGAACAAGCATGGGGAAACAGTGTTTAAACCCTTTACAATGAAGATCTGTGAAGTTATTTGGATTTTTACGAATTATCTTTGAAAGACATGGTCCTGAAAAAGAGACCTTTTCCTTTTTTCCTGAGTTTAATTATGTAGATAATCCTTTGAGAAATCCAGTGGTCCAAACCTCATGTCTATCATAGTCCATTCAAAAGTTATTGGAGTAAGGAACCCTTTGTAGGATGGCCAGAATTAGGGTGACTAAATCAACGGAGGTCAGAGGAAAAAAAGTGGTCAAGTTTTACATTGCATTAGTTAGGCTGGATTCTGTGAAGAATTAAGGCTACTGGTACCTGAGAGGCTCACTTTCCCATTGAACTCGTCATTTTTCTTCTCAAATCCGCAGGACATAAAACAATAGACGTAAGATGGATATTGGTTTTGAGACTTAGAATTTTCATATTTTAGTGTATGCTTTTTATATCCTTAACTCCTGTTTTTCGAAGATTGCTCAGAAAAACAAGTGCATCTCTGTGAAATGTCAACAGAGCACTGAGCTTTTTATTTTCAAAGCCTTTTACATTTAATTCAGCTCGAGGACGATGGCTACAGAATGTAAAATCCTCAAGTTATGAGAAACCTACACCACAATGTCAAGAGCTTGGTGCTTATTATCGGATGTATTAGGTTACGAAATCTGACTTTTTGGATACAATGTTAATGATAGGTTAAAAGACCCCACTGAACGATTCAGAACATGAAGAATCAGATTTGTCTTGGTAACATGTATTTTAGGAAGTGACATTTCATCACCAAAGCATGTTTTCACCCACTGGGCAGAGGTGGGTAGATTCCCTACCCTTTGGGATTGCTGGCCTTTGGCTGTGAGTGCACTGTTAATCAATGCACCTGCTCCATCGCGCGTGTGTGTGTGTAGCCAGAATTCACTCAACTCGAATACCCTCTCGTCTCCCTGCTCTCTCCCCAGGCTCCAGTGAAACATGTGTACCGGGTGCTGCAGTGCCAGGAGGAGGAGCTCACCCAGATGGTGTCCACCATGTCAGACGGCTGGAAGTTTGAGCAGGTAATGCTGCCTCTCGCCACGAGGAGCCAAATGTCCTTTTATTTGTACTTCCCTCGACCCATAATCCTCACATCGCCCAAACAATCCAATTCATGAATTGGAAATTAACATAAAAAAAAAAACTGTTACATTTTCTGTGTCTTATACGTGATCCGAGCATCCCTCTGTGCTCTGATTTGGTTGTTGCAGCTTGTCAGTATAGGTTACGGGCGGGCCCAGCAGTCAGAGTTTCTGCTGATTGTGTCAAGGGAGGTGAAGGGGGAGGAGTCTACTTTCCCAAGCCACAGCGGAGAGGTGTGTCCCACAATGTTCCGTCCACGGGCTGGTCACTGCATGTCCCCTATGTACCCATTCACAACCCTTTTGGCCTCTGTCCCAACTCTATGAACAGTAGGCAGCCATTTTGAGTTGATTTCAATTTTAAGATGTGTACTGTTTTCCAACAAAGGACCCAAATGAACACAGCACCCTTTCTATGTCTGTGTTTGATTATCCCCTCCCCTTCACATTTTTGTTTTCAGTTTGTTGGTTATATGCAGGTTGTTCCACAAAGAGTTATTGCTATTTTTATAGAAATTGTGTGGCAATATGGAATTCTAAAAGCCTGTTATATTATATGAAGTGCCCTTTTTAATACAGACCACATCGAATTTATTAAATCAGATTTTTATATGAAAGAAGGCTTGCTAAAGTGCAAAAAATGTAACCCTGTGTCACTTCTAGGACGATTTTTATCCCACTTAATCCCCAAAATAAAGCCCTAGTTATTTTGTTGCTTTGACAGTCATTTCTGAAGATTATTTATTTCCTGTGATTCATTTACGTCTGTCCCTCATTTTAAGGTCAACCCTGTTACGTGAACTGAACTCTCATTTTTGTTATGGTGAAACTATTCCTTAAAAAAAAAAATCTAACATTTGAATATCTAATAGTCAAATCCTAGTGTAAAAGCAGGTGAGCTGGTTCTACTCTTTGGACATTTTCCAGTGTTTTGTGGTGGAAAACTGAGCAGGTTAAAATAGGCAGGCTAGAAATGTTTCAATTGCCACCCCCGTTGCACACAACAAGCTGCCATTCCCCCTGTCACAAAGAGATTCAGGGCTGATTTTAAGAAGAAATCGTCAACCTTGTTTATTCTTTTAACCCATGCTAGTTGATGAGAGAAGGAACAGATTGAAGCCTGATTAGGCTATTCACCTTATGTAGCCCCACCCACTTGACCCAGTTCCTGATTGAACGCGGTTCTCTTCCACCTTATGGCCTATTCTGGCCCATTGACACACTGCAAACCCAGGGAGAAGCAGTCGCTAAACATAAATCACACTTCTCCAAATTATTCAACAAACTGCATAGAATCTGAAAGATTGATTATTAACATGAGGAAAATTATATATATATTTTTTACATTTTAATTTAAACATTGACATTTGTGCAGTTAGCATTCCCATAGACTCAACATGGATGGTTAGCTAGATAGCGTATTTAAACCATATATAATGGTTGTTATCCTCACAGGCTATTTCCCTTTTCACTCAAAGAGCAATACTTGAAAGGATGATTGTTAGACACGAATACCATTGACAAAAGACAGACACAATAGATTGGGTAGAGTTTGACAAAAACAATGTAAACGCCACACATGAGTTCCCCTTGGGGATAGATCCAGAATCTCCTCATTGCCTCCCATCAAAATTAGCCTACATTTAGGTTACTGTTTATGTATTTCACACTATGTTGAGGTAAAAATCTGAGTATAATGCTTGTGTGAATGTCAACCCCAATACTTGTTCATGTCACCATAATCTGCATTACACTCAAACTAATTCAACTACCACCGATTTTCTTTTCTTTTTTCTATATGGCTAGCTATGCTACCAGCTTATACAAAACAGGAGCTAGTATTTAGCAGAGATTTTTTTATTTTTTTATAAACCCAAAAAGGACAACTTCTAAATATTATGTAGGGTAAACAGCCAAATATATCCTAATCGGATTTTACTAACCACACTGTGGGCCTGTTAGAACACACACATCATGATGGATTTGACTGTTTTTGATTGGACACCAATGACGGCATCCTTGTTCTAGCCACGACGGTTTGCGTTCCATTGATCTCTTTGCTGCATGTGTGCCGAGAGGGTTTTCTGAAGATAACATTAGGTTTTTTCGATCTCTTGTGCCACATAACTAACTAGGTAACTAACATCCATGTTTTAGTATGTCATTGCTGTCTGATTGAAAACCTCTAAGTACATTTTTGCCAATTTTTATTATTTTACATGTAGGGTACATTGAGGTGAGCAGTAACTCACCTCAATGTACCCTGAATATTTCATAACATTTTAGGACCTGGAAAATATATTCCAAATAGCTTCTGAAGTCTTGAAATTGTAGGTTTGTTAATGGTCAAATATTGCATTTTTTTTCCCTATTTTCCTTCAGTGTCTGGAAGATGAGAGGTTTTCGTCAGACTGCGACAATATGGGAATGCTAACTGTGCTAATGTTGGCGTTTTTTTTTTCGACATTAAAAACAAATGTTTTTATTTCTACAATATTTCAAGAAGGAGAATTAAAATCTTTCAGAGTCAGTGCACTTAATGAAATAGTTTTGACCAATATAATATATATTTAGCTCCTCCCTGGATTTGCTGTGTCAATGTGCCGCAAGTTGGAAGGCACTGGCAACAAACTGACTGCGCCCTTGTTGCCAGGCTAAATAATGTGGCTAGAAAGTCAAATTTGACCCCAAAGTGTTAAAATAATCAATTTTGTAAGACTTTATCCTTCTGAAATGTTTGCACTTTGTCAAGCAATTAGTAACTGACAAAAAAAAATAACAATTTACCATGATTTCCAGGAGGGATGAAAAGTAATATATTTTGTATACTAAACAGAAAATGTTGACTCAATAGTGCACTTTGATACAAGCACCAGATTTGGCACAGAGGTAGATGTACCCTGAAGAGATAGATATGGAGCCACCCAGATTTGGCCTTGAGGGGGTGTGGCAGCCACTAAAACAAATATAACTCAGACATTTTAATACATATTCAGCTTCCATTCACTCAACTTGGTATAAAAAACATTGATCTTTCGAATGCAAAATTGGCACTAAATGTCTGATGGCTCCAGTGTGGCCATCTTTGTTTTCACATATAGTCCTCTTTAACCAATCTTGGTCCTCTATTCACACCAGGATTTGGAACCGGTTCAAGGAACAGAACTGTTATTTTAAAAGCATTGGAACTGGTTATTAACATTCAAGCATTTTTTTTTCACTCCCACAAACAGAACAAAGTGCCTATGCAAAGCCTTCACTCTGTCACTCAAACTTATTCCAGTGCCTGCCAGCTAAAAATGTGTAGGCTACCTGCCCCTCCCCCTCCGAAGTATAGTCTACTGACGTTACAAGCGTGTTTCAGAAATTAGGGATTTTTTTTATTAGAGAAGAATGGATTAACCTTTTCAATACTAGGTAAGGATACTATAGTTATTTCAATGGCTGTATTAACTACAGAAAGGTAAGATGTTTTTATTTTAATTCTGGTGCCGCGCTGCACACACATGCCTGTTAGCTCGCTAGCTAGCTCTGGTCCAGTCTCTGAAGTTCAGACATTCAAAGTTCCTCAATAGAAGCCGCTCCTCCGTAGGTATAATTCTGTGGGCCTAATTCAGATAATGCATGTCATAACAACAAGATGCCCAATGCTTCAAGCCTCCCTCTCGCTATGCGCAAAATTGTCACGTCGCGCCCCTACACTTGTCGGTCCAATGCATGTAAATAGCTAGCCCGCTCCATAGCAAGCTGCTCTATCTGCGCTGATTGGTGAAGTAATTTACTGTTGAGCTAAATGTAAATTTGAGGCTTTAAAAAGGAACAAAGGAACCATATAAACCATAATGTTTTTGTTTTTTTTCCGAACCGGTTCAGAACTTTATTTTGCTGGTCAGAACAGTGGAATGGAACTAATAAAGTAATGGTTCTGTTTAGAACGAAACGATTGGAAAATAATTTTGGTTCGAACCCGATTTCACACTGCCCTTGCCTTTTTGAATGAGTACTCTGCTCTCTTGCCAGTTCACTTCAACAATTGTGGTCAGAGTACTCTTACATTCACATTGCTGTGTTTAGAAATGAACCAAGATCATCTTCCAATATTGACTCAATCCACTATGGGTAAATGTTTAGGACAAGCCATACCATCAGAACCGGTTGGAAGATAATAGATTTAATTGAGTTCATCAAAGACCATTATAATAAAAATATTAAATATAATAATGTAAATATGACTGGTAACAGGATAAATGGCAGAATATTAACTGCAGATTGAATGCTGTATTTGAAAATTGTATATGTGATGTAGGCTACTGCCCCTAACAGTTTGTGTTGATTTTGTAATTTACTTCTGTGGTTTTCATGAAATGTTAGTTTATTCGATTGTGGGGCTTGAATAAAGTAACTTTTTTTTAAAATGTTTAGTGCTGATGCTCTAAATATAAACATTGTTTAACTCCACACATATTTTGGAATCCTTAAATTGCTGCTTACCGCCCAAAAACAGCACACATTTTTCCCCCCCGCCAACCTGCACATGTTCTCTCGTTTGTGGCACCAACGTGAGGGGTTATAGCAGGGTAAATGGTATTGCAGTAGCCTACTGCATGGTGTGGTAATAATGACAAGCGAGCCTGAAGAGCTTTGGGTTCACATTGCACTAAAAAAAGAGAACCGGACCGTGGACTTAAAGCCAACCGAACTCAGACCACCTCTCGAGTTTGACTCGCTCCAGGGGCTCTTGAGGGATCTGAATTATTTTGGAGCATTCGCATTGCACCAAACTTTAACCCAAACCGAGTTCACCAAAAATTTCTGAAAGGTATCAAGTGTAAAATAAAACGTAGGTCATACCGGTATGTCCAATTTAGCTCAATCGCCTATTTCTCAGCCTCTGAGTATCTTTGAATGAATAACAGAAAATGTGGATGAAATTGAGCAGAAAAATAACTGTTCAAACATAAAACTTGACTAAATGTGTAATGTTCAAATGTATGCTTATTTTGGGGAATTAACACCAGTTACTGCTTGACAGACTGTCTGTTTTGACTCCAAGTTGGTAATTGCAATGACCCCATTCAGTGCTTTTATGGTTTTGGTTTTAGGGGGTTTGTGTGCAGGCTGTAAGTGTGTGTGTGGATAAGCTCTGAATCTCCCCTGACCCCACTATCCCTTTGGGGGGGTAAGAATGATCACTGGATCTCCCTGAGAGCAGGAATCTCACTAATCTTCTTACAGGGTTCCTGATGGGAAGCCCCTTAAAACACTTCCTTGACCTTTAGCTTAAGGCTCAGCAGCAGTGAGCCCTGTCATCTGGGCACACGCACTCCGCTAACCTATTGCCCTAATTTCAGAGCCACCCAGTCCTGGTTTGTGTTCATTGGGAAACGTTTTGCAACAACAAAAAATATAATTATTATTCAGATTGAAACTTGTGTGATAATCCATTTCTGACCTTTTTTCTTCACTTTCGTGCTACAAACCCGATCCTGGGCTGCCTTGAGATTTTTAACCGATCATCCACACTAGGTTGGTGGAGAGGTTTGTGAATGCTTATTCAAAGTAACCTTAGCAAACAAGTGCTCTGCAAATTGACTGCACTTACAGAAAATTTGGGGTTGACCATATTGTTTGGCTTAAGTAGGTATCGCGATTGGTGGGAGTCAATCATGGTACAGTAGCTGGTAACTTTAACGTTTAGCATCGATTATAGAGTAGTCTAATACTTTTGCCTCCTGTGTGAGACGTCTCTTGGCAACAACAGGGCTCCTGCAGAAGTGGCTAATGAGTCTGTGAATGTTGAGACATACACACCCACAGAGTACACTGTTAAGTTCTCATACACTACATGACCAAAAGTATATGGACATCTGCTCGTCAAACATCTCATTCCAAAATCATGGGCATCAATAGTTGGTCCCCCGTTTAATGCTACAAGAGCCTCCCACTCTTCTGGGAAGGCTTTCCACTAGATTTTGGAACATTGCTGCAAGAACTTGCTTCCATTCAGCCACAAGTATTAGTGAGGTCGGGCACTGATGTTGGCCATTTAGGCCTGGCTCGCAGTCGGCGTTCCAAATAATTCCAAAGGTGTTTGATGGGGTTGAGGTCAGGGCTCTGTGCAGGTTAGTCAAGTTCTTCCACACCGATCTTGACAAACCATTTCTGTATGGACCTCACTTTATGCAAGGAGGCATTGTCATGCTGAACCAGGAAAGGGCCTTCTCCAAACTGTTGCCACAAAGTTGGAAGCACAGAATCGTCTAGAATGTCATTGTATTCTGTTGCGTTAAGAGTTCCAGTGAAGGATAATAAGGGGCCTAGCCCGAACCATGGAAAAACAGCCGCAGACCATTATTCCTCCAACAAACTTTACAGTTGGCACTATGCATTAGGGCAGGTAGCATTCTTCTGGCATCCACAAAACCCAGATTTGTCTGTCGGACTGCCAGATGGTAAAGCGTGATTCATCACTCCAGAAAACGTGTTTCCACTGCTCCAGAGTCCAATTGCGGCAAGCTTTACACCACTCCAGCCAATGCTTGGCATTGCACGTGGTGATCTTAGGCTTGTGTGAGGCTGCTTGGCTATGGAAACCCATTTCATGAAGCTCCCGACGAACAGTTCTTGTGCTGACATTGCTTCCAGAGGCAGTTTGGAACTCGCTAGTGAGTGTTGCTACTGAAGACAGACGATTTTCACACGCTTCAGCACTCGGCGGTCCCTTCCTGTGAGTCTGTGGGGCCTTCCACTTTGTGGCTGAGCCGTTGTTGCTTCTGAACAATAACAGCACTTACAGTTGACTGTGGTAGACTTGTTGGGAAGGTGGCATCCAATGACGGCGCTACATTGAAAGTCACATCTCTTCAGTAAGGCCATTCTACTGCCTGTGTTTATCCTTGGAGATTGCATGGCTGTGTGCTCGATTTTTTTTTAATTTTTTATATTTATTTATTATTTTTTTTATATACACCTGTCAGCGTCAGGTGTGGCTAAAATAGCCAAATCCACACATTTTTGAAGGGGTGTCCACATACTTTTGTGTGTGTATATAGTGTATGTACACACACACACACCGCCTGGTTGAACACTAAAGTTAAAAGCATTCGACTGAGTGGAGGAACATTTTGTGTTCGTCTGACATTGTCAAATATGTATTTGCATGACATCGTATCACCTCACCGTCTGCATGTTTGTTTAATGTGCTGTTATCCCTGTCTGTTTCGTTGTGTCCTTTTTAAAAGTTAACCTTTAAGAAAGGAACTAACATTTTAAGGAAGCAAATATGCCCCCCCCCCACACACACACACTAATTTCTTTCTACATATTTGGAGTCTGTAGCCAACTCACCTTTTGTGTTCTGATCTGTTTCTAGCTCTGTCTTCTGTATGTTCTAAGTATTATCTAATGCTTTTAATTTCTGTTCAAACTCTTCACATCTGCTCTAAGTACACTGTAATCCTCTTCTTTTTTTTTCTCTCTGAAGCTAACTCTCTCTTCCCCTCCCAGCTGGTCAGCATTGGATCCTCTTATAACTACGGAAACGAGGACCAATCTGAGTTCCTTTGTGTAGTCTCCAAGGAGCTGCACAACCAATCATATGGCCCAAACAGTGAGCCCAGTGAGAAAGCCAAGGTGAGCCCCATCCTAAAATGTGTTTACACTGAAAGTAAGCCCAATGACAAGATTGTCTGAATGGTGGATTGTTCTAATGTCTAAATGCAACACATTTACTAACTATTCCTATGAGACAGTGATATAAGTATCCCTAGTTTACTGATGTCAACCTTCATAGAAGAGTCCATTTTGAAGCAGATAGGCTTGGACTGTTGCACAGAGTAATTAATTGAATTTGGTATTTTCTGAAAAGTATTTTTTTAAATGGTCAATGACTTTGGTTAGCGATTAATTTACTGAGAATTAGCCTTCAATTAATCTATCCAAATCCTTTTCATAGCATTAAAAATGAACTGTCAACCATTTTGTATCTAAATCAAAAGGACAGTACGGTCATTTAGTGTACAGTTATTAGTCAGACCACACGCAGGCCTACATCCATTAATCCAGCTTTACAAGATTGAAGTTGTTAGATTTGACCTTTCACCAAAAAACTGAAACATTTGAATCCACATTAGGAGAACGCTAAGAGCATAGCCTTGAGGATTATTGGGACTATTAGTGGAGAATGTCATTCTTTCTGAGGGCTTTGGGAGCAGAGCAGCAGGCCTAGCAGTGGGAATTACTAGTCCCATCTGCTGGTTCCCATGTGGGCCCAGTCCTCTGGGGCCTGCTTCATACTCTAGCTAGTCCCAGACTTGGTAATTCTATTGAATTGTTGCTAATAGGCTGACATTAAGGAGTCTTGGATTCTGTCAGTGGTTTTAGAAGTCACATGGATGTAGTCTAGTTACAACCAGTTTTAGATTTATTTTCCTATTGATAGGAATTTCAATACATTTACACCAGAGGCTTTTCGCTTTAGTTCTAAACAGATTTGGATACGCCTATTACAGTACGTCTGTATACTAAATGGACTAAGGTGCAACGCAATCACAAAGGGACATCTTGAGGATGGGGGGGGGGGGGGCTTGGATCGATTGCAGGTGAGTCGTAGTAGATATGAAAGGTGGTCTACCCTCTGACCCTTCAATGTCCCTCTGTTGTGATCGTGTCTTGAACCGGAAATGTGAGGGAACCCCTTTTGAGAATCAAGTCCCAATTAGTTGTAGTAATAGTTGGTGATACATCCCCTGTTTTGAGTCTTCATTTGACTGATGTTGGTTTGAAGGTAAATGTTTTGTAACATTTACACAACCTTGTTGTTTTATACCCCACTTTACCCCTGACATTTTCTCCCCTTTCATTTTCATTCTTGTAAGACTTGCCTGTCTTGTCTTCTTCCTGTCCCATTTGCATGCTGCATGTTGCTCAGAGCGAGGACGAAGAGACGGATTATGAAATGAATGACTCTGATTAGGGTTGAGCACTTATGACTCAACGGTGAGAGCTCAGCTGCCCTCCTTTCCTTCGACTCCCTCCATCTTACCTTTCCACAACTCCCCCATGTGTCTTTGCCCTGGTGCTTGCAACCCTGATCAATAAGATGATTATGTCTGGGCTTTTGGTCCTGTCAGGCTTTCAATCACTTCATAAGTCTTTTACACACTGTCTCTCTAGAACTAAGGTTGGCTGCAGTTGTCATTATTTACTTTTTAGCAATTAGCAAATATTTGCTTTGTATTGCTGACATGGAAACCAAGTGCACTTTATCTTAGGAAACCCCTCACCATATCCTATCCTCCCACTCGTGTGTGTGTGTGTGTGTGTGTGTGTGTGGCACCTGCATGTACTCGCTTGCTTGGATCATTGTGTGTGGGAAGGAAAGAGGTAAAATCATGTCGACTTTTGTTTAGATTCTCAAGGAAAATTAAACAAAGATGCATCTAAAAAAAAATGGTACAATAAATTGATTTTTAGATTTAGTAGGTCTGTCCCATTCACAGATACCAGACTCAAAGATTGAGCTTGCTGCAGTGTAGTTTCACATTTACAGCTAAGTAATTGCAGGGATATTTTACTATATATTTTAACATGAACTGATTAATCCCTTTGCAGATTCTTCAGGAGAGGGGATCCAGGATGTGAATGATCAGTATTACAAGCACCAGGTATAGAGTACAATCGTATGAGTCATAATACCCATAAAACCTAGCAGTCAAACAGGGTAATGGTTACAATTGTTTTTCCACCAATCATTTTTCCCATAGGGGATTTTAGAAACACTTAAAATAAGGGCTGTGTTTTGTGTAGGCTTACCTTGGGGTGATGTTTTGATAACTGTGTAAATCTCTCTAGGACAAGATTACTTATCAATATATTTACCCACGAAAAAATGTAAATCTAACCACTAATGTGGCTATCATAAAGAAAAACAAATACGATGGTGATCTGGATGAGACTGCTGAATCGAGGCAAAGGTAAGAGTCTGGATTAACTATCTAATGATAGCTGAATGTAGTAATAAATTGGGAAAATGTCTTAAACTTGACTATTCTGTGAACTGTCTTGTGCAAGTTTTAAATTGACACAATACTTGTTTAGCAAAGGTTTTCAGCTAGAAATGACATGCAGGAGCTTGTAGGGATTTGTAGTCTTGCATGATGTCTACTCTGATGCTAATTAGCATTTTTGAATATGAGGGGAAATAGAAGCGACTATCTTGATAAGTCACCTTGTCCGAGAGGGATTTACATGGTTATCAAAACATCACATCAAGCCTAAACAAAACACGGCCCTTTTATTTTAAGTGTTTCTAAAATCACCTATGGGGAAAAATGATTAGTGTGAAAACGATTTGAAACCATTTCCCTGTTTAACCGCCAGGTTTTCTGGGTATTACGACACCTCCACTGTGGGGCTCTATAACGATGCAAACATATCCTTGACAAGGAAGAACCCGTCACACAACGGATAAGACTGTTAAGAGGGACGTACATTTGTTTGTGTTTTTCCTCCATTTTATTTTATAATGTAAATAAGTCTAGAGACTGTGTGCATGTAAGGTTAAACTGGACCATTTTTGAATTAGTGGCAAATTTCTTCTAACTAAAAGTGATGAATTATAATGTTTTATGCTATAAAACATAGCCATGGTCATACACGGCCAATGATTCACTCAGGGGCTACTTTTGAGTTTCTGTTACCTTCTCACTCCAGGATCTTGTAAGGGTTTATGATGATCAATCTCTTATCAAGCATAAACTGCTAAAACCTGTACTGTCAGTAGTAGTAGAAGGTAGTTAAGCATACTTATTGAGAAATTGGTCGCAAAAGAGACAGGGATTCTTCATTTTGTTTTCAAACGAGTTTAATGCTTCCTTTTCTGGTGTGTCCTCTGTATTTTAAATGGGACTTTCTGTTTAAAGCGTTTATTTAGGGGTTTAAGATATTTTTGAGAAGGTTGGGGTTTGCTAATGTTTTGAAGGTAACGGAGAAGGAATATATGTTAATATCCTTAGGGTTGTTGATGTGCATAATCTAAAAAGTCAATTTAATATTTAACTGTTAAACTGCACGTTTTGTACACTGTATAGTTAAACACAACTTCAAATGTAAGTTGTTGTACTGGATCATAGCTAGAAAGTCTTGACAATTTTAAATTGATAACTTGAGTTTTGCAATGTTTGTACATGGGTCTCTGCATATTAAGACTTGTAAATCAAGGTTCAAATGGTTGGTGCGCTGTTTTACTTAGAAAACACCTGAAATCTTTTGATATCCAATAATGTGGGCAATATACCTGGGCTCAGACATTGACTGTTATGTTGTAAAAAGATATATTGGTCTTGAAAGGCTACACATTCTTTGAGACATTTTTGTATTGTGTAGACTACAGCATTCCAAGCTAGTTGGAGGATGTGTACATTGCTTTCCTTACACTGCAACACTGTTTTAAGGGTAAATGCTGCATTTCAGGAGACTTTTTATACCGAGAATTGTTTCTGACCGGAGATGCGGTACTGCTCAACTTTTGATAGTGTTTCCTTTTCCCAGTGATGACCAAATCCAATGTCTTACGTGCCGCTTATACATGAACTTTTAGTGTCCGGGATAAGTAAACATTTCTGGTTGCGGGCACACGCACTCTGTATGTGCAGCAGGAAACATATATTGACCCACAACTATTTTACACACACTCTTTCCATGAAACAAACAGTTTTATATCATTAAAGGTGATTGGATGCATGTTTTTGATATACATACATACATACACACACAAGGGCTTTTAAAGTGGAAACTATGAAATCTGCAGAGGTTCAATTTAAATAAGTGTGTTTTGACAGCTAGGCTATGTTTACATTTGCTATAGTATTCTGAAGCCTTCCAGCGATCTTGCACTCCCCACTTACCTAAACATTGACTTGTTTGACTGGAGAAAAGGGAACAAGCACACCCCACTCTAGATAGACTTTAAATGCATGTAAATAGTTAACTTAATTTATGTTAACGTATACATTTCCAAGTGGTTTGCTACCACTTCAATGTTAGAGCTGGTAATCTCTTGTGGACAGACTACGTAAACATACAGTTGCAATTCCTGACATTAAATCCTAGTAAAAATTCCCTGTCTTGGGTCAGTTAGGATCACCACTTTATTTTAAGAATGTGAAATGTCAATAATAGTAGAGTAATTTATTTCAGCTTTTATTTCTTTCATCACATTCCCAGTGGGTCAGAAGTTTACATACACTCAATTAGTATTTGGTAGCATTGCGTAACTTGGGTCAAACGTTTCAGGTAGCCTTCCACAAGCTTCCCACAATAAGTTGGATGAATTTTGGCCCATTCCTCCTGACAGAGCTGGTGTAACTCAGTCATGTTTGTAGGCCTCATTGCTCGCACGCGCTTTTTCAGTTCTGCCCACAAATTTTCGATAGGATTGAGGACAGGGCTTTGTGATGGCCACTCCAACACCTTGACTTTGTTGTCCTTAAGCCGTTTTGCCTCAACTTTGGAAGTATGTTTGGGGTCATTGTCCATTTGGAAGACCAATTTGCAACCAAGCTTTAACTTCCTGACTGATGTCTTGATGTTGCTTCAATATATCCACTTAATTTTCCTCCCTCATGATGCCATCTATTTTGTGAAGTGCACCAGTCCCTCCTGCAGCAAAGCACCCCCACGACATGATGCTGCCACCCATGTGCTACACGGTTGGGATGGTGTTCTTCGGCTTGCAAGCCTCCCCCTTTTTCCTCCAAACATAATGATGGTCATTATGGCCAAACAGTTCTATTTTTGTTTCATCAGACCAGAGGACAGTTCTACAAAAAGTACGATCTTTGTCCCCATGTGCAGTTGAAACCGTAGTCTGGCTTTTTTATGGGGTTTTGGAGCAGTGGCTTCTTCCTTGCTGAGCGGCCTTTCAGGTTATGTCCATAGGACTTGTTTTACTGTGGATATAGATACTTTGGTACCTGTTTCCTCCAGCATCTTCACAATGTTCTTTGCTGCTGTTCTGGGACTTTTCGCACCAAAAGTACGTTAATCTCTAGGAGACAGAACGGGTCTCCTTCCTGAGCGGTATGACGGCTGCGTGGTCCCATGGTGTTTATACTTGTGTACTATTGTTTGTACAGATGAACGTGGTACCGTCAGGCGCTTTGAAATTGCACCCAAGGATGAATCAGACTTGTGGAGGTCTACAATTTTTTTTCTGAGGTCTTCGCTGATTTCTTTTGATTTTCCCATGATATCAAGCAAAGAGGCACTGAGTTTGAAGGTAGGCCTTGAAATACATCCACAGGTACACCTCCAGTTGACTCAAATTATGTCAATTAGCCTATCAGAATCTTCTAAAGCCGTGACAACATTTTCAGGAATTTTCCAAGCTGTTTAAAGGCACAGTCAACTTAGTGTATGTAAACTTCTGACCCACTGGAATTGTGATGCAGTGAATTATAAGTGAAATAATCTGTCTGTAAACAATTGTTTGAAAAATTACTTGTCATGCACAAAGTAGATGTCCTAACTGACTTGCCAAAACTATAGGTTGTTAACAAGAAATTTGTGGAGTGGTTGAAAAATGAGTTTTAATGACTCCAACCTAAGTGTTTGTAAACTTCTGACTTCAACTGTAAATGGTACTGACCAATTTACGTAAGAATTTAGTTCTGCGTTAACCGAGAAAGTGCTGGAGACAATCTTATTTTTTTCCCCCTGTGAAATGGTGACTAGCTCAGTCAGCTTGAGGAGACTAGTGTCGGTCTCATGAGTATTGTTGCTGTGAGATTTGTAGTTTTTTTTTGTTTAGTTAGCTTGGTTCCATCTTAATCTTAGCAGTCTGTGTACTTTGGTTTTGACCTGTATAACAGCATCACAGTGGCTGGCTGCACTACCTATTCAGCAGCACCATTTTACACACTGCTAGACTACATGCCATGGTCATTTAACTTTAATGAAGAAAATTATTTTGTGCAGCAAAGTATCCAGTCTGTACTGTAAGATATGCAAGTTCCCAGTATATTGGGAAGAGTCAGCTGGTTACTTCATCACAGTCCACTGTAATGCATGATTGAAGACAGTCACACACAGGCCTATTATTCCAGAGTTGATGGAATGTACTTGTTCCACAATCAGAATTATAATGCTCTTGATATCGAAGATAATTATCAGAATGATGTCGTATCACTACACCTGTCACTTCTGACTATTACCATGATTTTATGCAATGTAAAAATGTTACTGGGATAGATGTATTGTCTTGGATAGGTTAACTTCAATAAAATGGTTTGCATTTCACATGTCTATCTCTGTTCTTTTTATACAGTTTGTAGCAGCGCACTCAGATTTTTTTGTAAGACTTTGTACATAAATACTTCAATCAGCGTACATCAATACGTCAATAAAATGCTCAAATTAAAACTACACCGAAAGGGACAAGACGAGGCAACAAAAATAATCCAAAAACGTATCTAATACTGTCACTAGTGGCAAAAGCAGTGCTTAGTTTGTACATTTTGGAGGCGCTGGAACAAAACATGAGCCGGAGAGCGAGATGACCCTGGGTGCTCTGAGGTACCAGTACGCATGAGAAGAAAAAAAAAATCTCCTTTATAATAAAGCATTGAATGCTTTTTGTCATGTTTTTGCGTAGATCAGTGGCGTAGAGGCGCTTGTGAAAGTTGCACACATCGGTAAAAATGTGTAGTCTAGGGTTCGGGGGAAATGTGGCCTTTTTATAAACGCATTTGGTGCAATTCTACATTTTAGATAACTGGAGACTTTAGCAGAATATTCATTTTATACCTAACAAATTATCGAAATGACAGGCTACTTTAACACTTACAATCTGAGATCAATAAAAACGACCTTCAGTCCATCAATAGCATAGACCTCGGCGTGTGTGGTGACGCGCATTGTACAATATGAGGAAATTATAGTCTTAAAAAGCTTTCCAGTTTCACTGACTCACGGAAAATGAGGCTCAGCTCATTCACCGGCGTTGGCCGATGCGCTCGTGCCAAAAGCTTATCTCTGTCTTGTTTAACTTGGTAAAACAATGCTGTTCGCTCAATAGGCCTATTTGGAAGTTGATAAACAAACATTGGCAGTAGAATGGCCTTACTGGCAGATTAGTCTTTTCAGCAGGATCAATTTGCTTTCCAAACTATTTTCCCGCGACTGTATTTGAAATATTGTGAAAGGCCTGTTTTGGCTGCATGATGTTCACTGGCAGATTTGCAACGCGTTCCCGACTGTAGGCAGATTGGGCTACACAATCCACAGCACAGGCAATAAAAAAAAAACCTTGACCGTATTCCGAATTATTACATTTCTTTCTGAACAAACAGGAGCAAACTTTATCAGGGGTTCTGCGGCACCTCCAGAACCCTTCGCGCGACTATAATATGATTTGCAGGCTCAAGTCTATCAGAGTAGAGAGAAATCATATAAAGTGAATTTCATTCTAGTTCTGTGCGAGGTACAGGCGCGCTTCTCTCTCACCACATCAGGCACGTTTTCACGTAACGTTTTTTTTTTAGGGGGCTGCCAGGA
Organism: Salmo salar; assembly: GCF_965601325.2. Classification (NCBI taxonomy): domain Eukaryota; kingdom Metazoa; phylum Chordata; class Actinopteri; order Salmoniformes; family Salmonidae; genus Salmo; species Salmo salar. Next base: position 60,514,992 of record NC_138309.1, on the reverse strand, counting down.
GAATTACGGAGGAGTCAATTTGAATTAGCCTAACTCTGATTTATAATTTGTACATTGCCAAAAGTGATAGTTATTTTTCATGCCACAAGAGGTACCGGATCCTAGAAAATGGGTTCCGGAAGGACACTGTCCAAAACAGAGTTGCCGGATGCTGTTCGGGCAGGATCTGACTCAAATTAGGCACTGTACAAAAGCACAATGTCTGTCTTACCTGGAGAGGGAAAAATAATGATCATCCAAACTTCATAGCACCTTGTGTTGTAATCATATTCAAATAAACCAATAGTTTCAAAAGAGCAATTATCAAACTTCAGGTAATGATGGCCTCTTCACATTTATTGACAGACAACGACAGACCTGCTGGTCACTCTTACCAAATTGAATGTATACAGTGAACTGATACAGTAAACGTAAACAAGTAGCGCCCTCTAGTGTTATTCATTTGAAAATGCTGGTACTGTGTCGTCACTAGTTACCACAGTCACAAAGTCATATACCCCGCCTATTTCTACACAATCTGATTTTTTTTTTTTTTAACTAATTTTACCAACCTCGCATGCCTAACTCTAATCTTAAATTTAGAGCAAAAAGCTAATTGTTTTCATGAATTTGCATAATTTAGACGTTCATCCACGTTCTCCAAACGGGTGATGTGTTGCACCACTTCATTTAAATCTGGATCAATCTATGATTAACGGTTTTAAACTATGATTAGTGACATGTTACACCAATATATGAGGTATTTCGTGAGTTGAAACGAAGTAGCTAGCCTACTTGACAAATGAGGCCACGAAGCTGCTGTTCCTTGATAAAATAACAATTTAACGTTAGAACTACTGCAACTCCATTGTGAAAGGTTCTCATGGGTTGGCTGATTTGAAATAAAATCCGTTATTTGCCAGTACTAGACAGAAAACGAATTCGTTAGCTCCTGTAGCTAGCTAGTTTCTAAACCAAACTAGCTAGCATACAATATTATTTATTATTGTCATTACCTAACGTTATTTAACCATGTATTATTTATCCGCTAGCCACCTGATCGTGGCACGTCAAAGAAGTTCAAATTTCTCCGTTTATGAAAAAAATATATATATTGTCGGAGCTGATGGAGGAATTTTGTAACGTACTGGAGGATAAAATGACAGACAAACACGACTGTCAAAAAGGACACTTGAGCCATTTTATTCGACAAATGTAACGGCTCAACACGGATTGAAGAGAAGAAGGACCCAAATCGGATGAAAGCGTGATGGATTTTTTTTTTAAGCAAAAGTGAGAAAGAATGCGGCAGATGTGAGGCGGGGGCTATTTCAGACCGGACCCGGAGGGGGGCCTCCGTCCAAGGGAATTAATCCTATCGCCCAGAAAATATGCGAGATGATTCCCCAGCAGTTGTACCCTCTCCACAACCCCTATGATGACGACGGACAATTTGACCCACCAATATTTAGTAAGCATAAATAACTGGTAAATATAAATTCCTATAATGCACGTTAAAACTAACGTTCATGCTAACGTTACTTCACTAGAATGTTTTTGTTATCAGGCCCGTTACATGTTGCATAACATCATCATTCGTACCAAGGCTGGGCATATCATTAACCCCAATTCAATTGTTGTGCAAAATGGGCACGTAAATAGCCTACTAATAATGAGTTAATTATCATAAAACTCAACAGGATTCAACCTGTCACTAATTATTCTCTGAGGAACTCGTTTTGGTCTCTCCACAGTAAACATGCTGCCATTTTATCAGTTAAACCACCTAAAGTGGCAGTTTAGAATTCATCTCCAATCTAAATGTATATTTATTTTTGTATTAATTGAGCAACAGACTTCAAATTAATCTAGGTTTAAAGTTCAAACTAAATTTAGATTAGAGGAAGGATTTAATTTAACAAGGATTAATTTAAAACTAGGTTTAACATTTGGTGCAACAAGATTAATAGATAAACCTTGATTTAATCCAGTTTAAGAGTTAATCCATGTTGGTGCAACCCTATTTCTAAATTAAGAGTTACATTTGCACCCTCATTCCGAATGGTTAAGGTTTGGGATATGGTGAAAAAGAAAAAACAGTGTCCGACTGGGATTGAACATGCAACCTTCTGATCAAGAGTCTTTGGAGTTCACTAATCTGCCACCTAGCAAAACCCAATCCTACTTGATGGTAATAGTGCTCTGAAAGGTTGCTGGTTCGAATCCCAGAGGCAACTAGGTGAAAAATGTGTTGCTGTGACCTTGAGCAAGGCACTTAAACCTAAATTGCACCTGTAAGTCACTCTGGATAAGAACGTCTGCTAAATTAATAAAATGTGAAGCGAAAAAAAGGGTTCCTCAGGACATAGACATCCAATTTCGACGTCAATCTTCAACGATCTCTCTCAAATGTTTAGGATATAGACAATTTTGACTTTGTGGCTGTGGTAACAGGTAGAAAAAAATTGTGCTGCTCCTTTAAATTTTTAGTCGTCTACAAAATTGCCTGTTTGCACTTATTTGTTATATTACATTGAATATGACTATGTCTAAAATTATTATCCAATTCCTGTGCACAATAATAAATGCATGTTCATCAACTGTCATTTAAGAATGCAAATTGTGCCCAAATCAATGCAGACCACATTGTGAACATTTTAGCCACTTAATTGTCAGTTATTTCAATTAACACAAACTAGTAACGTGGTGATGGTACATCAATCTCTCCATAACACCCAATTAATTATAAATATTTTCAGGCGGTTGGGAGGTTGCCTATGTCACTGGTCCTGTTATTTAGGCCGGACAGGAACGAGTGCTTTTTCAGGAGGGAAACTTCACCGGGGTTTTTCTTGATTAAAAGACGATTCATTCATACAGTTAAATAGTACGAGTCATTATAGCCATACAGCAAGGTAAGCGAATGTCGCCCAACAATTTTGTATTTATGCAATACGAGGTTAGCTTTACTATCTGCCTGAGTTTGCGCCATTTTCGCTAGTTGGTTGATGCATAAATGTGCGCCAGTTTGGGAAGCCTTAGGTTCTTTGTCCTGGTCAGTCATGGGTGGTATTGCAAATTCGTTTGAGGTTCCGCTTTAAGCCAAGGCAAGCGGACCAACATGGCAACTAATATGCATGGCTTCAGATGAGAAGAACGAGTCTCGTTGCCACAACGACGTAAAATCAACGACAAGTGCGCAAGTCTATGGTTTTTGTTTGCCAGCCGCGCGCCACAAATAGCCAGGCTACTTGCGCATGTTGTTGGCCAGTTTCTGTCTTGGAACTTGCTCTGAGTAATTTCTTTCTAACGTCACTATAGTCGCTGACATAACTAGCTACCTTCTAACGTGTTTTAGCCACAAGCGGACCAGAGAGATTTTGCTCAAACATGCTGGACTTGTTGCTGGTACAGATGAACAGCCGGATGTTATGCTAATAGCTAGCTATGATGTAACTTAGTGATATGCAGTTCGCTAACTATTCGACTTTTCGTTATTTTTGAACCTTTTATTTTTTTTTACTGACGAGTCATGATGTTTGAGTGAATCGATCATTTTGGTTTTCGTTTACCTGCTGGCCGTTATTACTATAGTAGAAGGATTAATACGCGCTCCTCCGGAGACATGCACCGACCAACAACTGTAAAATAAATCATGCTGCAGCAATAACATAACAAAAATACATGGTTATAACTGTTTATTGATCTCATGTGTAAGAATACATGCAATTCATTAATTATTTTAATGTTTTGTAGAACCAAAACATGCACACAATGAGTTTCTGCAACAACAATAAAAGATACCCGAAAGGAATCGTTTGTGTTGCAGATTGCGAATGATATTGTGTTTATCACCCTCACCGCAGTCAAACAATGCATTCCGCCAAGAGTCGTAAACAATCTAGTCCGATTGCGGCCACAAATAGTCCCTGTTTCAAATGTATAAAAAAATAGTATTTGTATATAGTAATCAACAAATATAAATAGTTTTAAAGCACACTTTTACAAGTCTGTCACAAATGACCACTCAATAAGCCCCTTATGGTGAACGCGAAGCTTGTAGAATCATTCTTCTTTGCGTTTTCAGTTTATCATTTGCAGGTAGGGGCTCCTGCATGCTTTGGGCATAGATGGTAAATGAGTTAATGGGTGTTTCTCAACATGCACACTACCGTGCTCCACACTCATGCTCCAAGTGCGTTCTCCAAGGACATTCTCTTGACTATGTTCTTATGAGGACGGGCGTGTGGAGAACGCATTAAAACATTACATTTGAGGAGCACTCGCCCTACTGTATTACCTCACTGCACCTCCCCATTCACTGAACCTTCTTCCAGCCAGGACAATGGTAACAATAGAGACTAAACAAGATATACACTAAACAAATGTTTTACTTGATAATGATCAGGTAGATATGTGAATCGTAGTAATCTAGCTAGCCAGGTAGTTCAACAGGCAAAAATGACTTATGCGTGGTAGATGTACATTTTCTGTAGTTAGCTAGCTACCAATTCTTTGTGGCTACCTAGCTTGACAGTTACCCTATTTACTTGACTATGGACTTACACATTCACTGAACCTTCTTCCAGCCAGGACAATCGCAACAGTAGAGATGACGCAAGCAAATGTTCTACTTCATAATTAAAAAATATATATATTTATTTCACCTATATTTAACCAGGTAGGCAAGTTGAGAACAAGTTCTCATTTACAATTGCGACCTGGCCAAATAATGATAAACTAGCTATGCTACGTGGCCAAAAGTAGGTGGACACCTGCTCGTTGAACATCTCATTCCAAAATCATGGGCATTAATATGGAGTTGGTCCCCCCCACCCCTTTTCCTATTACAGCCTCCACTCTTCTGGAAAGGCTTTCCACTAGATATTGGAACATTGTTGTGGGGACTTCCATTCAGCCACAAAAACATTAGTGAGGTTGGGCACTAATGTTGGGCGATTAAGCCTGACTCACTCAGCGTTCCAGTTCATCCCAAAGGTGTTCGATGGGGTTGAGGTCAGGGCTCTGTTCAGGCCAGTTAAGTTCTTCTACCCCAATCTCGACAAACCATTTCTGTATGGACCTCGTTTTGTGCACAGGGGCATTGTCATTCTGAAACAGGAAAGGGCCTTCCCCAAAGTTGGAAGCACAGAATTGTCTAAAATGTCATTGTATGCTGTAGCATTAAGATTTCCCTTCACTGGAACTAAGGGGCCTAGCCTGAGCTATGAAAACAGCCACAGACCATTATTCTTCTTTCACCAAACTTTACAGTTGGCAGTATGCATTGGGGCAGGTAGCATTCTCCTGGCGTCTGCCATACCTAGATTAATCTCTGACTGCCAGATGGTGACGCGTGATTCATCACTCTAGAGACCGTTTCCCCTGCTCCAGAGTCCAATGGCGGCGAGCTTTACACCACTCCAGCCGATGCTTGGCATTGCGCATGGGGATCTTAGGCTTGTGTGCGGCTGCTCGGCCATGGAAACCCATTTCATGAAGCTCCCAACAAACCGTTATTGTGCTGACGTTGCTTCCAGAGGCAGTTTGGAACTCGGTAGAGTGTTGCAACTGAGGACAGATGATTTTTACACGCCTCTGCACTCAGCGGTCCCTTTCTGTGAGCTTGTGTGGCCTACCACTTCGCGGCTGAGCTGTTGTTGCTCCTAGACGTTTCCACTTCATAATAGCAGCACTTAGTTGACTGGGGCATCTCTAGCAAGGCAGAAATTTAATGAACAGACTTGTAGGAAAGGTGGCATCCTTTTCTGTAAGGGCCATTCAACTGCCAGTGTTTTATCTATGGAGATTGCATGGCTCTATTTTATACACCTGTCAGCAACAGGCATGGCTGAAATAGCTGAAACAACTAAATTGAAGGGGTGTCCACATACTTTTAGTGCATATGTGAATCATAATGTAGCTCACCAGGTAGTTTAACAGGCAAAAATGAGCCCTCAACTAATGTTATTCAAGGTAGATGCCAATTTTGTGGGTAGCAAGCTAACAATTCTTTGTGGCTATCAGGTAGCTCTATTGACTTATTACAGGCTTGCGATACGTAGGCAGGTAAACATGCCAAAATTAACACAGCTGGTATTTATTAACATATCAAGATAAAATATTGTAGTCAGGCAACATATGAGATGTGACTAGGCAACGTTTCATTCTGAAATCGGAGTATATTTTGTCTCGCTTCAGCTCAAATGTCTGACATTGATTTCAAGAAATGTGTAATATTTTTTTACGTGGTTGCAATTTTTTGCACACTTTGCGGTGAAGCTTGCGTCGACACATGCTTCAAAATATGTACAAACGGAGTGCGCATTTGAGAAGTGCCCTTCGTGATCCGTTTTGCCTACTTTGATTTGGACTAAAACGCTGACCCTCCAGTGCTCCAATGTGCATGCTCGGAGTACGGTTGTATGCATTTCAAGGAACACCCAATGAGTATGTTTACACGTGTACTAATAATTCAATATTAAACTTATTATGTGAGAAGGCAGAGTATGGCATTAGTCATGTAAACACCTTACTCTGCTTATCTTAATCGGTGTAAGGTCATAATCGAAGTAAGCATACGCCAACTAAAACACCTGGCTTTCTGAGCGATCTTTAGAATTATTAGGACATTTCATCGGTGTTCCAGCGGTTAATTAGATCTGCGCATGTACCGGCACCGGGTAGCGCAAGCCTCCCTCTTATGCGCGAGTAAAGTGAGTTTGAGAAACTGGAAGTATGCATCTTATACATTTCGACTGAAATTATTTATATGTCCGAACTCAGAATCAAAAAGTATTTGCAAAAATGACATGGTCACTGTGGTAGAAAGTTTATTTTGATAAATGCAGAAAATTTCCAATCAGTAGCCAGGATTATTAAGGAAATTGTTTTTCTTGTAAAGCATGTAAGCAGTTTAAACTATTATATTAACCTATCCACAGACGTTCCATTGACCAGATTGCTGTACATTCAACAAATCTGATCTAAGAAAGTGGATATTGGTCAAACCCGTCATGATTTACGTGTGCTAACCGGCCCACAACGTGGTTACTTAGTGCATTCGGAAAGTATTCATACCCCTTGACTTTGTCAACGTTATGTTATAGCCTTATTCTAAAATGTGTTTTTAAAAAATAGGTTTAGACACTTTTTCCCCCCAAAAAAGAGGGGGGTGGGGGGGATAATCACAAGTATTCAGACCCTTTACTCAGAACTATGTTGAAGCATCTTTGGCAGCAATTAGAGCCTCGAGTCTTCTTCTTGGATATGACACACCTGTATTTGGGGAGTTTCTCCCATTCTTCTCTGCAGATCCTCTCAAGCTCTGTCAGGTTGGATGGGGAGCGTTGCTGCACAGCTATTTTCAGGTCTCCAGAGACATTTGTTCAGGTTGAAGTCCGTGCTCTGGCTGGGCCAGTCAAAGACATTCAGAGACTTGTCCCGAAGCCACTCCTGCATTGTCTTCTTGGCTGTGTGCTTAGGGTCGTTGTCCTTCTGGAAGGTGAACCTTCGCCCCCAGTCGGAAGTCCTGAGTGCTCTGGAGCAGGTTTTCATCAAGGATCTCTTTGTACTTAGCTCCGTTCATCTTTCCCTCGATCCTGACTAGTCTTCCAGTCCCTGCCGCTGAAAAACATCCCCACAGCATGATGCTGTCACAAACCATGCTTCACCGTAGGATGGTGTCAGGTTTCCTCCAGACGTGACGCTTAGCATTCAGGCAAAAGTTTCAATCTTGGTTTCATCATATCAGAGAATCTTGTTTCTCATGGTCTGAGAGTCCTAAGCAAGCTGTCATGTGCCTTTTACTGAGAAGTGTCTACTCTACCATAAAGGCCTGATTGGTGGAGTGCTGCAGGGATGGTTGTCCTTCTGGAAGGTTCTCCCATCTCCACAGAGGAGCTCTGTCAGTGACCATCGGGTTCTTGGTCACCTCCCTGACCAAGGCCCTTCTCCCCCGATTGCTCAGTTTGGCCGGGCGGTCAGCTCTAGGAAGGGTCTTGGTGGTTCCAAACTTCTTCCATTTAAGAGTGATGGAGGCCATGGTTTTCTTCGGGACCTTCAAATCTGCAGACATTTTTTTTCGTACCCTTCCCCAGATCTGTGCCTCGACACAATTCTGTCTCGGAGCTCTACGGACAATTCCTTCGACCTCATAGCTTGGTTTTTGCTCTGACATGCACTGTCAACTGTGTCAAATACATTTGCATTTACCACAGGTGGACTCCAATCAAGTTGTAGAAACATCTCAAGGATGATAAATTAAAACAGGATGCACCTGAGCTCAATTGAGTCTCATAGCAAGGGTCTGAATAATTATGTAAATAAGTATTATTAATTATTTTTTTATACATTTGCTAACTTTTCTACTAACCTGTTTTGACTTCATCAGTATGGGCTATTGTGTGTAGATTGCTGAGGAGTTTGTTTTATTTAATCCATTTTAGAATAAGGCTGTAATGTAACTAAATGTGGAAACGGTAAAGGTCTGAATAATTTCCGAATGCACTGTAAGTCCGATTTGGCTGTTTTCGCTGCGTAACATGTAGTTGTCTCTTTTTCAGGTTTAGAAGAAGTGACTCCTAAATTCTTACTCCCGTTTGTATAAGCTGGTTAGTATAGCTAGCATGCAGAAATCGGTGGTAGTCAAATTTAATTTGACTGTAATGCAGTTGATTGGTAAGGATGACATGAACATGTGTTTGGGTTGACCTCCATACAATCATTGTACTCTGCTTTTTACCTAAACATTAGCATAAATTTAGGCAAATTTTGCTCTGGGGACAATGAGGAGACTCGATCTTTCCCCGACACGTTTCCAAGGTAATTCCATTGTTTTGTTCTAGTTCGATTGACCTGTTTACCGCGTCTACTGAACAAAAAATATAAATGTAACGATTTTACTGAGTTACAGTTCATATACGAATAACGGTCAATTGAAATAAATTCATTAGGCCCTATTAAACGGATTTCACATGACTGGACAGGGGCACAGCCATGACATAAATACTTCTCAGTTTCATCAGCTGTCAGGGTGGCTCTTCTCAGACGATTTGACAGGTGAAGAAGCTCGATGTGGAGATCCTGGACTGCCGTGGTTACATGTGCTCTGTGGGTGTGAGGCCGGTTTGGACGTACTGCCAAATTCTCTAAAACGACATTGGAGGCAGCTTATGGTAGAGAAATGAACATTCAATTCTCTGGCAACTGCTCTGGTGGACATTCCTGCAGTCAGCATGCCAATTACACGCTCCCTCAACTTGAGACGTCTGTGGCATTGTGTTGTGTGGCAACTGCACATTCTATAGTGGCCTTTTGTTGTCCCCAGCACAAGGTTCACCTGTGTAATGAGCATGCTGTTTAATCAGTTTATTGATATGCCACACTTGTCAGGTGGATGGATTATCTTGGCAAATGAGAAATATTCACTAACAGAAATGTTAACAAATTTGAGCAAAATAAGCTTTTAGTGGGTATGGAACATTTCTGGGATCTTTTATTTCAGCTCATGAAACATGGGACCAACCCTATATTGCGTTTTTATATTTTTGTTCAGTATATTAGTGACTCAAATGAACAATGTGTCGACCGATTTGTTCTTTGTACAGAACGAGTCAAAGATCAGTCAGTAATATCACTACTATGATGATAGCTGAGCTGAGTCAATGACAATATCAGACTAGATTACTAACCCTAAGGTGTCAGTTAAGGAAATGTGCAATCTGTAATACTTAGCTGTTGCTCTCCATTTACCCATTGACTCTTGAAGAGTACAACTCATATGCCTAATGAGCTGAGCTAGCTAGTACGTTAGCTTACCCCTTCATAACAAAGGCTGGTTTACTCTGTTTGCCATGTTTTAAAGCGATGTAACATTAGCTCGCTAGCTAGCTATTGCTACGAAATGCATGACAACAAGCATGCAGCCCGCAAGGACCAGAGTTTTGGATGCATAAAACTAAAAGCCTACAGTACACACTGGGAGGTTTCTAAGGATGTAAAGAGGGGAGATGGATGTAGCTAAATTGCTAATTCCATAAATGTCAAGCCCCAGTCTACAAGGGATACAGTTTATGCTTGCTATGGTTGCCAAATAATGTGATTTATATAACCAAAGGTTGTTGGTGTCCATTACTGGATGTTACAGGAAAGCCCCATACAAACCGGCACCATCGATTCTTCAACTAACCTGGTACTGGCAATACAATCTACTTTCTCGATTCTGGGAAACATTTATCTTATAAAATACCAAAAATCTTTGGTTATATCACATTGTATGCCTGATAAACTGTAGCATGTTAAATTTGACTGATTTTTAGGCTAGACTTTGTAAACCAGGTATCAATTTCAGCCTTCCAGGAATCTTGTTGCGTTTGGTACCTTTGTGCACCGGAGTGTACAAAACATTAGGGACACCTTCCTAATAATGAGTTTCACCCCCTTTTTTCCCTCAGAACAGCCTCAATTTGTCAGGGCATGGACTCTACAAGGTGTCAAGTGTTCCACAGGGATTCTGGCCCATTTTGACTCCAATGCTTCCAACAGTTGGCTGGATGTCCTTTGTATGGTGGGCCATTCTTGATACACACGGGAAACTGTTGAGCGTGGAAAAACCCAGCAGCGTTGCAGTTCTTGACACACTCTAACTGGTGCACCTGGCACCTACCATGTCCCGTTCAAAAGCACTTAAATCTTTTGCCTTGCCCATTTGCCCTCTGAATGGCACACAGACAAGGCATTAACAATCCTCCTTTAACCTGCCTCCCCTTCATCTACACTGATTGGCATGGATTTAACAAGGGATGTCAGTATAAGATCATAGCTTTCACCTGGTCAGTCTGTCATGGAAAGAGCAGGTGTTCTTTATGTGTTGTCCAATTGGTGTATGCAATAATGACACAGTCCTAAGAAATTAGATAACATGTATGTACACGTCTTTGAAAGCACATGTTTGTCACCTCTGCTGTTTCAGAAAGCCCACCAGTCATGTCAGGCATTGCATTGAGCCGGCTTGCTCAGGAGCGCAAAGCGTGGCGGAAAGACCATCCTTTTGTGAGTAGCAGTGTGTAGTTCTAGACTTTTTTTATTTGTAATAGTACACTTCTTTTTTTTATTTTTTACCAATCAGATTTTTTTTAACCTTTTTATTTAACTATGATAGGGATTGGGGGAAGTGTTTTATCCATTGTTCAAGAGCTTTGAAATGAAGGTTTATTTTTTTGCTTAATCTCACTCTTACTGTTTGATGCAATTCCATCTAAGGGCTTTGTGGCTGTGCCGACGAAAAATCCAGATGGAACCATGAACTTGATGAACTGGGAATGTGCCATTCCTGGGAAGAAGGGGGTAAGCACAGCCATTTATCTACACATGCAATACAGTTTCAAAGTGGAGGTGCCAAGTGACTTTGTTTATAGCATTCCGCCTGTGCGTAGTTGGTAGTAGATCATTTCAATAAATGTTTTTGCACCAACACTATGAAGTGGACATCTTGTATGAAACCAAAGAATGCTAGGATGAGGTCATAGTTCATCCTTGATCTTCATAGTCTGCAAGTGTTTGTGATCGATTATAAACTCTTCCCCAGACCCCATGGGAAGGAGGCTTGTTCAAACTGCGGATGCTGTTCAAGGATGACTATCCTTCCTCGCCCCCAAAGTGTGAGTTTCCTTTTAACCAGTCTTGTTTTTTCTTTTCTTATTACAATCCCCATTAGCTGTTCCTCATGCAGCAGCTATTCTTCTCGAGGGAAACATAATACAGAACATTGGGAACAGCTCAGTATTCGGGCCCAATACTTGAAAAATGCATCCTTCCCTCTTCCTTGACGTAGTCACTGATCTGACACTAATTTGATAGGTGTAAGCTAGGTATTTTTTTTTCACCAATTCAGTCAGATCAGGTGATCAAAGTTAGGAAGGATGTATTGGAACAGACCTTAGGTCATGAGATTAGTTCTATTTTAACTTTTTACTGATTTTTATTTTATAGGTAAATTTGAGCCTCCGCTCTTCCATCCTAACGTGTATCCGTCAGGCACAGTATGCCTATCCATTCTAGAGGAGGACAAGGACTGGAGACCTGCCATCACCATCAAGCAGGTTAGAATATGCTGGGGATCGACTTACAAGCTATAGCCACCAAATGGCTATGCCCAACTAATGTGATCTTTATGTTTTGTCATTTCTTACAGATCCTATTAGGAATACAGGAACTCTTAAATGAGCCAAATATCCAGGATCCAGCCCAAGCAGAGGCATACACAATTTACTGGTGAGTTCTGCTAGTATCGAAGGGATGCCTTCCTGTTTGCCGTGTTGTTTTTGGATAGGGATATTCGTGGAAATGACACTAGATCTTTCTGTTGTTTTACTAAACCCCTCTTTCTTTTCAGCCAAAACAGAGTAGAATATGAAAAAAGAGTTCGAGCACAGGCCAAAAAATTCTCCCCTTCGTAATGGTGAAGGCTTGGCTTCGGCAGAAGGAATGGGTCAAACACGGATCACCTCCCCTCTCTTTCTCTATGAATGTGCCCCTCTCACATCGGGACTTGCTTATAAGGACTTCTATTTAAAACTGATACATTCTGTGCCATCCTCTTTTCCTTTTTTTTGTTCTTAACCTCTGGGTTGGAGTGTGGCAGGCGCTGGGATGAAATGGGAGCCGTAGCACCCGGGCCGCTTCCTTTTTTAGCCGTATTACTTGTCTTGTGGTGCGAGGGACAGAGCACGGTACCGGTTTTGCCATCGACTCAATAAGCTTCTTTTTGAGGAAGAGAACGTTTTGGTTGTCTGTCTTTTGTTACATTTTTTTCCTTTAAAAAAACCTCCCTCTTGTATTTTCCTTGATTTTTAATTGTGTAAAATTAGCAATTTACTTAAATGTCAGTATTTCAACTGCTGTATAATGAGTGGCACTTTTTATACTGTATTATCTCACTAGTTTCTCTAGAATGCTCGGTCTGATTCTCTTATGCAGGTTTTCTATTCAGCATGCTGTAATATAAAATCTGTTGCCTTGGCTGTCTTTTTCTTTTGTTATTTGTAGTGTTTGCAATGTTTTTATTTTTTTATGGCCTCGTCTCAATGCAGGTAGGCTTACTTCTGTATCAAACTCTGTTTATAGGGTGTTTTGTTCATGTACGTGTTAGACTAAATAAACAGTTTCTATAAAGCCATTGTTATACTTTGTCTCGCAGTAAAACTAGTGTTTTAACAGATGCTGGCATAGAAATGTTGTAACAGCTATAGCTGGACCCCCCCCCAAGAAACACTATTTAAGATGCCATATTTTGTAGAAATGGTTTATTAAAACATATTCGTTTGATCATCATGATATAGTAAAACATCACATATTTGTTTACATGATAATGATACAGTATATTTGCACTTTGTATTTATGCAGAACATTTTAATACATGATAATGATACAGTATATTTGCACTTTGTATTTATGCAGAACATTTTAAAACAAAAACGAAGGTTCTTATCCCATGAGTAAGAATGAACACAATGTCTGTAGATGAAGAGGAAATGTGGCTTATATACAATATATTTTCTAACCTCTTCCATCCTAACGCATATCTGTCAGGCACAATATACCTGAAGACAAGGACTGGAGACCAGCAATCATCATCAAGCAGGTTAGAATATACTGGTGGTTAACAAATGCTGACGTGGAAATGTTTTAACTGCTGTAACCGACAACCCTCTCCCCACCCCCAAAAACGATTTTATAGACACTTTCAATATATCATATTTTGAGAGAGCATATTAAACCATGTTTGAACTCCACGATACAGAGTAAGACATCACACTTCATTTCCAGATTATTGAGGTAAAATCAAAAGAACATGATTTATAATATAGCATATTTGCACCAGAAGAGGTTGGTGGGAGGAGCTACAGGAGGACAGGCTCATTGTAGTGAGCTGTTACAATGAGCTTGGCCTCAAAGCTCCAGCTGTCTCTGATTTGCACTTTTACAATTTACAAAAACATTTTAAAACAAGAATTAAGGATCTTGTCCCAGTAAGAATAAACACATTTTCTGTAGATGAGCAAATGCAGTGAATTTACAATGACTTTTCAAGCCTGTATTGTATTCAATTATTTATATATACACTAGATTACTGATAGGGGACGCTGTGTTAAACTACAGTGCCTCCATTTTTCCACTCCCCTACCATTGTAAAACATATTGTGGAAGCTATAGAAATGTATTTATTAATGTCTACATTTGTTTTTTTCCGTGTGTATTCTTTACAGACACTATAATGCATGCTTTTAAATTATGTGATCTAAACTATATATATATATATATATATAATATATAGTACCAGTCAAAAGTTTGGACACCTACTCATTCCAGCGTTTTCCTTTATTTTTACTATTTTCTACATTGAAGAATTATAGTGAAGACATCAAAACTATGAAGTAACACATATGGAATCATGTAGTAACCAAAAACGTGTTAAACAAATGTTTGGGGACACTTCGAAATGTCCTTGTTTTTGAAAGAAAATAACAATTTTCTAGGCAGAGTTGCAAAGAAAAAGCCATATCTCAGACTGGCCAATAAAAATAAAACATTAAGATGGGTAAAAGAACACAGACACTGGATAGAGGAACTCTGCCTAGAAGGCCAGCATCCCAGAGTCGCCTCTTCACTTGTCTGGGAGCAAGACGTTGATGTCCGCGACGGGGCTGGTTTTCTTTTTGTAAGAAACGTTCAAAGTTCTTGAAATGTTCCGCATTGACTGCTGTTCTTGCCATAATATGGACTTGGTCATTTACCAGAAAGGGATATCTTCTCTATATCACCCCTACCTTGTCACAAGACAGCTGATTGGCTCAAACACATTAAGAAGGAAAGAAATTCCACAAATTAACTTTTAACAAGGCACACCTGTTCATTGAAATGCATTGCAGGTGACTACCTTATGACGCTGGTTGAGAGAATGCCAAGAGTGTGCGAAGCTGTCATCAAGGCAAAGGGTGGCTACTTTGAAGAATCTCAAATATAAAATATATTTTGATTTGTTTAACCTCTCTAGGGCCAGTGGGACGATTTCGTCCCACCTACATAACAGCCAGTGGAATCCCGTGGCGCGTTATTCAAATACCTTAGAAATGCTATTACTTCAATTTCTCAAACATATGACTATTTTACACCATTTTAAAGACAAGACTCTCGTTAATCTAACCACACTGTCCAATTTCAAAAAGGCTTTACAACGAAAGCAAAACATTAGATTATGTCAGCAGAGTACCCAGCCAGAAATAATCAGACACCTATTTTTCAAGCTAGCATATAATGTCACATAAACCCAAACCACAGCTAAATGCAGCACTAACCTTTGATGATCTTCATCAGATGACAATCCTAGGACATTGTGTTATACAATACATGCATGTTTTGTTCAATCAAGTTCATATATCAAAAACCAGCTTTTTACATTAGCATGTGACGTTCAGAACTAGCATACCAGCAACTTCCGGAGAATTTACAAATTACTCACGATAAACGTTCACAAAAAACATAACAATTATTTTAAGAATTATAGATACAGAACTCCTCTATGCACTCGCTATGTCCGATTTTAAAATAGCTTTTCGGTGAAAGCACATTTTGCAATATTCTGAGTAGATAGCCCGGCATCACAGGGCTAGCTATTTACACACCCACCAAGTTTAGCCCTCACCAAAGTCAGATTTACTATAAGAAAAATGTTATTACCTTTGCTGTTCTTCGTCAGAATGCACTCCCAGGACTTCTACTTCAATAACAAATGTTGGTTTGGTTCAAAATAATCCATAGTTATATCCAAATAGCTGCGTTTTGTTCGTGCGTTCAAGACACTATCCGAAAGGGTAAAGAAGGGTGACGCGTTTCGTGACAAAAAAAATCTAAATATTCCATTACCGTACTTTGAAGCATGTCAACCTCTGTTTAAAATAAATTTTTATGCAATTTTTCTCGTAAAAAAGCGATAATATTCCGACCGGGAAACCGTGTTTTAGTACAAAGAGAAAGAAAATAAAAACATGGGGTCGCCTCGTGCACGCGCCTCAGTCTCATTGTCCTCTGATAGACCACTTACCAA
Source organism: Salmo salar (assembly GCF_965601325.2). NCBI lineage: Eukaryota > Metazoa > Chordata > Actinopteri > Salmoniformes > Salmonidae > Salmo > Salmo salar. The sequence goes on along the minus strand of NC_138309.1, from coordinate 60,498,908 downwards.
AGGCGCTAATGTTTTTCAGCCAGGGGCTGCAAAGACGTCATTCAGCTTTTTCCCGGGTTCTGAGAGCCTATGGGAGCCGTAGGAAGTGTCACGTTACAGCAAAGATCCTAAGTTTTCAATAAAAAGAGTCAAGAAGCCCAAGGAATGGTCAGAGAGGGCACTTCCTGTACAGAATCTTCTCAGGTTTTTGCCTGCCATATGAGTTCTGTTATACTCACAGACACCATTCAAACAGTTTTAGAAACTTTAGGATGTTTTCTATCCAAAGCCAATAAATATATGCATATTCTAGTTTCTGGGCAGTAGTAATAACCAGATTAAATCGGGTACGTTTTTTATCCGGCCGTGCAAATACTGCCCCCTACCCTCAACAGGTTAACACTTTTTTGGTTGCTACATGATTCCATATGTGTTATTACATAGTTTTGATGTCTTCACTATTATTCTACAATGTAGAAAATAGTAAAAATAAAGAAAAACCCTTGAATGAGTAAGTGGGTCAAAACGTTTGACTGGTTATATATATATATATATATATATATATATATATATATATAGATTACTAATGTTACTGTCCCCACTACAACAAAAATATATTTATTTTTCCTTTAAACGTCTAATTGAAATACTGTAGAAATCCATTAATTCCTATGGAGGACTGCTCTTATTAGGGAGTGGCAATATGGCCGACCGGTGGCTTCCAAGCCTCTCAATGACCAATACATGGCATCTGCTATCCAGGGTTTATATACATCATTGATTGAATTAGAGAAGTGTCTTGTCCAGGGTTTTCGGTCCCAAACTCGGTCCCATCATGAAGCTTTGATTATTTGAATCAGGTGTGTAGTGCTAGGGCAAAAAGGTGCTGTGGGGGTGGGGTCATACCATGGATAATTTATAGTACTAAAGGCCAAATTCAATATTCTAACAAATACATAGAAAAATATATAACATATATATATTTTAATTATATATGTATATATATATATATATATATATCATATATACATATATATATATATATATATATATATATATATACATACATATATATATATATATATATATATATATATATTTTTTTAATATATATATATATATAACAAATACATAAAAAAAAGATATTCTATATTTTTTATACATAACACATTCATAAATGGAAAAAAAGACAGTCAAACTATGTATCATAAGGAATAGGGTTTTGAAGTGTCTGTCCTATATCTAGGAGATATAAGAAAGCTCAGGAAATATATATATACTGAACAAAAATGTAAACACAACATGCAACAATTTCAATGATTTTACTGAGTTACAGTTCATATAAGGAAATCAGACTTTTTAAATATATTCATTAGGCCCTAATCTATAGATTTCACATGACTGGGCAGGGGCACAGCCATGGGTGGGCCTTGGAAGGCATAGGCCCACCCACTGGGGAGCCAGGCCCAGCTAATCAGAATGAGTTTTTCCTAACAAGACAGAAATTCTTCTCTTCATCAACTGTCCGGGTGGCTGGCCACAGACAATCCCACAGGTGAAGAAGCCAGATGTGGAGGTCCTGGGCTGGCATGGTTACACGTGGTCTGCACTTGTAACTCCGGTTGGACATGCTGCCAAATTCTCTAAAATGACATTGGAGGCGGCTTATGGTAGAGAAATGAACATTAAATTCTCTAGCAACAGCTCTGGTGGACATTCCTACAGCCAGCATGCCAATTGCATGCTCCCTCAAAACTTGAGACATCTGTGGCAAAACAATTGTGTTGTGTAACAAAACTGCACATTTTAGAGTGGCCTTTTATTGTCCAAAGCACAAGGTGCACCTGTGTAATGATCATGCCGTTTAATCAGCTTCTTGATATGCCACACCTGTCAGGTGGGTGGATTATCTTGGCAAAGGAGAAATTCTCACAGGGATGTAAACAAATTTGTGCACAAATTTTGAGAGAAATAAGCTTTTTGTGCGTATGGAAAATTTCTGGGATCCTTTATTTCAGCTCATGAAACATGGGATCAACACTTTATATGTGTCATTGTCGTGTGTGTAGGTGGCAGGGAAGTCAGGCGCAGGAGAAACCAACTTGGTGTAACTGGAGTAGTTTCATTATTATAAAACAAACTCCAAGAAACCAACGTACATAAAAATAAACATGGGTAAACATACCCGTCGCACACCTATACAAAATTCACGAACACATAACCACAAACAATCTCCGACAAGGACATTGAGGGAAAACAGAGGGTTAAATACACAGCATGTAATTAATGGGATTGGAACCAGGTGTGTAGGAAGACAAGACAAAACCAATGGAAAATGAAAAATGGATCAATGATGGCTAGAAGACCGGTGACGTCGACCGCCGAGCACCACCCGAACAAGGAGGGGCATCGACTTCGGTAGAAGTCGTGACACTATGTTGCATTTATATTTTTGTTCATTATATACTGCTCAAAAAAATAAAGGGAACACTTAAACAACACATCCTAGATCTGAATGAAATAAATAATCTTATTAAATACTTTTTTCTTTACATAGTTGAATGTGCTGACAACAAAATCACACAAAAATAATCAATGGAAATCCAATGTATCAACCCATGGAGGTCTGGATTTGGAGTCACACTCAAAATTAAAGTGGAAAACCACACAGGCTGATCCAACTTTGATGTATTGTCCTTAAAACAAGTCAAAATGAGGCTCAGTAGTGTGTGTGGCCTCCACGTGCCTGTATGACCTCCCTACAATGCCTGGGCATGCTCCTGATGAGGTAGCGGATGGTCTCCTGAGGGATCTCCTCCCAGACCTGGACTAAAGCATCCGCCAACTCCTGGACAGTCTGTGGTGCAACGTGGCGTTGGTGGATGGAGCGAGAAATTATGTCCCAGATGTGCTCAATTGGATTCAGGTCTGGGGAACTGGCAGGCCAGTCCATAGCATCAATGCCTTCCTCTTGCAGGAACTGCTGACACACTCCAGCCACATGAGGTCTAGCATTGTCTTGCATTAGGAGGAACCCAGGGCCAACCGCACCAGCATATGGTCTCACAAGGGGTCTGAGGATCTCATCTCGGTACCTAATGGCAGTCAGGCTACCTCTGGCGAGCACATGGAGGGCTGTGCGGCCCCCCAAAGAAATGCCACCCCATACCATCACTGACCCACCACCAAACCGGTCATGCTGGAGGATGTTGCAGGCAGCAGAACGTTCTCCACGGCATCTCCAGACTCTGTCACGTCTGTCACGTGCTCAGTGTGAACCTGCTTTCATCTGTGAAGAGCACAGGGCGCCAGAGGCGAGTTTGCCAATCATGGTGTTCTCTGGCAAATGCCAAACGTCTTGCACAGTGTTGGGCTGTAAGCACAACCCCCAATTGTGGACGTCGGGCCCTCATACCACCCTCATGGTGTTTCTGTTTCTGACCGTTTGAGCAGACACATGCACATTTGTGGCCTGCTGGAGGTCATTTTGCAGGGCTCTGGCAGTGCTTCTCCTGCTCCTTCTTGCACAAAGGCGGAGGTAGCGGTCCTGCTGCTGGGTTGTTGCCCTCCTACGGCCTCCTCCACGTCTCCTGATGTACTGGCCTGTCTCCTGGTAGCGCCTCCATGCTCTGGACACTACGCTGACAGACACAGCAAACCTTCTTGCCACAGCTCGCATTGATGTGCCATCCTGGATGAGCTGCACTACCTGAGCCACTTGTGTGGGTTGTAGACTCCGTGTCATGCTACCACTAGAGTGAAAGCACCGGCAGCATTCAAAAGTGACCAAAACATCAGCCAGGAAGCATAGGAACTGAGAAGTGGTCTGTGGTCCCCACCTGCAGAACCACTCCTTTATTGGGGGTGTCTTGCTAATTGCCTATAATTTCCACCTGTTGTCTATTCCATTTGCACAACAGCATGTGAAATTTATTGTCAATCGGTGTTGCTTCCTAAGTGGACAGTTTGATTTCACAGAAGTGTGATTGACTTGGAGTTACATTGTGTTGTTTAAGTGTTCCCTTTATTTTTTTGAGCAGTGTATATAATATATGTTTGTTTTTTTTACACATATTTAACCCCTCAATTTTGTTGGCACAAAACTTCCTCCATATTTCCATTCATTTGTATGGGTTACCTTTAGATGAATCTTGTGTCACTTGTGGGGGTCAAACCGTTCGCTTGCTACAGACGTTTTCGTGAGACGACCGATTTTCGGGATGTCTCCTGGTCTAACAGCGCTGTAGCTCTGCCAATTTCCACCGCAGATGTGGAAGGGAGACATGGGCGGATCTGGTGGATTGAGACGCAGCCCATACAAAAACATATCTCTAGCTTAAACTGACGGATTTTGATTGGGATTTTGTATTGTGTTGCTTAGATTGACGCACCGGTGCGTCAATAGATTCTAGGGGTAACTTCCTGACAATTCCCAGTGTCTGATAGGGTGCAGTAGTCACTGCAGCTGTACACGTTGCTGTACCAGGCACACTCCTGCTCCAGAGATGTGGTGCTGTGCAGCCAACACCCCGAGTCTGCTTCGATGGTGCTCTCTGGCTCACTCAGAGACACACTCTTCAGTGGGCCTCTGGGTGCCGGGAGTGGTGACCTCAGAGATACAGCATAAGCAATTCCCAGGTAAAGCACATCAGACACTGGGTTAGACAGGTTGTCGCTGGGGCCCTCCTGGATCATGTGATGGGGCACCAGTGAGGAGTGGTCATCCAGGACCGGTATGGTCTCAGTCAGGGTGTCGATTCGCAAGGTTTCCTCTGTCTTGAGTAAGTCTGCCCCAGAGCCTGGGGTCACAACCCAGCTCTACAACCACAATAACCACAGTGTGTTAGTGTAATGTTCACGTCTCGTTGAGAAGTATTAATACATCAAGGGTGACATAAGACTTCCTTACCCTGAAGTCCCCCTCACAGTCAGCATAAAGGGACTGGAAGTATGGTGCTGGAGTTGGGATGAAGATGGATTTATTCAACCTGCAATATATGAGAAGTTTCCACACCCCATGAATTATGTGATAAAACACATGCATCTGTTCTTCCACCCACTGTAAATGTCACCAAAGGTAAGGTAATCCAAACGTACCTTACAATTGGAATGTAGCACAGAATTAGCAGTACTGGAACCAGCACACATAAGATGGCAGTAAATGTGTTTGTTGGAAGTTCTCCGACTAAGGGGACAAAGAACATTGGAACAGCATTAGCCTGAAGAAACACAAAACAGGCAAGTAGTGGGCTCAAATTGTTCTGGTAAAGTTCCTAATGTCTTGACAGAACCATACCTTTTTGTGTGGGATCAGTCCTCCAATGAGCCTCCGATGCCCATTCACTCCACTGGCCTTGAAACTGTTGTTGGTTGGGGATGGACCTCACGTTTACAGTGTACTCTGTGTCTGGCTCAAAATTTTCATTGTTCACTGAGATGTTAGTTGAGTGGCGAACTTCGACAACCTGTGGGGAAAAATACGAGGAAATAGATCCATTTATTCTCCGGCTTTATTTTAGAAACATCTTTAGCAGTATTTGAGTGTCTTACGTTGCCTTGGTGGCCACTTCTGTAGAACCAGAGTTGGTACTTCAGGTTGTCAGTCAGAAGATTGCCAAATTCTAAATACTTCTCATAGCTACTCATCCAGGTAACATGGTATTGACTTGACATCCGGTTGATGGTGAGATTGAATGGTGGATTGGGTTTGACTGGGGAGAGAAAGACACTTATGTCAAAGATTTGGGAGGAATTAAAGTGTCCACAAAAATAAAAGCTTCCCATGGCCGGTCTGCTCATTAGGCAGTATTAAGCGGTCGTCTACGGCAGCAGATTGACGAGGGCGGCATTTTCTGAGCTAAACTGACCAAGACGCAACTTCAACAACAACACATAAAATCTCATATAATTCTGCCCAAAAACAATAACAATTTCTCTCATCCAGTGGCATATGGGCTTTTTAGGTGAGCGCTGATGCCGCCCTGTGATAAGCAGTGTCCATTCCTAGTGCGCCTATCCAGGGTGCTGTTGGAGAGACACATCGCTGCGCGGCTCCACCAACGTTCCGCAAAAAAATGATCTAACATAAATCATGTAGCAGATATGGGATATGGTTGAAAGAGTAGCCTACAGTCTGGAGATAAAATGTATGACAATGTAATGAGATGGACACTTTTTACATCATGCAGGTTTCTCTGATCAAATAGCCTAACCTAAATGGTGCTCAATCAAATAAAAAAATGCGCTGTTATGTTAACAAACATCATATCCTACAAACAGGACAGGTCAAGGTAAAATGGACAGTATGGAATGGACAACCACAACCACAACTGAGTCAATCACCACCTTCCGGAGACACCTAAAACCCCACCTCTTTAAGGAATACCTGGGATAGGATAAAGTAATCCTTCTAACCCCCCCTTAAAAGATTTAGATGCACTATTGTAAAGTGGTTGTTCCACTGGATATTATAAGGTGAATGCACCAATTTGTAAGTCGCTCTGGATAAGAGCGTCTGCTAAATGACTTAAATGTAAATGTAAACTGTTGTCCAAGAGTTTCACCCCATTGTCATGATCAGTGGTTTCAAGTTTGTATCCGTATCCAAACATAGACGTCTATAAATTACTTATTTTCAACCTACATTCAGAACAAAAAATTAGCCTGATTCCAACATCCGGAAAATACATATTTTCAACGTCTGGAAAATAGTAATTTTCAACATCCATTTACGTCATTTAGCAGACGCTCTTATCCAGAGCGACTTACAGTAGTGAATGCATACATTTCATACAATTTCATACATTTTTTTTTTTTTTTTTCTGTGCTGGGAATCGAACCCACAACCCTGGTGTTGCAAACACCATGCTCGGAAAATAAGTATTTTCAACTTTTATTCAGAACCACAAAATTAACCTGATGTCATCGACCTGGAAAATATGTATTTTAAACATATGGAAAATACCTTTTCACTTTTCATTCAGAACCTAAAATGAACCTAACTTCAACTTCTGGAAAATACATCTTCATGACGTCTTTTCTACTTCATTTTGCTTACTGGGACCATTCTAGTTTTGGTGGGCAGCATTTTTTGGTCTAGCCTAGGGCGGCAGAATGGCAAGGACTGGCCGGTTATGATTTACTTTACAGTGCCATTATTACTGTGTAATGATTCCTGTAATTACAGTGTACCATGTACTGTAATTACTCATTATTACGCTGTAATTACAATACTTGTTATACTGTAATTACATGAGTAATTGCACAGTAATAATGGCACTGTAAAGTAAAGTGTTTCCTAGCTTCCCGAACCAACAACTTCAACAAGTAGCTATGCTTGTCAATTGAAGTTTGCATGTGGGTAGGCATATCACAAAGTCCTGTTTGTATTGTAATACTGTAATAAGCACTTACTATGCTTTACTGGCATGTATTCCTTATCCAGCAAGGTGGCGGTTATATGTCCATTGCTTCTGTTGTGATAGAGAGTGATCTTAAAACTTGAAGTGTCAAAAAAAAAATCTGGCTCCTCATCAGGATCTGGATCAACAGCAGAATCTGGATGTGAAGTGTCCAATGAACAGGAGTAATAGCCATCGTTTTTCCTCAGCTTCCCACTGTGTAATGAGTGGAAGTGAACAGGAAAAAAATAAAGCAGGAATCAATATAAAGTTATAACATATCATTTACACACATTGCCTCAGTGTGTACTGTGTATACAGTGGTTCTTAACCTGGGGTACATGGCCTATCCACAGGGGGTACTTCGGAAGACTAATAAGAGCATAGCCCACTGCTAAAATGCACACGAGGGGTTACTTAGTCGGTACTCCAGGCAGAGCAAATGTGGTAGGGGGTAGACTAGGGGTACATTAACCAAAAAAGGTTGAGAACCACTATACTAATACATTTCAATTACTGTACTCAAATTTGAGCAATATGAAATAGTGGGGGTCTCACCCATCAAATACTGTCCCAAAAGTGAGGTCCTCAATGCGCAGCCAGTAAGAGGACTGGTCTGTATGAGCAACCTCTGGCAGGATGCTCAGGGAACAGTTAATGGTGAACAGGTAATCACTTACACAGTCAAGGCTATATTCATGACCTGGAAGAGTCCACATGAAATACAACTGTATAAGCACTGAAAACACACAATGGTGCTTTACACCTGGGTTTCACAAACTCAGTCCTGAGGCTCCCCCCTTGGTGCACGTTTAGTTTTTTACCCTAGCGCTATACAGCTGATTCAAATAATCAAAGCTTAATGATGAGTTGGTTATTTGAGTAAGATGTGTAGTGCCAGGGCAAAAACCAAAACGTGCACCAAGGGGGGAGCCTCAGGACTGAGTTTGGGAAACCCTGCTACACTAACCACAATATCCTTATCTCGCACACCACAGAGAAATACGCCATTCACACATAAATTCAACACAATATGTCAAATATATAAATTCTATGTTTTGATGCATTGCAGGATTAAACAGAGGTGTGATCAAATTAATACACTTCCTTATAAAGAAATACAAAATGTATTTAGCAAAGAATGAATTACATGTACGTTATATCGCATTTATTTCACACAGAATCTGTAATGGCTTGCAAACCATTACAGACTACACACAGACACCCTCAACTTACAATAGACATCAGTCAATATTACATTTATTTGATAATCGAGCATGTTTTGTTTCTCATATTTAAAGTTGATCATTTATTCTCCAAATTGTTTAACCGTAAACCCATGCCATTTATTGTTATATACATTTTTTTTTTAAACGACTTGCTCTTGTTCTTGATCAGTGGAACTAAACCTGACACAGGTGATGGTGATAAGTGAGTTAATTAACACAAAGCTTATAAAAAAGAGGCGAGTTCAGCAGGACACAACATTTTGGAATGTTCAGATAGAAATATGTTACGTAGAACAAACATGCATCTCTGACATGTAGAACAAAGTAATAATGTCTGCTCTATTCATGGCATTTCTGTCTGCGACATTCGACAACGTTCAGCAACTGAACGTGGCCCAGGTGTGTGCCAGTTTTTCAAAAGGGTATGTCTTGTAGTCTTCTGCTAATGTGGTGTTATACAAGCATAGAACTGTTTATTAACTTAGATAAATGTTAATTGTAAATGAGGTGTTTACCTGTTGTGGTATAATTCCCATTCAGGCAGACGATACTGTAAGACAGGACAATGGTGAGGAGCAGCCACATACTTCTGTATTCCCTGGGACACGTCTGTTGTTAACATAGATCAGGTATGGCATTACGTTGCTCTACTTTGACCTGACCTGGTCTTGTACCAAAGGAGCTTGACTAAAGTCTCTATGACAAAATAACTTGATGCCTGAAACTGAAAGTGGGAGGAGGATCCAGATTGTGACGTTATTCTGATAGCTATCACCCTCCGCTGTCATATGAGGTGGAGGAGGTTTTTTATATAAGAGCAGTTTGTGGGGGACTTGAAGAGTTGATTAAGTGGGTGGTGTGCTGTGTAACCGTCATTCAACTTTAAATAGATTCAACACTAACATACAGTGTAAAATGTGTAGAGCAAAAAGCTATTAAGTTGTCAGATGATTGACAGTTGCCTGCTTTAATTAAGAGTTTATCATCCACTTTGTTTATTAAATAATATCCATATTTAATTAAATAAAAAATGTTCTGTTGACCTTTGACATTTAGTTTGGTTATAATGATAATTAACTGTGTGATCTTTTTTGTAGACAAGCCTGATATTCCTCTACTCTTGGTGGGAATTACGTAAGCAATAATAACATTGGTCATACTGTCTGTACTACTATATACTTAAATTCAGTCTCTTACCAATAAACAAACTTCTGTAACTATCCATGGTAATTGCAGTGAGGGGAGTGTTCCTGTTCGAATGACTGTGATCTGTATCTTTAATCTATTCTTGTCACCACAGTATATTCAGTCTCTTCTTGCCGCTTCACTATCTCAGCCATCGTGCCACGCCAAGGCTGCTTGTTTGTGAAGATACAAAGATGATATTGGATAAAAAAAGCTTCACAAACCCGATGTGCCTTCTTAATAAGTGTACAATGATGGCATGCATGACGGTATCATCGGACATCTGACATCAGTTACATTGTACTAATGAGGACATAGTCATTAATATAATCATCAAGGTTTCAGCCAAAAACTCATAATTGTGTATTTATATATTTTCATATGTATATGGCACTGGATAAGAGGAACGAGCACATATTGTAGTAGAAAGAAAGCTATAGAATAAGAAGGAGATGTTTGCGCTCTGTAGAGAGCAGGGATGTGTGAGTGAAATAGCGTGAGTAAATGTGTTTTTGAGGTGGTGCATGATTCTACACTGAACAAAAATATGAACCCAACATGTAAAGTGTTGGTCCCACGTTTCATGAGCTGAAATAAAAAAATAAAAACATATTTTTATTTCACCTTAATTTAACCAGGTAGGCCAGTTGAGAACAAGTTCTCATTTACAACTGCGACCTGGCCAAGGTATAGCAAAGCAATGCGACACAAACAACAACACAGAGTTACACATGGAATAAACAAACGTACAGTCAATAACACAATATAAAAAAAAGATCTCCCTCGCCCTCCAGTTGGCAAATCTGTCCATAATTCTATGCTCCTGATTCCTGCTTACAAGCAAAAATTAAAGCAGGATGCACCAGTGACTAGATCAATAAAAAAAAAGTGGTCAGATGAAGCAGATGCTAAGCTACAGGACTGTTTTGCTAGCACAGACTGGAATATGTTCCGGGATTCCTCCGATGGCATTGAGGAGTAAACCACATCAGTCATTGGCTTCATCAATAAGTGCATCGAGGACGTCGTCCCCACAATACATACCCCAACCAGAAGCCATGGGTTACAGGCAACATCCGCACTGAGCTAAAGGCTAGAGCTACTGCTTTCAAGGAGCGGGACTCTAAACCTGAAGCTTATAAGAAATCCCGCTATGCCCTCCGCCGAACCATCAAACAGGAAAAGCGTCAATACAAGACTAAGATCGAATCGTACTACACCGGCTCTGACGCTCGTCTTATGTGGCAGGGCTTGCAAACCATTACAAACTGCAAAGGGAAGCACAGCCGAGAGCTGCCCAGTGACACAAGCCTACCAGACAAGCTAAACAACTTCTATGCTCACTTCAAGGCAAATAACACTGAAACATGCATGAGAGCACCAGCTGTTCTGGAAGACTGTGTGATCACGCTCTCCGCAGCCGATGTGAGTAAGAACTTTAAACAGGTCAACATTCACAATGCCGCAGGGCCAGACGGATTACCAGGACGTGCACTGCGAGCATGCGCTGGCCAAATGGCAAGTGTCTTCACTGACATTTTGAACCTCTCCCTGTCCAAGTCTGTAATACCAACATGTTTTAAGCAGACCACCATAGTGCATGTGCCAAAGAACACTAAAGTAACCTGCCTAAACGACTACCAACCCGTAGCACTCACGTCTGTAGCCATGAAGTGCTTTGAAAGGCTGGTCACGGCTCACATCAACACCATTATCCCAGAAACCCGAGACCCACTCCAATTTGCATACCGCTCCAACAGATCCACAGATGATGCAATCTCTATTGCACTCCACACTGCCCTTTCCCCCCTGGACAAAAGGAACACCTATGTGAGAATGCTATTCATTGACTACAGCTCAGTGTTCAACACCATTGTGCCCTCAAAGTTCATCAATAAGCTAAGGATCCTGGGACTAAACACCTCCCTCTGCAACTGGATCCTGAACTTCCTGACAGGTGGCCCCCAGGTGGTAAGGGTAGGTAATAACACATCCGCCACACTGACCCTCAACACAGGGGCCCCTCAGGGGTGCATGCTCAGTCCCCTCCTGTACTCCATGTTCACTCATCACTGCATGGCCAGGCACGACTCCAACACCATCATTAAGTTTGCCGATGACACAACAGTGGTAGGCCTGATCAACAACAACGACGAGATAGCCTATAGGGAGGAGGTCAGAGACCTGGCCGTGTGGTGCCAGAACAACAACCACTTCCTCAACGTGATTAAGACAAAGGAGATGATTGTGGACTACAAGAAAAAGAGGACCTAGCACGCCCCCATTCTCATCGACAGGGCTGCAGTGGAGCAGGTTGAGAGCTTCAGGTTCCTTGGTGTCCACATCACCAACAAACTGTCATGGTCCAAGCACACTAAGACAGTCATGAAGAGGGCACGACAAAAGATATTCCCCCTCAGGAGACTGAAAAGATTTGGCATCGGTCCTCAGATCTTCAAAAGGTTCTACAGCTGTAACATTGAGAGTATCCTGACTGGTTGCATCACTGCCTGGTATGGCAACTGCTCAGCCTTCGACCGCAAGGCACTACAGAGTGTAGTGTGAACGGCCCAGTACATCACTGGGGCCAAGCTTCCTGCCATCCAGGACCTCTATACCAGGCAGTGTCAGAGGAAGGCCCTAAAAATGTTCGAAGACTCCAGCCAACCTAGTTCTCTCTGCTACAGCACGGAAACGGTACCGGAGGGCCAAGTCTAGGTCCAGGAGGCTTCTAAACAGCTTCTACCCTCAAGCCATAAGACTCCTGAACACCTAATCAAATGGCTACCCAGACTATCGTAATTAATTGATACTTTGATTTATTTTTCTTATCTGTATTTTTTTTAAACTGCATTACTGGTTAGGGGCTCGTAAGGAAGCATTTCACTGTAAGGTCTACACCTGTGGCCCATGTGACTAATAACATTTGATTTGATTATTTCTGGCACTCTCTTAGGTTCTTTCCCCAGTTAGTATTGTTCCTGTGTTTATGCGTAGACTCTACTGTTATACTGTCTTGTTCCATGTTTGTTGTTTTATTAAATGTTTCACCTGCACCTGCTTCTCGACTCTCAGCGTCTCCGTTACATTCAGGATTAGAGCGCTTCTAAATGATTCAAATGTAAAAAATGTAAAATGACCCAGTTCTTCCATGACCTGCATACTCACCAGACATGTCACCCATTGAGCATGTTTGGGGTGCTCTGGATCAACATGTAAGTTCCCGTTCCCGCCAATATCCAGCAACTTCGCACAGCCATTGAGGAGTAGTGGGACAACATTCCACAGGCCACAATCAACAGCCTGATCAACTCTATGCAAAGGAGATGTGTCGTGCTGCATGAGGAAAATGGTAGTCATACCAGACACTGACTGGTTTTCTGATTCATGCCCCTACTTTTTTTTTTACGGTATCGGTGACCAACAGATGCATATCTGTTTTCCCAGTCATGTGAAATCAATAGATTAGGGCCTAATGAATTTATTTCCTTATATGAACTCAGTCAAATCTTTGAAATAGTTGCATGTTGCATCATTTATTTAGTTCAGTGTATATAGAAGATAAGTGCAGATACAGAGCTCCTGGTCATGTGACTGAGTGACCTTTCTTCTGTGTCAAAGTTGGTCATATCTGACTATCATCGAGTTTGTATATACATATTGACACACATAGTGAACATATAATGACAGTGTTGTGCTAGTTCACCTGTTACATCACTGAGCTATCTAAAGAGTCATACTGTGTATATATAGAGTTGGGCCAATGTGGTTTCTGTCTGAGAGTTGCGAGCGAGCAACTTTCTCTTACGTAGATGTTACTAACTGATAATTGATGCTTCCGCTTTGTGCTGTTTATTTCTGATCGTTTTCAAAACCTATGAAGATGTCCAGTAAAGACAGATTTGTTGACACCACAACATAGTACAGACTTAGATACACATTATCCTGAATGCTAATCAATAACAACGTCTGCTAAATTCGCTGCTCGGTTTTGCTTGTTTACAGCAGGTCATTTCATATGAAATTATCAGACACGCTCTCGTATTGTTACGTCACCAACATTTTGAGAATAAAGACATTAACATGGCAGCCATTTTAAAACCTGGCCGAACTCTCCCCATATATGGCTGTGATCTAAACATGTGAATTGACTCCTTATTTTTAGGGATAAGAGTTTTTCCTGACCATGTGACCTCACCAGGAAAAACTCCTGTCCTAAAGTGTGAGAGATTAGTAATTGGCAATAATAGGTCATACACATTTTTATATTTACTTACAGGGAGGCAAGAAAAATAAACTAATATCCTCACTATACAGCAAGCAAACTGGGATAACTAATATCACTTGGGCCTAAATCATGTTAACCTAAGTTTGTGAGCAACTTTCACTAATCATGTGACAAGTTTGTGGCAGAAGAACAGTAGAGGTTATTAGGAAACACTTCTATCTCTCAAGAAGATGCCTATAAATGTCTTCAGTCATCATTGCCAATATTATTGTCAGTTCAGACTGAACATCATTGACACAGGAAGTGTGTTTCTTTATTGAGAGGAAAGGCATCTTTTTACTCCGCAGACAACATCTAAAGTTAGTTTTGGTATAAGGTTTCACTCAGAAACAGAATAGATAGGCTACATCAGAAAACGTGTTTTGTGGTCAAATGAATTTACCACAGGGCTTAACTGTGGCCTATTCTTATATCTGTGAAACTCAATTGCTCTCTGCATTCAGCAATACAGTAAGTGCTGAAAGCTTGACTGTAATCAGTATCGAAATTACTTTTGTAACTGTTGTGCAAGAGGAGAAATCATGAGTCATTGGTTTTATCTACATCTGAATCTGTTGGATATAGTGTTTTCATATCAGCAGTGAAGATTGGTATAATCATTAAGTTCTTTGACTAAAGGTATTTCCATCCTTGACTGCGATAAAGAGACCAAAAGGAGATAGTGGGGAGAGAAGATACTAACTTGCTGTACAAAAAACATCAACACAGAGTAATGGGTTTACAAGACGTTTTATACCATGGCTATAATTTAACACATTTAACACATTTGTCCCTAGAAATGTGTTCATTTACAGGTAGAAATGCATTCAACATCCACTGAAGTAGCTAGCAAGTTTACTAGATAGCTACAGTAGTTGCCTTGGTAACCAAACAAACAGACCTGCTTGTTTAGCTCATTGGTTCCCAAACTGTGGGGCGCGCCCTACCTTTTTTTAACGGAACTCAGTCTGGCTTTAAATTTACTCTTGAAAGTTGTAATAGTAGAATGCAGAAGGTGTTTTCCAGAAGTTTTCCTCTTGTCAAACCAGTCATTGCATACCTTAGAGAGCTATAATGTGTCAGAAATGTCCAGATCAACTAGCCCATGTCAGCTAACGTTTTTTAGCTAGGTTTTTTTAGACCATACATTTTGTTGTAATGTTTGAGTCAGTCAAATATCACATGAATGCACATTAGACATGGCAAAATGTATAGAATTGCATGAAAATTAGCTTTAAAACTGCTAAATGTTCTCTGAATCCCATGAGAACATTTTTATAATTTCAGGAAATAGACTTCAAACTTGCAAAATGTTCTCTCCAACAACAAGAGGGGTGTGAATAGTTTGTGTCATGAACAGTGCTTGTGCCCATAGAAATAGACGTGGCGTGAAAATCGAATTCATCAATGCCAATAATGTTTTCAATTCGACTTTTGCTTTCAAAAGCTGCTCAAACATAGAACATGTAAGGGTTAACTATAGCCATTGAACTCTACCGTGCTGATATACCATGCATTACAGGAAAATAATGCACGCTCTAAATTGTTCTTCAAGCCAATTAGAAACAAGTATTCAACAATGCCATAGTATAAAAATTATTAATCAACATGACAGTTTTATACATCAGTAAACATTCTATCAATAACAATTTATGGCAAATTTCACATCATTATCTTAAATATAGGCTCTTTGCAGCTTCAGGAATCCAGACTAATTTCCCCCTGGTGGCACCGGTGCTACTTACATTTTCAGTTGCTGGCACCAGCCCATAATTTGGTCGTACCAAACTTTTGTTGCAGCATCACGCAATAGGAAAAAATGACCAGCCATTTTAAAAAGACGTTCACAGTGCTACTGAGATGATATGATTCAGAAAATAAGTTATTCCATCTAACATAAATCATTTAAAAAGCCTTTTGTGAACTAACGCTCGCACTTGACTCTTGTCCCTCATACTAGCTCTGACTTTGCTGATAGCTACTTTATTGAGGAAAAATGTATTTACTTACTATGACTGTGATACAGTATGTGGTTGTCCCACCTAGCTGTTTTAAGATGAATGCACACTATCTGTAAGTCGCTCTGGATAAGAGCGTCTGCTAAATTACTAAAATGTCAACGGAAAATGGAACATGATCAAGATATTTTGATGTGCACCCTAAACCAGTGATTGTCATGAATGGGTTGACAATTCGTCTATTGTTGCTATATTTTACTCTCAAAATAGGGTTCCAGAACTGCAGATTTCTTTTGTTAAATAGATATACATTTGCTTACATCTATTGTGTGTACAAATATCACATAGGCTAATTAATTAGTAAACTCAAAATGCATTAGTTAGATAGCTAAATATAATATGCTGGTAGTTAGTTGTGTAATTGATTAATCTAACAGTAATTGTAATTTCCTAAAAACTTTGCAGCATACCCAATAATTTATATATAGGCCTATTCAATCACCGCAAATGGCAGATGCGTGCTTCCCGCACTCCACTCCGTATATCTCAAAGATATAGCCTACCAGATAGTTTGGTTAAAAAATGTGTTTAAACAGTCGATACTGAGAGTTGAGAAATAAATGTAATACCTTTCAGAAAGCTTAGACCCTCCTCTCTCCAACAGTCCCAACAGCTTCTAAACTTTTATTTTCCCGCAATTGAATTCTGAAATGTTACAAACAGAATGCATTTTGCTCTCCAACGAACCTACTTGGGAGCAGCAAGGGAGAAACAAGCACAGGGCAGAGCAGACAATTTCATTCAGGGATCAGAAAAATAGTGCACTTTAGATTTGACCAAATCATGGTTTTTGCCGCCCCAAATATAACTTTTTGAGAGAAGTGAAGTGACCAGCTAGAAATGGCAGCTCGCACTGATGCAACCAATTAAAATGTAACTCGCAAAGCCAAGTCAAAACCCAGATAACAAATGTTGTTTCTGGGAACGTTTTGGGAAGGTTATTATTCTAAGAACCAAAGGAGAACCTTTAGGGAACGTTATGGAAACGTTCGCTGGGAAGATCTCAAAATGCGACTAAATGGTTGCAGTCTAGAGCCCTACTGCTGCCATGATACACTGAGTGTACAAAACATTTAGGACACCTGCTCTTTTCATGACATAGACTAACCATTTGAATCCAGGTGAAAACTATAATTCCTTATTAATGTCACTTGTTAAATCCACTTCAATCAGTGTAGATGATTCCTGTGTGTATCAAGAATGGTCCACCACCCAAAGGCCATTCAGCCAACTTGACACAACTGTGGGAAGCACTGGAGTCAACATGGGCCAGCATCCCTGTTGAATGCTTTCTACACCTTGTAGAGTCCATGCCCCAACGAATTGAGGCTGTTCTGAGGGCAAAAGGGTTGGTGTTCCTAATGTTTGGTATACTCAGTGTATATTGCACATATGAGATTTTGTGGAATGTAGAAGAAAATGAAATAAAATTGAATACGTTACACTTTTGATAATGTGGAGCGGAGCCTTAAGACTGCAATCAATATTAAATACATGAATTGGACATATTTCTGATACATATTTCTTATAAAAATGTTTCAGTTCAAATATGATCAAACAGCCTGCACAAAACAGGTATGCTGTGCAACACTGTCATTCTCTAGTGAAGTTACATCTACCAGACATCTAAGCACAATATATAATTCAGAGGAGCTAGTTGCTGTTTTTCGGATAACATTTAGGAATATGTGTTCCTTACTGAGGCTGAATCATAACCTATACTCAATGACGTTGATTAGTTGTTACATTTATTTCCCAAAATCTAAAAAATACTTTTTGTGATCTCAGGTGTTGGAAAAATATCAAACACTTAACCAATGCTACCTGGAATGCACATTGACAATTAATACTGTGATAGAACTGTAATGGTAAGCCGTTAAGGCTCTGCTTCTGCTTGATTGAGTTGTCCACATGGTATCACTCACAAGCCAGTTTGCCATCGAAGGAGGAGAGCGTGATGGCGAAGGCCTGCAGGGGACACATAGGGAAGCTATAGTCCATGGAGAATACGTCCTCTGCCACCCGACCAAACTGCATCACAATGTAGTCCTCTGGAAGGGAGTGTAATTGTCCCATAGTCAGCAGGGTGGTGGGGATTGGATAGCAGTACATTATAAAAGGCATTGGGGGCGGGTGAATGAAGTGAATGATGAGCTATCATAGCTATGATATCATAGCTACACTATGCAACTTCTAACTTTATTCAAATTAAGGCATTTTTAAGCCACTACATGCAGAAATATAAAAAGGGTATTCTAAGACAGTTTATAGCCAATCAGGCGGCCTAAAGCACCTCTATTTCTCAGCAAACAATGGCCCTATCTTACCGTTGTCAGGGTGAACGATTTGGAAGTTTTTGACGGAGGCCTGTGTGACGCGGCCGTGGAAATTGAGCACGTAGGACTGTGTCTGTTCGTTCCAGCTGGGGGACTTGTTCATGAGGCACACTAGGTTGTCAGTGTTACCATTCTCATAGCGGGAGAGCAGAGACTCTATATCCTGAGAGATAACAGTAGATGAAGGAGAGAGTGGTAAACAGACTGTCCGTACCATATCTTTATTTATATAGTTACTCATTCTATTCTCTTATTCTATTCTGCATCATATTTATTGGTTTAGTGGCCTGATGAATTTAGCCTTAGGTCTCAATCTCAGGAGTCTTAGGTCTCCATAAACATACACTTTTTGGGCGAATGCACACTCTCTCATCATTCTCCATCATGCCAGGAATAACCACCGTCATTTTCCTGGGGCCTTTGAAACCTAGAACATTCTTCTCCTGAAAGACAAAAATACAGAAGAGAAGGTCATCGTTATTGGACGGATTTATTTTTCTCAGGAGGCAAAGGCCTACAGTAAATTAAGGAAGTCATTGTAAAGATGTAAAATTAAGTTTGACTCACATAACAGATTGCGGCAAGCTCTTGCCGAACTGACTCACACTCTTTGACGAAAGGCTTCTTATCTGGGTTATCCCCGCCGTCAAACACTGTGAATTTGGTGCCTAGCACATTTGATCTGAAAGAGATTGATCATACGATTTACATAGTACTGTGAAGTTAAGCAGAAGAACGGGACAGATGGACACAATAAATAAACAGACAGACAGAATGGAAAAAAATACTAAACTAAATTAAAAGTTGGTCACAATTGTTCTTTTTTTAAGTATGGTTGAACATAGATCGGTTGGGGGTTAGTTACCTTAGTTTGCCTATATAACTGTCTGTGTCTCTGGAAAGTTCTGTTGGATCAATGGAAATGAGATAATTGGAGGTTTTGCACTTCTTCCTCTTCCTGCCTGCCATTAAAAACACCTGAGAGAGGTAGAGAGAAAGAGGGGTATAAAGGGAGGATGGAGGGAGGAATCAAGAATGGACAATGAGAAAACAGCAGTTACATGAGTGCAATTAGTCTGATGATCAAACTGCCATAAAGGCTGGCCAAACATATACAGCACAAGGAAAGACTTGCAACAAGAGCATTCACATTGGCCAGCCATATATTCCATTTAACATTTTCTTTAGTACCCTTACCCTCTTCCCATCCTCCTTCTCCATATGGAGATAATAAGTGGGGTACATTCCTTTCTCCACGCCCCGCCTGTCCCGAGTGATTCTGCACTGGATTGTTGTATCTCTAGGGGCTGGATGCAGGGCAAATTTTTCAAGATCTTCAACTGAGACAGGAGTTGTCACCTGAGAGACAGAGACAGGAACGAAATGGGAAGGGTAGGGAGAGGAAAGGAGAGAGAAGAAAGAGGAAGAGATAGGAGGAAAGATGTTGATCAATTATTTTTTTCAGACATAAATTGTCTGAATGAAAGAGACATTCATAAGGTAATGGCTACCATATCTAGATTAAAGGGAAAATGTTTCATTTCTAAAAGGGACAAACACTGGTCTTTTAGAGTGCTGTTTTTATCACACTCTTACTCTTTCAATGTTGTCATCACTGTCTGAGGTGTCCTGCTGCCTGTAGTTGGAGTTAAGCAGTGCGAGATTGGCTTTCTCAGCTTTTTTTGTCTTTTTTGGAGTTTTCTCTTTTTTCTCTCTTTCAAGAATTTCATCTTCCTCCCTCTCATTGTCACTTATTTGGCACCTTGCTGTAGCAGTGGAAACAACATAGTCAAAGTTATTTAATGTAAACAAAAACGAAACTCTTTGTAGTATACCGGTAGGTTAGTTTAGTTTATACCGGTAATTGCACACAGAACAAAAATATAAACACAACATTTGCTTCATGCAGCACGACACATCTCCTTTGCATAGAGTTGATCAGGCTGTTGATCGTGGCCTGTGGAATGTTGTCCCACTCCTCTTCAATGGCTGTGGGAAAATTCTGGATATCGGCAGGAACTGGAACACGCTGTCGTACACTTCAATCCAGAGCATCCCAAACATGCTCAATCGGTTACATGTCTAGTGAGTATGCAGGCCATGGAAGAACTGGGAAATATTCAGCTTACAGGAATCGTGTACAGATCCTTGAGACATGGGGCCGTGCATTATCATGCTGAAACATGAGGTGATGGCGGAGGATGAATGGCACGACAATGGGCCTCAGAATCTCGTCACGATATCTCTGCGCATTCAAATTGCCATCGATAAAATGTAATTGTGTTCGTTGTATGTAGTTTATTGCTGCTCATACCATAACCCCACCGCCACCATGGGGCACTCTGTTCACAACATTGACATCAGCAAACTGCTCGCCCACACAATGCCTTGCACACTGTCTGCCATCTGCCCGGTACAGTTGAAACCAGGATTTATCCGTGAAGAACACACTTCTCCAGCGTGCCAGTGGCCATCGAAGGTGAGCGTTTGCCCACTGAAGTCGGTTACGACCCCGAACTGCAATCAGGTCAAGACCCTGGTGAGGATGACGATCACGCAGATGAGCTTCCCTGAGACGGTTGCTGACAGTTTGTGCAGAAAGTCTCGGTTGTGCAAACCCACAGTTTCATCAGCTGTCCGGGTGGCTGGTCTCAGCCGATCCGGCAGGTGAAGAAGCTGGATGTGGAGGTTCTGGTCTGGCGTGGTTACATGTAGTCTGCGGTTGTGAGGCTGGTTGGACGTACTGCCAAATTCTCTAAAATGACGTTGGAGGCGGCTTATGGTAGAGAAATGAACATTCAATTCTCTGGCAACAGCTGTTGTGGACATTCCTGCAGTCAGCATGCCAATTGTACTCTCTCTCAAAACTTAAGACATCTGTGGCATTGTGTTGTGTGAAAAAACTGCACATTTTATAGTGGCTTTTTATTGTCCACAACACAAGGTGCACCTGTGTAATGATCATGCTATTTAATCAGCTTCTTAATATGCCACACCTGTCAGGTGGATGGATTATCTTGGCAAAGGAGAAATGCTCACTAACAGGGATGTAAACAAAATTTGAGAGAAATAAGCTTTTTGTGCGTATGGAACATTTCTGGGATCTTTTATTTCAGCTCATGAAACACGGGACCAAACCTTTACATGTTGCGTTTATATTTTTGTTCAGTATACCTTGCAAACGTATGACTCACATGTGTTGAGGTGTTGTTTTTTCTTGGGTGTTCCTGGGATGGGGCTTTTTGACCAATCCTTTCTCTCGCCATCACTGTCCCATTCTGGTGTCTCAAACTCTACTACTGAATCTATCTGAATGGCTGGAGACTTAGTGATAGTGTTTGCTGGAAATTGAGAGAAATATAAAAATATGGTAATGCTGAAAGGTAGTAATGAAATGTGTTATAAAATATTTTGTGTTGCTCTCATGTCTACTAGTTATTCACAGGAAACAGATAAAAGCAGCCAGATCTCCTAAGCATTTACAAAACATGAAGAGAATGAGTTATACAGTACATGACTGTGGGTACTTTTTAAGGTTAGTCCAAGTGCATTGCTGCTAGTTCTAGAGTACATCAGTTTGATAGGACGACAACAAACGTGCTTGATCAATGGGTTATAGGCATACACCTTGCCCTCCTGAAGAGGATCAGAATACCTGGGTCTATCTGGCTCGGTTCCATACCCGATGCCCACTGAACAGGGCAGTCAGGCTATCGTGAGCCATTTACTGTTTGCCCTTTCATAGCACAACAGTGGTATTGGAGCCAAAGTTACGTCTCAATGGGCAAGGCCTACAGATGCCTTTAGCAGTAACTCATATTCTTCTATAAAACACAAACCAATGATAAAGCCTTTAAAATCAAGCCTTCTGAGCAATCATTTGTAACCATGTCTGTGCAAATCTCAGATACGGTGGCAGAGGTTATCCATCACACATTCAGCATGGTGTATGACATTTGTATCTCTTACCCTCTTGTTCATCAGTCTTGTTTTTTCTCTCTTTACTTGGGGTGGGTCCTTTCAATTTGTCCTTCTTTGTTTTTTTCTCTCGCTTCTCCTTCTCTTTCTCCTTCTCTTTCTCCTCTCCCTTATCCTCATTCTGTTCCAACTCTAAAAGATTATAGACAGAATATATTTTTTTACTACATTTTGAGGAGGACCATCTTCCTCTTCCTCCTTGAGGAAGCCTCCTCTGACAAACACTCACAGACACACACAAACACACACACACAGCAAACACACAGCAAAAATACACAACACACACACACACACACACGTGCGCACACACACACACACACACGTGCGCGCACACACACACACACGTGCGCACACACACCACACACACACACACACACACACACACACACACACACACACACACACACACACACACACACACACACACACACACACACACACACACACACACACACACACACACACACACACACACACACGATATCCTGTGTGTGTGTGTGCGTGTGTGTGCCATGTCTGTGTGTTGTGTGTTTTTGCTGTGTGGGTGTGTGTGTGTGTGTCTGTGTGTGTGTCGTATCTCATAGGATAAAATGATCTCACGTTTTGCTTGTGCCTTCTCCTTTTTCACACCTTTCTCTTTCTTCTCCTTCTCTTGCTTTTTCACTTCTGCTGGGCCTTCATTTTCTGTACTAAGTTTAGGCTTTGGCTGGCTGTCAATTTCCACGTCCATAGTTTTGGTGATGATGGGTTTCTCGGGGGGCATCTCATCTGTAGCATCAGTGTTTTTTAGGCTGAGCTCTCCCAGAGTAATTTCCTCCAGTGGGTTATCATGGGCCTCTTCAGCTGAAGAGTATAACATGGCCATTACAAGTCAGACATACAGTACTAGATGGTTATTGGTAAATTATGTACAACTAATAGTTCTCGCCTACATCTTGACAGAGGTTGTAACCATTCAACAATATTTTATTCTTGATTAGAATGGTGTCAATATGGGGGCATGTATTTGGAAGGCTGATAATGTAGCCAACACAGTTGTATGACTGTTCTGTGGTTCAGTATACTGTATTGTGAGAGTACTATACATTGAGTGTTCATATCACCAACCATTTAATGAGTTGTTGCTCTGGGATTGAGTAATCAACAGGTCTGTGTCATCTGCTCCAGTCTTCTGCTTGCTTTTCTTGGGTCGAACATCCCTATTGGCTGTGACCATTTGGGTATCGGCCCTCCTTCTCTGCTGCTTCTTCATCAAAAGGGAACGCTGAGGGAGATTCTGGGCTTAATC
The DNA here is from genome assembly GCF_965601325.2 of Salmo salar. Lineage (NCBI taxonomy): Eukaryota > Metazoa > Chordata > Actinopteri > Salmoniformes > Salmonidae > Salmo > Salmo salar. The sequence continues at coordinate 60,475,228 of NC_138309.1, read as the reverse complement.
TTAATTCCAAGATTGCATCAATGTTCTACCTCTCCATCGGGTTCAAAAACACAACAACCACTTGCATCACTTTTAAAAGAAGTTGACCCATTTCTTTGATTAGCCTATATGAAAGGGTTAACTAACAGTTAATTCTTATTGTAAGATTGTCATGTTTCATCTATACTGCTAAATGTAACATATTACATTGTTTCAATATTCACAATTTAAACTACACATGATTTTCTTTCGAATAGGTTAAATTGAGGTTTATATAGACTAGTATCTAGAGAGACCTGTTGCTTTTATTTGGCATATACACTGGATCTGTACACCACACTTTTTTTTGCCATTTGTCTATATTACACAATATTGTCATGAATGTCAGTTTAGAGGAAGTCATCTGAATTATAGTATCATTTTGATTTCCTTACCTGATTGTCCAGCTTTAGTTGACGCAATTCTGGGTCCTCCATGGCTAAAGTAATTGTACTGTAAATAAGACTCCAATAAGACCGCTAATGGCCGTCTGCTGAGGAGAAGATACCACACTATCTAAATAGATTTACCTGGACAAATGTGCAGCCTGCAGACAAATAATACAACTAATACGCACAGACAGATTCTCAACGTAAAAACATGAAACGTGTTTCATTCTATCTCTATCTCTCTCCGTCTGACATAAGCATATGCACCTGCATGCAACAGAAGGTAAAGTGGATTAAGAGGGATAATGTTCTTAAACTCCATGGCATAGCACATGCAGTATGGACTGGTGAGTGGTGACAGAGCTGACCAGTGACAAATAACATTGAGTCTTTGAAAGAGTCATGTTTAATGTGTAAGAAGAAACATATATGCATAAAAAAACTTTTATAATGTGTCATGCATTTGATATATTATTTATTTCACATACATCTGCACGAAAAGTAGGCATATTAATTGATTGTAGCCTATTATTAATTTGCTATAATGAAGCAAAGACATCCCTGTAGGCTATTGGTCTTCTATTTCTATGAGACTTCAAACAAATTACATTTTATAATTGAGAAACGAATTGTCAAACAAATTGATACAGCACAGATGCAGCGAAAAGTATTTATTTCAAAGCTTTTGTGCTTGAATGTATTATAAGGGGGCTCATTATACCGTGCGCGCAATGCATTGGGAAATCTTTACTGTTGGTGCGCCACCAGAAAAATAAAAAAACGCTGTTGCTAGGACACGTTCGAGTAAACAAAAAAGTGTCATCTAGCGTTTCTTTGCTGATGCAAATTGGTTTCAAATCGATTCATTCATCTACAATTTAGCTAATTGCAGTTATATTTAACCGGAGAAATGAAATTGGCTGGGAAAAGAAAGGTAAGAGAGTGTCTGACCAACTAATGTTAGCTTTGCTAGCTAGCTAGCTGTCACCTGAAAGAGCTTGGACATTTAGCTTTCTAGGTACAGTAGCAAGCTAGCTAACTGTTAATGTAGCTGTATGCCCCGAATTCATTGCTATTCAATTGGGGGCATTTTTATTTCATTGCTATATTGTAGATACATTTTAATTAATTGAGTACTTTCTTTTATAGGAACCTGACCCCCTGAACCCCAAAGTCTTGCTATGGTAGGGGGGCACATACAGCCGTATTCAAGATTTTTCTGCAAACTAACGTTATAGGCTTACACTTGGATTGAAATCCTCTATTTATGTGTGTTCACAGGGCAGATGTAAGTTACAGTAACATGGAGGAAATTGAAAACACCAAGGACATACCAGAGCTAGAGAGGTCTCTATCCTTGTTTGTGGCCACACACACACACACAAAATCCCTGACATTGTGGTTAACTGGTTACTTTTTACTCAGAACTCTATGCTGTGTGCTGGGAGTAAACATTCCTGAGCCGAGGAGGGGAGTCCTGCTGGAGCTCTATGTCCACACAGTGCTGTTCTGTAGAGAGAGCAACTTCAACAGGGAGCAGACGTCTGTCCTCCTCTCCATCGTCAAGAGCATGCATCAGGCTAACACTGGTAATGGGTTACTGCTCATAGTTTGGTCTTGTGCTGTTTTAGTAAGAGGAAGACAATTTTATGTCAGCAGCATTGACTCTGCAATGTTAATAACATTGCATTTCTTTGTTCAGAAACTCCACTCAACAACATGGGCCATTGCTATGCATACTGCAGTGAACTTCTGCTCTGTCACTCTGTCAGGGTGAGTTTGTGTATCCGAAGAGGCAATACTGTTTATTCCCACATGTTCTATTTACTTCACAATCTCACCAATGTATGGATTGTAATTCAGTCTTGTGTTTTGGACATTTTCATGGACAAACTCTTAAATTTCACCATTATTCTAATGTTTTCTACCTGCCACAGAGACCTCCCTTCAGTATCAGCCTGTTCAGCTCTGAGGAAGTGACCCAGATCTTGAAGTATCTCCTTAACACCTATTTTAGACATTACAATCTGTACAAGTACATATTCACCCCTCAGGTAATCTCCACACATTAGATATCTGGGAGGCATATATTTTTCTAAATAACACACACATTGATAAACTGTGACTTGAAGTTAGTGTTTTGCTCCTTGTCTCTTAGGTTAGATTGGATCTGTCTTTTTCCTACTCTGGCATGCCAGATGAAGACCCTGTCACTGAGCCTGACGCAGTATCATCAGGTCAGTGTTATTGCGCAAGCTCTGAAATATCCACCGCACCCATGTGATCAGGGGAACAGTATGAATTCATGTTTTATCTGCGTGCACCAGATGGATACTGTAAGGAAAACAAGCCAGAGACTGCAGAAGGGGAGCAGCCCATTGAAGCAATGAACACAGGGCCAGAGGTGGCTAATACAGGTATTACAAGGTTGCTCATGCAAGACACCCGTATAGACTAGAGAAATTGTGTTGTAACACGCCTGGTTCTAAATATGGACACTTCAGTTGCAACTTGTGAAATTTCCTGTTTGTAAAGTGTGTCTCTTCTCTATTAGATCCATCGCCCAAGTCAGAGTTGAGGACGATAATACAACAGGAAATGAGAGAGGAGATGATACATATGTCAAGGCAACTAGAGCAACGATTGAAGGAAAGTGCAGATCGGCTAAATAGCGCTCTGACATCACTGGAGACCAATCTCCAAGGCAAAAAGTAAACATCAAAGCCTGATTTTTATCTATGCATTTCATTCTGTTCTTTTGCACTAAAACACGTTAGTCAAATTTGAGATCTAGGTTATTTGTGGGTGGGTGTCTGTCAGTAAAGAGGTTGATTGCGTAACCATGCTTTTGTTAACTCTTTTAACACAAAATCAACACACAAATATGACAAAGTAAATAGGTTACTTTTATTATCAATAAAACATTGGTCTTTCACAGTTGTACAATTATTGTACACCACTTATTGAGGAATGCCATTTTAATTCAGGCAAAGGAACACTTGAGTAAATCTCTAAATGGACTGAAAAGGAATGCTATTGGTTACAATAATTGTCGTATTGCACTAAACACAGAAAGGAAACTAATCTGACTGGGGTAACAGTTATTTCGTCATTTCCTATACCCTTAACTCAAACTATCAGTGGAAATTCGAAAACTATATTTGGAATGTTTAATGTTTCTTCTGCAATCACTAACTTTCCGCTATGTTATTTTAGATTCAGTAAGAATACATGATTGCTAAAATACAGGTTTAGGTAGCAAATAGAAGTAAACAATGAAAAAATAATGTTATGTCAACTCAATAGAGAATGTCATAGCAATAAAAAAAGTAACTTTTTCAAGCATTAACTGCACCATCGGTATGGATATATGTTCACCTTTTTTGCCCTATGTACACAATATAGTGCATTAAAGTGGCTTTGTCACTTTTGCTTCCTAAAACCATTGCCAGCTGATTTGAGTACTCTCAAAAAGCATTCGCTTGGACCCTAGAATTAACATAAAATTCTCATCTCTGGATCCACATCGATCTCAAATCCACTTAACCATAAATAATAATGAGCCATTATTCGCATTAAGGCTAACATGTCACTGGATCATGAATTCATCATCCTATGTAACGAGACATAGCATTCACAAGGACAAAATATGCACACCAAAATGTCAAACCTGTTAAACTACATAAAGCTAAGGCAGTTATTAGAACAAGTATGACCTTTTTAAGTTTCAAAGTCCTCTAAACCAAGAAGCATTATTTTAGCCGTATTCTGGAAGAGGGCAGCCCTGTTTTGCTGCTCCCCTTTCTTAACCCAGTGTCCATAGATCCTGAAGGCGCAGCCGTCGATTAGTTTGCGCACTCCCTTCAAGGAGTAGGGGTCTCTGGCCAGGACCTCCCGCGTCAGTGGCCTGGCTCTGCGGTAGCGACAATACATGCGGATACAGGCCAGCACACTCAGGATCAGTACCTACAGGAACAGGGAAAGGGATGTGTATTAAAACACACACACATTAATACTTCACAACATCCCAGAAGAGCCCCCATCTTCCAGTCAAAGCACGAATCCAATTGGATGCGACAGAAATCTAATTCTGTCTCAGCGGTTCATTTTACGGTCACTGGAGCCAAATAACACAAAATACATCGAAACTTACCCTGAATGTCTTCCGGGGACTGAAGTGACGCACCTCGTCCCTTTGGTATTGCCTAAAGAAGGAATGAGCCAGGGCTTGTTCAGCGTTGAGACGGACAATTGGGTCCACCACCAGCAACCTGGTAATCTAACAGTTGTGAAAGAGAGAACAAGAGAGAAGTCCTAAAACAATGCCAGTCGGAGAAAGTGTATCAATGTTCATATTCAACATATTCTTTGATGACATGGTATTAAAATCGACCTTGAAATATACAAATCAGTCCATGAGTCATAGATAGGAACTAGAGACAGGATGAGGTCTCACCAGATCTTTGACGGTGTCAGACCTGTCATCCCACTCTGGGGAGCTGAACTGGTAACGGCCCTCCATGATCATTCTGAGCATCAGCAGCTGTTTGCGGTGCCAGAAGGGTGGAGAGCCAGCCAGCAGGGTGAACAGAATCACCCCACACGCCCAGCTAACACACAGAAAACCAGATGCACTTTCAGGAACAGAATCTTCACTGATTCATAAAATAGTTTGGTGCTCTTATATTATAAATAACAAAATGTTCTTAGGACTATCTGATTACTGATAGTGATCATTTTAAGACTTACAGGTCAACTTCCTTCCCATATCCCTGATGCGTCTCATCCATGGAGCATTTCAGGATTTCAGGTGCCAAATAACCTGGCGTCCCACAAAGCTCTAGTCGTTTGGAGAGAACAAAGAAAGCAATTACACATTTGAGCTATGTGAGCAATTAATGGATTATGTCTTCAACTTTTTATTTTGTTGATGAGAGTGTAAATCCAAAATACAGCGAGTTCATTTCATTCTTCCCTCTCACCTCTCAGATTCTTGCCTGGCTGAAGCTGGACAGAGAAGCCAAAGTCAGAGAGTTTGATGTGTCCCTGGTCATCCAGCAGAATGTTTTCAGGTTTCAGGTCCCGGTGAACTATGTTGAGGGAATGGAGGTACTGGACAGCTTCCAGAAGACATCGCATCATACACCTGAGAGAGAGAGAGAGAGAATTGAGAAGATCTGGAGTGCATTTCTGGCTTGGGTTATAACAGACCAAAACCTAGACACTCACCTAGTTTCCTTCTCACTGAGAGTGACCTTCTCTGTCAGGTAGTCGAAAAGCTCTCCACTCCTCATGCTGCAAAAGGAACAATAACGATAGAAAACTCTTGAGTAGGCGAAGACTACGAAAAGACAGGATAGTTAAAACGTATCACAAAACACAGTCACACATTTAATAATAAATTAGGCTATATAAATGCATACTTACAGGTCAAATACCAAAAATATGAAGGTTGTTGACTCATAGGAATCAATGAGAGTGACTTGGAGAAAGATAAATAAAAGTTTATCATTAGCATATTGCATTTCAAGAGACATGAGTAAGCTATTTTAATGCCCTTCGGTACATTGGTGATGGTAGTACAAACTCACTGATAGAGGAGTGTCCTTTGACCATGTTGAGAACCTGGATCTCCTTCAGTGTGGAGCTCTTCACCTCTTCCAGCTGCTGTGCGGTCATCTTCTCAGCTGTGATCTCTATAATCTTCACTGCCAACTCCTGCCCTGTGTGTTTGTGCACACACCTGCGCACCACACTACTCACACCTCTGCAAGGACAAAGAAATAGGTATGGTAAAGTATAAATTCAAATTGGCTGAGTAGTCAGGCCAGTTGAGCCTGATCTGTGGTTGCCCCATGGGGCAATTATTATCATAATTTTTTACTGAAAACAACCAAATTGCACAACAAATGCTGTATTTTCAAGTAAAAGACAGACAAGTGGCATTGCTGTATGTAAACAGCAACATTTTCTGGGCGAGTGATCATAATCTTCGGGTAACCAAAAAGTACTCCTGACTAAAGGGGGAGGGGGGAAATTGGCTTTTGTGATAGAGGCACCAAATTTCACACAGCTAGGGCATGTCTAAATAAGTATTTTTGGCTATAGTCCCATCACAGATTTTGTCCATTCCTCCCTAGCAGCCATTTCCAAAATGGCTGCAAACCAGCTCCATAGACGGGTTGATTGTTTAGCAACAGAACCGACGCATGCACAACTACGGGGCAAAACAGATAGGGTTGGCTTAGAATGTTGACAACATGTAAACAATATTTAGTCTCCAATGTTTATTGAAAACATAAATACATTTGCACAACGAGCATTTGTTGTCTATCAAATACATCTTAACAGGTTAGCTAGTTAGTGAATTTTAGTCACCTTAGCATTGACATGAAATCAGTCAACACCTAAAAACAAGACATGGTATCATGAACAAGATTAAACTACAGTGCCTTCAGAAAGTATTCATACCCCCTGACTTACTCCACTACTTCACATTTTGTTGTGTTACAGCCTGAAATCAAAATGTATTAAATATATTCCCCCCCCCCCCCCTCACCCATCTACACACAATAGCCCATAATGACAAAGTGAAAACATGTTTTTAGAAATTGTTGTTCATTTATTGAAAATGAAATACAGAAATATCTAATATACATAAATATTCACACCCCTGAGTCAACACTTTGTAGAAGCACCTTTGGCAGCGTTTACAGCTGTGAGTCTTTCTGGGTACGTCTCTAAGAGCTTTCCACACCTGGATTGTGCAACATTTGACCATTATTCTTTTCAAAATTCTTCAAGCTCTGTCAAATTGGTTGCAAGACAACCATTTTCAGGTCTTGCCATAGATTTTCAAGTAGATTTATGTCAAAAGTGTAACTCGGCCACTCAGAAACAACAACTGTCTTCTTGGTAAGCAACTCCAGTGTAGATTTGGTGTTGTGTTTTAGGTTATTGTTCTGCTGAAAGGTGAATTCATCTCCCAGTGTCTGGTGGAAAGCAGACCGAACCAGGTTTTTCTCTAGGATTTTGACTGTGCTTAGCCATTAGTTTTTTTAAATCCTGAAAAACTCCCCAGTCCCTTTTTTATTTATTTAACTAGGCAAGTCAGTTAAAAACAAATTCTTATTTACAATGACGGCCTAACCCGGACAAACACGGACAACGCTGGGCCAATTGTGCGCCACCCTATGGGACTCTCAATCACGGCCGGATGTTAAACAGCCTGGATTTGAACCAGGGACTGTAGTGACGCCTCTTGCACTGAGATGCAGTGCCTTAGGGCTCAGTAGTCTAATGATTACAAGAATAGCCATAACATGATGCAGCTACCACTATGCTTCAAAATATGGAGAGTGGTACTCAGTAATGTGTTGGATTTTCCCCAAACATAACACTTTGTATTCAGAACAAAAAGTGAATTGCTTTGTTATTCTTTATTTATTTTTTGTCATTTAGCAGACGCTCTTATCCAGAGCGACTTACAGTAGTGAATACATACATTTCACTTAATGCATTTTTTAAAAAAAACAACAATTGTACTGGCCCCCTGTGGGAACTGAACCCACAACCCTGGCGTTGCACACACCATGCTGGCGTTGCAAACACCATGCTCTACCAACTGAGCCACAGGGATGGCTTAGTGCCTTGTTGCAAACAGGATGCATGTTTTTTATTCAGTACAAGCTTCCTTCTTTTCACTCTGTCAATTACAGTGGCAAGAAAAAGTATGTGAACCCTTTGGAATTACCTGGATTTCTGCATATAATTGGTCATAGATTAAGATCAGATCAAATTTTAAGTCAGAACAATAGACAAACAGTCTGTTTAAACTAATAAGACACAAACAATTATACGTTTTCATGTCTTTATTGAACACACCGTGTAAACATTCACAATGCAGGGTGGGAAAAGTATGTGAACCCTTGGATTTAATAACGGGTTGACCCTCCTTTGGCAGCAATAACCTCAACCAAACGTTTTCTGTAGTTTCGGATCAGACCTGCACAACGGTCAGGAAGAATTTTGGACCATTCCTCTTTACAAAACTGATTCAGTTCAGCAATATTCTTGGGATGTCTGGTATGATCTGTTCTCTTGAGGTCATGCCACAGCATCTTAAATTGGGTTGAGGTCAGGACTCTGACTGGGCCACTCCAGAAGGCGTATTTTCTTCTGTTGAAGCCGTTCTGTTGTTGATTTACTTCTGTGTTTTGGGTCGTTGTCCTGTTGCGTCACCCAACTTCTGTTGAGCTTCAATTGGCAGACAGCCTTACATTCTCCTGCAAAATATCTTGATAAACTTGGGAATTCGTTTTTCCGTCGATGATAGCAAGTTGTCCAGATCCTGAGGCAGCAAAGCAGCCCTAAACCATGATGCTCCCTCCACCATACTTTACAGTGGGATAAGTTTTTGATGTTGGTGTGCTGTGCCTTTTTTTCTCCACACATAGTGTTGTGTGTTCCTTGCAAAGAACTCAACTGTAGTTTCATCTGTCCACAGAATATTTTGCCAGTAGCGCTGTGGAAAATCCAGGTGCACTTTTGTGAACTTCAGACGTGCAGCAATTTTTTTTTGTACAGCAGTGGCTTATTCCGTGGTGTCCTCCCACGAACAACATTCTTGTTTAGTGTTTTACATATCGTGAACTCGTCAGAGATGTTAACATGTTCCAGAGATTTCTGTAAGTCTTTAGCTGACACTCTAGGATTCTTCTTAACCTCATTGGGCATTCTGCGCTCTATTCTTGCAGTCATCTTTCCCTTACGGCCACTCCTAGGGAGAGTAGCAACAGTGCTGAACTTTCTCCATTTATAGACAATTTGTCTTACCGTGGACTGATGAACATCAACGCTTTTAGAGATACTTTTGTAACCCTTTCCTGCTATATGCAAGTCAACAATTCTTAATCTTACGTCTTCTGAGATCTCTTTTGTTCGAGGCATGGTTCACATCAGGCAATGCTTCTTGTGAATAGCAAACTCAAATTTTGTGAGTGTTATTTATAGGGCAAGGCAGCTCTAACCAACATCTCCAATCTCGTCTCATTGATTGGACTCCAGGTTATCTGACTCCAATTCGTTTTTGGAGAAGTCATTAGCCTAGGGGTTCACATACTTTTTCCAACCTACACTGTGATTGTTTAAATTATGTATTCAATACAGACAACAAAAATACAATAATTTGTGTGTTATTAGTTTAAGCAGACTGTGTTTGTCTATTGTTGTGACTTAGATGAAGATCAGATTACATTTTATGCAGAAATCCAAGTAATTCCAAAGGGTTCACATATTTTTTCTTGCCACTGTAGATTAGTATTGTGGAGTAACTACAATGTTGTTGATCCAGCCTCAGCTTTCTCCCATCACAGCCATCCAACTCTGTAACTGTTTTAGTCACCATTGGCCTCATGGTGAAATCCCAGAGTGGTTTCCTTCCTCTCTGGCAACTGAGTTAGGAAGGACGCCTGTGACTTTCTAGTGATTGATTGATACACCATCCGAAATGTAATTGTAAACTTCCCCATGCTCAAAGGGATATTCAATGTCTGCTTTTCTTTTTACCAATAGGTGCCCTTCTTTGCGAGCCATTGGAAAAACTCCCTGGTCTTTGTGGTTGAAACTGTGTTTGAAATTCACTGCTCGACTGAGGGTCCTTACAGATAATTGTATTTGTGGGGTGTTAGTCCTTTTAAAAAAAATCACATTATACACTATTATTTAGCCTTGCCATAACAAAGGGGTTGAATAATTATTGACTCAAGACATTTCAGCTTTTCATTTTTTATTAATTTGTAAAAATAAGAAAAACGGAATTTCACTTTGACATTATGGGGTATTGCATGTAGGCCAGTGACAAAAAAAAAATCGAAATTGAATCCATTTTAAATTAAGGCTGTAATACAACAAAATGTGGAAAAAGTCAAGGGGTGTGAATACTTTCTGAAGGCACTGTAGCTGAAACGAGCCACTTATGATTCCCCACATGGCAGTTTCTTGTCATTGTTACTAGCCATCTGGCCATCCAGAATCACAACTCACAGACTTATGCCCCATTGAAGCGTACACATTGTTTTTCCATATTGGACAGGAGTCATATGGCGCATCTCCATAAATACACATCTATATTTCCATATTGGACAGGAGTCATATGGCGCATCTCCATAAATAATAAGTACCTACAGCCCAATGATGGTTTCAAATGTGCAATATATGCATTCTTAAAATTTCAGTAAAAAAATTACTTTGAAATAGAAAAGGTGCCACGATTTACTGTTTTTTTGTAATGTTTTCATGCCTAGTTCCAATATTATACATGTAAAACAGTCTAAAAATTGTATAAGTGTTTCCTGAAGTCTGCTGATTACAATAATACATATGATTTTATGTACGGTTTTACATTTTTAAGAAATGTGACAGGAAAACGGTCCTGTACACATCACCAGGTAAAATCCCATAGGAATGCATTATATCCAGCAGTGAGATATGTAACTATGGGTTACAGTTTGTAACCCGTTGTCTGAAGGAGACATCTGACTTTGGGACACGCCATTCTGCGTGTCATTCGCTGAAGCCTTATTCAATCATACCTAGGGCTGTTATGGTGACCTTAGTACCGCCACACCGGCAGTCACAAGTCATGACCGCAGTCAAATTCCACCTGACCGTTTAGTCACGCTAACTAGGCTTCTCTAAGTTCTGATGCTGCTGCTCATGGTCATTAGTAGCCTACCAAACGTGCTAACTGCCTGGTACTCAGCACTCTATTGTCCGTCTAATCACTCTGACGTCAATGCAAATGTTTTCGAAAATCTAATCAAACACTTCATGAGAGCCCATCAGCTCATGTTGCGCAACATTTCTATAGGCTATGCAATTGCGTGAGAAAAAAAGTTGTCCTCTTCTAAAAAGAGCAGGATCCCATCAGCTTTCTATAGACTAGGCCTAGTATATTTATCTATTTACAACTTTTTCAAATCATAGTAACACACCTCATGTTGCCTAGCCCATAGGCCTATATGTTGATACGGTTTGTATCACAACTAAAGTGGCCAAATAACTTCTTAAAATGGAGTACTTTACAACCGGTGTAGAGCCTAACTGGCATACATAGGTTGTGCGCGAGTTTCAAGTTTGGGGAAGATAATTTTATCATAAAAATGCATCTTTATAATAAAACATTAAATGCATAATTTCATTTGCGGTCCGTTTGGAGAATGGCGTTTTCCCCGCTAATTGATTGCATTTTGTAACATTCGCACTTAGTCTACGGTCATGTGCGCATTGCTGCGCTAATATGAAAAAAATAGCCTAATAGTTTATCATTTTTAGCTAAACGTTCTGATCAACGACCACTTTAACCGCAAAAGGCATGGATTTTTTTAGGGTGCATTAAGGCCACACAAGGGGGACACCGCTGGGAAATTAATTGTCTTTAGGACCGCTGTTTTATTTTATTTATGACGTGTTTCAATTTTTCAATTATTATTATTATTTTTTACATAATATGTAATTGTTGTATTGTATGTGTGTCTATAATTTTGTTCAATGTATGTAAGTTGTTTTGTCTAAAACTTTGTTCGCCCTGCTGCTCTTGGACCAGGTCCCTCTTAAAAATAGATTTTATCTCAAATGAGAAAAACCTGTATATATAAGGTTGAATAAAATAATAGCTTCATGCCACATTGGCTTCAGAAACCGCCAGAAGCTTCTGTTTACCACAGAAAGCATTTGATTATATCCGTTCTCCTCTACCTTTCCTGGCTGGCAAAGTATCAGGATGTTGAAAACTGAATCTGAATGCATCTGAGAAGTTGAATATGTGAAACTTTGAATCACCTGAAATTATGATTTGTAAACTTGATACACAGACAATAAATGCAATATCTACCATATTGAAACTGAATATACAGTACCGGTCCAAGGTTTGGACATACCTACTCATTCAAGGGGTTTACTTTATTTTTGACTATTTTTGACATTGTAAAATAATAGTGAAGCCATCAAAACTATGAAATAACACATATGAAATCATGTAGTAACAAAAGCCTTGACAGCTTTGCACACTCTTGGCATTCTCTCAACCAGCTTCACCTGGAATGCTTTTCCAACAGTCTTGAAGGAGTTCCCACATATGCTGAGCACTTGTTGGCTGCTTTTCCTTCACTCTGCGGCCCAACTCATCCCAAATTGGGTTGAGTTCAGGTAATTGTGGAGGCCAGGTCATGTGATGCAGCACTCCATCACTCTCCTTCTTGGTCAAATAGCTCTTGCACAGCCTGGAGACGTGTTGGGTCATTGTCCTGTTGAAAAACAAATGATAGTCCCACATAACCCAAAACAAATGGGATGGCGTATTGCTGCAGAGTGCTGTGGTAGCCATGCTGGTTAAGTGTGCTTTGAATTCTAAATAAATCACTGACATGGTCACCAGCAAAGCACCCCAACACCATCACATCTCCTCCTCCATGCTTCACGGTTGGAACCACACATATGGAGATCATGCTTCACCTACTCTGCATCTCACAAAGACATGGCGGTTGGAACCAAAAATGTGGACTCATCAGACCAAAGGACACATTTCCACAGGTCTAATGTCCATTGCTTGTGTTTCTTGGCCCAAGCAAGTCTCTTCTTCTCATTGATGTCCTTTAGTAGTTGTTTCTTTGCAGCAATTCAACCATGAAGGCCTGATTCATGCAGTCTCCTCTGAACAGTTGATGTTGAGATGTGTCTGTCACTTAAACTCTGTGAAGCATTTTTTTGGGCTGCAATTTCTGAGGCTGGTAACTGTAATGAACTTATCCTCTGCAGCAGAGGTAACTCTGGGTCTTCTTTTCCTGTGCAAAGCTGTCATCAAGGCAAAGGGTGGCTACTTTGAAGAATCTCAAATATATTTTGATTTTTTAAAGACTTTATTGGTTACTACATGATTCCATGTGTCATTTCATAATTTTAATGTCTTAACAATTATTCTACAATGTAGAAAATAGTAAAAATAATTAAAAACCCTTGAATGAGTTGGTGTGTCCAAACTTTTGACTGGTACTGTATAAATATAGAATTTGAATATGAAATTGACATTTTAATGTATAAATTGAATACAATATTCATCTCAGTTTCAAATCATGAAATACAAGTTCATGAATTCAATTCGTGCATTAAACATATATTTCATTCAAATGTAATATCCTAAAAATAAATAAATATACACACAATACAATTTCCAGAGACCTGTATATAATGATGAGATTCTCATGTATCCACCCTAACAATGGGAGTTGTTGTCCCAAAGGCATGAAGGCAGGCGACAAGCTTAATAAGCCAATAGAAACGTATTGGGCTTATTTTGGACAGATTTTGGCGAGAGTGAAACCTCTCGCTTTTCCTCTTCCACACACACACACACACACACACACACACACACACACACACACACACACACACACACACACACACACACACAGAATGATCCCTTCTTCCTCTCTGACAAGAGATTTTAACTCGTTATTTGCATTTGAAGTTTGGTCTAACAGAATCGGTCATATGGCCACCAAAACACAGAGACATTATTTTGCTGTAATAGAGGAGAAGTTAACTTTTCTAATGAGACCCTCAACTAATGAGACCCTCAACTACAGACACTAGTAAAACAGAAAATTAAAACTCAGTTTTTTTGGCATGGCATTGCAGTACCACGTACCGGTAGCAGACTGTTATTTTTATTTTTTATCTCAAATTTCGTGGTATCCAAATTGGTAGTTACAGTCTTGTCTCATCGCTGCAACTCCCGTATGGACTCGGGAGAGGCGAAGGTCGAGAGTCATGCATCCTCAGAAACACACCCCAACCAAGCCGCACTGCTTCTTGACACAATGCCCACTTAACCCAGAAGCCAGCCACAACAATGTTTGATGCAGTGCCTTAGACCACTGCACCACTCGGGAGGCCCACAAAGACTGTTATACAAGCTGTCTAGTCTGTGTTTTATAAATGTGCAATAAGCATAATACACAATTATATAAGGAATTGGCAACTCATTCTCATTCTGAGAAATAATGTAGGCCACTTGATTTCAACATCCTTCTGCTTGAGAGATTGTTTATGAGACCTGTGTACATTTTCTATAATGCCTGCTACAAGATGTTAGTCATTATTAGTGAATGTGCATTTTGCATGGCTCTGGTTAAATTTGTAACAAAAAGGGCATTTTCATAGACAGACTTAAAAGCCAGATCAGTAATTATTGCAAAAAAGCAGGTTAAACTAGTTTTATAAAATAATATATTTATTAGTGAGTCTTATGGTTGTGGAAGGATTACATACTACAAAAGTATGTGGACACCTGCTCGTTGAAAATGAATTCCAAAATCATGGGCATTAATATGGCATTAATTCTTCCACGCCGATCTCAACAAAATTTCTGTATGGATCTCGCTTTGTGCACATGGGCATTATCATGCTGAAACAGGAAAGGGCCTTCCCCAAACTTGCCACAAAGTTTGAGGCACAGAATTGTCTAGAATGTCATTGTATGCTGTAGCACTAAGATTTCCCTTCACTGGAACTAAGGGGCCTAGCCCGAACCATGAAAAACAGCCCCAGACCATTATTCCTCCTCCACCAAACTTTACAGTTGGCACTATGCATTCAGACAGGTAGCGTTCTCCTGGCATCCGCCAAACCCAGAATCGTCCGTCTGACTGCCAGATGGTGAAGCATGACTCATCACTCCAGAAAACACGTTTTCACTGCTCCAGAGTCCAATGGCGGCGAACTTTACACCACTCCAGCCGACACTTGGCATTGTGCATGGTGATCTTAGGCTTGTGTGCAGCTGCTCGGCCATGGAAACCGATTTCATAAAGCTCCCAACAAACAGTTCTTGTGCTGACACTGCTTCCAGAGGCAGTTTGGAACTCAGTAATGAGTGATGCGACCGAGGACAGACAATTTTTACGCGCTTCAGCACTCAGCGGTTGCGTTCTGTAAGCTTGTGTTGCCTACCACTTCGCGGCTGAGCCGTTGTTGCTCTTAGTAATCTCCACTTCACAATAACAGCACTTACAGTTGACCAGGGCAGTTCTAGCAGTGCAGAAATTTTACGAACAGACTTGTTGGAAAGGTGGGATCCTATGACGGTGCCACATTGAAAGTCACTGTGCTCTTCAGTATGGGCCATTCTACTGCCAATGTTTGTCTATGGAGATTGCATGACTGAGTGCTCGATTTTATACACCTGTCAGCTACGGGTGTGGCTGAAATAATTTTAAGGGGTGTCCACATACTTGTGTGTGTGTGTGCCATCAGAGAATCAGTTAACTCGAGCTAACTTTTTGTAATTTGAGTGCAAAAACTTTTTTTTTTTTTTTTTAATTGCATTGAGTGAGCTTGTGGGAAAAGGAAGAGGAGCATGAAGCAGGTGCTCAGCCAGGGAAGGCTCCACTGGAGGCGGGCTGAAACATCCCGATGACTCCATGCTATGCATATCCAAGTGGGGGTAGACAGTCACCGGAGAAGGTGACTTAAATGGATTCGCCTAGGAAGACTCCAACAATTTCACACAGTCTAGGTAGGCTGACAACACAGTCTGCATTGTCAGGCTGATGTGGAATTACCCAGAGAGGAGACTCCATTAATCCATCCTAGTATTCTTGCAAGGTGGGGGAGGCATAGGATACTCGACATCAAGTTTCGTGGCAGCACGTCCGATTGCCTCGAAGAAGGGGAGGTCAGCCATAGAGTTCTGCCCTACTTAAACTTTTTTCTTCCTCAGGGGCGTAATCCAACTCCTGGTCAAAGAGGGAGCTGCCTAATGCAGCAAGAGACATGCAGTCATCCTCATTTACGGATTTGTCAGAAAGGTCCACCCCCTGGGAAAGATGGGCGACTTCCAAATTTGCCTGGAGCTCGAGCAGAGGGGAAGCCTGGACAGCTTCACCTTCCTCTGGGATTTGAGCAAGAACGAGGCCTGGGCAATGCTATCCACGTACTTTGCTCTAGCACAATGCGTACAGCTAATGAGGTTAACGAGAGCCGCCAAAGCTTGGTCCATACAGAGGCAGGTAGCACAGAACTGATGGGAATCATTCTGGGACATATAATGGCTGTAATTGCCAGGAAAAGCTTTGCTAGGCTTGTGCTTCTTTCTCTCCCCATTGTTCTGTGCATTCGGACGGACAAAAGCGGATGGAACACGATGCTAACTCGATGGGGAAGTCGGGCAAGACACGAGGTATCGATAGCTGGAAGCCAAGTAAGCAGAAACAGAAAGCTTTATTTGCTAGGGGAGTAGGGAATAAAGACAGTCTTTATACTTACAGGTTAATGAAAGTAGCGTTAACAGGGGTACTAGCTAATTAGCTGGCTATCATCACCTGAGTGAAATTTTTGCAAATGTATAAAACAAATTGAATGGAAATATCACATTTACATAAGTATTCAGACCCTTTACTCAGTACTTTGCGGAAGCACCTTTGGCAACGAATACAGCCTCGAGTCTTCTTGGGTATGACGCTACAAGCTACCTGTATTTGTGGAATTTCTCTAATTCTTCTCTGCAGATCCCCTCAAGCTCTGTCAGGTTGGATGGGGAGCATTGGTGCAGAGCTATTTTCAGGTCTCTGAGTTTATTTACTTCCTGAGTAAATACGGGTACCTCCCAGTGACAATATTGGTCTGTATCTGTGTGGCACTTTAGAACTGCAGCTGTCAAGCCTGTGGTGATTTACGATCTGACAAGAAATTTACGAAAGTGCGAACCCTGTGCCATTGGTAGATTATAAAACTTTTTTTTACCCTTTCACATAATTAAAAATAGTTTAACACTTCATACGAAAGACATCAACATAATGAGAAATGTCAAGATATAGTAGAGATGAGTGAGGAATAAGTGCAGATAGCTCAAATAAGCATGGAAATGAAAGTATCAATTGCCAAATTTAGGGTTAGGAGTATATCACAGAAACGTGTTTGATGTATTTAATACCATTCCACTTATTCCGCTCCTGTGGAGTATATACAGTGCATTCGGAAAGTATTCAGACCCCTTCCCTTTTCCCACATTTTGTTACGTTACAACCTTATTCCAAAATAGATTAAAACAATAATAAATCCTCAATCTACACACAATACCCCATAACGACAAAGCGAAAACAGGTTTTTAGAAGTGTTTGCATATATATATATATATATATATATAAAGATACCTTATTTACATAAGTATTCAGACCCTTTGTTATGAGACTCGAAATTGACCTCAGGTGCATCCTGTTTCCATTGATCATCCTTGACATGTTTCTACAACTTGAAGTCCACCAAGAATAATTTAGCACGCCCAATTTTTTTGAAAGTTTGAAATATCCAATAAATTTCGTTCCACTTCATGATTTTGTCCCACTTGTTGTTGATTCTTCACAAAAAATTACAGTTTTATATCTTTATGTTTGAAGCCTGAAATGTGGCAAAAGGTCGAAAAGTTCAAGGGGGCCGAATACTTTCGCAAGGCACTGTACCTAGTTACCTGCAGATTCATGCAGGGTAGTGACCTTATGAGTTGGGACTATGGTTCATTGTTTAACTAACTAGCTAGCTACATGTCTAAAGAAAAGACTCCACTACGCAAGTAACCATTTCAATAGAATGTTCACGATGTCACTGCGACAACTGTCGATAGACATAGCTGGTAAATTCACTCTGGCTATCTACTCCAATTTCAGATTCAGAGCGCAGAATAACGGACAAATTTACAAACAATCAATACCTGTCAGTAAACGTTGGCAAAAAAGCGTAATTAAAATTGTTGCCAGCAGCACAGTTACAGTCACCAACGCTCTGGATAACATAAAAATAGCGTAACCAGCTCTGCTAGGGCGAGTAAAATGGTCAGAGTGAGCTGTTCTCTCATTTGTGTCTGGAAGTAGTTAGCAAGCTAGCCAACGTTAGACACTTAGCTTGGGTGCTTGACTGCTGTTAGATCAGAATGCTCGGATCAACCCTACTCCTCAACCAGAGTGTCCAGTGTGCGCTCTGAATTTACAGACAGTCTGACAACGCTCTGAGTTTACGAACTCCCAAAGCGCAGATTGAATTTACAAACACACTCATAGTATAAACCAGCATTTAGTCTTTAAAATCTTTGGTTGTTTAGTACATGGCCTCATATGTGAATCCTTAAAGAGATGGGTGGGGCTAAGGCTTAAGGGGGTGTGAACAATGTTGAATGGGTATAGACATTGAAGAGCTCTCCTGAAGGTGTACCAAAACATTCAAGGACCATTTTCTCAAAAGTGCAGTTACAAGTTTATCAACTTTCAACGCAGAATTACTTTCCCATTGTTCCTCAACTGTAGTGTATGATATACAATTTTCTAGCTCTGAGTCTCTACTTTTATCTAAATGTAAAAAACACAATTTCAAATTTTGCTACATAAGAGCGAATCGAGACGGTCCATCACATTTGTGCATTTTTGGTTGGTTAACACGGGACCCACGAGTGCACTTTGATAGCCTAATCAATAACTTTAAGAAAATGGTGATTTCTTGGCTCTTTGAGGTACAATGCATTTTCAGATGAATACAAAAGTATTATGATGAAGTTTGGCGAAGAAATCTTTAATATATAACTACTCATTTCGCAGAGCGTCACAGCCATAAAGGTACATTTTCTAAAGTATATATGAAAATGTTAATATTTTCATTATTGTTTTTGTGTGTAGCCAAGCCTTCCTTTGTCTGTTAATATTTTACCCTAAGACTTTCAGATTCACAGACTTGCCAATGTATCTGTTCTTCCAAAAATGCCTGTCCATTGCAAGTTTTGTTGTTCCGTTACTTCAAAGTAGTATTACTTAGAACATTGTAATTTTGTGTTTACACAAAAATACACATTAACATTTTAATGTATGCTTGATAAGTCAATTCTGTGAGACATTGTGTGTTCAAATGTCACAAGGCTTTATTGACATAAATCTTTTTTTTTTTTTTTTATTCCACTGAGGCGGACATGCTTAATCCTTTTTTGCTGCAGTTTTTGGGCCCTCGATTGCGGAATCATTGACACATTTTTATCTGATGATTATATCTGGTGCTATCCCCAGGGTCTGGAAGGCAGCTCATATAAAAGGTGGTGACCCTTGTGACCTTAATAACTCACCCTATTAAAAACATTCTTGCCAAGCTGAAATATTAGAATACTTGATTCAATCTCAACTAAGATCTTTATTATCTATGAAACGTATTATAAATGTACATCAGTCAGGTTTGAGACCAGGTCATAGCACAATCTCTGCTGTATCCATGGTCATACATTATGTGCTTAATTGTATGGATAAAAGGCAACATTGTGCTGCCCTCTTCTTTGACCTGCCGAAGGCCATCGTTACTGTTGATCTCTCACTGCAAATTTAGAGGCTTTCATCAATTGGCCTAGACCAGGCTGCATGTAACTTGGCTGTGTGTAACAAATTGAACTCAGTGTGTATCTACTGAGGGTGTTAAATCAGGTTTTCTGGACATAACAAAGAGGAGTCCCACAGGGGCGATTCTTGGTCCAGTACTATTTACATTAACAATATTGGTATGTCTGTAAAAAAATAACCTACGCTTGTATGCTGACGATAGTGTCGTGTATGCTATTGCCCCCATGGTTGACCAGGCTCTTTCTGAACTGCAGTCTGTCTTCATGTTTTACAGAAAACCTTAATTGAACTGAAATTAGTATTGAATGCAGGTAAAACCAGGTTGTTTTCCAGAACACATACAAATGTCTCTGATGATTTAAATCGGGCTCAAGTCCGGGCCACTCAAGGACATTCAGAGACTTGTCCCAAAGCCAGTCCTGCGTTGTCTTGGCTGTGTGCTTAGGGTTGTTGTCCTGTTGGAAGGTGAACCTTCGCCCCAGTCGGAGGTCCTGAGTGCCCTGGAGTAGGTTTTCATCAAGGATCTCTCTGTACTTTACTCTGTTCATCTTTCCATCGATCCTGACTAGTCTCCCAGTCCCTGCCGCTGAAAAACATCCCCACAGCATGATGCAGCGACCGCCATGCTTCACCGTAGGGTTGGTGCCAGGTTTCCTCCAGACGTGACACTTGGCATTCAGGCGAAAGCGTTCAATCTTGAGTTCATCAGACCAGAGAATCTTGTTTCTCATGGTCAGAGTCCTTTAGGTGCCTTTTGACAAACTCCAAGCAGGCTGTCATGTGCCTTTTACTGAAGAGTGGCTTCCGTCTGGCCACTCTACCATAAAGGCCTGATCCGCCGATTGCCGTTTGGCCGGTCGGCCAGCTCTAGGAAGTCTTGGTGGTTCCAAACCTTTTCTGTATAAGAATGATGGAGGCCACTGTGTTCTTGGGGACTTTCAATGCTGCAGAAATGTTGTGGTACCCTTCCCCAGATCTCTGCCTCGACACAATCCTGTCTCTGAGTTCTACGGACAATTCCTTCGACCTCATGGCTTGGTTTTTGCTCTGACATGCACCGTCAACTGTGGGAATTTATATAGACAGGTGTGTGCCTTTCCAAATCATGTCCAATTCATTGAATTTACTACAGGTGGTCTCCAATCAAATTGTAGAAACATCTTTATAAACATCTGATAAACATATTTATCAATTTGCTAAAATTTATAAAAACCTGTTTTTGCTTTGTTATTATGTGGTACTTAGTGTAGATTGATGAGAAAACAATTATATTTAATACATTTTGAAATAAGGCTGTGATGTAACAAAATGTGGAAAAAGTCAAGGGGGCTCAATACTTTACGAATGCACTGCATGTGGTGCTTACACCCACAAAGCTCTGATTGGCATGTTAGGTGTAATTGAATAAGGCTTCAGCGAATGAAAAGCACGATGTGAGATGTCAAAATAGAGTGGGGGGGGGGGGGGGGGGGGTTGACGGTTATGGAATTTGGGTTAATGGTTATTTGTCAGGCAAATTTCCCCTTCACAGTTTTTTTTATTTAACTAGGCAAGACAAATAACCGTTCAAATAACAAAATTAAGTTGTGCCGATTTTATCCTCTACTCTCTCTGCTGCTGCGCTTGCTTTGCAGCAGTAGTAGCACATTGTGTTCTGTTGCCTAGCAACCGCAGGGAACAACTATAATGCAGTGGTCATGCTGTTGCAATGCATCTACACATGCTTGAGTTCGCAAGCCTAGCATGGATCTCAAATTCGCTTTCCATCACTTTGTCTCGATTTCACATTCACTTTAGATGTCCACACTCATCAAGAATTTGGTTGTTGATTTCAGCAGAGATGGTGGCTTTTAGCATCGTTTTTTCATCTTTACAAACCGGATAAAATGTATAGCCAGAGCATCGCCATACCCTAGCTCAACACCAACACTTTAAAACAGGCTACTAAAATCATTCCTATCCCAATTAAAGGGCAAATGCAGTAAAGCTGACTTTAGGACCATGTGGACGCCTGGGAGTGGAAGGGAAGGCTGTTTGTATGGCTGGCTGGCATTATGGGAGCGCATCTACGCAACTGCAGGGATCAGCGCAAATTTTTCTCAAAACAGTGCAGAGATGGCTATAGTAGACGGCTGTTTGACTTGACATTAAACCAAACTAGAGTGTTAATCCCAGTGCTGAGCTAGTGCATAGCAGCTAATTCTTGTATGACGTATTTGTAGAATGAGGTGAATTAAGCTACAGCAAGGTGATAATGGCTGGAGTCAATTCTGCTTGTTTTTGCAGTGCAGTAAATAAGCATCAATTTTATACAAATTCCTTGCAGGGTGTCACTTTGCCATACCCTAGGCTTATCTGAAATGATGTCACTGAGCCAGAGCACTGTGCATACTACGGATTAAGGTAGAAACGCAATTGTTAATAATTAATTTACACTACTGCTATTGGGTATATTTATGTAATATTTTCTAAAATGTATGCATTACAATTGTTGTGGTTATTTTATTCACAGTCCTCATCCATAATCATTGGTTACACAACACCTGCTCTTCCCATGACAGACTGACCAGGTGAATCCAAGTGAAAGCTATGATCCCTTATTAATGTAACTTGTTAAATCCACTTCAATCAGTGTAGATGAAGGGGAGGAGACAGGTTAAAGAATAATTTTTAAACATTGAGACAATTAAAACATGGATTGTATGTGTGTGCCATTCAAAGGGTGCATGGGCAAGACAAAATATATAAATGCCTTTAAAATAGTGTATGGTAGTAGGTGCCAGGCACATCCGTTTGCGTGCTTCAAGAACCGCAAGGCTTTTATTGTGTTCTCAACACCATCTCAAACATTTTAAGCCATCACTGAGCTGTGTCTACCTATTACTGCTGCTAAATTGTAATTACTTCGCTACTATGGCCTATTTATTGCCTTACCTCCTCACGCCATTTGCACACACTGTATATAGACTTTCTTTTTTTTCTATTGTGTTATTGACTGTACGCTTGTTTATTCCATGTGTAACTCTGTGTTGTTGTTTGTGTCGCACTGCTTTGCTTTATCTTGGCCAGGTCGCAGTTGTAGATGAGAACTTGTTCTCAACTAGCTTACCTGGTTAAATAAAGGTGAAATAAAATTAAAATAATTTTTTTTTTAAACTTATGGAGATATGGCCATGTGACTCCTGGCCCCATGGAGCTGGTTGACCCCCAGGGGGTCAAATAAAAAAAATCTGCGATGGCACTATAGCCAAGAACACGTCTTAGGTCGTGTCCCCCTAAAATGTGACACTTAGCCGCTGGACTATAATGTGCTTAGGATCTATTCTTGTGTGAAGTGTGACTTAGTAACTCACCTGCCAATCACCTCTTTCGGGTCATACTTCTGGTAGAACTCCTTGGCTCCCACCCAGTCAGGTAGTTCATCTCCAATCACTATATCTCGAGTCATGGTGACAGCTTAATCTATAACATGATAAGAACATTACTGTAGTATTGCTACTTGGACAGGATGCTCTGAGAGCTTTGACAAGATAATCAAATGTATCAAGGGTGACAGGCTACATTTAGCTTGAATTGATCTAATACTCAACGAATTGGTATATTTTATACTGCCTAAGACAATTGTGTGCAAACTCGTGTAAATGTTCCTTACAAACCAGAATGTTGAATAAAATTACATTTAAACGTACTCTACCGGTTGTCTGTGCTGTTTGGCCTTCTGCTACTTAAAATTTGAGACAAAATATTCACAGGAAAGTATGGTTTACCCAACTTTTTAGAGAGCAGGTAAGTATATGGTTCTTTTGGCACCCAGGTAAAGTTAGTTTTATATTGGATATTCAGTTCTCTCATCAATAGCTATTGAACCAAGCATGCCATGACAATGAACATTTTATATTATGAATCAGGTGGGAATGGAGAACAATCCACACGTTTCAAGATTTAAATCTGAATATCCAATATAAAACACATTTTACCTAGCTGCCTAACACATATACCTACTGGCGCTATAGAAAGTTGGGTAACCATACTTTCCTGTGGATATTTTGTCTCAAATTTCAAGCAGCAGAAGGACAAACAACCGGTAGAGTAAGTTTGGCTTGTAAAGAACATTTACATGATTTTGCACACAAAATGTATCAGGCTATATAACGTACCAGTCAAAAGTTTGGACACACCTAATCATTCCAGGGTTTTTCTTTAATGTTACTATTTTCTCCATTGTAGAATAATAGTGAAGACATAAAAACTATGAAATAACACATGTGGAATCATCTAGTAACCAAAAAAAGGTGTTAAACAACTGAAAATATATTTTATATTTCAGATTCTTCAAAGTAGCTACCCTTTGCCTTGATGACAGCTTTGCACACTCTTGGTATTCTCTCAACCAGCTTCAAGAAGTAGTCACCTGGAATGGTTTTCAATTAACAGGTGTGCTTTGTTAAAAAGTTAATTTGTGCAATTTCTTTCCATCTTAATGCGTTTGAGCCAATCAGTTGTCTTGTGACAAGGTAGGGGTGGTATACAGTAGATAGCCCTATTTGGTAAAAGACCAAGTTTATATTATGGCAAGAACAGATCAAATAAGCAAAGAGAAACGACAGTCCATCATTACTTTAAGACATGATGGTCAGTCAATGTGGAAAATTTCAAGAACTTTGTTTCTTGAAGTGCAGTCGCAAAAACAATCAAGTGCTATGATGAAACTGGCTCTCATGAGGACCGCCATAGGAAAGGAAGACCCGGAGTTACCTCTGCTGCAGAGGGTACGTTCATTAGAGTTACCAGCCTCAGATTGCAGCCCAAATAAATGCTTCACAGAGTTCAAGTAACTGACACATCTCAATATCAACTGTTCAGAGGACTGCGTGAATCAGGCCTTCATGGTCAAATTGCTGCAAAAAAACACTACTAAAGGACACCAATAAGAAGAAGAGACTTGCTTGGGCCAAAAAACACAAGCAATGGACATTAGACCGGTGGAAATCTGTCCTTTGGTATGATTAGTACAAATTTGTGATTTTTGGTTCTAACCGCCATGTCTTTGTGAGACGCAGAGTAGGTGAATGCATGATCTCTGCATGTGTGGTTCTCACTGTAAAGCATGGAGGATGTGTTTTTCTGGTGACAGTCAGTGATTTATTTAGAATTCAAGGCATACTTAACCAGCATGCCTACCACAGCATTCTGCACCGATACGCCATCCCATCTGGTTTGCGCTTAGTGGGAATATCATTTTTTCCCCCAACAAGACAATGACCCAACATACATCCAGGCTGTGTAAGACCAAGAAGGAGAGTGATGGAGTGCTGCATCAGATGACCTGGCCTCCACAATCACCCGACCTCAACCAAATTGAGAAGGTTTGGGATGAGTTGGACCGCAGAGTGAAAGAAAAGCAGCCAACAAGTGCTCAGCATATGTGGGAACTCCAAGACTGTTGGAAAAGCATTCAAGGTGAAGCTGGTTTTAATGTGATGCCGGAGATCCTGTCCGTCCACACTACTAGTCGCAGTTCAACCTCATCATAAATCGTGGAGTTGTGTTTAGTCGGCTACAACACCCAAAGAAAAGTTTGCATTTACAAAAAGACAAACATAGGTACAAGGAAAGCATTAAAGAATGGACATTTTTACAAGTATCGACTGACAGCGACTCGATGTTGTCGGACTCCAGCCAGCCCACACAACTCTATCGTATGTAGAGTTTGGTAAACTCAGCTAGGTTGCCACTTACTGTAGTTACCTCAAGCCGGATGATGTAGCTAGCCGGCGAGTGCAGAAACCTGGCAAAACATGTATGGCAATGCACCACCAGCAATTGACATAGCTACCCACTGTAGCTAGCTACACATAAGAAGACAACACCTTTTCATGTTGACCGATTTGATCACAGCAAGGTTAACTAACAGCTAACGTTAGCTTAACTAGACATGTCTAACTAGCTGCACACGTTTAAATTGGTTCACGCGGTAACGTTACTTACCAAATGCGATCAAACTACACGATTGATAGAAGACAAATAGTGTCGAGCATCCGACTGACAATAATACCAAACTGAAGGGCAACTATGTCATTGCAAATATTTCCAGGGTTTCTAACGTTAAGCTACCATCTTGATTGTTTACATTCTTACCTCCTTACCTTAACACATGAACAAAAATGGTTCTTCTTCAATGGGGTTTAACCACTGTTGTCATCCAATGTTAATGGTGCATTACCGCCACCACTTGGACGGAATATTGAATGAGAAAATACAAAAACATTGCGGGAAAACGACATCATACAAAATACCAAATTAGGCACGCCAACTATCAAAAAACGTCCAGCTGCATTCACAATGATTAAACTTTTCTTAGACTTCTTCTCCGCGAACAATTATTTATATACAACAATGCATATGAAGGGGCTGTAGACCGTAGTGCCATTATGAAGACGGAGTGAGGCGTGGCATGGACTAAACCGTAGTTCACATAATTAATCGTATAACACAACGTTTGGATATTTATTGAATAATGGCAAAATGTGTACAGCATGCATTCTTTTAAGCATTTAGGTAACTATACAGTTAAAAAAAAAAACGTCGAGAAACTGACTACAGGACCTTTGATTTGGATTAAACGACTATCTCATCGGTACACTTACCGTGCCGTACAGGAAGCTGCTTAAATGATTGCTGTCGTCATCTCCGGTTAGTGACTATGTTTTACAAATTATTTTTTTATCTGGTGAAGGTTTGTGATATTTCGTAGTGATCTTGAAATAAAAACGTGTGATTGCATGTAGTAAACATTTCAAGGTGATTCGAGTACATAGGCCGTATAACTCTAATTTGCTTGCCGGCTAACGTTAGCATTCATTACAATTAGCATTAGCTAGCTAGATTCTTTCAAACGTTAGCTATACTAGCTAGTACAATATACACTGTATAAAAACGTATGAGGACACCCCTTCAAATTAGTGGGTTTGGATATTTCAGCCACACCCGTTGCTAATTCGGCTAATTCAGCCACACCGGTGTATAAAATCGAGCACATAGCCATGCAATCTTCATAGATAAACATTGGCAGTAGAATGGCCTTACTGAAGAGCTCAGTGACTTTCGATGTGGCACCGTCATAGGATCCCACCTTTCCTTCAAGTCCGTTAGTCAACATTTCTGCACTGCTAGAACTACCCTGGTCAACTGTAAGTGCTGTTACTGTAAAATGATAATGACTTAAGGGAAACAGTGGTTCAGCCTTGAATTGGTAGGCCACACAAGCTCACAGAACAGGACCGCCGAATGCTGTAGTGCGTAAAAATCATTGCCTCTGGAAGCAATGTCAGCACAAGAACTGTTCCTCGGGAGCTTCATGGAATGGGTTTCCATGGCTGAGAAGCTGCACCCAATCCTAAGATCACCATGCTCAATGCGTCGGCTGGAGTGGTGTAAAGCTTGCAGCCATTGGACTCTGGAGCAGTGGAAACGTTCTCTGGAGTGATGAATCATGCTTCACCATCTGGGTTTGGCGGATGCCAGAAGAATGCTAACTGTAAAGTCTGGTGGAGGATGAATAATGGTCTGGGGCTGTTTTTCATGGTTCGGGCTAGGCCCCTTAGTTCCAGTGACGGGAAATCTACTCTACAGCATACAATGACATTCTAGATGATTCTGTGCTTCCAACTTTGTGGCAACAGTTTGGGGAAGGCCCTTTCCTGTTTCAGCATGACAATGGCCCCGTGCACAAATCGAGTTCCTTTCAGAAATGGTTTGTTGAGATCGGTGTGGAAGAACTTGACTGGTCTGCACAGAGCCCTGACCTCAACCCCATCGAACACCTTTGGGATGAATTGGAACGCAGACTGCGAGCCAGGCCTAATTGCCCGACCTCACTAATGCTCTTGTGGCTGAATGGAAGCAAGTCCCAGCCGCAATGTTCCAATATCTAGTGGAAAGCCTTCCCAGAGGAATGGAGGCTGTTATGGCAGCAAACGGGGGGGATCAACTCCATACTAATGCACATGCTTTTGGAATGAGATGTTCGATGAGCATGTGTCCACATACTTTTGGTCATGTAGTGTACGTTAAGTATGCAACTATCGCTATTTAGGTAGCTAACATGGATAGCTACTCTGCCAAGTTTTCAATGCCCACTTTGCAAGTTTACATATTCCACACTTCAGAAATGGAATAGCTAGCAAGTTAGCTAGCGGGACATTCTGGCCTTCATTGAATTGGCATATACAAATCTGAATTAATTTGCCAACTTAAGCAATTGTAAACAATCCACATCAATTATTTGTAGTTGTATACCAGATAGTAGTTAGCTTCAGTAACATTTTCTAAATTTAACTTCACAAGTTGGTGACACAATGACAAAACCCTGGTGTTGACACAGGGAGATGATGTGGCTCAGTTGGTAGAGCATGGTGTTTGCAACGCCAGGGTTGTGGGTTCGATTCCCACGGGGGACCAGTACGGGGGGGGATTTTTTTTTTTTTTTTAATGAAATGTATGCATTCACTACTGTAAGTCGCTCTGGATAAGAGCGTCTGCTAAATGACTAAAATGTAAATGTAAAAAAATTATTAGTCTTGTCATCATAAATATCTCTTCGTAGAGTCCATAGGCAGCTGACAAATGAAGTTGTCCAAACGAAATGCCTCCTTTTCATCGGCTTTGTGTCCTGAAACAGCTGTCACGCTTTTGTTGCAGAAGCAACAACCATGTCTGGCACCGGGGGAGGGAAGCGAGCCTCAGGTGGGGACAGCTCCCCTGGTCCACCTGAGAAGAAGTGTAAAAAAGAGGAAAAGACCACCACCACTCTCATTGAGCCCATACGCATTGGGGGAGTGTCCTCTACGGTTAGTCGTCATCTTTTTGTCCCCCACAACTGGGTCTTGTCTGTGCTTAACCATACAGGAGGGATGATTTAATTGATCTAATTCATTATCACGTGACATCTGCAGGAGGAGATGGACATGAAGGTGATCCAGTTTAAGAACAAAAAGCTGAGTGAGCGTCTGGAGCAGAGGCAGACCATGGAGGATGAGCTGCGGGAGAAGATCGAGAAGCTGGAAAAGCGACAAGCTACTGACGATACCACACTGCTCATTGTGAATCGCTACTGGTCCCAGGTACGTACGTCCTACAATCATTTGCTGCCGTGAAGGAACATAGACATATTCTTAACTTAAAGTGTAAACCCACCCGCACATATACTCAATTACCCTCTTTCTCTAACTTCCAGTTGGAAGAAAATGTTCACGTCCTGCGCCAACGCATTGACCCCACGGTGGTCGACGCACCGCCCGCTACTCCTGTTTCTGCCCCTACCCCAATGGACGCGGATAGCATGGTGATCCCACCACCCCCTCCTTCAGCCCCACTCCCAGCGCCAGAACACGTGGAGCAACAGCCTCCACCACCCGACGGTATGGAGATAGCTCGTGAACCACAGCAGGACTCGACAACCGGTAAAGATGATTCCTGCTCTCTCTCAACCTTTTTTATCTACGCATATCTAGCCTCTGCTCAGAAGTAATGATACCTCTGAGTCCATTGCGTTGCCGCCGATAATAACTGGTGTGAGGTATGGCAACATCAAGCACTTAACCTTTCTATCACTTACGCCACATTTATATTGTCAATGCGTTGTAGGCCGTCTTTGTAAATAAGAATTTGTTCTCAACTGACTTGTCTAGTTAAATAAAAACCCCACATCCTAAGTCTTCTCATCCTGACTGTGTAGCCCCGCCACCCACTACTACCCTCAGTGAGAGTACCAAAGCCTTCCTCTCCACTTTGGACAACAGCAGTGAGGAGGAGCTCAGCCTGCAGTTGCGGGACAGGATGCAGTTCAGCAAGGAGGCCGCTGCCTGCATGGTCTGCGTCTTCGACAGGCTGCACAGCCGCATCGACGGCCTATGCGCCCAGATCCTGTCCGCAGGTAACTACTCAGACACGCTTATCATGACTCGGGAGTTTTTCACTTTCTGTTTGTAGCAACATGTGGGTTCTTCATTTGACATAATTATGTAGAGGGGTTCCCAACTATGACATTCACTCTGGTGCCTAGTGTGACATTCACTCTGGTGCCTAGTGTGACATTCACTCTGGTGCCTAGTGTGACATTCACTTTGATCTTGTGTTAAATTCCTGTAAGTTGCTTTGGATGGAAGCATCTGCTACGTGGCATATGTAATCACTAGTTGAGTAACCATAGTGACTGTGTTGTCTTTTGTCAGCGTGTGAGGATGACAGCCAGGAAGAGATGCTCCATCTGAATCGTACTCTGCTAGAGGAGAATGGCAGACTGCAAGACCTGGCCTCCTCCCTGCAGGGTAGACACCACAAGATGTCTATGGAGGTACATATTGGGAATGCCCACATCTCCATAGTGTCGTCTTTCAAGCTTTTGTATCCTCCTCAATGTGAATGTCTGCTAGTTCTCATCCAGCCAATTTCAGAATCACATTTTTGCTCTCATCTCTACTCCTCTTTAACAGTACAACGAGCTTGTGGATAAGGTGACAAGCTCGGAGACCAAGGTGTCTGAGATGGAGACTGCTGTGGAGGATCTGCAGTGGGACATCGAGAAGCTTCGTAAGAGGGAACAGAAGCTCAACAAGCATCTGGCTGAGGCAATGGAGCAGGTGTGTGTGTAGTTCTAGTGTCTTGTCATCGCTGATGTCACTCCGTTATGCATTGATGGCCAGCGATAAGGCTGAAGCAGCAGAGCATGCTGTCCATTGAATTGCAGCTGTGGGGGGGGGGGGGTGTTTATTGATGTCCTGCTGTATGTACATGGCTAAAATAATGTAACCACATCTATATAGCTATTGTAATATGTCTGGGTTAGTGTACTAATGTATGGGCCAAGTTCGCTAAACCATTTCTGATTGTTCTGTCCAGTTGACCTCGGGCTACTACACCACTGGCAGCTCAGGGGGGCTACCCGGTGGCCAGATCACCCTCAATATACAGAAGGTGAGTGCAGACTATTGTCCGACCATCCTATTGTCCAACCATCCTTGAGCTTCCCTTCCATCTTGTTTTGATACATTGTTGTTTCCAACCCTGTCATTTTTATTTTATTTATTAACCTTTATTTAACTAGGCAAGTCAGTTAAGAACTAATTCTTATTTACAATGACGACCTAGTGCCCAAAGTGATACAAATGAACTCCATATTGTAATTATTATATCTGTTAGTTTGAGAGCCTGAATGCAGAGTTGGAGCAGAACCAGGAGCTGGCCAACAACCGCATGGCAGACCTGGAGAAACTACAGCAGGAGCTCCAGGAGGCTGTCAGGGAGAGCGAGAAACTCAAGGTACAACAGCATCCCCCTCTGAGGGAATACAAGACAATACGCTGTGCATTCTGTTATGTCAGCTTAACAAAGGAGATGCTCACTATTCAGACAGTCATGAGTCAGATGTCATGTCAAGGATGATTATAATTGTAGAATAGACACAGTGGCTTCAGAAAATATTCATACCCCTTGACTTTTTCCAAATGATGTTGTTACAGCCTAAATTCAACATTGATTAAAACATAAATATCACCCATCTATCTACACACTATCCCATAATGACAAAGTGAAAACATGTTTTCAAATTTATTCAAAATTCATTGACACTCCAAATTAAGCTACGGTGCATCCAATTTCCTTTGATCATCCTTTAGCTGTCACTACACCTTGATTGGATTTCACCTGTGGCAAATTCAATTGTTTGGACATGATTTAGTAAGAAACACACCTGTCTATATAAGGTCTCACAGTTGACAAAGCATGTCAGAGCAGAAGCTATACCATGAAGTCCAAGGAACTGCCCATAGATCTCTGAGAGAATTGTGATGAGGCATATATCTGGGGAAGGGTATAAAACAATTTCGACAGTGTTGAAAGTTTCCAAAAGCGCTGTGGTCTCCATCATTGGGAATATATGATCGTTCGATCAAACTGCGCAACCGCAATGGAGGCGACCAAGAACCCAGTGACCACTCTGACAGAACTACCGAGTTCCTTTCTTGTCAGAAGGACAACAGACTCTACAGCGCTTCACCAATCTGGGCTTTGATAAAAAGGCACATGACAGCACGCCTGGAATTTGCAAAAAGGCATGTGAAAGACTCTGAGAACATAAGGCAAACTATTCTTTGGTCTGATAAGACAAAAATGGAACTCTTTGGCCTGAATGCAAAGCGCTATGTCTGGAGAAAACCAAGCACAACTCATCACCCGTCTAACACCATCCCTACCGTGAAGCATGGTGGTGGCAGCATC
This sequence comes from Salmo salar, assembly GCF_965601325.2. Classification (NCBI taxonomy): domain Eukaryota; kingdom Metazoa; phylum Chordata; class Actinopteri; order Salmoniformes; family Salmonidae; genus Salmo; species Salmo salar. The sequence continues at coordinate 60,443,124 of NC_138309.1, read as the reverse complement.
ATGCTATGGGGATGCTTTTCATTGGCAGGGACTGGGAGACTGGTAAGGATAGAGGGAACAATGAATTGAGCCAAATACTGGCAAATCCTTGATGACAACCTGCTTCAGAGTGCAAACGACCTTAGACTGGGGCGAAGATTTATGTTCCAACAGGACAATGACCCCAAGCATAAAGCCAAAGCAATGCTGCAATGGCTTCAGAACAAAATGTGGAAATTGTTGGGTGTGTTTGGTTCTAAACAATGTTCCAAGTTTAACCCAGAATCTAACAGGTGGAACAGCTTAAGCCCAGACTTGAATCCCATTGAACATTTGTGGAAAGACTTGAAGATTGCTGTTCACCGCCGCTCCCCATCTAACTTAACAGATCTTGTGAAAATTTGCAAGGAACAATGGGAGGAAATCCCAAAATCCAGATGTGCAAAGCTGATACAGACATACAGATGACTCAAAGCTGTAATCGCTGCCAAAGGTGGTTCTACAAATCATTGACTCCGGTGTAAATTACAGATTTCTTTATTTCATTCTCAAGAAATTAGCAACATTTTTGAAAAATGTGTTTTTACTTTGTCATTATGGGGTATTGTGTGTAGATCGGTGAGAAAAAATATAAATGTAATCCATTTTGAATTTGGGTTGTAACACAACAATGGGGAATAAGTCATGGGGTATGAATACTTTCATAAGGCACTAAACACTTAAAATCTTAGTGTTTATAATTGTTTTATGTTATGATCACTGAATGTATACTCTGTATGTAATTTCTTGGCCAATGTTCCTTTGTCTGTTTGCTCTATCCCAAATGAATTGCAGTCATTTAGTTTTTCACTATGTCCCAAGGTGTCTTACAGTGTATGGGGGGGGTAATTCACTCACTTAACTCCCTTTTCAGTTGGACCTGAAAAATATTCCGGAGGATGTGGTGAAGGAGACCGCGGACTACAAGTGCTTGCAGTCCCAGTTCTCCCTGCTCTACAATGAGTCTTTGGGGGTGAAGACCCAGCTGGATGAGGCCCGGGCCCTGCTCCTCACCGCAAAGAACGCCCACCTCAGACAGATAGAGCACATGGAGGTCAGGAGCACTGATTTTGCAGAGAGCGGCTATTTAGGTTTTACTTGCAATGATTATGATCCATGGTTAATTTACCTCCCTTAGTTGAATGGACTGATTGTCGCTCTGCATAAAATAATCTGACAAATTACTAAAGTGTAGGAGGGAGCCACTGATTTTAAAGTAACAAACATTTCAGCATATCAGATCTGGGTTCAAATAGTATCCCCCCACCCCTGCTTGGGGTACCAGTTGTTTCGCAATTTTGGGACTATTCCATTGTTTCCAGTATGCCAGGGAAACTCAATCAAGTGCAGCTAAAGTATTTGAAAGAAAACAAATACTATTTGAACCCAGGTCTGGCATGTATATCATGAATACACTAGGAATATATGTGGTTAGAAAGGTATTTTGTACAGCCCGGATTACAGCGGCCCGGGGAGCTGACTAGCTCTGCATTCCACAAGGGTATGTCATTGCCATGGCTACAGTGCCTTGTGTTTGGGCAAAACATGACCAATTTGGCGTAAGCAGAAACAGACAGGCTCTCTTTATATGCTTGGAAAGTGGATTGTGTCACACTCAGTAAAAACTGGCCAAAACTAGTTAGGACGTCAGAGGATTGGTGTGACGTTGCCGTTGGACTGCCGCCAACAAAAGCTGTGGCGTTTGTCATCTGTTCAGAGTGACGAGCTGTCCCTACAGAAGAAGCTCCGCACAGAGGTCATCCAGCTGGAAGACACGCTGGCCCAGGTGCGCAAGGAGTACGAGATGCTGCGCATCGAGTTTGAGCAGAACCTGGCGGCCAACGAGCAAGCAGGTAACGTCTCATCTCCACAACACCTCTCACTTCCGAGGCTTGTTTCTATCATTAAGTTTCCCATAGAAAGCAAAAGTTTCTCCGTGAGAATCTTGAATGGATGATTGTCAGTCTTAATCCTTTTTCCCCTCCCCTCTAACCAAGGATGTTGATTGTGTATGGGATGAATATCCTATCCTGTTATCACTATCATATTGCTCACTAGTTTGGCGATACTTCACAAGTTTAGCACACGCAGACTACAGTCAGACAAGACAGCGGCTCTGACTGGAACGCACGGTCATTGTTTCCTTATCAACCCTTCTGTCCACCTTTTGATCTTTCCCACAGGCCCAATCAACAGAGAGATGCGCCACCTCATCAGCAGCCTCCAGAACCACAACCACCAGCTGAAAGGTGACGTGCAGCGTTACAAGCGGAAGCTCCGAGAAACCCAGATGGAGATCAACAAGGTAGGGCGGCGGATCCTCTACTTGAGACCAATAGACTTTCTTCTGAATAAATATTTATTTTTATATTAAATTAAATTCTGCATATTTAATCAATATATGACCAGGTCAGGATAAACTCTGGACAAGAGTGCTGCTACCCGACCTGAGCCCGACAGGCCCCGACATTATACATCGGGTTAGGGCCGGGTAGGGCCAGTTTGTTTTCATCAGTAACTAGGGTACGGATGGCGCTTGGCTATCACTAACATTTTGAAGCTGAGCCACTTGCGTGTGCTCTGCAGCGCAGTATAGTCATATCTGACTAAGATAATAACATGGCGTCAGAAGTACTTCAACCTCGTCAAATATAAGATGGGAGAGATTATTTCACAGGAACTAATGGTCCTTGAGTTGTGTCGGAGTTTAGAGTGACGAAAAGTAGCATACCGCTAACTGCTCTCTCGTGTCTCTTCGTTGAGCAGAGCAACCCAAGCGGATCCGTTGTTATGGATACTTAGACTCAGAGCTTCAATGAACAGAGTGAGCTGAGTGCAGGGAGCAAGTGACCGATGGAGAGGAGCAGCTAATGGATTTACTAATGGAGGAAGTTATTTCTGGTTTCGGCCAGGGCCTTGAATTTGCCAGACCCAATCGACCTGGGTAGGGCCTGAATGTCGTGGGCATGGGTAGTGCTCGCTTAAAATTAATCCCCCTGCGGGGCTCTACTCTGGATCCTTATTATAGGCTAACTAGAACCTTGAGTTTGCCCTGGTGAGGCGGTTCGGTCATGTGGTTCAACAAAACTTGAGTTGCACAATACTTGGTTAATAGATGAGTATCAACGTGACTTATTTGAATCATGATATTTGCTATGAAAATCAGTGATCAACGCGATTGATGTCCCAAAACCATTTTCTATCCCTGTCCCTTTGTCAGCTGCGGTGTCAGAGTGGTGACACCGGGCTTCTGTCATTGGAGGAGCCGGTGAGCGACAGCCTGGAGGTGAAGAAAGAGGAGGATGAAGACCAAGAGGAGGAGGAGGAGAGGAGGAGGGAGCTGGAGAGACAGCGTGCCCGGGAGAGAGAGAGGGAGACTGAGAGGGAACGAGAGAGGGAGCGAGAAAGAGAGCGACAGCGCAGCGAGGAGTTGAAGAGGAAAGATTCGGACACCCTGAAGATGCTGAGGGCGGAACTTAAGTATGTTTTGTTTTTGGTTATAGAACCCACAACTCCCCTTTTCTTATTATACTGAATAAAGTAGGGGTGTGCAGATCTGTTCATACTCGTATTTGTAATTCGATCCGTTTTATCACACTTGATACTCGTTATCAGATTTACTTGTGATCGGAAAACCTGGAAGTGACCTTTAAATGCCGGTAAAGCCTATACCGGAAGTGCGCATCACTGCACTATCACTCAGAGTGCATCTCAGAGCACATCGTTATGTTCCTTCACACATTGTTCAAAGTTAAGAAATTATCCTGACAGCTGAAAATGCATATGATTGACTGACTTAGTCCTATTCAATTATCAACAAAATAGGCTAATATATAATGCATGGCTGGCTACTGCTGCCTGCATTTATTCCAGACCCAGATTTAGTTAAAGGTCATTTGTTTGCCTCATATTTTAAATTTTTAAAATATAGCCTTCCCTGTAGCTCAGTTGGTAGAGCATGGTGTTTGCAACACCAGGGTTGTGGGTTCGATTCCCAGGGGGGCCAGCACAGAAAAAAATAATCTATGAAATGTATGCATTCACTACTGTAAGTCGCTCTGGATAAGAGCGTCTGCTAAATGACTAAAATGTAAAATGTAAATGTAAATTTAAAAAAATAAATAAAAAAATTCAAAAGGAGCAAAAATGTTCTCTCCCTACACTTATGCCATAACATTTGTACAATGAAAATGAACTATCTGCATTTGTCATTTTCAAATGTGGAAATGTCTGGGCGAGGAAAAAATTATAAAAGCAAGCATGGGCTTAGCTCGCGACATAACGACACAGACAGCGGGAGCGGCGACTTGTTCTCATCCAGTTATGGCAGCAGGCGCAACCCACACCCCGCCTGTTTCTTGACAGACAGCCAAACTAGCCAATTGAGTAGTACTATTTATAGTACACAATGCTTCATTCACACTGTTTGAGAGTTGTGTGCTGGCAGCTGACAATGACTTTTTCCCCAATCACTGATAATTACAAAAAATACTCATCATATTCAGAAAATTCACCATATCTGTTAAGATACTCGTTTTGTCCGATTACTCGGCACACCCCTAGAATAAAATATACTCTCATATAGTAGAAGACCTTAACACATTGTCTTATTCTAAAGTTAGGTAGTGCTAACTCTTCTACTGTTCATTCTCCTTTCCCCTCAGGAAAGCCCAGGAGTCTCAGAAGGAGATGAAACTACTTTTGGACATGTACAAATCAGCCCCCAAAGAGCAGAGGGACAAAGTGCAGCTTATGGCAGCAGAGCGCAAGTCTAAAGCTGAGGTTATATTAAAAAAATCTAAAATCTCACATGTAAAGTTAAATGGTATTTGTTGGGTCCTGTTACTTTGTATTTCTTGTATTCTGTATAAAAAAATTGGAATTGCCTATAAAATCTTGGTCATAAAAAGAAGTCAATTCATGTGCCTATGTTTCAGTCCATGTGTTACATCTAAATCCTCCCGCGTCCCAGGTGGATGAGTTGCGGGTGCGCGTTCGAGAGCTGGAGGAGAGAGAGAGAAAGGAGAGCAAGAAGCTGGCTGATGAGGACGCTCTCAGGAAGATCCGTGTGGCAGAGGAGACGATCGACCACCTACAGAAGAAGCTCACTGCCACCAAACAGGTACTGTATATCCACTACACATTCAAAACTGTTGCAGAGGTGTTGAATATGTTAAATATCACAATTGCAGTGGGTTTTCCTTGGCTTTGCCATTGCTTTTTTTTTTGACCAGGGATTTCAATGGAATTTGATTTTTCTTAAGGAATCTCGACGCCGATAAGTGAGGTGTTACGATTCAGGGGTATTTGAATTACATTAGATGTCATTGTGAAGTCAGTTGATACATGTTAGTTACAATTACATTGTGCGATCCATTCGGGATACATTGCAAGGTAACACTGTGTGACCTAATGTGTTTTCATCTGCCATATTGTACCAGTTCTCTCTCTGAGATTTGACCTCAATTAAATGAAACTACATAACTAACAGTAAAAAGAAAATATCCAACTCTATTCCAACCTCTTCCCCCCCTCCGTACCGCTCCATTGTGTCCAGGAGGAGGAGGCCCTACTGAGTGAGATGGACGTGACGGGCCAGGCCTTTGAGGACATGCAGGAGCAGAACAGCCGGCTGATGCAGCAGCTGAGGGAGAAGGACGACGCCAACTTCAAGCTGATGTCGGAACGCATCAAGTCCAACCAGATCTACAAGCTGCTGAGGGAGGAGAAGGAGGAGCTGGCCGACCAGGTGCTCACCTTCAAGACCCAGGTGAGAGAGACTGTGGAGGATGAACTGTCACCATCGTGTGTGTTTATTTTATCTTACAAAGCAGTGGATGTAAAACAGGTGCATAACTCATTTGGCAAGGGAGACTGTTTTATTTATTAAGAGACCCGTGGGTCAAAAAATAGCATATCTTGGGCTGCATGTTGTGCATCCCTGATGGCTATTGAAATAAAAAAAACATTTGATAGTAGTCCTGATAATGCTTGTGTTTCTGAGCTAATGAGGAAACAGGTCTGCTTGATTGGTTCCCCTTGCTGTCTGTCACAGGTGGAAGCCCAGTTATTGGTTGTACAGAAGCTGGAGGAGAAAGAGGGCATCCTCCAGAGCTCACTGACCAATCTGGAGAAAGAGTTAGGAGTTCGCATACAAGCACTAGAACTCAACAAGAGGAAGGTAGCAAAACAATACTACTTACAATTTTAAACTCTCCTTCTTCCACAGTTACCTTACCAGTACTACTACTCATAGTACTACTACTTTTACTATTGATATTGTAATAATAACACAAAAAGGAATAACAATACCACTGATATTAAGGACAATAGTATCTGAGTGTCTCTTGCCCCTCCATCTCAGGCGGTGGAGGCAGCCCAGCTGGCTGAGGACCTTAAGGTGCAGCTGGAACACACACAGTCCAAGCTGAGGGAGATCCAGGTATCTGTGTCTGAGAACCGCAACGCCAGAGAGAGGGAGTTGGGCAACCTCAAAAGAGCGCAGGTACACACAACTACTGACAAGTCTGTCCTTCCTAGATATGTATCCTTTATTTAACCAGGTGAGTCTCATTTTTAAACGTGAATATATATTTTTCCCCCGAGGGAGCCCTGATGTTAATTTGTCAAACCCCTAAAAGCCTTGGGGGAATACAGTGGGAAGGGTCATTTTGAGTGTGAATGTTAACTGTAGGTTTAATCTAGGCTACTAAAGTATTCGACTGTGTCTGGCTGACTTATAGGAGGACCTGTCCAGGCTACGACGAAAGCTGGAGAAACAGAAGAAAGTGGAGGTGTACACTGATGCTGATGAGATCCTGCAGGAGGAGATCAACCAGTACAAGGTAATAAAAAAAATACACACATCCTGGTGGAATGGCCTTGCTTTTGTTCGATCAATTACATGTGAGAAGGTTCACATGTTGCGGTACATGGGTGACACTTTATTTTACAGCGTTAACTGTACATTTTCTGTACTCCACACCTGGCAGGCGAAGCTGCGTTGTCCGTGCTGCAACACCCGCGACAAGGAGACGGTGCTCACCAAGTGTTTCCACGTTTTCTGCTACGAGTGTCTGAAGACGCGCTACGACACCCGACAAAGGAAGTGCCCCAAGTGCAACTGTGCCTTCGGTGCCAACGACTTCCACCGCATCTACATCACCTAACTGCTGAGGAAAAGAAGAGAACCGGGATAAGGGAGGGGAGGAAAAAAATAAATGGATGGAAGTGAGTGTGGTTGGAGAGTTTAGTTTTGTCTTTGCTTTTCGAAAGACTTTCTTATATTGCATCATTGCCGGTTGGTGCTAGTGACCAAACAGATAGTTGTGACTGAGTGAGAGTCTAAAAACCGAAGTGCACATACCAAGGTATTCTTTCATCTGGATACTCTGTTTTGTGTTTCTGTCACATTTTTGTTTTTGATCAGGTTTTGCCCATGTGGTAATTCACTTTTAACTAGGATGTTGTCGTGGCGCTGTATGATTTGTATACACTACCGTTAAAAGTTGGGGGTCACTTAGAAATGTCTTTGTTTTTGAAAGAAAAGCATTTTTTTTCCTTCCATTTTTAAAATAACATCAAATTGATCAGAAATAGTGTACATATTGTTAATGTTGTAAATAACTATTGTAGCTGGAAACGGCTGACTTAAAAAATATATATATTATTATGGAATATCTACATAGGCATACAGAGGCCCATTATCAGCAACCATCACTCCTGTGCTCCAATGGCATGTTGTGTTAGCTAATCCAAGTTTATAATTTTTAAAATGCTAATTGATCATTAGAAAACCCTTTTGCAATTATGTTAGCACAGCTGAAAACTGTCTGCTTAAAGAAGCAATAAAACTGGCCTTCTTTAGACTAGTTGAGTATCTGGAGCAACAGCATTTGTGGGTTCGATTACAGGCTCAAACTGGCCAGAAACAAAGCACTTTCTTCTGAAACTCATCAGTCTATAGTTCTGAGAAATGAAGGCTATTCCATGCGAGAAATTGCCAAGAAACTGAAGATCTCGTACAACGCTGTGTACTACTCCCTTCACAGAGCAGCGCAAACTGGCTCTAACAAGAATAGAAAGAGTGGGAGGCCCCGGTGCACAACTGAGCAAGAGGACAAGTACATTAGAGTGTCTAGTTTGAGAAACAGATGCCTCACAAGTCCTCAACTGGCAGCTTCATTAAATAGTACCTGCAAAACACCAGTCTCAATGTCAACAGTGACGAGGCGACTCCGGAATGCTGGCCTTCTAGGCAGAGTTGCAAAGAAAAAGCCATATCTCAGACTGGCCAATAAAATATTAAGATGGCAAAAGAACACACACTGGACAGAGAATCTGCCTAGAAGGCCAGCATCCCGGAGTCGCCTCTTCACTGTTGACGTTGAGACTAGTGTTTTGCTGGTACTATTTAAAGAAGTCTGTTTCTCAAACAAGACACTCTAATGCGTCCAGCTACAATAGTAATTAACAATGTCTATACTGTATTTCTGATCAATTTGATGTTATTTTAATGGACAAAAAATTTGATTTTCCTTAAAACAACAAGAACATTTCAAAGTGACCCCAAACTTTTGAACGGTAGTGTACATTGACTTCCCCAGAATCCTCCTTGAGAACACCTGTATGTGCTTGTTTCAGGTATTCTAAGAAAAGACCACTCAACTGAGATTCAATCGCTGGATGCAAATCTAGTTGAGTTGTGTACAAATGCGACTCAATTCAGTAAAAATTTACTTTCTTTCATTATCGGAACGATCACGTTATGTTCCTGTGCAGAGATTTCACCAGATAATACTGCAGGGCTTGACATGAACTTTTTTTGCCACTTGTCCTTCAGACAAGTAGGACAGATTTGTTTTTTTGGTCAGAAAGCTCAAGTCACCAAAGGGTGATACTTAAAATTGTTGTATGATTCAAGGAACCACTTTACAATATAAAAATGACCATTATTGCTACCGTATAGAGAATCAGACAAATGTAGGCTACCCTCCGCCTATAGGCTTCTTTGCATATTCAAGCCTGTCTCAAAATAGAACACTGCCCCTTTTAGATGCACCTGGAGGATGATTGGCAATTCTTAAATATCCCCCAAAAATATTAGTTACAATTCCAACCAAATACTTTTTGTCTTTAAATAATTGACAAATGTAATGAATCAGGGATCAAATGGCTACAGTAGGTTTCTTAAAAGAACGGTAACTAACGAAGGCGTGTTTATAACGTTGTAAGGCTGAAATATTCACGTTTCAGTGGAGATTTATTGACCGCACTGTTCAACCAATCCAATAAATGTGTAGGAAGAGTTAAGATGGAATGTCACCTTGTTAACGTCCAAAAGCGCAAGTCACTTCCCAGGCTCTTTCCATTTCACCTGAAACCCGAACATCCGGTTGTTGGGGGTTCAGCGGAGGCTACTGTGAAGCTATTCTAAGATTTTAACGTCAGAATGACATGGCCAATGTTGAATAGAGGGGAATACCAGCTTTCCAATGGTGTTAGATTTATTCCTCAACTTCCAATAATAAATACATTTCAGATATGCTATCCCCAAAATAATCATTAGGTTGTGTTTATGAAGGTCTTGGCTAACATTAGACTGAGATTTTTTTTTCTTCTAAGAACACAGTAGCATTTTCATTCATTTATTTTGCTGTAGGCTATCTGTAAAAATAAGGGGAAAAAACACAAAGCACCACAATTGAAGTGTTACTTCATCACACAGAAATCCATTATAATTACGTTTTGGCAGGTCTTATACGGCCCGGTGCAGTCCAAATTGTGTTTTTCCTGTGTTTTGTATGATTGTACAACAGCTGATGAAACAAACACTGTGAAAGTGTGAACAAAATTGATAAGTGTTATTTTCTGATAGTTCCTGGTTGAAAATACAATATACACAAGACCTTCAAATCAGCCTGTTTGCATGAGTTGGAGTTTCTGCTTGCCTGGTGACATCACCAGGTGGGAAATTGGTTAATAAACCAATAACAAAGAGTTCCAAACCTCTCTGCTAATAACAGCACGTTTTTTCCCTCCCCACTTAGACCACTCCCAGACAGTCTTAACAAAAAATCTTGCTTGAGAAAGTTTCTTCCAAAAAATATTTTTGTTCATTTTTTAATGGAAAAGTATTACAGTGAGGTACTTGTTACCCAGAAATGATTTGATATTGATATAAAAATTGCTGCACTGGACCTTTTTAAGAAAAAATGTGACAAAAAAAAATGTATTTCAAAAGAACAGAGTAAGATATTTTCTGTTTTATTTTTTTTACTAGAAGTTGTTGCTTTGTAGCCTCGGCTATGCTGCCGCCAGTACTCTGTGTGGAGTGCATGGAACAGCGTCTTTGGTTGGGAAAAGTTATATTTTGAAATAGAGCTCATCTCAGTTATTTGGCAAATAAAGGACATTCTGATAGATAATATAGATAAAAAATGTCCTGCATGAACCTGTAGGATGATTAGAAAATGCTGCTTTTTGGTTAAGCGTAGTTAATTACAAACGCTTCAATGTTTTTCTTTCTCTCCTCCGGCCCAAGCACATTGGCCCACATGCAGGTGATTGATGCGCACAACATTACATTTCCAGGATTTTCATGACCGTATGAACCCTGTTTGCTGACCAACAATTAGCTATAACTGGGCAAATAACTCACTAACCAGCAAGCAATATCAACAAATGTGCACATGTGGCTACAGATAGATCTGCTCAAAATTACATTCAAATAACTTTTTTGATATTGTGATTATTATTTTTACATTTATTTTTTAACATAGATTCATCTTCTGCTTGTCTGACACTTATTTGTTTACTTGCCCCGGACAATCTGAAAGTCGAGCATTATGATTGTCAATAGGAATCATTCGACACAAAGTTGGCAGTTTTTAGTTTGTCTCAGAATCAGCGCAAAAAGGAGTGTTAAGGATCACCTTGGGCTAGATCTTCGTGCGTTAAGCCAGTTATGACCAATCCTGTTGCTACCACTTAGTGACTCAGTCACACACAACATCTGCAGGTTTTAGTGCCTCATTACTGATGACATTTCAGTGGAATAGTCAGCTCATGAGTGTCATACTAAGTGGGCTGTCCCATCCAAGTCCTCCATGACTACTTTGTTTAAATGTTACTCGCACATTAGTCTCAAAACATCTGTTACTCTGCCTTTTAATGGAACCTCTGAACACCATTTTCCTCTGTTCTGATGATTTTAACAGTATAATGAGAGCTTGGTAATGCGTTTGAAGTTAGCTCCTGTGAGAACTAAAATCATAACTGGCCTCAAAAAAACACAGTGAGACTCTGGTGATCTAAAGTCAATGGCAAAAAAACATGTTATGTATCGGTTCAAAATAAGACCTCTATAATATTTTGATGTAATGTTGTGTCTGGGTATTTGGATTGGTATAAATGAGTAGAGAGTGTGGGCTCTGATTGTGTGATGTTATGAGCATACATGTCATTTGGATCATACTAGTGATCATTTTGTATTTCACAGTCTAGTGTTTTCCTAGTAAAAACTTGAACTTGTGCATCATGAGTTGAGTTGAATACATGTCCTCATCTTAGGGTTTTCTGACCTCTTCTAAACATTTTGGGGGTCAATAATGAATGGGAAAGCATTTGATCTTGCTAAAAAAATAAGCAGAAGTATCAAATGTACACGAGTCTGTGAGTGTTGCAGTTCCCACTTGTGCACCTAATATTTGGTTGCCCAATACTGTATATAGGAGGAGGGGTTTTGCGTTGTGTTTTTACAGATGTTGCTCCTTCCTGAGGATGGTAAAAAAAACAAGCTCCTTTGACAGTCAAAGTGTTACATATGCATACAACCATATGACCATACAAAATAATATATACCATACATGTATACAACAAATATGAGAGAGCGAGAAAAAAGAAGAAACAACTGCAACAGTTACAGAACTCATGTGAACCAAGATGAGGATCCTCTTCTGTAATTGTATTAATTTCCCTGTAGTCTTTCTCAGAAAAATACAACTTTGCATCACAAAAGTTCCTCTTCTGTGAAGTTTTAAACAACCCTGAACGTATTCAACCCCAGTGTAAAGTGCTTTTCTTCACTGCTTATGGGATCCATATGCTACGGCCAGATACTTGTATTTTTTGGCAGTGCTCAGTGAATGACGTGACAGGCGTGGTAATAACAATGAGAACACAATTAATTCCAGATCTTTACAGACTTTGCACTCCGAAGTTGTCTAAGGGAAAATCAAAAAGGGTGCGGTCATGGTATTTTAGTTCTGCTGGTTCAAATATACATATTGTGAATGATCATTGACATTTTTCGCTTTACTACAATAAACGAAAGTAAAATGTTCTATCATTCTAAAGTTTTCTGCCTGTCCGGACGGCTGTGCTCTGCGCGCAGTACTCAGAATGTGAGTACAGTACATAGGAAATGACTCATAGGAGTTGAACTGTTAGCGTGGGTGTGTACTCTATTAAAACAAGGCTCAGACTACTCCGGGTGACTCATTGTGAGGCTAGCTTTTCCATGGTGAAAAACAAAACGGGCTTTTCATCAGATGAACTTTCGGGAATTTCGTTTAAACAAGAACCATGGCTTCAAACATTATCTGTGCGCTTTGTGGACTTGTCATTGCGACTGTAGCGAACTTAAACGGCGTGAACGGGCAACAACGTAAGTACAATCATTTTAATTGAACTTGTATGGATATAGATAAACTTGAATCATATTAAATATTATCCTTTGATCTATGTAAGGCAAAGACACATGTTTATATAATTTTCGATCTCAATACTATATTTTAAATGCGAAGAAACGTTATTTTATCAAACTTTTAATCGCATGGGAATTCGTGTTTCATTGACCATCATGGAATCATCGCATGGCTACTCAAATGGAGTCTGATAAAAGAAAGGGTTGCTTATGGAGTTGCTTCCTCTACCAGCTGCCTTCTCACCGGTTCCGCATTCCAATCGCCTTATTTCACTCCATCCATGCCCATGGGTGAAAAGGACAGACCTGATTGATGGGACACTTATAGTTGGCAAATCATTATAATTTCTTTCCTTTCTTGAGAGGTAAAAGTAAACTAAAATTGTGGACTCCAAAAATATGTATATTTTTTATGGTGACTTTGAACTTGACAATATAATTCTTCCCATTCCCAGCACAAGAAGAATTCATTTATTGGGGTTATTTTCTAGGGTGGCTCTTATTGCTGAGTGGACATCAGACAAAACTGTATTATGTCTTAAATGCATGTGAGACTGTTTCATTATTGACCAGGGCAACAATATAGCTAATGCTGAAATGTTGTTTCATCCAGGCCCCAAGGGTGAATTTAGGATTTTGCAGGTGGTGATGCTGTCACTACCCAAAATGTGTTGATTGCTTATGTTCACACATCAATTTTAACATTACCAGTCCTGGAAGTCAGACACAGATGAGAATCCACAACACTTCCTGATAACATGCATAATCTGCTTCTTCATGAATAGTATCTTACCATGGAAACTCCAACTGATTGTTTGATACAGCAGATTTAATGCAAGCGTTGACTTGTCTCCAATTTCCTGCACACCTTTGTCTTACATCATTGTGTCACTCAGTTCTGACCTTTATGGTATTGTTTCATTTAGAATCAGCTGATGGGCAATTCCACGGAACACCACTCAGACTCTGATTTTTCACTTTAAAATGTATGCCAAACAAAAGCCATTGATGCACAAGGACTACATTGAACAATTTACATACAACATTTCACAAAAACACATTTACTGGAAGAACTGTGCAGATGCAAAGTTTGGTAACAGAATTACGGCAAACTTTCCTTCCATTTTTTATGCGACCTAATTTTCAAAAAACTGTTAAATATCTGCTCTGAATTAAGATTCAAAGATGTCTTCAGAACGAATGGGGTATCAGCTATTACATGACACCTTAAGTTAGAAAAAAACTATTTTGGTTATTATACTTTAGTAAGTGAAGTGGATTTACACCAGTTAACAGAATTATGGTAATGGAATTATATCATGGGTCTATACTACACAGAAATGCAGAATTCTGCATTCTGTTCATGTTGATGTATCCTGAAAAAGGTACACAAAGGTAGAAATACGCAATATCATCCTTTGCATATATGGGTAATATTCTACACACTAGCTATTATTCTAAAAAGATCCGCCCCCAAACAAGACCCAATTTGGTTGGTCCGGACCAGACCAAATCTGAACCAATCATAGACGTCCATGTTTCACAAGTTTGGACATCACAGCACAGTAAAGTACAGTAGAATACAGTACAGTAAAGTATAGTTCAGTACAGTACATTATACTGTCCTCTACTCTAGTGTGCTCTACTGTACTATACTTCTCTTTACTGTAATCCACTGTGCTTTACTCTACTTCTCTTTACTGTACTGTAATCTACTGTGCTTAACTATACTCTACTTATCTTTGCTGTACTGTACTGTACTTCTCTGTACTCTATTGTACTGTACTGTACTGTCCAAACTTGTGAAACATAAACATCTATGATTGGTTCAGATTTGGTCTGGTAACAAACCATTTTCTCAAAGTACATTGTCCATGTGGTTTATATGCTGAATTACAAAGTCACAAATCACTGGCTAGACCTCTAACCACTTGTGTGGCCTTCGAGCTCAAGGAAGAGGAAACTGTAGGCTTTATCTCATTGATACTTTACATCCCTTCAATGAGTGAAGCTATTGACGTGGAAATGTCAAACCTGACAAGCAGTGTCAGAGTAACCCTAACTCTGTAAAGTAACAGGTTTTTCATCACATTATCTATGCTACGTGCTGTGATCACTACATTGAATTTACCATCAGGCTTTATTCTTTACCGGGTTGAATTAACATTGCAGACCCTTTCTTCCATACTTAATCATCTTAGATATAAATTGACACATGCCTCTTCGAAATGAGTCTGGTACTGCTGTCTGTGGGTTCTCTAAAAGGATATGAGGTTTCCGGTGTAGTGTCTCTCAAGGGACATACTGTAGACATTTTCTATCTAGTCTATGTCATGTCAGTTCACTGCTGTTATGGTAATGTTTACTCCCAGTCTCACCACACCTTCTCTAGAAGTCAAACACACCAAAACAATTTCAGAACCTCATCTTGACACATCCTGCCATTCACACACAGCGTCTCACCATGCTTGTGCACGCAAAGCCAATGAGTAATGTTCATTTGCATATTAAGTGCATCAGTACGAGAAAATCAAAGGAATTCCCCAACTCATTTCATAAGAAGAGGAAACACACAGTTTCTCGGATCTTCTCTATTTCTTTGGACTTGATGTCATACGATTTCTTTATCATTGGGCAAAACAATTCCTTTCTCAGACCGCGGACTAAGTGCATACCTTTTTATTGGCAGGTTTTAAAAACATCTACAATAAGATAAATCATACTTACAGTGGGGGAAAAAAGTTTTTGATCCCCTGCTGATTTTGTACATTTGCCCACTTACAAAGAAATGATCAGTCTATAATTTTAACGGTAGGTTTATTTGAACAGTGAGAGACAGAATAACAACAAAAAAATCCAGAAAAACGCATGTCAAAAATGTTATAAAATGATTTGCATTTTAATGAGGGAAATAATTATTTGACCCCTCTGCAAAACATGACTTAGTACTTGGTGGCAAAACCCTTGTTGGCAATCACAGAGGTCAGACGTTTCTTGTAGTGGGCCACCAGGTTTGCACACATCTCAGGAGGGATTTTGTCCCACTCCTCTTTACAGATCTTCTCCAAGTCATTAAGGTTTCGAGGCTGACGTTTGGCAACTCAAACCTTCAGCTCCCTCCACAGATTTTCTATGGGATTAAGGTCTGGAGACTGGCTAGGCCACTCCAGGACCTTAATGTGCTTCTTCTTGAGCCACTCCTTTGTTGCCTTGGCCGTGTGTTTTGGGCCATTGTCATGCTGGAATACCCATCCACGACCCATTTTCAATGCCCTGGCTGAGGGAAGGAGGTTCTCACCCAAGATTTGACAGTACATGGCCCCGTCAAATGATGCGGTGAAGTTGTCCTGTCCCCTTAGCAGAAAAACACCCCCAAAGCATAATGTTTCCACCTCCATGTTTGACTGTGGAGATGGTGTTCTTGGGGTCATAGGCAGCATTCCTCCTCCTCCAAACACGGCGAGTTGAGTTGATGCCAAAGAGCTCCATTTTGGTCTCATCTGACCACAACACTTTCACCAGTTGTCCTCTGAATCATTCAGATGTTCATTGGCAAACTTTAGATGGGCATGTATATGTATTCTTGAGCAGGGGGACCTTGCGGGTGCTGCAGGATTTCAGTCCTTCACGGCGTAATGTGTTACCAATTGTTTTCTTGGTGACTATGGTCCCAGCTGCCTTGAGATCATTGACAAGATCCTCCCGTGTAGTTCTGGGCTGATTCCTCACCGTTCTCATGATCATTGCAACCCCACGAGGTGAGATCTTGCATGGAGCCCCAGGCCGAGGGATATTGACAGTTCTTTTGTGTTTCTTCCATTTGCGAATAATCGCACCAAATGTTGTCACCTTCTCACCAAGCTGCTTGGCGATGGTCTTATAGCCCATTCCAGCCTTGTGTAGGTCTACAATCTTGTCCCTGACATCCTTTGGTCTTGGCCATGGTGGAGAGTTTGGAATCTGATTGATTGATTGCTTCTGTGGACAGGTGTCTTTTTTACAGGTAACAAGCTGTGGTTAGGAGCACTCCCTTTAAGAGTATGCTCCTAATCTCAGCTCGTTACCTGTATAAAAGACACCTGGGAGCCAGAAATCTTTCCGATTGAGAGGGGGTCAAATACTTATTTCCCTCATTAAAATGCTAATCATTTTATAACATTTTTGACATGCGTTTTTCTGGATTTTTGTTGTTGTTATTCTGTCTCTCACTGTTCAAATAAACCTACCATTAAAATTATAGACTGATAATTTCTTTGTCAGTGGGCAAACGTACAAAATCAGCAGGGGATCAAATACTTTTTTTCCCCCACTGTCGGTTGCTGTCTAAAGACTATTCAGGCAGATCTGTTGTTCTCATTGACCAATGTTGAAGGAAAATAATATATACTCTCTCTCTTCCAATAGTTCATCTGTTTTGGTGAGGTAGAAGAACATTACCCAATGAGCAAATTGAGTCACAAATTGTTGTCATTCAGATGGGTAAAAGCTGTAAGAGAATTAAGCATTGTCTCTCCATTTTATGTTTTTCTCACAGACCAATGCAGTAGTTCAGAGTTCTGGAGTTCGGACATAGACCAATGCGTATCCTGCTCATCATGCAAGCAGTATCCAAAGACCCCTTCGTGTAACACTTGTAAGTCAAATCCTTAGCTAAGGAACATTCAACCTTTATATCTTCCAACTAAATCATGGAAATAACCAATGCTTAATTGTATGCCTTCGACCAATATGTCCCCTTTCAGGCACATTTACCAAGGAAAGATCTGATGTCTGGAGACTGGCAGCCATTTCCAGCTTCTCTGTGCTGGCAGTTATTCTGGTCGCTGCAGTATTGATCATTGGAGTCATGGTGCATCGACGCAAGGCACAGAAGAGGCCCCTTCGTGGTAGGGCTCAAGGCTACCATCTCATGATAAACTAACATTGTCAGTCATGAAACGTATTGTTGCACGATGATAGAGGCACACATATGTTTGTAGCATTAAGACACATTGACCTCTTTGGGTTCTGGTGAAAATACATAAAAGAAAATCGGCATCATCTTCTTGTTCTGCAGAACCCATTGAAGAGACAACGGGACCTCTTTACCAAGCGTAAACATTTCAGTAAGTGTGCGTTCCTCACATTTGTTGATGTGTGACCAGTTGATGATAACGGCTGTCAATTATTATACACAATTACATATGTAAGTAGCCTACATAAGTATACGTAAATATTTCTGTACGAGTTGTAATTATGTTTTGAAATAACGGGGAT
The DNA here is from genome assembly GCF_965601325.2 of Salmo salar. Lineage (NCBI taxonomy): Eukaryota > Metazoa > Chordata > Actinopteri > Salmoniformes > Salmonidae > Salmo > Salmo salar. Next base: position 60,425,144 of record NC_138309.1, on the reverse strand, counting down.
GTTAAGAGGGAATTAACTTAACAAATCTCTCTGCCTCAGCCTCATCTTCCTTCTGACATTGATGTGACAGAACCAAGGGAACATCTTTGGATGACCAACCGAAAAAGAATCATTTTTGTACAATGGATTGTACTCTGACCACAGGGTATTATTTGAGTGGAGTTTGACCATTTAATTTATTATACTGTTAGTAAAGATGTGTTCACATACACTCAGTGTGTTACGGAACGAAGCTCTCACATAGAACTGTGTTAACTAGCGCTGTCAATCCCCTATCTTGTCTGCAGTCAGACTGTACTCTGAGGAAGACAATGTAGTTAGTAAAGAGTACCTCTCACAGCTCTTTTTGAAATGATGGCCTTTGAGTAGTGATGCCAGGTTGAGCTTGTGTAGATATTCAATAATCTATCTATCGATAAGTAAGTTGTTCAATCAATAAGTAGTTTAAAAAACAGTAGTGAACATGAGACATCTTGAATGATGTGGATGTCTAACCATTACTGTCAGTGCTTGAACACCTATTGTTTTATTGTAGCTTATTAGGATGAATACCAACTACCGAACTGCCTTGACTTGCCATCATCAGCAGGATAAAAGTGAATACAGCACAATTGTGCTTCCTGGGCCAGGTTTCACATACTGTACTTCTATAACAGTAAAAGGTTTCTATTTAACATCCTCATGGTAATGAAAAGTAAAAGGGAAATGTTAGATTATAAATTCATGTTGGGCACATTTTGGCAATTTGAATGTACTTTGAGGGCAATTAATCCAGTCTGTGTTTCCATGTAGGAACTATATGCACTTAGAGCTTGTTGTTTTTAACTCATCATTTTTAAAGGAGTAGAATTATTTTAACAGTATTGTGCACTGTACTCTCTAGGATCTTCCAATCAAAAGAGGCAAAGGGGAAAATAAGTTAACTGATTATGAAACTGCGTATTGGACATTCTTACACAGGTCATTTTACCATTATACTGTAATATGTGTGTATGCAGGATAAGTAGCATAACACAGGCAAACTGTCGTGATGGAAAAGTTCAAGGTGGTCCAGAATTCCGTGGGAATGTGTTTGTATAGTTCAGGGATGGGCAACTTTGATGGGGGTGGGGGCCACAAAAAATCTGAACACATCATGAGGGGCCGCAGTTGTGCCGCCACCCAATTCTACACATTTCGCAATATGGTGGAGAAAAATGTTTGCAATTTTAATTATGATATCTTACTGAGACTGACTAACAAAATCAATGGGGGCCCCCCGGGTGGAAATTTGACCACGATTACTACAAGTTTAGATAGCTGGGCGCTAGGCTAATTTACCAATCTAAAAGTTGTTAGCTGACATGGGCTAGTTGAGGAACAAGAAAAACTGCTGATGCACAACCAAATTTCTAAATCGCACCTTGTGTATTCTACTATTCTAACTCGCAACAGTAAATTGAGGCCCTGACTAAGCCCTTCCGCCAGTTGCCAATCCCTGGTATAGTTTATATCGTTTCTTTCTTCTTTTTACAATTAAATCCATCCCCGATGGACACATAGGGAAACCTTAGCGTTCTGCTCTCCACAGTTGAAACAATGGAGATGAGTCAATGCTTGTGGGACATTTTTGTTTTTAAACACTATTAGACACTGACTGCCAACCCAGGAAGGAACATTGCAGTTTAGGGAAAAACAAACTGAACCCTATTGAAATGTATAACCATGGTATAACTGTGTACTCATCTTCAAACTAACTCAGAGCACAATTTTAGGGCTTGTGTGTCAGGATAATGTGGGTGGCTGAATATGACTTAATTCATATTACTGACAATATTACTTTCTTATCAATATTAAGTGGATATGTATACCAGCAGCAAGAAAAGGGTAATTGGACAATTTTTATACAGATACTGTTTTCATATCTATTTATTTTGAATGATATATTTTCTAATGTTTATAGTTACATGTGGTAACAGCTAAATGTATGAATAAATACTGACGAAGGGACCCCTGTAAAGTTGTTTGTAAAACCTCTGACACCAGCTGACCAATTAGATTTGTTACTGAGAAATCATTTAGGGCTCTATTCAATCTGTATCGGTGAAGTGGTACAGATTGTGCAATAGCAGTGTAAAAGTAATTTCAGATTGAGCCGTCATAAGCAGCATTTACCACGAATGCAGTCTCCGCTAACGCGGAAACATAGCCTTTAAATTTCAATGACGCCGTAACGCTAAACTTCCATATTTGGATTGAATATTGCCCTAGTGAATGTACTTTTGTCGTCTGTTTGGGTTATGTACATGGGTTAGTGTAGTAATAAGCATTGTTACAAATGAACTGACTTTTGTGTGTTATATAGAATAAAATTATGAATCCCGTAGATTTGATGTATAAACTTTATGGCCTAGATTCAATTCGTAGCACAGAGCCATGCTATAGCACGATTGAAATTTGAAGGCAATAATCCCGCGGTCGTTTGTGCTACAACACGAACCTTCCGCTCTACGGATTGAATCTAGCAAAGTTGTTCAACAACTGTCCAAATGCACACATTTTGCACTCACTACAACCATGTACTGTGTTGCATGGATACAGGCTTTGGTTTGGAACCAGGTACTATTGTGTGTAGGAAGCAGTACGTTTTGGAACCAGGTACTATTGTGTGTAGGAGACAGGTGTTGGTTTGGAACCAGGTACTATTGTGTGTAGGAGACAGGTGTTGGTTTGGAACCAGGTACTATTGTGTGTAGGAGACAGGTGTTGGTTTGGAACCAGGTACTATTGTGTGTAGGAGACAGGTGTTGGTTTGGAACCAGGTTCTTCATGTTTAAAAAAATTAATAATTTAAACCAAGTTTGAAAAGGACATGAACTCAAATTACCAACACAATGTATTTTAAGTCATTTAATTTTAATAACTGATTTGTTAAGTTTCTAATTAGCTAAGTTCATAGTACTAACAAGTAAAAATCTACATTTCAAAGTGACAAAATATATACAAGGTTATATAAATAAAATATTTCAGACTTGAGTTTTCAAACACTAAATTCAAATCATGTGGCATATGCTTTTTATTATACTATAGCCAATTTAACAGTAACTTCATGTAAAGGAAATTCTTGCTATGAATGTAGAGAACCGAGCTAATGTTTTATTTAAAATATTGACATAACTGTGGGAGATGCACATGACACATGTACAGAACCGGGGTAGTCATGTCAAAACAATGAGGCGTATATTAACAAGTGCCAGAAGAGATCATAGTAAATCTGACACCTTCCCACTTGCAAGGTTTAAACGGAGATCAACTGGTAACATTCTCTACACGCGGACCATTTAAAACGTTCATGGCTTAAAATACATGTTGCAATTTCATGTAATTGGGGTACGAGAGCCGAATTACAGAAATGAACCATAATGCATTTATTGCCAATCCAAAAACAAATAAAAAAAGACTGTCTCCGTTTAGATGTTGGTAAGTCTGCCATCACCATGCAAGCTATTCTAAGTGTACAGTAGTTCTGACTTCTGCAGTAACCTTTTGTGTGAGTTGTAGAATCTCTGTCAGGATGGCCATGTGGTTTGTCTTCTGAATCAAGTAATACAATTTAACCCAGTGGACAAGCATGTCGGATACAATAATGAGAAAAAATGTTATCCACAAAATGGGAACTTACTAAAATAACATGTATTGGCAAAATGAGCACTAAACGTTTCTAAAATGGCAACCTATTGCTTACAATATTGGTAGAATGGGGAGAACAACTTGCATGCATCTCGACTGCTCACATGCAATTAGAATTTGAGGTGTTTGAAGCTGACGCCTTATTAACAATGTGCTCATGATACAGGCCTAGAGAACTATAAAAGTTGTAATTATTACAGTGTATTGTAGCTATATGCTATAATTTCTCTTAAATAAACTGTGAAAGCTTTAAATATCAGTTTCAGGAATTGGCAAGGCTCTTTGATGAGGTATTTTATACATCTTACCGGTCCCAGAAATATTTACAATTCATAATATATGAAATACAAAGGCATAAAGAAAGCAAAGAAAAACACCTTGTGGTGTACTGATACAACACCCTCAAACAAAGGCCCTCTGCTGTTTTAAACCTAAAAAGGGCCTCTGCTTCCTACTTGTGTTTTCCCAAACATTTGACATTACAGTGTGACTGAAAAATAACTGTTTTGTGTATGATAGGCACCTTATTGTTTTCTACACTTTCTGGTAGGAATAGTAAACCAAAGATAAACGTGTAATTATGTAAAGGTTAAGTTATGACCAGACACCAAACCATTTCACAAATAGTGGTGATCAACACCTGCTTCTTGATAAACGTAGCGGTCAACATGGTTAAGGTCAGCAACCAACGATATTGACTTTTCTAACACTTAAGCTCGTGTTAGGTTGAGTATTTAGAACAAGATTTCATAGATTCATCTCCACCTTTTCAAAGTTCTAAAAGAATCCATAATACATTTCAACATAAATAAAATAACCATTAAAATGAGAGAAATAGGAGACTAGGATTTCACGGCACGATAATTCTACACTTTTGACTTATTTTAAGGACTAGCACTCAAACGTGTTTTTAGAAGTTTGAGAAGTCAAAAGCATGCGTATGGTATTGCAACACTCATGCAATTTTTAAAAGGGGGGGGGGGGGGGGGATTATGGACAAAAGGCTACAATTCTTATTTCAACAAGACATGGGTGAGAAATGACATGTAAAAAAGAAACAACCCAGACACCGATGATTATCTACAATGCTTTGCACATCAGATATTTTCCTTTTAAAGATGAAAAACCTGAGTGCTAGCAAGACCATTATCCTGGGCTTACGCATTCCTACCTGTATTGGAGTTGCACCAATTGAGAATAATGGAATTATAGATTGAGGAATTTCCATAGACGCTACATAGGATATTTCTTTAAAAAAAAGGAGGTTCTCTTCACATGTTAACATTCATTGAAAACTGCGATCTATCAAAGTATACACAGAAAAATAAATCAAAAGAACAGGAATAAATTATTAAATACGTCCATTTAGCATACAATGCCTCAAACATGAACCCAAATACTATTAGCATTATTAAAACCATTTACTTGATTTCATGATTTCAGTAAATACCTTTGATATCATCCTCTGGGTAGGACTAGAGGTCATCTCCCTTACAGCGACAGGGTTGTCCTTATTGAAACCACATCACAAAAGGTCAATTGACCACTTCTCTCTAACCTATGGCAACACTGAACAGGATTCAAGGGCATATATACAGCCCACACTTTTGATGAGCACAGCAGAGAAATTAACCTACGGAGGCACAAAACACAGTAATAGATAGCAAGAGGAAATAAATCATGACCTATAGTCTTCACTCCTATAGCACTAAACGATTCAATGGCTTTGTGCAAACATTCAATCCAATCTGGGACTTTGTGTCACAATCCCTACTAGAGGTAAGATTGGAATTCCTTCCACGAGTCCAAAAGTGTACGACCAAAACAAAACAAAATGTTTGTGAGGCAGCTTTGAAGAGCTCAGCATCAAGACTAAACGCTGTCTCTACTGGGGATTTGAGGAACACCCGTCACTTTACAATTACTGATAGGGGCCCATGGGAGACTAATATAAGAAGTATTCGACTCTACAATGGTCTGAGGGGTTGAACAAAACCCTCACCTTTTGAATCCCGACTCGACTCAGAGAAAAGAGCCCATGTCCAAGTCCATGAAACTGTTAGCATCCATGTTGAAGGAGGACTCATAAACCTGGGCACCGCTCTGGTGCATCTTTTGGTGGTGGCGCAGATTTGACTTGCTGGAGAAGCTCTTGTCGCACAGCAGGCAGGAGAAAGGCTTCTCTTTGGTGTGCATCCTCCGGTGGCAGATGAGCTGGGTGGACACGCGGAAGGCCTTGCCGCACTCCAGGCACTGGTAGCGCTTGGGCTCCGTGTGGATGCGCCTGTGGTTCTTCAGGGCCATCAGGTTAGTGAACTCCTTCTGGCACACGGAGCAGAAGAAGGAGCCCGTTTTGTGGCTGTTCTTGTGGTTGAGGAGGGAGCCGGCGTGACGGTAGGTGCGGCCGCAGTGCTCGCACACGTGGCTCTTCAACCCTGTGCAGTGAGCCTCGTTGCTCTCCTGCTGGTCCTGAGAGTCGGGCATGCCGCCGTGCATGTGGGCAAACGCCGGTACCAGCTTGGGCATGCCCTGGATCCCCACGGGTTGGTCCAGTCCCGAGCCCCAGCCTAGGTTGTCCTTTAATTGCATGCTGTGTTGTTGGTAATGCCCCTGGGCCCGGTGGTGCAGGTCCTGATGTTGCTGGTAGCTGGCCGGGTTGGGGAAGCTCTGATGGCAGGGGCTGCAGACCAGGGTGCGTTCCTTGGAGTGCACCTCCATGTGGCTCTGCAGGTGGGAGACGAGACAGAAGGTCTTGCCACAGTCTGGGCAGCAGTGGCGCTTCATCTGGGAGTGGACCTGGAGGGCGATGGGATCGGGGAAAGTCTGGAGGCACAAGGTACAGTGGTGGAGGTTTTCGGAGTGTGTCTTTTTATGGTTGAGCAGGGAGCCAGAGTGGCGGTACGAGCGTCCACACAGGTCACACCTGCAGTAGAGACATTAAAATCCCTGTTCATGAAAATAATTTACGTTGGGCATTAATTGGCAAAGAAAACCATGCTTTTACTAATAGAATATAAACTGAGGAAATAATGACAGATTTACCCTAAAACTAAACATTAAAAAAATAGCCATTAAAACCATGAAAACAGAAGGGAGAATCATTCTAATAACATCCAGGAAGAATTAGGACTTACATAAGGAGTTGATTATGAGACAGTAACTCACATGAAGCACTTGTCTCCACCACCATCTCTGTGATAGCTGTCACCAGCTTTAGCCGAGTCATCCTGACCCCTGCTCTGGCAGCGGTGCCTCTTAAGCCCAGACTTGCCCTGGAAGCTCTTGCCACATTCTGGGCAGCTGAAGTGGCTGGCCACCCTGGTGTGGACCTTCTGGTGGTTATGGAGAATACTGGCCAGCCGAAACGCCTTCCCGCAGGTCAGGCAGACATGCTTCTTCTTCTGTGTGTGAATTCGTGTGTGGTTGCGTAACGCCATGGGGTTAGAGAAGGGCTTGGAGCAGAACGTGCAGCTGAAGTGGCCGGACTTATGGGTGTTTTTATGATTCAGGAGACTGCCTGCGTGGCGGTAGCTGCGATTGCAGATGTTGCAGGTGAACGGTCGCTCCTCTTTTTTCAAGGACGTGCTCGTTTGTCCATCACTGCCCTCTGATGAGTTTGCCAGTGACCCGCAGGTATGGGCTGTGAGCTGGTCTGCAGATACAAATGTCAGTCTGCACTGCTTACATTTAATGTTTCTAGCGCGTCTGCGACCACTTCCCCTGACCCCTCCAGGCATATCCTTTCGGAGGTGTGCGCAAATATGGTTAGACAACTGCTTCTTTCCCCTAAAGGCCTTACCACAGTGTTGGCAACTGTGCTTTTTAACTGAGAAGTGGATGCGCAGGTGGTTCTTCATAGCCAGTTGGTTGGAGTAGGTGTTGTTACAAACAGAGCAGTAGTATTCACCCGTCTTGTGAGAGTTCTTGTGGTTGACCAGACTTCCTGCGTGCCGATACGTTCGCCCACATTGGTCACAGGAGTAGGGGCGAGGGTCGCCTGCCCCCTCTGATTTGACCTCAGTCTGAGACGCTGTCAGAGCCCCTTCCCCCACACTGGGTTTCTTTAGGTTGAGGGTTGGCCTACGCCTTCTGCGGGTGGTGGTGGCGGCTTGATTGGCAGGTGCATTTAACGAGTGCATTCCTCCCTCTGACCCGGTCCCATTCATTTGCATGAGGGCCTGAATCTGATTGTTGAGCTCCTGTATTTTGGCCTTGTTCTCCTTGTGAATTCTTAGGTGGTTCAATAGCTGCTTCTGTATCTTGAATGCCTTCCCACATTCATTGCATGTATGCCTAGACGAGGGGACAAAGAGAGAGGATAATCCTGTTTACAAAGCACAGAACATTTGAGCATGAATGAAGTTATGACAAGACACAAAATACATCTATGGCAATAGCAATTTTATAGGCAATATATCCTTGGATTCTTTTACAAGTACATAAGTACTTGTAAAAAATGCTTGCTGTTAGGGCAGGGTCCAATCAACAGCAAATTCAACTATAACAATGTAATAACTAAACCTTGGTATGTAGCAGTACAAATTAATTGGGTCTACCGCATGTCTACAATGTAGCTTCTCTGGTTACATACATGATGTCAAATAACATGGACATATCAGTAGAAGACAACTTTTTTCTGCGTTAGCAATTACGTTGAGCAATTACCTCTTAACGTCAAAGTGGGTCCTTTGATGGTTCTTAAGGGCCAGTAGATTGTAGAAGCGCTTCTGGCAAACCATGCAGCGGAATACTCCCATTTTGTGGGACTTTTTATGGTTGAGAAGGGAGCCAGCATGTCTGTATGCTCTTCCACACTGATCACACTTGTACTGGCGATCACCATTGTCCAAATCTGCTTTCATTGGTCCTAATTCTTTACCGTTGGCAGAGTTGCCCATTTCAGTTCTCTCATCACCAGATTCACTTTGCCCATTTGCTGTACATTGATGAGTCTCAAGATGATGGTAACTGGTGCAAAATGTACCACAATTTCCACAGATGATGCTGTCAACTTCCTCTTTGTGTCTAGCTCCATTACTATTGTCCATATGTACGTGTTTAGCGTCATCTGCTTGTGCTTTATGGTGCGAGAGCTGATGAGCAAGCATGTCCTGCTTCTTGGCAAAACTCTCTCCGCAAGTACTGCAGATCATCAGACCCCCATCCACTTGCTGTCTCTCTCCGGGGTCCTCTTCTTTTTCAGCCTCGAGGGAGGACATGGAGGAAGGGCCAGAGCTTGTAGGAGTATCGTGGGATTGAGTGTGGCCACGAAGATGACTCCTCAGAGCCCTCATGCTTGTGTAGCGGTTCCCACACACTGAGCATTGATAGAGCTCTCCGTCATCATCCTCCTCCTCGCCATCACCACCATTTAACTGCTCCCCATTCATGACTTCATGGAAGTTGTGTTCACCAAAGTACCTTTGCCCAGGGCTGCCATTCAGTCCCTGGAATTTTATATGATCCCCTGGATTTCCCATGGAGCATTGGCCATTAGTGTCCTGGAAGGTTAGGTTACTGTCATTTGACATGGCCTCCTGCTGCTGTTGTAGCTGGGGGCATATGTGCGACTTGATCCCTGCGATGTCCGCAAATGTTTCGCCACAGTCGGCGCACATGTGCCTCTCCATCAGGTGTTCGTCGTGAGGTAGGTGCACAGTTCTTTCCTGAGGAAAGGTGGAGTCAAACTTCTCGTGGGATGATCCTCCATTGTCGTGTTCACCCTTGTTCTCCTGAGCGAGCGCCATCATACTGCTAGCATCACCATCCTGAGAGGAAAAGCAGGCCTGCTGGTTCTCCAGTGTCAGGGGCTCGGGAGACAGCCAGTCTCCTTCAGAGCTGAGGTTGAAGGAGGACGGATGGGCCCTGTGGATGCGGATGTGGCTGCGGAGGGCAGCCATGTGTGGGTAAGTCTTGCGGCAGATGGAACACTGGTAAATGCCAGTCTGATGAGACCGCTTGTGGTTGATGAGGCTCCCTGCGTGCCGGTAGCTTTTGCCACAGACCTGGCACTTGAAGCGGCGCTCAACATTTTCTGTAACTGAGGACTGTTCTGCCTTCCCTAGAGCGTCAGCAGAAATCTCTGAATCCAAGATTGTGGGCTCTTGCTGAGTGTTCAAGGTGGATTCGTTACTGGAGTGGTCAGAGTATATTTGAACATCGTTGATCTGCTCCCCCTGATTATCCATCGATGGAGTATTGTTTAGAGGGGGTGAATGAAAGTTTGAGTCAGGAGAATGAGTGACACTATGGTCATAAGTGCCATGATAACCCTCAGATGAACCTTGAATGTGCCCAAATGACATAGAGGAAGAATTATGCATTTGGATGTGTTCCTGGAACTCATCATCATTAGGAAACATCACTTGACACAGGTGGCAGAAATGTACAGCAGCCTCCCTGTTTGAGGGGGAAAACTGCTCTTGTGCTGTGCCTGCGTAAGTGACTTCCGTGGAACGGGTGTCTGGCCCACTTCTGGACTTGTTATGGGTTCTCTGGTGACTATGGAGGGCAGCAAGATTATTGAACTGTTTGAAACAGATAGGGCACTCAAACATCCCTACTTGGTGAGACTTTTTATGATTGATCAGGCTTCCATGGTGTCTATATGACTTTTCACACTGATCACATTTGAAAGGTCGATCCCCTGCTTCGTCAGAGCCTAGGTTTTCACTGTAATTTGCTGAGATGGGGATAATCTCTGCCTCCTCCTGACTAAGGCCATCATCAGATATAATTTCCATCCTTGTGTCTTGCTGGTCAGCCACCAAGACCAACTGCTCATGAAGGTCTTCATTATCATCAATTTCATCTCTATTCTCAATTGGAGAATATTCTGCAGCTGCCCTCCTACCGGCTCTCCTCTTTGACTGCCTGGATAGATGGACCTTTTGATGGGTGGCCAGCTGAGTAGCTAACCTAAAGGCCTTCCCACAATCCATGCAGGAGTACTTCTTCTGCGATGTGTGGATTCGCAGATGGCTCTTCAGGGCCAGAGGGTTTGAGAGCTTCCTAGCACATACTGGACATTGAAAAGAACCCAACTCGTGTGTTTTCTTATGGTTAGCGAGGCTACCTGCATGCCTGTAACCCCGCCCACATTCATCGCACTTGAACTTGCGATCTTCCTCTTGCTGGGAGTGACTATCCATGTGTTCCAGAAGGCTTGGCATGTTGGAACACACTATGCCACAGTGTTTGCAAGGGAAGCCTTTGGTCCTGCCAGGCTCTTGCATAGCCATTACAGGATAGTACTGCACATATTTGAGCAAGATAATTGAGGGGAAAATACATCAGATTCCCAGCTCCTCTGTATAACAAGAGCGTATCTATTGTATTGTCCAAATAGGAAGGCAACACAAGAATGCGATTGGATAATTTAGTACCACTCCATTGAATATGAATTTAATTTCTGGGGTAGAAAGGCTGCAGGTACATCATGAGGGCTGTGGGAAAAATGTAAAACAGATCTGGTCATTTGGCATAATTTGCAGTCAATGTATTATTTATTTAACTATGGGATAATCATGGCCTACTAATGCAATTGGCACAAACTTTTATTCAAAATGTACTTTACTGATGCAACACCTGTATTATTTTTCATGAACATGTTAAAGGGGTCAGCGGGTAGCTTAGCGGTTAAGAGCGGTACGAAACCTTGTGCCGATTAGGTGAAACATCTGTCGATGTGCCCTTTGAGCAAGGAACTTAACTCTAATTGCTCTTGTAAGTCGCTCTGGACAAGAGCATCTGCTAAATGACTAAAATGTTAAAGGCTTGGTGTGAGACTTACTATTGAAACAAGGGTTGTCTCATCTGGAAGTATACAATTCAAGCAGGCAATGATACATTAGAGATGAAGTAGACCATATTGCTGTAAACTGGACAGTTGTGGTTTGAAACAAACACTTCAAATTATTACGAATTTTGAAGAACCATAGGGTAGTTTATCACAGATTGAAATATGGCTAATAAACAAGGCCTAATATATTTAACTCCGCTCAAATATCGTGTTAATAAACTCTCCATTCATCATATGCAGCTTCATACAGTGTACAGTAGCAATACTTTTCCTGTTTGGCCTAGCGACATAAAATGTCGTTAACGTTACCGTGAACCGAATTACCAATTGTCTTACTTATTGACATGCAATTTAAATGTATATATCAGAATTGACTAAATTTAGGAATTTAACTAGTTTGTTACTTGTTGGCTAGCTCGGTCTCAAACTATCCCAAAAAGATTTTGTCCGATTCAAGTTGAAAGTGGCTAGCTAGCTAGCACATACAGCAATACCCTGACTAGCGCGACAGCCAGCCGCATAGCTATGTCAATAATGTGGGAAAACACCACCTTGGTCAAAACAACTTAAAATGTCAAATGGTTGAATTCCAGTAGCTACATTTCATGTGTTAGGTCAACACACGCACTGCTATGGAAAAGTTGTTGTTTTGCGAGCAATCCAATGCTGGATACAATAGCTGCTAGGTAACGTTAGCAAGTAGCATCATCATGCTTAGCTAGCTAAACAAACATTGCAGCAAAAAGCGATTCTCTGTTTTACCATCCATTTCATTCGTGCGTCCTGTCAAATATATTCTGTAGTTTCTGATGTAACCTATGGCATTTTAATCCAGGTCAATGTTTTTCCTCACCACAAAGCTAAAATGTTATTGATAATGGACAAGTCTTCTTCAATTGTCTTTTTTTCCTCCTTCATTCCGTTCCATTACACATTCTTCCTACTCTTGTTGCTAGGAAACAGGATATGTGTACCACTAAAATAAGTCCCCCTTCGTCGTTCTGTCATACGCACATAACTGTGCGTTGTCTACAAAACTATTTGTGGATTTGTCATGTAAAATTATATGATGGACTGGTACGTAAACTGAAATTTAAAACCCTTCTTAGGTGACTAAAACGTTTTCCATCCCAATTAGGCACTAGCTCATTCAAAAATTAACCCATCTGCGCGACATCAACCATCCATGCAAACGATGGAAACATTTGGCAAAACAGGAGCGTGCTATTTAATTACTTCCCCTCTCAATAGAACACCTCTTACCTGCAGTTCTTCAAAATAAAGCCATTCATGCGGTTCTCCGACATCTTGCTAAGTGTAAAATACACTACCGTTGGTCAAATATGAGAAAATCCATAAAGCCAACGTTTAATATTTACAAGAAATTGTGACCCACGCAAGTGCTGCACTGTTGCACGCTCGAGAATAGCACTCTCGTCATGGTCCTAAAGCCGTCCTCCTCCACCAGCACCAATCATAGGGCTTCACTGTAAACGCAGTTATTGGGGCTTCATATCTGGACACTTTAACTGATCCTTAATGCCCGAACGAAGATAAAAAGGTAAGCAATCGTTTTAATATTATAATACACATTTATTCCAAATACAGATGCGGAGCCATCTTATGCGAGGATGACCCCAGAGGGCGAATGAGCTTGTTCAGCCGGTCCTAAAGCCAGCCATTTTGAGTTTAGCACAAGTACGCTAAAATCGCTTCAATTGCCAATTTTTGTTGAATTATTGTCTCATGATATATGCACCCCAGTAATAATTTAACATGGAAAACGCACGTTATTTTTTCAAAGAAATTAGATTTATTTGAGATTCGTGTTTTTCATGCCAACTTCCTTTATAACAAGCGTTTAGTTGAATTGTCCCTGAGGTCCTAATGCCAGCCATTTTGAGATTTACCCCTCCACATTATTAATGAAACGTTGCTTCACTAGTTTCCCTCTGCTACCTAAGTGTCTTTGTCATGTCCTCTCAGCCAGTACAAATTATATTTGAAAACATGATATAAATGATCTTGGATCGAGTTTTCAATCTGCTCACTATTTTATATGATTGTAAAATCATTACTGCCTACTGAACATTTCCCAAGCTTGATTAAGAAATGCATGACTGAATGTGTCATCTTCAGATTTACTTATGTCTTTTTCTTATATTCTAATTTCCTTAGCATCACAAGCATATAACTTAAAGGATGGCCTCTCCACAGCCTGGCAGCCCACCACCTACAGAGCAAGACACCCTCCTTGCTGAACCGAGTGAGGAGAGCAAAGAGCTGGAGGTAGAGGAGCCCCCTGTAAAAAAGAGAGGCAAAGGCAGACCTCCAAAGAAATCCAAGCATTCTTTCAAGTGCTCTGCCTGCCAGGAGGCTTTCAGTAGCCCCTTGGCTCTCCGGAGCCATAAGCTGTCTGCCCACAGTAAGGAGCAGCAGGAGCAAAAGCAGCACACATGCTCTCAGTGCAGCAAAACGTTCCACAGCAGAGCCCAGCTCTCCAAGCATCAGGTCTCTCACTCTGCTCAGCGCCCCTTTCAGTGCGATCAGTGTCACAAGGCTTACAAGACCCCAACGGAGCTACGCAACCACAGCCGCTCCCATACAGGGGAGAAGCCTTTTGTCTGCACCGAATGCGGCAAGACCTTCATGCAGGCCATATGCCTGCGTATTCACATGACGCAGCACAGCGGCGAGCGGCCATATTCCTGCCCCCATTGCTCCAAGAGCTACCCCACTCTGTCCAAGCTGAAGGTGCACCTGCGCTCTCACACGGGGGAGAAGCCCTATTTTTGTGCCGAGTGCGGGAAGAGCTTTGCCGACCCCTCTGTTTACCGGAAGCACAGGCGCAACCACCAGGGCCACCGGCCCTACTCCTGTGATAAGTGTGGGAAGACGTACACTGAGCTGAAAGACCTGAAGAACCATGAACGGTCTCACACAGGAGAGAAGCCCTACCTGTGTTCAGACTGCGGCAAGGCTTTCTCCCGTTCCTCCTCCCTGGCTTGTCACCTCCGCATTCACTCCCAGAGCAAACCCTACCAGTGTGAGCAGTGTGGCAAAGGCTTCACTCAGCTCTCCTCCTATCAGTCTCACCTGCGCACTCACTCGGGTGAGAAGCCATTCCTCTGCCCGCAGTGTGGGAAGATGTTTTCAGACCCTTCCAGTTTCCGCCGGCACCAGAGGGCCCATTCAGGGTTCAAGCCCTACCCCTGTGACAAGTGTGCCAAGAGATTCCGGCAGCCTGCTGACCTGGCCGTGCATCAGCGGGTGCACTCCGGGCAGCGGCCCTACAAGTGTCAGAGCTGCGACAAGGCGTTTGTGGCATCCTGGGACCTGCGGCGTCACATGCTGGTGCACACAGGGCTGCGGCCCTTCTCCTGCACGGAGTGCGGCAAGTCCTTTGCCGAGCGCTCCAGTCTCAACAAGCACCGCAGGGTGCACTCCGGCGAGCGCCCATTCAAATGTGACCTGTGCTTCAAGTCGTTCGTGGTCTCCTCCAGCCTACGGAAGCACGAGCGCACTCACCTGGCTGAGAGGCCTGCGCTGCTACCGCAGCAGGCGGTACCTGAGACAGTTGCAGCAGTCTTCCTCGCTCACACCTCCCTCCCCCAGTTCTCCTGTTCACACTGTGACGTCACCTTTGGGACCTGGGAGGAGGTTCAGGCCCATGAGGCTCTTCACACTGTCTCCCCTCTTTCCACCACCGTGGCCCCCCTACCCATGGGCCCACACGTATGCGCCACCTGCCGGGAGGAGTTTGTACTGCTGTCTGACCTGCAAGCCCACGAGAAGATGCACCCCAAACCGCGACCCCACGTCTGCGACAGCTGCGGCAAAGGTTTCCTCAACAAAGCCGGGTTGCGGAAACACCAGCGGATCCACTCGACCAACCGCAACCACGTCTGCCCCCACTGTAGCAAAGCCTTTCTGTTTGCCGCCTACCTCCGCAAGCACTTACGCACCCACCGCGACCCACTGCCCACCTTCCCCCTCTCTGACACACACATTGCACACACAGAGCCTCTTCCCTCGCCACCTCCACCCATTGAAGTTTCCTCGTCTACTCTTGAACCTGGTGCAATTTGTCTGACTATACCGGTGACGATTCCAGTGACTGTTCCTGTGACCTTTCAGACCACGCCCATGTATATCGATAAGGAAGACCGACTCTGAAAAGACCATAACTGTTTGTGTTGAATGAATTATGACTCAACAGCCAGATGCCTTGAATATTTTTAACAATAGTATGGTTAAAAAATGGCTTAATTCCCATCCTTAAACAAAGGTTATTGATAGCTTATTGATAACAATTTGAAATAATGAGACTTTTCACTTTAAATTGCCCTCAACTGTCTTGTGTGTAGGATGACATGTATTTGTGATTTAAAATGTGCTATTTATGCTATATAATGTACATTATGTTTTATACTATACAAAACCTGACATCTGTCATCAACTTATTTCAAATTTCATTATCATGATTTGTTCATAAGAATGTATTGTTTTGTGTCATAGGCTATACACTGAGTATACCAAATATTAGGAACACCTTCCTAATATTGAGTTGCACCACCCCGTTTGCCCTCAGAACAGTCTCAATTTGTCAGCCATGGACTCTACAAGGTGTCGAAAGCGTTTCACAGGGTATGCTGGTCCATGATGACTCCAATGCTTTCCACAGTTGTGTCAAGTTGGCTGGATGAACTTTGGGTGGTGGACCATTCTTGATAGAAACGAGAAACTGTGGAGAGTGAAAAACCCAGCAGTTTTTTCAGTTGACAAACCGGTACACCTCACACCTACTACTCTGTTCAAAGGCAACTTAAATATTTTGTCTTGCCCATTCACCCTCTGAATGGCACACATACACAATCCATGTCTCAAGGCTTAAAAATCATTCTTTAACATGTCTCCTCCCCTTCATCTTCACTGATTTAAAGTGGATTTAGCAAGTGACATCAATAAGGGATCATAGGTTTCACCTAGATCCACTTGGTCAGTCTGTCATGGAAAGTGCAGGTGTTCTTAATGTTTTGTGAACTCAGTGTATATTGATTAGTGTGTAGGCTAAGCTACTAATCTTAATTCCACGGTTAGGTCATTTATGTCTAAACAGGCTATAACATTGTTCGACTCATGATATTAAGTCATGTTTTTTTTTTCTCCATGGACTGTTGGGTATTTTGATTTCTATTCAGTTCTCATAATTATTGCGATGGAATATGTAAGTAAACAATTTACTTAATAGCATTCATGGACTGAAGTTGCTTTCTTGTGAAATGGCTGTTTTTAAGAAAAACCTGAATGCCTAAATTGACCTGTCGGAGAAGAATCATCATGCCTTATGCCTAATAATATGCAATTACATATGACATAGGTTCAGGGTATATGATAACATCATATTACAGTTAGACTCAAATACATATAATAGTTGCCTATTGTATCATCAAAAGCATGATGATAACAGAGAACCATATTTTCAACCAAAACACCTTACGTACAGACTTATACAAACAATAGTTTAAAAAGGGAGGGTCACTGAGGGAAAAAGAGAACTACCATTGGGTTGAGTCAGCAGAATAAAAGGTGAGACATGGTAACACTGATGTTGATGACAATGCCATTTTACAACCTAATAAAAGGTTTTCAACAGACATACTATGAAGTTCATGGAAATGACTTAACGGTAAGTTGGCATCTCCTATTATTACAGCAGTGTTATGTCAAATACACCAGGGAAAAGTGTTGAAATTAAATTATAGTTGTAAGCATATTTTAATATTTACGGTAATCTTACAACATTTCTTATAACGTTGAATATTATTGTTGACAAAACAAATGTTTATTGCTCTGCAATGCAAATATGTGAACATGTATCCACATTGCCCGATGTGGTACCTTTCTTCTCTTGCTAGATCACTGCTACAGTAGTTTCATAACAAAGACGAGCAGAAATAATGGCAGCCATCGTAACAGGGCTCATCCCAATCCTCCGCACGGCAGTGGACACCACTACCACCTATAAGTGCCGCTCGCTGTGGTTTGGCTTCCTCTGCATGCGCTTGGTGGTTCTGTTTGTGGCCGAGATGCCCTGGTTCAAGCTGGACGCGGACTTCAGCTGTAACACCACCCAGGACTTGTGCACCCGAGGCTGCTTCAATCAACACTTTGACAAGCCTGTCATGGTGGCCTGGAACTTCTTCTTCATCCTCCTCGTCATGTCTGTTCTCCTCATGGAGCTCTTTGCCTCCCACCTCCGCTCCGCTGCCCAGAAGAGGAGCTCCCGGCAGAGGAATACTACGGGGGAGTTGGAGGCCCAGGGGAAGAGTGTCAGTGTGGGTGAATCTGAACCCCCAGGGAAGATGGTGATTGACCTCCACAAAGACAGTGGCACTGTGGGCTTCTACCTGCTCAGCACCGTGCTGCGTATTATGGTGGAGGTCTGGTTTGTCTATGTGCTTCTGTCCTGGAACCTACCTAAAGTAGATGAAGGACCATTCAAGTGTAAGTCAGCTATCTGCCCAGAGATACATATTTGCTTGGTGAGGGCGGCACCAGAGAAACGTATGTCTATCTATGCTTTAGCCTCTGTTTCAGGCCTGGTCATTGTAACTTCCGTCTTGTTCTGTTTGTACTCTATTTTCCACTACCTCTGTAAATTTTGAGACTGCAGGGAACCCACACTGGACCTTTTTAACTATAAATGTCTAATGTGTAGGTGTAACATTGGATTTACGGTTTTCTTTTTTTTATCATGGGTCATGTTTGTGCCAGCTTAAAAGGCTAATAATGCTAAATAATCTGTCCTCAGTTTTTACTGTTCAAACGATGCTTATGGGTGTAGAAACACCTATCTGATGGTGTGTCTGAGTCAGGCATTTGTAGTGCTTTCTGGTCAGGGTGAAAATACATGCTAAGCTAGAGAGGGAGTGTTACAGTGCCTTCAGAAAGTATTCACACCACTTGACTTTTTCCACGTTTTGTTGTGTTACAGCCTGAATTTGAAATGGATTAAATTTAGATTTTTTTTGTCACTGGCCTAAACACAATACCTCATAATATCGAAGTGAAATTATGTTTTTAAAATTTGACAAATGAATTAAATATTAAAAGCTGAAATGTCTTGAGTCAATTTGTACTCAACCCCCTTGTTAGGGCAAGTCTAAATATGTGCAGGCGTAAAATTTTGATTGGCAAGTCACATAAGTTGCATGGACTCACTTTGTGTGCAATAATAGTGTTTAACATAATTTTTCAATGACCACCTCATCTCTGTACCCCACACATTCAATTATCTGTAATGTCCCTCAGTCGAGCAGTGAATTTCAAACACAGATTCAACCACAAAGACCAGGGATGTTTTCCAATGCCTCGCAAAGAAGGGCACTTATTGGTAGATGGGTCAAAATAAAAAAAGCAGACAATGAATATCTCTTTGAGCATGAAGTTATTAATTACACTTTGGATGGTGTCAATACACCCAGTCACTACAAAGATCCAGGCATCCTTCCTAACTCAGTTGCCGGAGAGGAAGGAAACCGCTCAGGGATATCACCATGAGGCCAAAGGTGACTTTAAAACAGTTACAGATTGAATTGCTGTGATCGGAGAAAACTGAGGATGGATCAACAACGTTGTAGTTACTCCACAATACTACCCTAATTGACAGAGGGAAAATAAGGAAGAAGGAAGGAAGCCTGTACAGAGTACAAATATTCAAAAACATGCATCCTGTTTGCAACAAGGCACTAACGTAATACAGCAAAAGAGATTGGCAAAGCCATTCACTTTTTGTCCTAAATACAAAGTGTTAGAGTGCATTCGTATTCAGACCCCTTGACTTTCTCTATATTTTGTTTCCTTACAGCCTTATTCTGAAATTGATTAAATAAAACATTTTCTCATCAATCTACACACAATACCCCATAATGACAAAGCGAAAACAGGCTTTTTGAATATTTAACAAATGTAAAAAAACAAAAAACAGAAATACCTTATTTCATAAGTATTTAGACCCACTCAACATTGAACTCAGGTGCATCCTGTTTCCATTGATCATCCTTGAGCTGTTTCTACAACTTGATTGGAGTCCACCTGTGGTAAATTCAATTGATTGAACATGATTTGGAAAGGCACACACCTGTCTATACAAGGTCTCACAGTTGACAGTGCATGTCAGAGCAAAAAACAAGCCATAAGGTTGAAGGAATTGTCCGTAGAGCTCCGAGACAAGATTGTGTTGAGGCACAGATCTGGGGAAGGGTACCAAAACATTTCTCTAGCATTGAAGGTCCCCAAGAACACAATGGCTTCCATCATTCTTAAATGGAAGAAGAGGGAGGAGGGCCTTGGTCAGGGAGGTGACCAAGAACCTGATGGTCACTCTGACAGAGCTCCAGAGTTCCTTTGTGGAGATAGGAGAACTTTCCAGAAGGACAACCATCTCTGCAGCACTCCACCAATCAGGCCTTTATGTTAGAGAGGCCAGGCAGAAACCATTCCTCTGTAAAAGGCAGATGACAGACCGCTTAGAGTTTGCCAAAAGGCACCTAAATGACTCTCTGACCATGAGAAACAAGATTCTCTGGTCTGATGAAACCAAGATTGAACTCTTTCGCCTAAATGCCAATTGTCATGTCTGGAGGAAACCTGCCACCATCCCTACAGTGAAGCATGGTGGTGGCAGCATCATGCTGTGGGGATGTTTTTCAGGGGCAGGAACTGGAAGACTAGTCAGGCTTGAGGGAAAGATGAACGGAGCAAAGTACAGAGAGATCCTTGATGAAAACCTGTTTCCGAGCGCTCAGGAACTCAGACTGGGGCGAAGGTTCACCTTCCAACAGGACAATTACCCTAAGCACACAGCCAAGACAACGTAGGAGTGGCTTCGGGACAAGTCTCTGAATGTCCTTGAGTGGCCCAGCCAGAGCCTGGACTTGGAACCCGATCAAACATCTCTGGAAAGACCTGAAAATAGCTGTGCAGCAACGCTCCCCATCCAACCTGATAGCTTGAGAGGATCTGTAGAGAAGAATGGGAGAAACTCCCTAAATACAGGTGTGCCAAGCTTGTAGCGTCCTACACAAGAAGACTCAAGGCTGTAATTGCTGCAAAAGGTGCTTCAACAAAGTACTAAGTAAAGGGTCTGCTTTCCACCAGACACTGGGAGATGAATTCACCTTTCAGCAGGACAATAACCTGAAACACAACACCAAATCTACACTGGAGTTGTTTACCAAGAAGAAAGTGAATGTTCCTTCTATGACAAGACCTGAAAATGGTTGTCTAACAATCATCAACGACCAATTTGACAGAGCTTGAAGAATTTTGAAAAGAATAATGGGCAAATGTTGCACAATCCAGGTATGGAAAGCTCTTAGAGTTACCCAGAAAGATTCACAGCTGTAATCGCTGCCAAAGGAGCTTCGGCAAAGTATTGACTCAGGGGTGTGAATACTTATGTAAATTAGATATGTATTTGTTTCATTTTCAAGACATCTGCAACATTTTCTAAGAACATGTTTTCAGTTTGTCATTATGGGGTATTGTGCGTAGATGGGTAATATCGAATGAATACATTTTGAGTGTAACACAACAAATTGTGGGATAAGTCAAGGGGATAAGTCAACTACATTCTGAAGGCACTGTTGGTACAAACCCATTTCACTTGCTACGTGCCATCGCAGTTCTGACATGACGTTCTGACAGTGTGCATAGATAAGAACAGGAGCAAGCTTTTATTATTTATTTGGAAAAGTTGTTTTTACAAATAGAATGAACAAGTACAATATTGACAGTTAATGCTATTTTAAATAATATATCTCCAGATGTAGCATTTTTGTTAGATACATTAATTAGTCAGACTTGTGCATAAATAGGCCTCCCCAGAAGTCAGTAGAACTTGAACAACTTCCAAGGATATCAGGCATAGCCAGTAGCTACCAATCAGTGTTGGTGCTTTTCCTTCAGTGAAATAGGCCTCCTGTTGCTGTTCTTCATGCTGTACAGCAGTGCAGCACCCATGTCCGTTAGAGACTGAAGCGAAGAGAGATATGAAGGAGGGAGATTAGCAGGGGAGACCAGTGGAAGTTAGGGGGCATATTTGGATAGGAGCTTGAGATTGCGAAGGTAAAATAGCATGATTTGTGTATCTGAATTGTACGCTAGATATTACCATAGAGGCAATTGTAGTCTGGGTGAAAATATGTTGTAATGTTCATATCAGGGTTCTATATCGATGGATATGTTTTACATTACCTGCAGTGTATCAGAACATATGGATTGTCTCTAAGATGGAAAAAAAAACATTGACAATTAGTCTTCAATTACTAAACAGAATGCATTAACCTGTTAGGGCTAGGGGGCAGTATTGACACGGCTGGATAAAAAAACATACCCGATTTAATCTGGTTACCACTCCTACCCAGTAACTAGAATATGCATATACTTATTACATATGGATAGAAAACACCCTAAATTTTCTAAAACTGTTTGAATGGTGTCTGTGAGTATAACAGAACTCATTTGGCAGGCAAAACCCTGAGACATTTTCTGACAGGAAGTGGATACCTGATGTGTTGTATTACCTTTAAACCTATCCCATTGAAAAACACAGGGGCTGAGGAATATTTTGGCACTTCCTATTGCTTCCACTAGATGTCACCAGCCTTTACAAAGTGTTTTGAGTCTTCTGGAGGGAGATCTGACCGAACAAGAGCCATGGAACGATGATGGCCCATTAGACACCTGGCGCGCGAGTTCATATTGGGTACCCTCGTTCCAATACGTTATAAAAGAGTATGCATTCGTCCACCTTGAATATTATTCATGTTCTGGTTAAAAAAGGCCCTAATGATTTATGCTATACAACGTTTGACATGTTTGAACGAACGGAAATATATTTTTTCCCCTCGTTCATGACGAGAAGTCCGGCTGGCTTAGATCATGTGCTAACAAGACGGAGATTTTTGGACATAAATGATGAGCTTTTTTGAACAAAACTACATTCGTTATGGACCTGTGATACCTGGAAGTGACATCTGATGAAGAGAATCAAAGGTAATGGATTATTTACATAGTATTTTCGATTTTAGATCTCCCCAACATGACGTCTAGTCTGTATCGCAACGCGTATTTTTCTGGGCGCAGTGCTCAGATTATTGCAAAGTGTGATTTCCCAGTAAGGTTATTTTTAAATCTGGCAAGTTGATTGCGTTCAAGAGATGTAAATCTATAATTCTTTAAATGACAATATAATATTTTACCAATGTTTTCTAACTTTAATTATTTAATTTGTGACGCTGACTTGACTGCCGGTTATTGGAGGGAAACGATTTCCTCAACATCAATGCCATAGTAAAACGCTGTTTTTGGATATAAATATAAACTTGATAGAACTAAAAATGCATGCATTGTCTAACATAATGTCCTAGGAGTGTCATCTGATGGAGATTGTAAAAGGTTAGTGCATCATTTTAGCTGGTTTTATGGTTTTGGTGACCCTGTCTTTGAATTGACAAAACATTACACACAACTCTTGTAAATGTACTGTCCTAACATACTCTAAATTTATGCTTTCGCCGTAAAACCTTTTTGAAATCGTAAAACGTGGTTAGATTAAGGAGATGTTTATCTTTCAAAGGGTGTAAAATAGTTGTATGTTTGAAAAATTTGAATTTTGACATTTATTTGGATTCAAATTTGCCGCTCTTGAAATGCACCTGCTGTTGATGGAGTGCACCACAGGTGGCACGCTAGCGTCCCACCTAGCCCATAGAGGTTTGCACCAGCATCTTACACAGTTTCTCTTTCACAATCGTCTCAATACTGCACACACAGACCTACCCTTGTGTAGTTTTGTAGGCTGTTGTGTATAGGGTCCATGGTTTTAAGCCATTTTGAATAAATCATTTTGTCTTCTGCACTTCTATCATACTCTCTGAAAAGGTAACAAAAGACAAGCATGTTGTCACGTATACATGAATACAAGTTGACAAATGCCTATGAACAGCAGAATTGACCAGCCAACACACAAGCACAAACGTGCGCATGCTCATACACACATTCGCACGCTCGCTCACCCACACACACAAAAACAGGCCTTGTTCACTCATGTGAATCCGGCTGTCAGTCTCACTCACTAATTAGCGCCCATTCTGAGGCTCTGCCTCCACACACACACACACGTTTTGCTGTCCGTCAACCTTCTCACTAAATCATTCACTCACAGGGCTCTCTCCATCAGTTCCCTCTGTGTCTCCCCCTCACTCTTTGCGTCTTGGAAGCGGCCCCTGACAGCTAGAGCGGCGCTGGCCTGGGATGAGTTGAGCTGAATGATGGCTAGAAACAGAGAGGAGAGAACCACTGAGCTGAGAGAGAGAGAGGAGAGAGGGTTACAGTGTTAGGTTACTATCATGACTCCTAACATGGTTGTCATCATCATTATTCTCCTATCAAATTGTTTTGCAAATGGAGTGGATTGTGATGTCTAAACACATTTCTATAATTTTTTTACTTTAACTAGTCTTTCTGGTAGATAAACTGTTAACAAAAGGCATTTCTGAATTCACATGTCATGAATGCTGGAAACCGCTTGAGTGAGTTTTGGACGTGTCCCATTACCTGTCATCCGTCACCTCTTTATCAGCAGTCAGTACTCTGAGCATACTGTGTCCATCCTTCTGTCTGTATCTCAGCTGCAGCTGAACAGACACACGGCCACCTGCCACTGGGGCTGACACTAAACGTCAGGGAAAGAAAAAAAGATTACAAATGTATTCCTCTGTGAACTTGGTCCCCAATCCTTAAATCTTTGACTGGTCCTCCTCCTCATGCCTCTGTTCTCACCCTCTCCCTGTGAGCCGTGTTGCCTCGCTCCAAACTGAAAGGTGATTTCTGTGTCTGATGCCACATTGCCCACCTCTCTGGTCACCCTGTTCCCAGCCTCTCTCTCTCCTTTCACACACCTGGTGGAAGAGCGAATGAAGGCGAGAGATGAAGCCCTTTTCCAGTCAAATCAGGGATCTCTGTTCAAATGTGTCGCTGGTGTGACAGTGCTAGATTTGCCATTTACAATTCAGGATTGTCAATTCACCCCAAAAAATGATTGAGGATGAGCATGCAACTGGGGTTCCTAAGCATTTACACCACTTAATGTTAAATACTGATGGTGACGTACTTACACATTATGAATGCATTATACATATACAAACATCTACCCACACACATATACTATATTTGAAAATACACATGAATATACAGATGTTTAATTCAATACTTACAGAGTTGGGGGGAGCAGCAAAGTGACACTACAGTGTGTCGCTATCGTCGCGTTCTCTATAATCTCCTCAAATTCAGTGTATAGTTCATGTGGACTTGCTATCACCACCTAGGGGGAAAGGATGACACGTACAGTACCATATTAAAAGACACATATTGAACAATGGACTATGATCACATACGGGCCAAATAGGATTGTAGCTCAATGACACACACAGCACAAAGGAGAGTAATGCAAGATTATTTATTGTATCATATACCTTTCCTCTTGTGCGGTCTGCTAGTCTCCCCAGCTCATCGAGTCTGCAGTCTGTCCCCTCGATAGCCAACACTGATACTGTCACCCTAGGAGAGAAAGGGTTACATACTGTAAGCGCTTGCTTATAATATTCAATAACTGAAAATCACTTATGTTAACACCTAAAAGGCTATCAACATGGTCTGTAGGAAAATGAGCTATTTCAAGGTAAAATAGGTTCTCCACTGTGATGCTCAAATAGAAGTGAACATGTAGCTAGTGAAGACAGTACAGAGTTGCACCGACCCCTGGCTAGCAGCGTACTCCCCCAGGTCGTGGTAGAAGATAGTGGAGGAGAGGCAAGGTCGAGCATCAGTGCCCTCCACCTCCAGATTCCCCAGGTCTGTGTTGGCCTTTCCATCTGTGCAGATGATCACCTGGGAAGAGGGCAATACATTCTATTGGTACTACATCATAAACAAAACAGATACAGTATGTATTCAGAGCACTGGAAGTATGGGACTGACTGACCTTTGACCCTGGTTGCCGAGAAGCCATCGCTATGGCTACAAGAGAAGCCGGACCTAAAGCCGTGGCACCACTCTCAGACAATCTTTTAATGAAAAGAGGAAGTGACAACATACCGTTATTTAATTAAATTATTACTTCATTGGACCAGTTTGAATGAGTCCATGGCTTATTTGCTCTTGGACCACATGGGCCCTTGAATTAAAATGTAGAGTTTGTTTTTATTGCCCCTTTCAACATCACCCTAGAATCTCTCTCTGTAGACAGTCCCTGGTCCTGGAGAGGGGTGGTGGGCTGGGAAAGCTGAATGCTGCTTCCTTAAGGTATTCACCGTCAATCAACTCCGCACCCAGCAAAAAACGTGAGGTGAACTCGTCATATCCATGCAGAGTCACCTGTCAAGACAAACATCAGTGGATGATCTTAAGATGCAGATCAAAACAACTTCAGATTTACACCCAACTATTGGACGATTGAATCCAAATCAGTGAATTTGGAATGTCACACACAAAACATAGATTTGATACCTACAGCGCCCCCCCCCAAAAAAAAAAAGTTTAGGGAAAAGAGCATGAAAACACACTTTCATTAGATATGAGAAATGGGTGTAATATTGAACCTGATTGTTGAACGTGATGAGTCCTACTCGCATGTGTGGTTGTGTTTCACTCAGCTTCCGAACACTCTGTAACATTGCTTCCTGAACAAACTGGTTTAAAATCCGCATTGGTGTTATCATTACCAGCATGTACACAACCACAAACCACGATCAATTCTAGCAAAGCAAATGATTGTGAATCTGCCACTGCATATTTCATTAACTGGTAGTTACTACGATCATCACAATATCTCACAAATGTAGCCACTTATGCTCATTTAAATAATCAAAGATGGTTGACCTGAAGACGTGACCTGTAGATTGGCTGTTTTCCTTCCAACACCTGGCACAACGAAAAAGAGAGAATTTCACTGCTCATCTCAATCTCCCAAAGAGGGTTGTAGTCAGTATATACTGTGGCCAGTATAATGGTCAGAAATACAGCTTCAACCAGCACTGAATGGGAAACTACTTAAAACAGAAAAATATGGATTTTACGGAACAAAATTGATTATAGAGGTATCCCTATCACATTTATTCTAATCTAACCGTACAGAGCCTGGGGAAAACACTAACAAATAACACTAATGGTCTTGTGTTCAAACCTGGGAGGTGATACTCATGGACGCTGAGATGTCGATACAGAACAGGAGCAGTGTGTCTGTAAGGGTCAGGGCCTTGTCACCAGGGGTCAACAGAAAGACACTGTCCTGGCAACCGAGACAGGTGGCAGATGAGGAGGTAGGTGGTTCCAATGATGACTGGCAAAAATAACAGACATTCACCTGTAGAGCAACAGAGGGATGATGGAAATGCAGTTGTTTGAAAGAAATTGTACCTTCAGTAGTCATTAATTACAATAAGTAGTAGGTATAGCTTCATTGAGATTGAGTGTAGGGCTACCACTATTGTTGAATAATTTGGAAGGCATGAAGTTAGAATCATAATAGTGATTACCGCTTGACTACTGTGATTATTTTTTATCATATTGCGTAGGATTCATGTTCAAGAGAGTGTAAAAGGTCAAACTACCACATTGTCATACAAGGAGTCCAGCACAGAGCCACACTGGGAGCAGCAGGTGGGCTCTCCCTCTATGGTGAACACTGTGATTGGACACACGTTGGTCAACACAGACAAGCGAGTTAGACTGTGACATACCGAGAGACAGTATAAAAGTCAGGAGTATCACACAGAGAGACAGTGAAAAGTCAGGTCAAAGACATTGAGTATCATATACCAAACATTATCTCAGAACGATAGCAGGAATAGTCCACTAACCGTTTTCCTCTGATATCAGCTTCCCCAAACTGACTAGGATCACATTTGGATTCCCCACCAATGGTTCCCTTGATCCTGTGTAGTAAATGGTCATTAGTAGTTGCAATTGTGTTTTGTATCTTTATTTATGACGCCTCATTTTTGCTTTTCAATGAAGAATTATCTGATGAACTGTGAAGATACTGTATACTAATGGATGTCCATAATGAAACAGGATTTACTGGAGGATGAAAAGGAAGACTTCGAGGAGGAGAAAGAATCAGGCAACAGAACTAGGTATTCTGGACAGGACCTCATAAAGGAAGGTCTTGGTGGCAAGGCTGGAGCTAGAAGTAGAGAGAATCATGTTTTTCAACTCTGGTTGTAGTCATAATCTTCATCACATCTTTATCATCACATGCAAGACTGCTTGTTTTGTTGGCATCTTAAGATGTGAATTGCATGAATGGTGGTATGGTCTGACAATACTAGCTTTGAGCCTAACAATGAATGTCTCTTGACAGGACATTAACCAGTCACCTGACTTCTGTGCAGATCCACTGCTGCTGGTGGTGTTTGGATGCTTCATCTCTTCCCCACTGCCTTCTGGGATATTGTATGAGTAGTCTGGATCCCATGGATAACTCCCAATGTCTGGTTCCTCCTTTGGAATGTCATAGGTCAGCCTCTGGCTATTGGAAGGGAGAAGGGAAGGTGGGCCTGGGATTGGCTGGAGGCAAGCAGGCGATTGAGATCGCATGAATGGGGGGAGCAGAGCTGGGGAAGGTGGAAATGGACACAATGTTAGCCACAATCTCAAGAGTTCATTCGTGACTTTTGAGACACTGAAATTGAACTGTATATCCTAAAAATGACATTATACATTGAATTCCCCAGTACACTGATGCTAGGCAAACCTGTCCATTGAGCTGTTTGAGATGTGAGCTGTTGGGGCAAGCCTGGAACATCCCCTCCTTGTCTAAGATGGAAGGCTGAATTCTCATACAATGGCAAGGGGTTGGGAGCTGTCTTCACCTCACCATTTTTAAAACATTTCTCAGTGATTCTCTGTTCTGGAGAGTGGTGTTGTTTTTGTAGTTCTGGGGAGGGTGCTGGAGGGGGAGGGGGAGGACTGCGGGGACGGATTCTGTTTGGGGGAGGAAGGAGAGCTGGGAGAGATGAGAGACAGAACATTGTTAATGTTAATGTCTACTACACAAGATTCATTAATGAACTGGCAGGACAGTGTTTGGGCAGCAACGGGCATTCGGACAGGACGGGACATTCACTGACAGGGCATTCACTGACAGGACATTCACTGACAGGGCATTCACTGACAGGACATTCACTGACAGGGCATTCACTGACAGGGCATTCACTGACAGGGCATTCACTGACAGGACATTCACTGACAGGACATTCACTGACAGGACATTCACTAACAGGACATTCACTGACAGGACGGTGTTTGAGCAGAACGGGCATTCGGACAATGTTAGCAAGATTTCATTTGAAGTGTGTCTGAAAAATTATAACTCACCTGAACGTTTAACTGCAATTGGGGGTTTCGTTTGGACTTCCTTCTGATAGGTTGATGGAGGGACATAAACAAACCCACAGGCAAACTCCATTGGTGGTCCTACCACCTAAGCAGGGATAATCAACTAGATTCAGCCACAGGCCAATGATCAGGATGCAGGAACATAATTACAAATAATTTGTACACTGTAAATTGACTGCAAGAAGACCAAACAGATATGATATTTGACTAAAACATAATAATTTCAAACCTTACTTACATTTGTATATGATCACATACATCTCTATTATGCGTGTAAAAACTTTGGAACTTGGAGCTGATTTGCTGGTGTTTTTACAGTCTTTTATGTCCAACAATAACAAAAATCCCCTCAGCAGCCTTCACTGAGATATACATATATACAGTACCAGTCAAAACTTTGGACACACCTAGTCATTCAAGGGTTTTTCTCCATTGTAGAATAATAGTGAAGACATCAAAACTATAAAATAACACATATGGAATCATGTAGTAATCAAAAAAGTCTAAAACAAATCAAAATATAGCCATCAATAAAAAACAAACCAAAACACACAAAAAACACTTTCACTTCACTTTTCCCCCCTACTTTGCACACTCTTGGCATTCTCTCAACCAGTTTCATAAGGTAGTCACCTGGAATGCATTTCAATTAACAGGTGTGCCTTGTTAAAAGTTCATTTGTGTAATTTATTTCCTTCTTAATGCATTTGAGCCAATCAGTTGTGTTGTGACAAGGTATGGGGTGGTATACAGCACTATTTGTTAAGTCCCTATTATGGCAAGAACAGCTCAAATAAGCAAAGAGAAACGACAGTCCGTCATTACTTCAAGACATGTAGGTCAGTCAGTTTCTTCAAGTGCAGTTGCAAAAATTATCAAGCACTATGATGAAACTGGCTCTCATGAGGACTGCCACAGGAAAGGAAGACCCAGAGTTACTTCTGCTGCAGAGGATAAGTTCATTAGAGTTAACTAGGTGAACGGATGATCTGCGCATGTGTGGTTCCCACAATGAAGCATGGAGGAGGAGGTGTGATGGTGTGTGGGTGCTTTGCTGGTGACAATGTTGGGATTTATTTAGAATTCAAGGGACACTTAACCAGCATGGCTACCACATCATTCTGTAGCGATACACCATCCCATCTGGTTTGCGATTAGTGGGACTATAACTTGTTTTTCAACAGGACAATGACCCAAAACACACCTCCAGGCTGTGTAAGGGCTATTTGACCAAGAAGGAGAGCGATGGAGTGCTGCATCAGATGATCTGGCCTGCACAATCACCTGACATCAACTGAATTCAGATGAGTTGGACCACAGAGTGAAGGAAAAGCAGCCAGTAAGTGCTCAGCCTATGTGGGAACTCCTTCAAGACTGTTGGAAAAGCATTCCTTATGAAGCTGGTTGAGAGAATGCCAAGAGTGTGCAAAGCTGTCATCAAGGCAAAGGGTGGCTACTTTGAAGAATCTCAAATATAAAATACATTTTGATTTGTTCAACACTTATTTGGTAATATCATGATTCCATATGTGTTATTTCATAGTTTTGATGTCTTTGGCAGCAATTACAGCTGTAAGTATTTCTGGGTAAGTCTCTAAGAGCTCTGCACACCTGGATTGCACAATATTTGCACAATGTTATTAAAAAAATTCTTCATGTTCTGTCGAGTTGATTATCGATCGTTGCTAGACAACTCTTTTCAAGTCTTGCCAAAGATTTTGAGACGATTTAAGTCAAAACTATAACTCGGCCACTCAAGAACATTCAATGTCATCTTGGTATGAAACTCCAGTATATATTTGGCCTTGTGTTTTAGGTTATTGTCCTGCTGAAAGGTGAATTTGTCTCCCTGTGTCTGTTGGAAAGCAGACTGAACCAGGTTTTCCTCTAGGATTTTTCCTGTGCTTAGCTCTATTCCGTTTATTTTTATCCAAAAAAACTCCCTAGTCCTTGCCAATGACAAGCATACTCTTAAAATGATGCAGCCACGGCCATGCTAGAAAATATGAAGAGTGGTACTCAGTGATGTGTTGTGTTGGATTTGTCCCAAACATAATGCTTTGTATTCAGGACATAAAGTTAATTTCTTTGCCACATATTTTGTAGTTTTACTTTAGCGCCTAATTGCAAACAGGATGCACATTTTGGAATATTTTTTATTCAGTACAGGCTTCCTTTTTTTCACTCTGTCAATTAGGTTACTATTGTGGAGTAACTACAATGTTGATCCATCCTCAGATTTCTCCTATCACAGCCATTAAACTGTGTAACTGTTTTAAAGTCACCATTGGCGGTTTCCTTCCTCTCTGGCAACTGAGTTAGGAAGGACGCCTGTATCTTTATAGCGACTGGTTTTATTGATACACCATCCAAAGTGTAATGAATAACTTTACCATGCCTTGGTTTTTGTTGTTGAATCTGTGTTTGAAGTTCAATGCTCGACTGACGGACCTTACAGATAATTGTATGTGTGGGGTACAGGGATGAGGTAGTCATTAAAAAATCATGTTGAACTCTATTATTGCCTCCCGAGTGACGCAGCGGTCTAAGGCACTGCATTGCAGTGCATTGCAGAGGTGTCACTACAGACCCGGGTTCGATCCCAGGGTGTGTCACAGCAGGCCATGACCGGGAGACCCATGAAGTGTCGCACAAGGGGAGGGTTTGGACGGCCAGGATTTCTTCGTCCCATTGCGCTCTAGCAAATCCTTGTGGCAGACCGGGCGCCTGCAAGCTGAATCCGGTCACCAGCTGGATGGTGTTTCCTCTGACACATTGGTGTGGCTGGTTTCCAGGTTAAGTGAGCAGTGTGTCAAGAAGGAGTGGCAGGGTCGAGTTTCGGAGGACGCATGGCCCTTGACCTTTGTCTCTCCCGAGTCCGTAGGGGAGTTGCAGCGATGGGACAAGACTGTAACTACCAATTGGATGTCATGAAATTGAGGAGAAAAAGGGGTAAAAGTAAAAAAAACGTTTTTACTCTTAATGCACACAGAATGAGTCCATGCAACTTATTATATGACTTGTTAATCAATTTTTTACTCCTGAACTTATTTAGGCTTGCCATAACAAAGTGGTTGAATACTTATTGACTCAAGATCTTTCAGCTTTTCATTTTTTTTATTAATTTGTAAAACTCTTGAAAAACATAATTCCGCTTTAACATTATGGTGTATTGTGTGTAAGCCAGTGACAAAATATCTCAATTTAATCCATTTTAAATTCAGGCTGTAACACAACAAAATGTGGGAAAAGTGAAAAGGTGTTAATACTTTCTGAAGGTACTATATATACAGAAAACTTGGGGTGCCAAATAAAATCATAGCGGGCCAAATTTGGCCACCGGGCCGCCAGTTGGGGTTCCTAACCTAAGGTAAGAACATGGACATTAAAACACATCAAACCAGTCACCAGGATGTAGACACTTCTATCACATTGTCAAACTCTTATTTCTAAGCCTTTGTATGTCATTGTGATCTTGAATAAGTCTTAATTTATTGCATCCGGTGCAAACAATTTACAATTAGATTACAACACTGATGCAAACACACCCATAGGATTATGGACTTCAGTCCCTGACAATGCTATCACTGTCCATGTAGTAGTACCAGTCAAGCTCCAGAAGATATATTGGTAATTACTGTGTAACACAGTAACTAATGTTAACACAGCTCTGTGGAAAGAATGGTCAAGTACAGGATAAGATACATTGACATTGCATTCAATGAGAGCTTAATCCGTCATACAAATGAGTCTTACTTACGTATGCAAAGCCTTGTGAACAGTGACGGTTCAAACTTGAGTTAATCCCAGTCTGAAGTGTTAGGAGTGAGTGAGTGATGACATCACTCATTCTCTATTATAATGTAAAAAAAACCTGTTTAACAAGTTTGTCCAATGGAGTGTATACATAATGTAACATGGAATGGAAACAAACACACACACAGCACTGTGCACAGTCAGTGTAGAGATTGCAGTGGACATTGTGTTGTTCCACCTTGTGAATATTCATGTTTGTAAAAGTTTATGTTCAGGGAGGGAATCAGCACAGATCAGACAGGTTTGAACATTGACACAACACATACAGCACCAATCAAAAGTTTGGACACCTCATTCCAGGGTTTTTCTTAATTTTTTGTATTTTCTCCATTGTAGAATAATAATGAAGACATCAAAACTATGAAAAAACACATATGGAATCATGTAGTAACCAAAAAAGTGTTAAAAATATATTTTATATTTGAGATTCTTCAAAGTAGCCGCCTTGATTACAGCTTTGCACAATCTTGGCATTCACTCAACCAGCTTCACAAGGTAGTCACCTGGAATGCATTTCAATGAACAGGTGTGCCTTGTTAAAAGTTCATTTGTGGAATTTATTTCCTTCTTAATGTGTTTGAGCCAATCAGTTGTGTTGTGACAAGGTAGGGGTTATATACAGAAGATAGCCCTATTTGGTAAAAGACCAAGTCCATATTATGGCAAGAACAGCTCAAATAAGCAAAGAGAAACAACAGTCCATCGTTACTTTAAGACATGAAGGTCAGTCAATACAGAACATGTCAAGAATTTTAGAAAGTTTCTTCAAGTGCAGTCGCAAAAACCATCAAGCGCTATAATGAAACTGGCTCTCATGAGGACTGCCACAGGAAAGGAAGACCCAGAGTTATACCTCTGCTGCAGAAGATAAGTTCATTAGAGTTACCAGCCTCAGAAATTGCAGCCCAAATAAGTAACTGACACATCTCAACATCAACTGGTCAGAGGAGACTGCGTGAATCCAGCCTTCGTGGTCAAATTGCTGCAAAGAAACCAGTACTAAAGGACACCAATAACATCAACTTTTTCACATTACACTTTTTTGTTGGGGCAGGATAATTAACGAAAAGGCAACTGGAATGAACTTTGATCGGTTTTGTTCGAATTTTTACATAGCAAAAAGTGACAATTATTTTGCATGCAACGAGAGGTACCGGATCCGGCCAAATAGGTTCCGGAACAAAACAGTCCAAAACGGAGAGGTACCGGATCCTGTTCCGGCAGGATTCGGCTCAAATTAAGCACTGCTCACTACCAAGTTCCAAACTGCCTCTGGAAGCAACATCAGTACAATAACTGTTCGTCGGGAGCTTCATGAAATGGGTTTCCATGGCCGAGCAGCTGCACACAAGCCTAAGATCACCATGCGCAATGCCAAGCGTTGGCTGGAGTGGTGTAAAGCTCGCCTCCATTGGACTCTGGAGCAGAGGAATCTTGTTCTCTAGAATGATGAATCACGCTTCCCCATCTGGCAATCCGACAGACAAATCTGAGTTTGGCGGATGCCAGGAGAACACTTATTTTTTTCTTGTGCATTTTGCTATGTTGCTATTTGCCTCATGACTCCTGCATACTTTGTTGACTACAAACATTCTTTACCCAACCGTGGGACAGACTATGTTTGTTCCCACACTCGGGACTCTGACTCTCTATTGGTTACACAGACTTTTTTTGTATTCATGTTACCTGATAAAATTGCTGTACAATATGATCTTGTTGCCATCTGATGCACATTCAGATGTCATAAATCAGCACTGTAGAGCTCTCCCTGTCCTCTGCCGTGCCTTGATTGTATTACTGTTGATGATATCTGGAAATGTGCATGTACACCCTGGCCCATCTACTGTGCTAGCCCCAATTCTGACTTGTACTCTGATATCTGCTTCACTGATTTCTGTTCTCGTAAAAGCCTGGGTTTTCTGCACGTTAACACTAGAAGCTTATTACCTAAAATGGATCAATTGAAAGTGTGGGTTCACAACTCCAATCCAGATGTGTTGGTCATTACTGAGACGTGATTAAGGAAGAGTGTTTTGAATGCTGATGTTAACCTTTCTGGTTATAACCTTTTTCGGCAAGACAGATCTTCCAAAGGTGGGGGAGTGGCAATCTTTACCAAGGATCACCTTCAGTGCTTGGCTGTCTCCATCAAGTCTGTCCCCAAACAATTTGATTCGCTGGTTTTAAGCATTAAACTTTCAAATAGCTCTTTGTTGATAGTTGCTGGGTACTATCGTCCTCCATCAGCACCGGCCTGTACCCTACCTGCCCTTAGCTCTCTCCTGGCCCCTTACACTAAGTCTGAATTTGTCCTGCTTGGTGACAAAAACTGTGACATGCTTAAACCACCTGGCCAAGTACTAAAGCAATGGGACTCCCTAAATCCTTCTCAGATTATTACCAATCCTAGGTATGACTGCAAACACCCAGAAAAGGCTACTCTCCTCGATGTTATCCTCACAAATAATCCTGATAGGTATCAGTCTGGTGTTTTCTATAATGACCTAAGTGATCCCTGTATTACAGCCTGTGTTTGTAATGGCTGCTCAGTGAAACGACCTGTCCTGATTTGTCATAGACGCTTGCTAAAAACTTTAATGAGCAAGCCTTCCTTCATGAACTGGCCTCTGGAAAATGGTATAGAATCAGCTTGATCCCCTATGTCGAAGACGCTTGGACCTTCTTTTTTGATATTTTCAGTGGTATTGTTAACAAAAACGCCCCCATAAAGAAAATGAGAATTAAAAACAGGTTCAGCCCCTGGTTCAACCATGATCTTGCAGAGTTACTCCACCTCAAGAATTGCATTTGGCGAAAGGCTCGGCACATGCATACTCAGGCTGACTGGCTTTCATTCAGGAAAATAAGAAATAAGTGCACTCAGGCTATCTGGAAGGCCAAAGTTAGTTACTTTAAGGAGCAGTTCTCGCTCTGTGGGTCTAACCCCAAGAAGTACTGGAAAACGGTTAAAGACCTGGAGAATAAATCCTCCTCCTCACAGCTACCCATGTCCGTTAATGTTGATGATGTGGTTGTTACTGACAAGAAGCACATGGCTGAGCTCTTTAATCACCACTTCATTAAGTCAGGATTCCTATTTGATTCAGCCGTCCAACATTTCCTCATCTCCCACCCCTTCTAATGCGACTATCCCCGATGCTTCTCCCTCTTTATCCCCTGCCCCGCTACAAAGTTTGTCCCTGCAGGCAGTCACTGAGTCTGAGGTGCTAAAGGAGCTGCTTAAACTAGACCCCCAAAAAACATCTGGGTCAGACGGTTTAGACCTTTTCTTCTTTAAGGTTGCTGCCCCTATCATCGCCAAGCCTATCTCCAACCTTTTTAACCTGTTTCTTCTTTCTGGGTAGGTTCCCATTGCTTGGAAGGCAGCGACGGTTCGTCCTTTATTTAAAGGGGGAGATCAAGCTGATTCTAACTGTTATAGGCCTATTTCTATTTTGCCCCTTTTATCAAAGGTGTTGGAAAAACCTGTCAATAATCAACTGACTGGCTTTCTTGATGTCTATAGTATTCTCTCGGGTATGCAATCTGGTTTCCGCTCAGGTTATGGATGTGTCACTGCAACCTTAAAGGTCCTCAATGATGTCACCATTGCCCTTGATTCTAAGCAATGTTGTTCTGCTATTTTTGTTGACTTGGCCAAAACTTTGATACGGTAGACCATTCCATTCTTGTGGGCCGGCTAAGGAG
This sequence comes from Salmo salar, assembly GCF_965601325.2. Classification (NCBI taxonomy): domain Eukaryota; kingdom Metazoa; phylum Chordata; class Actinopteri; order Salmoniformes; family Salmonidae; genus Salmo; species Salmo salar. Next base: position 60,388,684 of record NC_138309.1, on the reverse strand, counting down.
TATTGGTGTCTCTGAGGTATCTTTGGGCTGGTTTGCTAACTACCTCTCTCAAAGAGTGCAGTGTATAAAGTCAGAAAATCTGCTGTCAGCCACCGCCTGTAACCAAGGGAGTACCCCAAGGCTCGATCCTAGGCCCCACGCTTTTCTCAATTTACATCAACAACATAGCTCAGGCAGTAGGAAGCTCTCTCATCCATTTATATGCTGATGATACAGTCTTATACTCAGCTGGCCCCTCCCTGGATTTTATGTTAAATGCGCTACAACAAAGATTTCTTAGTGTCCAACAAGCTTTCTCTACCCTTAATCTTGTTCTCAACACCTTCAAAACAAATGTAATGTGGTTTGGTAAGAAGAATGCCCCTCCTCCCACAGGTGTTATTACTATCTCTGAGGGTTTAGAGCTTGAGGTAGTCACCTCATACAAGTACTTGGGAATATGGCTAGACGGTGCACTGTCCTTCTCTCAGCACATATCAAAGCTGAAGGCTAAAGTTAAATCTAGACTTGGTTTCCTCTATCGTAATCCTTCCTCTTTCACCCCAGCTGCCAAACTAACCCTGATTCAGATGACTATCCTACCCTGGCTAGATTACGGAGACACGATTTATAGATTGGCAGGTAAGGGTGCTCTCGAGCGGCTAGAAGTTCTTTACCATTCGGCCATCATATTTGCCACCAATGCTCCTTATAGGACACATCACTGTACTCTATACTCCTCTGTAAACTGGTCATCTCTGTATACCCGTCGCAAGACCCACTGGTTGATGCGTATTTATAAAACCCTCTTAGGCCTCACTCCCCCCTATCTGAGATATCTACTACAGCCCTCATCCTCCACATACAACACCTGTTCTGCCAGTCACATTCTGTTAAAGGTCCCCAAAGCACAAACATCCCTGGGTCGCTCCTCTTTTCAGTTCACTGCAGCTAGCGACTGGAACGAGCTGCAACAAACACTCAAACTGGACAGTTTTATCTCAAACTCTTCATTCAAAGACTCAATCATAGACACTCTTACTGACAGTTGTGGCTGCTTGTGTGTTGTATTGTTGTCTCTACCTTCTTGCCCTTTGTGCTGTTGTCTGTGCCCAATAATGTTTATACCATGTTTTGTGCGGCTACCATGTTGTGTTGCTACCATGTTATTGTTATGTTGTGTTGCTACCATGTTGTGTTGTTATGTGTTGCTGCCTTGCTATGTTGTTGTCTTAGGTTTCTCTTTATGTAGTGTTGTGTTGTCTCTCTTATTGTGATGTGTTCTTTTGTCCTATATTTATATTGTATTTATTTTATTTTTATCCCAGGCCCCGTCCCCGCTGGAGGCCTTTTACATTTTGGTAGGTCGTCATTGTAAATGAGAATTTGTTCTTAACTGACTTGCCTAGTTAAATAAAGGTTAAATAAAAAATAAATGCATAGTGCCAACTGTAACGTTTGGTGGAGGAGGAATAATAGTCTGGGGCTGTTTTTCATGGTTCGGGTTAAGCCCCTTAGTTCCGGTGAAGGGAAATCTTAATGCTGCAATGACATTCTAGATATTTCTGTGCTTCCAACTTTGTGGCAACACTTTGGGGAAGACCCTTTCCTGTTTCAGCATGACAATGCCTCTTTGCAGAAAGCGAGGTCCATACAGAAATGGTTTGTCGAGATCGGTGTGGAATAACTTGACTGGTCTGCACAGAGCCCTGACCTCAACCCCATCGAACACCTTTGGGATTAATCGCCCAACATCAATCAATCAATCAAATGTATTTAGAAATCCCTTTTGACATCAGCAGACGTCACAAAGTGCTATACAGAAATTTAGCCTAAAACCCCAAACAGCAAGCAATGCAGATGTAGAAGCACGGTGACTAGGAAAAACTCCCTAAAAAGGCAAGAACCTAGGAAGAAACCTAGAAAGGAACAAGGCTCTGAGTGGTGGCCAGTCCTCTTCTGGCTGTGCCTGGTGGAGATAATAAGAGTACATGGCCATTTAAGGCCAGATTTTTATTCAAGATGTTCAAACGTTCATAGATGACCAGCAGGGTCAAATAATAATCACAGTGGTTGTAGAGGGTGCAACAGGTCAGTACCTCAGGAGTAAATGTCAGTTGGATTTTCATAGCCGAGCATTCAGAGGTCGCGACAGCAGGTGCGGTAGAGCGAGAGAGAGAGAGAGTTGAAAACAGCAGGTGCGTGACAAGGTAGCACGTCCGGTGAACAGGTCAGGGTTCCCTAGCCGCAGCCATTGCAGCATAGATACTGAAGACTGAGACAGGAGTGGGTCTGGGGACACTGTGGCCCCGTCCGACGATACCCCCGGACAGGGCCAACCAGACAGAATATAACCCCACCCACTTTGCCAAAGCACAGCCCCTACACCACTCAAGGTATATCAACAGACCACCAACTTACTACCCTGAGACATAGCCCACGAAGATCTCCTCCACCGCACGAGCCCAAGGGGGCGTAAAACTGGATAGAAAGATCACGTCTGTGACTCAACCCACTCAAGTGGCGCACACCTCCTAGGGACGGCATGGAAGAGCACGAGTAAGCCAGTGACTCAGCCCCCGTAATAGGGTCAGCGCACAACCTCACTAATGCTCTTGTGGCTGAATGGAAGCAAGTCACCACAGTAATGTACCAACATCTAGTGGAAAGCCTTCCCAAAAGAGTGGAGGCTGTTATAGCAGCAAAGAGGGGACCAACTCCATATTAATGCCCATGATTTTGGAATGAGATGTTCGATGAGCAGGTGTCCACATACTTTTGGTAAAGTAGTATATATATATTTATCTCGGAAGAAACCTAGAGAGGAACCAGGCTCTGAGGGGTGGCCAGTCCTCTTAGGGGCTCGTAAGTAAGCATTTCACTGTAAGGTCTACCTGTTGTATTCGGCGCATGTGACTAATACAATTTGATTTGATTTGAACTAAATGTGTGCATAGAAGATGGCTTGATCTTTCATTTTCAAACATACAGTGCATTCGGAAAGTATTCAGACACCTTGACTTTTTCCACATGTTATGTTGCAGTCTTATTCCAATATTGAATGAACATAAGTATTCAGACCCTTTGCTATGTGACTCGAAATTGAGCTCAGGTGTATCCTGTTTCCATTGATCATCCTTGAGATGTTTCTAAAATTTGATTGGAGTTCACCTGTGGTAAATTCAATTAATTGGACATGATTTGGAAGGCGCACACCTGTCTATAGAAGATCCGACAGTTTACAGTGCAAAAACCAAGCCATGAGGCGAAGGAATTGTCGTAGAGCTCCGAGACAGGATTGTGTTGAGGCACAGATCTGGGGAAGGGTACCAAAACATTTCTGCAGCATTGAAGGTTCCCAAGAACACAATGGCATCCATCATTCTTAAATGGAAGAAGTTTAGAACCACCAAGACTCTTCCTAAAGCTGGTCACCTAGCCAAACTGAGCAATCGGGGGAGAAGGGCCTTGGTCAGGGAGGTGACTAAGAACCCGATGGTCACTCTGACAGAGCTCCAGAGTTCGTCTGTGGCGATGGGAGAACCTTCCAGAAGGACAACCATCTCTGCAGAACTTCACCAATCAGGCCTTTATGGTAGAGTGGCCAGACAGAAGCCACTCCTCAGTAAAACGCACATGACAGCCCGCTTGGAGTTTGTCAAAAGGCACCTAAAGACTCTCAGACCATGAGAAACAAGATTCTCTGGTCTGATGAAACCAAGATTGAACTCTTTGGCCTGAATGCCAAGCGTTACATCTGGAGGAAACCTAGCATCATCCCTACGGTGAAGCATGGTGGTGGCAGCATCATGTTGTGGGGATGTTTTTCAGCGGCAGGGACAGGGAGACTAGTCAGGATCGAAGGAAAGATGAATGGTGCAAAGTACAGAGAGATTCTTGATGAAAACCTGCTCCAGAGTGCTCAGGTCCTCAGACAGGGGCGAAGGTTCACCTTCCAACAGGACAACAACCCTAAGCACACAGCCAAAACAACGCAGGAGTGGCTTCGGCACAAGTCTCTGAATGTCCTCGTGAGGCTGTGCAGCAACACTCCCCATCCAACCTGACAGAGCTTGAGAGGATCTGTAGAGAAGAATGGGAGAAACTCCCCAAATACAGGTGCGCCAAGCTTGTAGCGTCCTACCCAAGAAGACTCAAGGCTGTAATCACTGCCAAAGGTGCTTCAACAAAGTACTGAGTAAAAAGGTCTGAATACTTATGGAAATGTCATATTTCAGTTTTTTAGTTTTTTTGGTGTTGCTAAAATAAAAAATAAAACAGTTTTTGCTTTGTCATTATGTGGTATTGTGTGTAGTTTGATGAGGGAAAAAATCAGTTTGATCAATTCTAGAATAAGGCTGTATCGTAACAGAATGTGGAAAAAGTCAAGGGGTCTGAATACTTTCCGAATGCAACACTTTGGTGTCAGTATAAAAAAGACACAAACATTGAGCTTAGTAAAGATTTAGGACTTTTACTTTTCTAATACAACCCAATGCCACTTGTAGAACTTAGTTTACTAAGAATTATGTATGTCCTTCAATCATATATAATATGCATTATCATACAGCTTTCAGATTTTAATATCAGCATACACAAATCACTGTAAACGTGTGGTCTTTCCTGGTCAAGGGTAAATACTAATACTGCTAATTAAATCATTTTAAAGTAGTGACAGAGGCAGCCAAATGTGTCCCTGCCCACAACCACCTGCAAAAGTAGAAATAGCGTGTGATAGAAGTTCATTTATATTGAGCTCAAACCATTTAGGTTAGATTGTAAAATAATTAAGGGAATTGTATGTCTCTCTTTAAGGTATTGGTAACATTACACATTTCAGCTTGATGATTATACCATTGTGAGCGTCAACCTTTTACGTTAAATCAGTCAAATCAAAATTCAAAGTCATTTTGCACCAAAGTGGATTTTTCCATGAAGACATGCACATTTCATTAAAAAAGTTGCTGACATAATGCTTGAGAGTTTTGAGAGTGGTAGGATGACATCACTGCACAACTTCCACATAATTGGCAGGGTAGAAGCCGTCATTCCCTCCGTCCAGCATCCCCCTGCACCACCCCTGGTCGTCCTCCTCCTCAACCTTCAGGAACACCTCACCTGGAATAATACAGGTATGGAAACAGGCATGATTCTGGATGACACACTTGAGACATTGGACTGGCAAAAGGAACTGTAGTCTTTCAATGCTTTAGACATAATGCTGAATTTAACTGTGTTTTAAACGGTCATGTCACCTGCTTTAAAGGACAGCTCATCACTTTCCTCTCCAACATAATTATACAGAGCTCGCACCTTCACTCCTCCAATCATCACACTAGAGGATGGAGGAATGATAGAATGAATAAGGGAGTTCATCTAGAAATGTCTTACCATAAAACTTCAATTAATTGCCCAGGCATTTATTTCCTTAAATCAATAAACACAATAGGCTCTTATTAGAGCCAAGGCATCAATTTGAGCCAGGTGTCTATTTCGCAGTGGTGTAAAGTACGCAAGTAAAAATAGTACTACTTAAGTTTTTAGTTTTTTTTTGGGGGGGGGGGGGGGGGTATCTGTACTTTACTTTACTATTCATATATATTTTTTTACTTTTACTTTTTTAATTTTTTAAAATGTTTATTTCACCTTTATTTAACCAGGTATGCAAGTTGAGAACAAGTTCTCATTTACAATTGCGACCTGGCCAAGATAAAGCAAGCAGTTTGACACATACAACAACACAGAGTTACACATGGAGTAAAACAAACATACAGTCAATAATATAGTAGAAAAATAAGTCTATATAAAAAGTGAGCAAATGAGGTGAGATAAGGGAGGTAAAGGCAAAAAAGGCCATGGTGGCGAAGTAAATACAATATAGCAAGTAAAACACTGGAATGGTAGATTTGCAGTGGAAGAAAGTGCAAAGTACAAATAGAAATAATGGGGTGCAAAGGAGCAAAATAAATAAATAAATAAATACAGTTGGGGAAGTGGTAGTTGTTTGGGCTAAATTATAGATGGGCTATGTACAGGTGCAGTAATCTGTGAGCTGCTCTGACAGCTGGTGCTTAATTAAAGCTAGTGAGGGAGATAAGTGTTTCCAGTTTTAGAAATGTTTGTAGTTCGTTCCAGTCATTGGCAGCAGAGAACTGGAAGGAGAGACGGCCGAAGGAGGAATTGGCTTTGGGGGTGACCAGAGAGATATACCTGCTGGAGCCCGTGCTACAGGTGGGTGCTGCTATGGTGACCAGCGAGCTGAGCTAAGGGGGAACTTTACTTTACTTCACTACATTCCTAAAGAAAATCATGTACTTTTTACTCCATACATTTTCCCTGAATGCTTAGCAGGACAGGAAAATTGTCTAATTCACGAGCTTATCAAGAGAACACCCTTGGTCATCCCTACTGCCTCTCATCTAGCCAACTTACTAAACACAAATGCTTCATTTGTAAATGATGTCTGAGTGTTGGCGTGTGCCCCAGGCTATCCGGGAAATATAAAAAACAAGAAGATTGTGCCATCTGGTTTGCTTAATGTAAGGAATTAGAAATGATTTACACTTTAGCTTTTATTTTTTATACTTAAGTATATTTTAGCAATTACATATACTTTTGATACTTAAGTATATTTCTAACCAAATATTTGTAGACTTCTACTGAAGTAGGAAAAGTACCCAATTGTCATACTTGAGTAAAAGTAAAGATACCTTAATAGAAAATTACTCAAGTAAAAGTGAAAGTCACCCAGTAAAATAGTACTTGAGTAAAAGTCTAAAAGTATTTGGTTTTAAATATACTTAAGTATCAAAAGTAAATGTAATTATTAAAACATACTTAAGTATTAAAAGTAAAAGTATTAATCATTTCAAATTCCTTATATTAAGAAAACCAGATTCTTAACTATTCTTGTTTTTTATTTATTTACGGATAGCCAGGGGCACACTCCAACACTCAGACATCATTTACAAATTAAGCATTTGTGTTTAGTGAGTCCGCCAGATCGGGGGCAGTAGGGATGACCAGGGATGTTCTCTGGATAAGTGCGTGAATTGGACCATTTCTTGTCATGCTAAGCATTCAAAATGTAACGAGTACTTTTGGGTGTCAGGGAAAATGTATGGATTAAAGAGTACATTATATTTTTTAGGATTGTAGTGAAGTAAAAGTAAAAGTTGTCAAAAAGATAAATAGTAAGGTAAAGCACAGATACCCCCAAAAAACTACTTAATTAGTACTTTAAAGTATTTTTACTTAAGTACTTTACACCACTCGCTAGAAGTTCTGTTAGCAGCCAATGGCTAGCAGTTTCTTACTGGGGATGAAAAGGGATGCTTGCCATAATGTTTTATAGTCATTACTGAATTATTTTATTTAACAAATCAAACATTAAACCTTGTAAACAATTCATGGTAATTCATGGTAACTTTGTAAACAATTCATTTAGACCCAGCGTATATTTGTTGAAATGTATTTGAGACTCAACGTTTAATTGACGTTTTCCAGTAATCAATTGTAATGGACATTGTAATATGTTGGATACAAATACACACACACACACACACACACACACACACACACACACACACACACACACACACACACACACACACACACACACACACACACACACACACACACACACACACACACACACACACACACAGCTTACGGTTTATCCTTCTGGCCTTTCTTGTCTCTTTTTTTATTTTTCGGCTTCTTTACAGGTGGGATCCATTCCTGATGATACAGATAAGCGTTGGTTATTCCTTCTCATTAAACTCTCTCCATATCATTTGATTTCACACAACACATGGTATGTATACAGTAGTAATCTACTGTATAGAGCTCTCACTCTATATGGCTGGTGGGAATATGCCGATCAACACTAGCAAAGGTCAAAGGTCAATATAATGAGTAACAGTTGTTTACCTCAATCGTTGGCCAGTCAGTGGGCATGCCTGGGCCGTGGTTGTTCTTCCACCACCTTAGATCGTCCGCCTCACTGATGGACGTGAGGGTGTGGTGGAGCTCACTGTACACGGTCTTCACACTGACAGACAGCGACAGACAGAACGGGAGAGGATGTTCGTATAATGAACACTTAGATCATCACAGACCTCTCACACACACACACACATACACACACACACACACACAACTCTATGCACACTCACACTGACACTCCAACACACACACACAAACTCACACACTTCATTTGCTCACACACACACACACACACACACACACATTCATGCTGACTCTATACACACGCACGCACACACTCACATACAATCATTATATATGCTGCTGCTACTCTGTTTATCATATATATCCCGATGCATAGTCACCTTACCCCTATGCATATCTACCGCTACCACTCCAGTGTCCCTGAACATTGTAAATATGGTATTGGTACTGATTCTGGAACTGACTCTGTATATAGGTTACTTACTTTCTTGTGTTTTGAAAAACATTTTTTTTTTTAAATATCGATTACTGCATTGCTGGGAAAGAGCTTGCAAGAAAAGCATTTCACTGTACTTGTGCATGTGACAATAAAACTTGAAATGCACGCACGCACCCACACGAGTGAGGACAGAGACAGAAGGAGGAGGCTCCTGTACCTTTCATTGTTGGTGATGTCCAGGTGTCTGTGGATGGACAGGAAGGCCTGTTTGAGGAAGCTGATCCTCTTCCTCTCCTCCTCCTGCGATTGGTCAAAAATGGCCTCCATCTCCTCCATGTAGCGAGGCGCATAGGACGTTACATCCTCCAACACCTTCTCATATTTCTCGCGGACCTGTCACAACATCAGAGTAGTGATGTCATACCATCAAAACACATCTTGCCACCAAAGACTGTGTAAGCTTGCCACCAAAGACTGTGTAAGCTTGCCAACAAAGACTGTGTAAGCTTGCCAACAACATTTCTCGCGGACCTGTCACAACATCAGAGTAGTGATGTCATACCATCAAAACACATCTTGCCACCAAAGACTGTGTAAGCTTGCCAACAAAGACTGTGTAAGCTTGCCACCAAAGACTGTGTAAGCTTGCCAACAAAGACTGTGTAAGCTTGCCACCAAAGATTGTGTAAGCTTGCCAACAAAGACTGTGTAAGCTTGCCAACAAAGACTGTGTAAGCTTGCCACCAAAGACTTTGTAAGTTTGCCACCAAAGACTGTGTAAGCTTGCCACCAAAGACTGTGTAAGCTTGCCAACAAAGACTGTGTAAGCTTGCCAACAAAGACTGTGTAAGCTTGCCACCAAAGATTGTGTAAGCTTGCCACCAAAGACTTTGTAAGCTTGCCAACAAAGACAGCGTAAGCTTGCCAACAAATACTGTAAGCTTGCCACACACAGTCCCATTGTTTTTAACGTAATTTGTTAATGTATTGTGACGTGGAATCTATGTGGAAAATACATTGGATTTGAAAAAAGTAATCAACTGTTGTTTTGAGGTTGACATTTCATCATGGATATCAAATTACAATACAGATAAACCTTGTATGAAATATGTTGAATTTGTACATTTAAATCAATGTCAGATCTTCAATGTTATATCCACTATCAGAAGAAAATAACAACAGGCCGGGCAGCATCTTCTACTGGATAATTGATCTATCTACAGCTACCCTTCGGTCTCTCATCCAAGGTTTTAACCCAGCCAAGCCCAGCCCTCCTGAGCTATGATATTTCTCACTGACTATTTCCAAAGTGCTATCATGCGAAAGATTGTTGAGAGATCTCCACTTAAATTCTAAATATACTCACTGTTGCTATTGAAGTCATTCCAAAGGGTAGGTTTAACAGAGCAATTGAAATGTGACCATACTTTGCCACTCATGTATCATCAATGCTGCTACTTAGGCCTATATAGCATTTGCAAAGTCATCAACAGCTATTGTTTCAATTCACCCCAGAATTGAACTAAAAATAGACAATACAATAGGCCTAGGTTTTCAAGCCCTGGTTGATTTCAAATTGAATGATATTTTGTGATATTGAATTGTGTTTGGATATCAACACAACCAAATATCAGTATTTGAAGGATATATATCTTCTGTTTGTATAGTTACATCTGTGCCAATGACTTAGTCTAGCTTTAATTCCAGTTTGTCTACAAATTCAAAATTTAATAAATAATTAATATGTTGTATTCGTGTCTCCATCTCAACCAGAAGTTAAAGTTAAAGAACAGTTTAAAGTGCATTTAAAGTTTGATTTGATTTAGTCCTATTCTTTAAATTAGATTTTTGGTTGAGATGGATACATCAATCCAACATATTAATTATTCATTTGTATACAAACTGGAATTAAAGCCAGACTAAATCAGTGGCATAGATGGAACTATCCAAGTGGAAGATACATCTCCTTCAAATGCTGATATTTGGTTGCATTGGAAACCAAACACTCCTCAATATCACTTTTATCATACAATAAATAGCTTATTAACTTGTCGACAAGATAACAAATGATATGTTGGATTCACGTCTCCAACTCAACCAAAAATAAAAGTTAAAGAATGGCATTAAGCCAATGGCTCAGATGAAACTATCCAGGCTGTAGATACATCTCATTTAAATGTTGATATTGTCAACCAAGCACAATTCCATATTACTATGTAATACAGTAAACATTAAACGTTAAAATGAGTAACACATCCATGGCCACATTTCGAGGTTACTGAAACTATACATTTCTTCTTATGTAATGATATATAAAGCGTGCATGTTCAAGATAGCAAGCACGTGAATCAGGCTTTCATGGTCGAATTGCTGCAAAGAAACCACTACTAAAGGACACCAATAAGTAGAAGAGACTTGCTTGGGCCAAGAAACACGAGCAATGAACATTAGACCGGTGGAAATCTGTCCTTTGGTCTGATGAGTCCAAATTTGAGATTTTTGGTTCCAACCACCATGTCTTTGTAAGATGCAGAGTAAGTGAATGGATTATCTCTGCATGTGTGGTTCCCACCATGAAGCATGGAGGAGGTGTGATGTGTGGTGGTGCTTTGCTGGTGACACTGTCAATGATTTATTTAGAATTCAAGGCACACTTAACCAGCATGGTTAACCACAGCATTCTGCAGCGATACACCATCCCATTTGGTTTCGGCTTAGTGGGACTATAATGACCCAAAACACACCTCCAGGCTGTGTAAGGGCTATTTGACCAAGAAGGAGGGTGATGGAGTGCTGCATCAAATGACATGGCCTCCACAATCACCTGACCTCAACCCAATTGAGATGGTTTGAGATGAGTTGGACTGCAGAGCGAAGGGAAAAAAAAGCAGCCAACAAGTGCACAGCATATGTGGGAACTCCTTCAAGACTATTGGAAAAGCATTCCAGGTGAAGCTGGTTGAGAGAATGCCAAGAGTGTGTAAAGCTGTCAACAAAGGCAAAGGGTGGCTACTTTGAAGAATCTCAAATATAAAATATATTTTGATTTGTTTAACACTTTTTTGGTTACTATATGATTCCATATGTGCTATTTCATAGTTTTGATGTCTTCACTATTATCCTACAACGTAGAAAATAGAAAAATAAAGAAAAACTCTTGAATGAGTAGGTGTGTCCAAACTTTTGACTGGTACTGTATATGAATGTATATGAATGGGCCCTTCTGGTTTAGCCAGTGTCCCTATATACTGTACACTACATGAAAAAAAGTATGTGGACACCTGCTCGTTGAACATCTCATTCCAAAATCATGGGCATTAACATGGAGTTGGTCACCCCTTTGCTGCAATAACAGCCTCCACTCTTCTGGGAAGGCTTTAAACTAAATGTTGGGCGATTACGCCTGGCTCACAGTCAGCGTCCCAATTCATCACAAAGGTGTTCGATGAGGTTGAGGTCAGGGCTCTGTGCAGGCAAGTCAAGTTCTTCCACACCGATCTTGACAAACCATTTCTTTATGCACATCGCTTTGTGGACTGGGGCATTGTCATGCCGAAACAGGAAAGGGCCTTCCCGAAACTGTTGCCACAAAGTTGGAAGCACAGAATCGTCTAGAATGTCATTGTATGCTGTGCTGTTAAGATTTATCTTCACTGGAACTAAGGGGCCTACCCGAACCATGAAAAACAGCCCCAGGCCATTATACCTCCTCCATCAAACTTTATGGTTGGCACTACGCATTGGGGCAGGTAGCGTTCTCCTGGCATCCGCCAAACCCAGATTCTTCCGTCAGACTGATAGATGGTGAAGTGTGATTCATCACTCCAGAGAATGTGTTTCCACTGCTCCAGAGTCCAATGGCGGCAAGCTTTACACTACTCCAGTTGACGCTTGGCATTGTGATCTTAGACTTGTGTGTGACTGCTCAGCCATGCAAACCCATTTCATGAAGCTCCCGAAGAATGGTTATTGTGCTTATGTTGCTTCCAGAGGCAGTTTGAACTCGGTTGTGAGTGTTTCAACCGAGGACATTTTTATGCGCTATGCGCTTCAGCTCTCAGCAGTCCCGTTCTGTGAGCTTGTGTGACCTAACACTTTGCAGCTGAGCCGTTGTTGCTCCTAGATGTTTCCACTTCACAATAACAGCACTTACAGTTGACCGGGGCAGCTCTAGCAGGACAGAAATTTGACAAACTGACTTGTTGGAAAGGTGGCATTCTATGACTGTGTCATGTTGAAAGTCACTGAGCTCTTCAGTACTAGCCAATCTACTGCCGATGTTTGTCTATGGAGATTGCATGGCTGTGTGCTGTATTTTATACACCTGTCAGTAATGGGTGTGGCTGAAATAGCCGAATCCACTCATTTGAAGGGGTGTCCACATACTTTTGTATATATAGTGTAAGTTAAAATAATTTACTACTGGATAAACAAAGATGGTGCCTAACAATAACATGGAAGGTGGTTACTATGGTGGTTACAATAACACATTTTTGCCCCTGCCATAAAAGGAAACTGTATGTGGGAAAAATTCCTTAAAATAGTCTACCAGATGGGGGCATGGGCTAGGGAAGTGCAACATTTCCATATCTGTCTAGTTGAGCATCCCACACTCTCAGATTAATGAATATAAATTGAGCAGTTGTGAGTTAGTAGCCTTTCAGTTTTTCTCACTTTGTCTTTCTCCACACTGGCCTTCTCTCGAGCGTCTTGGATCTTTTTCAGTTTCTCAGGACTCAGCTCTGTGTTCTCCTTGGCCTGCGTCTCTCTGTCTATGGCTATCTGTTCCTTATGGCAAGCCTTATGGTATGCACCACGGGCTTTCTCCAGCTACGACATACGGGTAAAAATATGCAAAACAAAGTTAAAACATTGTATTCCCTGCTTCCATGAACACGCCACTCACTACTCATCAGATCTGGGTTCAAATACTACTTTAATCCTTTCAAATACTTTGAGTGTTTGCTTTAGCCTGCCTTGGAGTGCCAAGTAGTGGGTGGGGTTTGCACATTTGGGACTTTTTAATTGGTTTCAATGCAAAAGACTTCTCAATCAAGCACAGCTAAAGTATTGCATAAAAAAAGATTGTATTTGAACCCAGTTCTACTACACATGTCCTACTACTCATAGGCTAAAATAACACCTCCCTTGGGAGTAATTCAATCACTATAATAGGGTGTGCCGCATACAGTAGGATACATAAAATATATTTTGAGGGTTCAGGAATTTATCACCTAGCTTCTAATCTCACCAGCAAAGGGTAAGCCTTGCATGCTACTAGCCTTGGAGATGTAAATGTAATGGTGCCCAAACTTAGACTACCGTAAAACTAAAGTACTGTAGAGAAACAGTTAGGCATAAAGTTGACTTCCTCGTAATCAAGCAATAGGGATGTGAAGTACAATCCCCCCAACGCACACAAATGCGGGCTCATTTGGTCAGTTTACATTTTACATTTTAGTCATTTAGCAGACGCTCTTATCCAGAGCGACTTACAGTAGTGAATGCATACATTTCATACAATTTCATACATTTTTTTTTGCTGGCCCCCCGTGGGAATCGAACCCACAACCCTGGCGTTGCAAACACCATGCTCTACCAACTGAGCTGAGCTACAGGGAACCAGTTCATGAAGACACCTAACATATGGGTTTTGTAACCTTTCCCAGCCTCTTGGCCCAGGGTTTCTGAGCGCGTGCAAACCCTGTCTCGTTTTCGTGGGTCTCACGGAATCCACAGAATATCTTCTTAGGGAAGGTATCCTTCTGCCAGCTCTTTACTCTGTCCCCCTCCTCTGTAACGAGGGACTGGGAGATAGAGGAATGGAGAATGGATAGACGCTCAGCGGAGGAGAAGAAACACTGCCACGCCCTCATAAGGGAGCCATAGAGCGGCCCTAGGGTGATAGAGAAGAGAAAGGGAAAGATAAAAAGAGAGAAGACTTTTAACTGATTAGGGAATGATAACTAATTAGATTGATGCAACCTGGACTCAGGGGTAAATGTAACATAGCAAACAAAAATCCAGAGACACTCAATTTACTGTGATATGTTACGTTTGGTATGGTATGCATTCATTTGTGGATGTCCATCAACCATTTCTTATGATATGTTACGAATTACAATTCGTATGATGTGTTACAAATTGCAATTTGTACAATATGTCATGAATTTGCTATACATATGATATGCTATGAATTTCAATTTGTTGTGACTAACATTAGCTAGGTTGCTAGGTCGCTAACAGTAATTTTAGCCAGGCTAGGGGTAAGGTTAATGCTAGGTTTAGGGTTAAGAGTTAGGTTAAAGGGTTAAGGTTAGGGTTAGGGTTAGGGTTAGCTAGCATGCTAAGTAGATACAAAGTAGCTAAAAAGTAATAAGGAGTTGCAAAGTTGTTATTTATCTAAAATGCAAAAGTTGTTTGTGATGAGATTCGAACACAACCTTTAGATTGCTAGACGTTTGCGTTAGGAATTACTGTAGGTTAAGGTTAGCATTAGGGGAAGGGTTAGCTAACATGCTAAGTAGTTGCAAAGTAGCTAAAAAGTAGTAAGTAGTTACAAAGTTGCTAATTATCTAAAATGCAAAAGTTGTCTGTGATGAAATTCGAACACGCATCCTTTGGGTTGCTAGACGTTTGTGTTATTTTGCAAACTTCTGTCTTATGTATCCATACCAAACGTACCATACTGTATCATACTAATTTGAGTGTCCCGGATTTCGTTTAATATGTTACATCTAGTCTATGAGAACAGCCTGATTGATAATACAAAGACCAGGTGGGAGGATTTGGCATAGTGTATTTGTTCATAATTTTGACAGTTTATAATGAGTGCTATAGTATAGAAGTCCAGTCCTGAAGTCCTTCTTGGTTCTCCTTCACTTACGGGCGTCTACTATGGCCTTCCACTTGCTGCCCCACTCACTGAGCTGCTGGGCGTACTGCTTCTCTACTTTGGCCCTCTCATTGAAACAGGCCATGATATCTTTACATGCATGGAAGGACTGGTCAGTGCGTCGGACGGTTCGTTCATAGTTCCCTGGCTGGGGAGGAAGAGGGGGAGAGAGGGATGGCGGAGAGAAGAGTTGATCAGGATCAGGAGGAACTGCAGAAAGAGGCATTGCTATAGATTCGACTCTCCTGTTATAAGAACACATAGAAAATCAGTTAATGGTAGTCATGAACTGTTGTAAAAGGTTGATGTTTATATTCATATCTGTAACTTCCTCCTCACCATCCAGAAGCTCTGCATCCTGGAGTCCTCATTGGGTTCTCTAGGGAGCGTCGACATTTTTGGGTATGTCTTTGAAGAGCAGAGGAAAAGATCATAAACAACCTTCAGTACTTTCACAGAGATTTCATCATTATATGAAGTACTGTGCCGTGTTACAATTCCAACCAAGTGGGTTAACCCTATTGGCGCGATGTGTAGGGTGTTTGCCATTCATACCAGCAACCCGGGTTTGCATCCCTGCACCGTAGTTCTATACATTGTTGTCAGAAGTGGGATGGCGGCCTTGGGCAGTGGTGTAAAGGTACTTAAAGTACTACTTAAGTAATTTTTTGGGCATCTGTACTTTACCTTATTATTTATATTTTGACAACTTTTACTTTTACTTCACTCCCTCCAAAGAAAATAATGTACTTTTTACTCTATACATTTTCCATGACACCCAAAAGTACTCGTTACATTTTGACAGGAAAATAGTCAAATTCACGCACTTATCAAGAGAACACCCCTGGTCATCCCTACTGCCTCTGATCTGGCGGACTACCTAAACATAAATACTTAATTTGTAAATTAATGTCTGAGTGTTGGAGTGTGCCCCTGGCAATCTGTAAATAAAAAATATACACTGCTCAAAAAAATAAAGGGAACACTTAAACAACACAATGTAACTCCAAGTCAATCACACTTCTGTGAAATCAAACTGTCCACTTAGGAAGCAACACTGATTGACAATACATTTCACATGTTGTTGTGCAAATGGAATAGACAACAGGTGGAAATTATAGGCAATTAGCAAGACACCCCCAATAAAGGAGTGGTTCTGCAGGTGGGGACCACAGACCACTTCTCAGTTCCTATGCTTCCTGGCTGATGTTTTGGTCACTTTTGAATGCTGGCGGTGCTTTCACTCTAGTGAAAGCACCGCCAGCACAAGTGGCTCAGGTAGTGCAGCTCATCCAGGATGGCACATCAATGCGAGCTGTGGCAAGAAGGTTTGCTGTGTCTGTCAGCGTAGTGTCCAGAGCATGGAGCCGCTACCAGGAGACAGGCCAATACATCAGGAGACGTGGAGGAGGCCGTAGGAGGGCAACAACCCAGCAGCAGGACCGCTACCTCCGCCTTTGTGCAAGGAGGAGCAGGAGAAGCACTGCCAGAGCCCTGCAAAATGACCTCCAGCAGGCCACAAATGTGCATGTGTCTGCTCAAACGGTCAGAAACAGACTCCATGAGGGTGGTATGAGGGCCCGACGTCCACAGGTGGGGGTTGTGCTTACAGCCCAACACCGTGCAGGACGTTTGGCATTTGCCAGAGAACACCAACATTGGCAAATTCGCCACTGGCGCCCTGTGCTCTTCACAGATGAAAGCAGGTTCACACTGAGCACGTGACAGACGTGACAGAGTCTGGAGACGCCGTGGAGAACATTCTGCTGCCTGCAACATCGTGCAGCATGACCGGTTTGGCGGTGGGTCAGTCATGGTGTGGGGTGGCATTTCTTTGGGTGGCCGCACAGCCCTCCATGTGCTCGCCAGAGGTAGCCTGACTGCCATTAGGTACCGAGATGAGATCCTCAGACCCCTTGTGAGACCATATGCTGGTGCGGTTGGCCCTGGGTTCCTCCTAATGCAAGACAATGCTAGACCTCATGTGGCTGGAGTGTGTCAGCAGTTCCTGCAAAAGGAAGGCATTGATGCTATGGACTGGCCATAGCACATCTGGGACATCATGTCTCGCTCCATCCACCAACGCCACGTTGCACCACAGACTGTCCAGGAGTTGGCGGATGCTTTAGTCCATGTCTGGGAGGAGATCCCTCAGGAGACCATCCGCCACCTCATCAGGAGCATGCCCAGGCATTGTAGGGAGGTCATACAGGCACATGGAGGCCACACACACTACTGAGCCTCATTTTGACTTGTTTTAAGGACATTACATCAAAGTTGGATCAGCCTGTAGTGTGGTTTTCCACTTTAATTTTGAGTGCGACTCCAAATCCAGACCTCCATGGGTTGATAAATTGGATTTCCATTGATTCTTTTTGTGTGATTTTGTTGTCAGCACATTCAACTATGTAAAGAAAAAAGTATTTAATAAGATTATTTATTTCATTCAGATCTAGGATGTGTTGTTTAAGTGTTCCCTTTATTTTTTTGGGCAGTATATATACAAATTGTGCCGTCTGGTTTGCATAATATATGGAATTTGAAATGATTAATACTTTCACTTTTGATACTTAAGCATATTTTAGCAAGTCCATTTACTTTTTATACTTAAGTATATTTAAAACCAAATGCTTTTAGACTTTTACTGAAGTAGGATTTTACTGGGTGACTTTCACTTTTACTTGAGACATTTTCTATTAAGGTATCTTTACTTTTACTCATGTATGACAATTGGGTACTTTTTCCACCACGAGCCGTGGGGCCATCGGAACACACGGCCCGGGACATGTGAGGGGGCTGAGCAGTCGAAGCACGGGGATTTGCCTCCCTGTTAGGAAGGGGCAGTGCAGCTATATGAGCCACATTACAATTTTTACCAAGTGGGTTATACCTATTGGCGTGATGCGTAGGGTGTTTACCTTTTACGCCTGCAACCCGTGTTCGCTTCCCTGCCGTTCACTACAATATCAACAGATATACATCTATCTTTTAAATATAAGCATTTGGCTCTTGAATCTGAAATGTACATGCCAGTGATCAAACTTAATGGCTTGATGACATAATTAGTACAGATTTGTACAGAATCTACTCAAATTAAATATGAAATATGATATGATTTGGAAAATACAGAATCTCATTGAAATCGATAATGCAACAAACAACGACAAGCAACTCCTTCACTGAGCCTTCGGAACTGGAACCAGCTGCAACATTCTATATACATTACATTGCTTACATCTATGATATACTAGCTGAACCAGAGGAGGCTGGTGGGAGGAGCTATAGGAGGACGGGCTCATTGTAATGGCTGGGATGGCATAAATGGAACGGTATCAAACACATCAAACACATAGAAACCACATGTTTGACTCCGTTCCATGAATTCCATTCCAGCCTTTACAATGAGCCCACCCTTCTATAGTGCCTCACATCAGCCTCCTCTGCTCTGAACCCATCGTGAGTAAGGGGAGTGTCATTCCGAGACTGGAATTTATAGACTGGAATCTAACAGCAGGAATAGAACACCCGCTCCGACATTCTTCCTGCTGCTGTCCCAAAATAAACAGGGAGGGAAAGGTCATATTTCCCTGGCTCTGACTAACGGCCTCCCTCACTATTAGCCGAGCCATCTTCTACTCTCACACGTCCCTTCCATGCTCATGGAAAACATGACAACAAAGTGCGAGGAGAGTGTTTGGGTTTAGCAAATCAGATAATATGCCTACTGTAGTTCTAAGTCAAAGCTTTGTTTGAAATAATTAACACAGCTTTGTTATAACCCAACTGAGGAAAAGATATGAGGCTGTGTCAGTATAGGAGGTACTTTGAACAGTACAAGATAAAAACAGATTCATGCACAAACACACAAGCACTCAGACACTTACAGGCTTATTTATCTCCCTAACACATTGGCACTTTGTTGGCTGAGTGATAATTTCCTCTGTGTGAAACTGACTAACCACACCTCATCACAAGACTAACGCAGAGGGAAGAGAAGAACCAAGGTTTTGTCTCTGAAAAGTTCTCCCCCTTGCTGCTGTGCTTATCTACCATCTCCCTCCTACAGCTGGTCTTCTATGACATGATATAACAGTACAGAAGGCCTACTGTTGATAAATGTCACAGGATTGTTGTTCGGTTTTAAATACAGTCCCACTATAGCAACTTTGTTTTATTACATGTCCGTCTCTACCCATCTCTTCTTCAGCATGCCGAGGTAAGGTGGGTAGGGGACTGGGGTTTTTAAGTATCAATTGGCTAGTTTGTCTTGGCTCAGTTTCACAACGCTGAACAGTATCATAGACTATAATTCAAATAAAAATAAATTCAAGTTGCATTCAATCATTACAAGGATCAAGTCCTCATTCAAACATGACAAAATAAAAACCATGCCGGGGAGAATCCATCACTTACATGTCTCCCTCTGAATCACCAGTGACTACTCAAGAGGCCACTTGCTAGTTCTAGGGCCGTTCCGACTTTCTCTCCCTTTCTCTCCGTCTCTCTTTTCTCTCCGAATGCCTCTCCCACAACACATGTTCCTCACTCCTCACTCACTGACCCAATTTTCCCTGGCACTTAAAGTTACACACACCAGTGTGATCTGAAAGACTGAGTCACCAAGGCAGATCCAACGAAAGTAAGACAGAGACAGTTAATTTGCATGAAAATCACATAATGATTGATGGGCAAGAGGAAAAAAACATTCTTACCTTTCTCTCCTCTTATGTTAGCAGGGCTGTTCCATCCTAATACTCATTCCACTGTTGGTCAAATTTCTCTTGCTCTTTTCTGCTGTTGCTATCCAAGTCTCCCCATCCCTTCTTTACTCTCCTCGTAGTTTCCTCAATACTCAATGTGTAAGATGATTCGTTTCGCCTACCCCTTTTTGCTCGCTCATTAGTTCCCTCTCTCTCTACAACTCTTACAACTCTTAGTCTATTAGAAAAACAGCTGGAAGAAACTTCATCCTCCTCCTCCTCTCCTTCCCTCCCTCCCTTACTCTCCTTCCCTCACCTCTCTCAATATGGTGCTAATGAATTGTAGAAGTTCATTTCGACCCTCTACTGGTCACAGCGTTGTGTCAATGTGGCACCGCATCATGGGAGCTTATTAGTGTGTGAGTGAGGGGTGGCCCCGTGAACTGTCACGTTCACCCTGTGCACTTTTGCAACACTCCATTCTCTGATGAGACTTGGGATTTGTCTGTTTTAAGAGACTATGCCGCCATACTCTCAGACCACATAGTACACACACTGCCACACTACTTGGGTGCAAAGTGGGAGTCGGAGTTCCCCTGATGCAGTGGGTCCTGGCAACCCACTGCAGAAGAACCCATCCAAGTGTGTCAGGGAACGACTTCTCGTTTACCCCTATCGAGTTTCTCTCTTTTTCTCCTCTGACTACCCACTTCTTAAAGACCCACCCTACCTCCTACACTGTATGACCACAACAGATGAATCCAAGTACTTCATGTGGCCGCTTTTCCTCATTCCGCCAGATCTGAATTAATCCTGAACATAGGAACAATATGGCATAAGGCCCCTGGTGGGCTGGGAGAAGGAGACGCTGCTAAATGAGTCAATCATAACAGGCCAGTCTAGATTGGATCTTTATGTGAACCAGGAAACCTTGGATTCAGAGAGGGAAAAAATATCAATAGAGTTCAATAGTTTATTCAGCGTTTATTTCAACACCTTAGTTATAACTCTATCATATCGGTATATTTCTGTATTTCATTTTGAACATAACTTCATAAATACCTCTTATCGCTGCATACATTTGCTCATACTGTAAATAGTCATCATATGTATATATTACTAGTCCTAAAATACTCTTTAAATCATAGAACGTAATGCTTCCTACACTACCGCTCAATCATTTCCGTCAGAAGGTTGTTGAAAGGCAACAACCCTAAAGAAGTAAAGGGTGTGTGTTGATGTGTAGGAGTTTCACTGGGAGGATGAAGTAGGTAATGG
This sequence comes from Salmo salar, assembly GCF_965601325.2. Lineage (NCBI taxonomy): Eukaryota > Metazoa > Chordata > Actinopteri > Salmoniformes > Salmonidae > Salmo > Salmo salar. The sequence continues at coordinate 60,367,422 of NC_138309.1, read as the reverse complement.
TAGAACAAGTCGAGCAGTATAGAAAGCATTTACCGGAAATAATACATAAAGAGAAAACAAAACAAGTAGCTTCAAATCATTTCTCACACTATTTGGAAGACAGCGATTCTGTAGTGTTATTTCTTTTTTACATATACCTAATGATTAATATAATAATTGTTTTAAAATTATACTATAATTGATGTTATTATTGTCGTCGTTATCATACTCGTCATTATCACTATATTATATAGGCCTATAAAGGATGTGTACAGGTTTTGAGTGTATTCCTCACCTTACAGTGCATTTCACTGAAGGCAATAGCCAAAAGGAACCTAAAAGAGCCTGTGTGTGTATCTGTGTGTGTTTGAATGTGTTTTTCTGAAATATGTGGATCTGAAAAAGGTTTCTCTTGAGATATTGGAGAGGTGTTTATGAAATAGGGCAAAGTTAGGATTGTCAACTGGTGCAAAATATACATCTCTACATTTTCGAACCATTAGAAAACTGGCGTTGAGTTGTGGAGAAGGCATATGAGAGAGGGACAGAGGGTGGGGAAAGGATCATGGGTAACCAGGCAAGCTGACAAACAGATCGACACAAACAGACACACACTCACAGAGGAAGAAGGCCTAGGAAACCATACATACCGTATAGACTGACAGACGCACAGTAAAAGCCCTTTTTTTTTGATCGCTGCACCTGTGTGTGTGAAAGTCGACATGGGACAAAAGACGCTCACATCCCTGGTATAGTCGTAAACATCATCATCATGAATGAATGAATGACAAACAGCTTTTGTAGTGTAAAATGACATGAGTTCATAGCAAACCCTGAGTCATGGCTGTGGACTCCAATACAGTCATGTCTCAGGGAAAAACAAACCAACATTTGATCATCCTCTGCCCCTCTCCTACATACTCCGGACGGCCTTTCTAAAGATAATAACTATCATAGTAAAAATGACATATTACGACTATATGTTTTGAATATTTTTCGAGTATTCGTCGTTACACACAAATCTGGATGATTAAATATCAATAATACTCTGACCCGTTTGAAATGAATGATTGCAATCAGCACTTGGTACGAAACAAATTCATGATTTGGATCTGTGAATCAATTTTTACATGTAAGCTATATTGTTACTCAGAGTTAGTAAAATACGTAGAAAGCTTGTTGGGAAATCACTAGGGAATTAGGGCATAAACTGACCTCAGTATAAAAAGTCCACTATTTTACTTTTTTTTTTACTGTTTACTTTAACTTAAAATGTCATGTACTTTTCCATTTTAGGACCATATTCAAACTTTTAGACATTCCAACAAAAGCTTCCAATCCCATGCTCTAATGCGCGTCAGAGTTTGCGCATGAATTCCAGGATAAGAATATGGCCTGTATTGTTTATTAGAGGTACCCAACCACCACCTTTAGTATATCCATGGGCTTACCCTCTCTGTATGGGTAGCAGCATTACAATCTCAAGATTCTTGTTAGCATTTCTCCCAGTACTGCAACCGCCAGGCAGCAGATGGAGTGTGAGAATCACCAGTCAAATGTCTGTGTGTGTGTGTGTGTGTCTGTGTGTGTGTGTCTGTCTGTGTGTGTCCATGTGTTAATTAAAAGCCTATTTATCAGTAGTTGTACAGTGGGTGTAAATAGACAATTGTCCTCCACTCATAACAAATCTCTCCTGGTGTGATTAAGCCTTTTCCGTCGTGATCCTTTACACCATTTGTCCAGCTCACAGTCTGTGTCCAATGGTCTTCTATAGAACTCATCTCGGTCCGTGTGTTTCTCTGTCTTTCTCTGAGCCCTGAGTCACCTCATCTTTCACTCTCTGCCTGTGGCTCAGGGGAGGGGCTAGGGTCATGCATGGGAGAGAACAGCCTGAGGAAAGAGGGAGGGGGGTAAATCAAGAAATAAGAATAAATAGAAAATGAAAAGTAGTGAAGGTAGTCAATTAAATGATAGAGAGAAATACATGTAGAGAGAGAGAGAGAGAGGGAGAGGGGGGAGGAGAGGGAGAGAGAGAGAGGGGGGGAGAGAGAGGGAGGAGAGGAGAGGGGGGAGAGAGAGAGATGGAATAACTTAGCAAATTAACTCTAAGGATAAATGCTTAATGACTAAAAAGGGAAGGGGGATGGACTCATCTGGCTCGCAGGGAAGGAAAGAGGCACTTGTCTTTCCTTCTCCATCCGGTCCTTCCTTCTCCCTCTTTATTTCCACTTGCCCCCTGGCTGACATGTTGCCTCTGTCTGTGCATTGACTCTGCCGTTCTTCCCTCACCTGTCAGTCAGTTTCTTCAGCGCTCTCTCGATGTTCATGCGGTGGCCGACGCGCGTCACCCCCAAGTCCAGGAAGTCGTCCTTGGTGAGGGAAGGCAAGTGGGAGCCGTCGATCTCGTTATCCAGGAAACGTTCCCTGTGCTCCCCCAGGTTCAGGTAGGAAAGCCAGTCGGCCACGTCCCACTTGGTCCAGTAGGACAGGGGCTTGATGGCGAAGGGCTTGGCCGGGGGAGGAGGGGTGAGGTGGGGGTAGTTGAGGCAGGATGGAGAGGGGGGCAGGTGCATGGAGGGTGAGGATGCGCCGGAGAGGAACTGGGTGGGGGAGAGGGAGCGGGAGACCAGGAGGGCGCGGGGAGGTTGTGGGGATGTGGGAAAAAGAGGAGAGGTGGAGGGGTTGAAGGGGTCTCCTAGGGTGTGACCTGGGGATGAGGGAGTTAGGGGAACGGGGAACTCAAAGGGGGTGTTGTAGACAGGGGTGCTGGGGAGGATGGGGAGGGAGGAGGGTCTGGGAGGGGCGGGGCTGGGGCGGTTTGTGGAGTAGATGAGGGGGCTGGGGGCACGCCGGCGGGACATAGACGACCTCAGCTCTGGACCAGGGGTACACTGGAAGTCAAAAATCTTGGCTCCACGGTACTTAGTGCGATGTTTGGGGGATGTGGGATAGGGTGAGTACGTGGGGGAGAGAGGAGGGTGGGATTGAGAGGGGGAGTAAGTGGGGGAGAGAGGAGGGTGGGAGGAGTGAGAGGGGGAGGTGGGCATCTGGGGAGAGGGGGAGTGGATCCAGTTAGGCTGGAGTGGGGGCTGGTGGGAGGGTGAGCCGGAGGGGGTGGCAGTGAGATTGGGGGTGAAGATTGACGGGCGATGCTGCGGGGAGGAGGTGGGTAAGGGGGAAGTGGAGTGGCCTGTGGGGGGGCTCTGAAACGAGGCAGAGAAATCCCCTGAATATCTGAAAGAGAATAAAAAAGGGATCACTGTACTCAGTAGGCAGTGCCGTGGAGTCACTGAGTGAAACCCTTAGAATTGACTAAACAACAACAGCCTTACCTTTGCATTGTGGGCGACCTCGGATTAATGGGACTCGGACCTCGCATCTCAGACTGACTCCAGTCCTCCGTGCTCTTATTGCTCATCTGTTGCAGCTTGGAGCTCAGCTCGTTGATGATGCTGGCCTTTACTCCCGATAGGGGTGAGTGCAGCCTGCGCCCCTCCACAGACATCCCACCCCCGCCTCGCTCAAGGCCCTGCCCCGGGTCAACCCCCTCGCTCCAGGACAAGGGTCTTGGCTCCAGGGTGTTGGGCCGCTCAAGACAGGCAGCCAAGGTGGAACCGAAGCTGTCCTCCATCTTGGGCCGACTCTGTCTGCGTTGTTTCCTCTCGTCCGCTGCTCCTCCCTCTCCTCTCCTGGCCTCCTCCTCTGGGTTGGCCTGTCTCTGGGGGTGTGGTGGGACACTCTGGCAGGGCGGATTGGTGCTTGCCTGTCGACGCAACGCTTCCCTTGTGTCCTTGATGCCCCCCTCTTTGTACTGCATCGTCTTTGGATACACAGGGGGGTTGGCCGTGTGTTTGGCATGGTGCGCTTCAAATGTTTGCCCACCTGAGTAAGGATCCGGGTGCACGCCACCCACTCTCTCCCCTTCCGCTCCTCCTCCTCCTCCTCCTCTCTCTCCCCTCAGTCTACTCACTCCCAGTGTTTCCAGATGGTGGTCGCTGCTACTGTCCAGCTCCTCAATCCCAGAGTCCACCACCGTCTCTGTCTGCCAGTCTCCAGTCTTCATCCTGGAGGGTTGGTGGTCGCCTGCCTTGCCAACAGCACTGATGGCGGTTCTGGGGGCGTTCCCAGCTACATTGCAGTCTGAAGACGGCGCAGAGGCGGTGGTACTGGTGGCGGCGGCGGTCACGGTCATCGTGGTAGCGTAGGTCACAGTCGTAGTGAGGGTGGCCGCGCCTCGGTCCTGTGCTAAGGTCATCGGGGAAACAGGGGCCCCCATATTAGCGGGGTTAACCGGTACGCTGGGGCCACTGGAGAAGGGGTGTGCATGGGACATGGGCTGGGGTCTGTGGAGTGAGGGGGCGGGTAAAACGGAGGCGACTGTGGCGGCGGAGGAACGGGGGAATATTTGGGGCGAGGTGAGGGAGGGAGACAGAGCTGACTGGGTGAGGTTGGCCACCTCGCTGTCGTAGGACGTGAGGCTGGAGGCAGCAGAGTCCCCGGTCTGGGGGGAAGGGAGGGGGGCGTTGGAGGCGAAGCCTCCTTGTGGAGGTACTTTAGGGGAGGGGAGGGGGGGCGGCGGGGGTGGCAAGGCGAGAGGGGCGTGTTGAGCTGAGTGTTGATGCTGTTGAGAGTATCCCCTCTGCAGTTCTCTCTGGCCTTGGCCGTTGGCGAACTGCAAGGGAGGGGGTAGGGGGTCAACAAAGACAAACTCATCATCTATGTCTATGGAGGGGGTGGGCGGTGGAAGCACCATGAGCCCCAGTCCCACTCCTCCTCCTCCCTCTCCCCCATCTTCATGTGGGTGGGCTGGGGCTGTGGGTAGGCGGTATTGGGGGATGTAGCTAGAGTTTGCACTGCTCTCCATCTGTAGGAACGAGGGTCTGCGGGGTGCAGGCTGAGGCGGTGGGCCGGGCGGCTGCATGGGCGGGCCAGGTGGCTCCCTGTCTCTAGGACTCTGTTGATAATACTGGGTCTGGTACTGGTTGGTTCTGTCCTCTGAAAAGCGAACTCTGAGGCCCTCTCTGGCTCCGGCTGCCTGGTCCCTCTCCACTCTCTCCCCTCCCCCTTCACCTCCCAAGCGTAATATCCTGGGTGACAGCGGGCGGCTCAGAGAGGCAGGGGAGGTAATGGCGGGGAACAGGGACGGCGTGGGGGACGGGAGAGAGGTAGGAAATGTCCCCACGCTGGACATCTGCCGGCCAAAGTGCCGCTCCTCCCGCCGGGTCCTCCGGTCGTCCTTGAGGGCCCTTTCCCGTGCAGCCAGTGCCAGGCCCAGGGGGGACGAGGGGTCAAGGACCTTCCCAGTCAGAGGGTGGATGAAGGTGGTGGCTGGAGAGCCTGGGCCGTAGTTGGAGGGAGCGGACTTGGGCTGGCCGTCCTGGCCCATCACAGGGGAGTGGTACTCAGGCAGCCCGAAGGCAGGGGGCATGCTGCTGGCGTAGTGGACGTAATTGTCCCCAGAGAACATGCCCTCGTCGATGGACTTGGAGGGGCGGAGGCGGGGGGTGGGGACATCCATCCCCATCCCCTGTAGAGGCTGGGTCCATACCCCCCCACCTCCCTCCGCCTCCCCTTGGATGTCCTCTTCGGAGGAGAGGAAGAAGGAAGCACTCTTCCTCCTCATGTCACGGAAACGTTCCCGGTCCCGGCGCGCTGCCCCGACGAAGGCCCCCCTGAACTGGTTGGTGAAGTCCAGATTCTCCAGGTTAGGGGGCAGCTGGGGGGCGACAGTCGAAGGGGGCATGGTGGAAGAGACAGGGGGCTGGGGTGGTAAGGGGGACACAGGGGAAGGCAGGCCGGGAGTGATGGGGGTGTCGGGGGAGGCGGATGGGGAGGTAGGGTCGTCTATGTCGGGAGGCGGATGCTCGGCATCTACGCTGCTGCCCTGGCTGCTGCGGCCACTGCCGCTGCTGGTGGAGGGGGCCTTGACGATGATGGTGGGGATGGGGATGGAGCTCTTCTCTTTGGCCCCTGAGCGCTTACCCCCCTGGCCTTGCCCCCCTCGGTGGTGCCTGCTGAGCCCACCTTCCACTGTGGTTTGCTTTACTAGAGGGCCCCTCCCGCCCTTCCTGCCTCCCCCACCCCTGCCTGCCCCTCCGCCCCTCTCCCGGGTCGCCACTTGCTGCTGGGGCTGCTGCTGCTGGGGCTGCTGTTGAGTTTTGGGAGCTGCGCTTGTGGGTGGAGTAGCACTACTGTAGCCCCTCCTCAACGGCCCCATTTTGCCCCCACCTCTCTTCATCCCCTCCGGGGGCTCCCCTGTGTATTGTCCTCCTCCTCTCCGGAGCGTCGGGGCCATGCCGTGCTGTTGATTGGCCCCGCCAGGGCCTCCCCTGTCCCAGCCTGCCTGGGTGGCGTGGGCTGCCTGCTGCTGGGTGAGGAGGGCCTGGGCCTGGGAGGACGGGGGCTGGGGGGCAGACTGCTCCCCCCTCCAAACAGTATGGGGGTCAGAAGATAAGGGGGGTTCTGGGGCGGATGTGTTGGGGGGAGGGGGGATGTCCTCTGACAGACTACGGGCCAGTTTCATGGCCGGGTTGTGGAGGTACTGCCTCTCCTCCTCCATCACACCTGAAACAGGGACACACAGAGATAAACAGACTATCTGGTTGGAAAACAGTTAACAAACAGTCAGAATGTAGCTTTTTGACAGTCATAGCAATAATATCTGTAGGACTTACCAATAGATTTCTGTCGCAGCATTACTCCATGAGGCTGGCCGGGGGGATATTGACCCTGGCTGTAACCAAATCCAGGCGGCATCACACCAACCAACTGGTCATGACTTGGCTTTATGTGTTGCAAGACACACAATGGAGAAAGACACACAGGGAGAGATGCCCGAGAACGGGAGGAAGTGATGCCGCATTAAAAGTGCATTGGCAGTAAAAGGGATATATAGTGCAATATGGAGGAAGCAATAAGTTCATATCCTGTTCTGTGAGGTTTCTTTCACATCCAGCGTTACAGACACAAGCACTGAATTGAGGGTAAGATCCCCAGGGCCAGTTGGACCTGCAGGTACAGTCATGGTAGGGTAATGTCAAGAATGATGCACTACCTCATTGGGGGCGATGCTCTTGGTTCGGTCTCTCTTCCCTCCGTGACCCCGCTGACCCTGTCCGTCTGATGTGATTGTGTGCTGAGCTGCCGCCAGGATCTCATCCAGTTTATCTGAAAGACGGAGGGCGATAGAGCGACAGAGCGAGGAGAGGGAGAGAAATAAAATATAGAAGAGAAGGAAGAGAGAGATCAAAAGCGTAAGACGATTGAAAGCGGCGGCACATTATTGTCACCCAGTTCAAAGATGGCCCTTTTTGGAAACACAAAGGGGGGGACAGGGGTCAGATCTTACTCAGTGCCATTTGATAGACTGTCCTCTTCTTATCAGGCACCTGGGAGGACTCGTACTCTGAAAAACAGAGGTGATATATTCTTAGGACCCGAGCAGACTGATTTTGAATGGAGGCTTAAGGGCTGATTTAAGGTAATGATAAGAGAGATATTCACCTGCTTTCTTTTTCCATGGAGAGGCAACTGCAGCATAATTAGAGAAAAGAAGGTTGTCATATTATGCTATAACAGTATACTGAGACTGCTATTGTAGGCATCTCTGTAGTATCACAAAATAACATGAATAAAGTACAGTACATTTTCTACATTAACACTGATGATGACTCTGATGACGTGATGGTGATAATGATGGTGAGGAGGAAGACGACGACCATGACAATGACGTCACACAACTCAACCTTTTCCCACCTTTCTCCACTGTTAGTCGTCCATTTGATTTAGCAGAAAAAGAAGACATTGAGCAGAGGTTATGTGCATAACGTCGAGCTTCCACAATGTGAATGACTTCACTGTATCTACATCTTACCTAGTGTTTATACATTCACTTGAAAGAGGACATGTATCCCCACAGTCCTCCTCATTAAGCCATTGGTAATTAAAACATGAAATCTTACCTATACCCCGAAACATCCAAGCTTCCCTGCATCAACTCACTTAATATTTAATGGACTTTTTCAATTAACGTCGTTTTCTATGGGTCAGAATTCTAATGTGAACAATCCTTTTCTTCTCCTTTTCTCCCTGCTTTTTATGCTTCCCAGACCCTTCTTCTTCCATTGTCTTACCCATGTCTTCCAGCTCTGATGTCATTGATTTAGAGCGCAGGGCAATGGCAGGAGGAGTCAGCCTCTTAGCCTGCTGGGGGACTGCCAAGGGACAAGGACCAAACAAACTTACTGCTTACTGCTGTATTATAAACATACACAGAGTAGCTGTTACGGTATTGCGAACAAGCATTATTATTACAAAGTTATAAACATGAATTGTGTACATTACACAGAACAAGCTAAAAAGTATACCTTTCTTCCTGAGGTTGGTCTCCTCCATCTCTGGGTTGCGGGCCACCATGACAACCTTGACCATTAGAGCGTTGCCACCTTGTCTGATCATGTTGACCACCTGCCTGTGGCCCACCTTCACTACATTCTGACCATTAACCTACGCACACACGCACACGCACACACGCACGCACGCACACACACATACGCACACACACACACATACGCACACGCACACACCCGCACACGCACGTACACACACGCACATGCACACGCACACACACACACACACACTCATGCACACGCGCACACACACTCATGCACACGCACAGAGAGATAACACTGGCTGTCAACAACACTAAACTGTCACACTGCACTCAACACGATACAAGTTCAAACTCTTAACAAATCAACAAATGTACAATTTGATAGTGATCACAAAAGTTGGACCCACGTTACCAGGCCTGCATAAACTGTCAGGGTGACAAGCTTTTCCAGGGATCCATACCTCAATAAGGAAGTCCCCCATCCTTAAACCAGCCCTCCAGGCCACCCCCCCCTCATCCACAGACTCCAGGTACTGCAGCGCGGGGAATGCTGGGGTCGGACTGAACTCCTCTATAGGAGTCTGGGCTGCGGAGAGAACAAGTCAAGAACAAGAGGATGAGGGGGATTTGAGAGAAGCAATAAAATAGTGTTAAAGTAGGGGGAGAAGGGAGGCCGAGAGATACGATGGAAGAATTGGGTGAGAGAGGAAGTGCAAGGAGGGAACGTGAAATAACAGAAGAGTAGAGGACTGCGGAAGCCGGAGATTGTAGACATCCAGGGGTATTTCGGGGGGGGGGAGGCTCGCACTCACCTTTGGCTCCCCGAAGCACAAAGCCAAAGCCCTCATTGTCTTTCTTCTGCAGGAGCACTGTCTTCTCCTTAATGATGTAGTCACTGAGAGATAATAATAAGGGGGGGGGGGGGGGTGAGAGAGCGCAAGCTACATGACTTCTTCAGCAGCAGAAAGTCTAATTGTCATGCAAATAAAGCTTTTCTGAATCTGGGAGACAGCTATACTGCATCGCATTATGAAATCACACTGCACCAAAAGATGGGAGGGGGGGTTGAGGCATGTCATACCAAGACCACCACCATACGAAGACACCCGACAACCAGGGTAGAGTCGATGTCATGACGGGCAAGGATGAGTGCACTGGAGAGACCTCTACATAATCCAGCATAATGCTGACTAGCACCAGGAAGCACGAGGGAATGTACATGAAAAAGGGTGCCTAGACTCTTCACTGTTAATAATTAGAACTTATAAATGCACCTGTAATGCTGCACTAGCTTTCCTCAAGCGTTCACTGCACTAGATATCTTGGCTACCACTCATTGCCACATGAGGATGTTTTTTTTTCTTAATTGATGATTGACATGGCCGTCTTGTTATGAGATGGTAGGAGTAGTGTTATGGCGCGGCAGCCAGAGTTGTCCATGCTGTTTCATTGCTCCATTACCATGTCTGGAACTCCTATTCGTTGTCAGATTTACAGATGCATTACAGCAGTTTTGCCTCATGCAGAGAGCTCAATGTATACTGTAGCCTCACACTCCACAGTACCCATATAATGTACTGTACTATAACAACAGTGTCTCCAATTCATTTGAGGTCGCCATCCTAGACAGCCCGGCCGGGTCTCAATTCGCACTGTTTTCCGAGGTCAGCTCATACTGTAGACTCCGGCTCCACAGCCGTATACAACAACAGGGTCTCCATCTCCGTTCATTTAAGGTCTCAATTCTATGCAGCCGGCCTCAATTCACACTGTTGTAGCTCCATTAGGATGTCTGGCTCTTTGGTCGCTGTATGACCTGTGGTTGAATCCATTGGTTTGAAATCCCAGCAGCTAATTCCGGGTTCTGCTTTTTTCTGCATTTAGCTGCTCGAATAAACTCAAACTGACGGCGGCCCCGCCGACCGACTACTGACTGTGCAAATCCACCCAGGTACAATGTGACTGGGGACGAGAGTCTTTGCTTTATTGGGAGTTGCTGAACTTGGTGTGAGCAGGCAGTGCCCGGAAGCCATTGCAAAGCTGAAGATTCAACTTTTAACTTCTCGTGCAAGAGGTCTACAGTTTGCACCGTCCCTTTTCATCCGTCGCTTGTGCTCTGTCATACTGTCAACGTTAGTGTTTCGCCAACGCAAAAAAAAGCCGCCTTCCATCCATCTGCTGTTCACGCCTCGTTCCTTTTTTCTCACCCTGACTCCTTCGCGCGTTCCCTCTCAAAGGATCAAATCTACATGCAGCAGTGTGTTCAAACGGCTGGTTGCAATCCACTACTGTCTGAGAACGGTATCGTTCTATCCCCGAGGCAATAGAGGTGTAGCTATGATGCTGTGGATCTTTGAAATAGTCCACCATTTAACCCTCTCGCTCCTGTTCGCTCTGTCCCTGCTGTTCAGGAAAGGATCTTAAATGTGCATGAGTGTTTTTATGTAACATGAATTCCCCATTGGCCAGTATGACACTCAGTGCTCATAGTATGACACTCACATATTACAGTAGCCTAAAGTATTACAGTAGTCTACATTATTACAGTAGCCTACAGTATTACAGTAGCCTACATTATTACAGGAGTCTACAATATTACAGTAGCCTACAGTATTACAGGAGTCTACAGTATTACAGTAGCCCACATTATTACAGTAGCCCACATTATTACAGTAGCCCACATTATTACAGTAGCCTACATTATTACAGGAGCCTACATTATTACAGTAGCCTACAGTATTACAGTAGCCTACATTATTACAGAAGTCTACAATATTACAGTAGCCTACAGTATTACAGGAGTCTACAGTATTACAGTAGCCCACATTATTACAGTAGGCAACATTATTACAGTAGCCTACATTATTACAGGAGTCTACAGTATTACAGTAGCCTACATTATTACAGTAGCCTACATTATTACAGGAGTCTACAGTATTACAGTAGTCTACATTATTACAGGAGTCTACAGTATTACAGTAGCCTACATTATTACAGGAGTCTACAATATTACAGTAGCCTACAGTATTACAGGAGTCTACAGTATTACAGTAGCCCACATTATTACAGTAGGCAACATTATTACAGTAGCCTACATTATTACAGGAGTCTACAGTATTACAGTAGCCTACATTATTACAGTAGCCTACATTATTACAGGAGTCTACAGTATTACAGTAGTCTACATTATTACAGGAGTCTACAGTATTACAGTAGCCTACATTATTACAGGAGTCTACAGTATTACAGTAGTCTACATTATTACAGGAGTCTACAGTATTACAGTAGCCTACGTTATTACAGTAGCCTACAGTATTACAGTAGTCTACATTATTACAGGAGTCTAGTATTATAGTAGCCTAAAGTGTTATCATGTACCCTCCCTCCTGACTCATCCTCTGTAGCCTCCACAATTATACAGACGAAGCAGCATGTTAGTCATACACACTCATCTTCTACCTTTACCACAGGAGGTCGGTGGCACCTTAATTGGGGAGGACGGGCTCATGGTAACGGCTGGAGCGAAATGAGTGGAACTGTATCAAATTCAGCAAACACATGGTTTTCAGGTGTTTCATGCCATTCCATTCGCTCCATTCCAGCCATTATTATGAGCCGTCCTCCCCTCAGCAGCCTCCACTGACATTTCCATACATACAATGAAACCATGAGACACAATGACACATACATGCAGCCACAACCCAGGGACAGAGACACAGATGAACTGGTCCCAAGACGACCCTCAACCACACTGTGACTATGCTCACACCAGTTTACACAGTCAAATGAAGGAAACCACAAACAAACCACTGTGTCCTCTGTCCCTTTCTATACAAGACTTTCATCCTATATGTCAGTGGTACCAACACAGATGCACATTTATGAAACACAAAATGAATGTCACACACAATTCATGAGATATGGCAATATATACTGTAGCTATAAAAATCCACCTACCTAACCAGAATCAATGATACCATGAACAAAATAAATCATTTGAAATGGTGATACAAAATGAAACACACACCGGCTGACATTACAAGAAATGCATTTACAAAATGCTCTCAGATTACATTCAGAAATACATGAGAGGAGAGACAGAGATAAACACGCTGCAGTCAGAGCCTACAGTACATTCAATAGCCACTTCCATCACACACAAACGTTCTCACACACAGGAAAAAGACGATTCAACACACACACGCACATATATACACAAGCACACATGCACAAACGCAATACATAGCTCATTAATCTGCCTTTCAAATCCACGGCCTTTCTGTTGCATCTACCTCTCCCCTCTCTCCATTGTCCTCTCCTCACATCCATAGCCAGGCAATGAATGAGGAAACAGCCTCTACCTGTAAATGAACCACACGCTTCTGTTTCTGGGGCCCAGTGACGGCCACGAAGAAGAGAGGGAGAGAGAGCGAGACAGATCTCTCTCTCTGCATCCCCCCATTGCCACCCCCCCCCCCCTTCTCTCCTCCACCCCCTCCTCTCCCTCCGCCTCCCGGTCTTCCAGCGAGAGTACAGCCAGAGAGAGCCGCGAGAGTGGAGGAGAGGAGGAGAGAGAGATGGGAAGAGTGAGAGGAGAGAGAGAGAGCGAGTGAGTGCTGGCCTAGCATGTCTACACCCTGCCTGCTTGAGACAGAGCGAAAGAGGGGGAGAGAGAGAGGGGGTGGGAAAGAGGGAGGGTGAGTGAAAGGGAGAGCGACAGAGATGGTTCTCCGCGACAGGGACAGACAGCGCAAGAGAGTGGAGGGAGTGAACTATAGATGTGAGAGTGGTGGTTTAGCATGAAAGAGAGAGAAAAGAGGTGATTTTGCAGTTGGGGGAAGTGGGGGGTGGATATAATGTGAGGGGAGATGGGGTAACAGGAAGCAGGGATGGTGTGTTTATTTGAACGTCCACTGATTCCCAAACAGCTGATTTCCGCTCCAGAGAGATTTCCTTATCGGCCAAAATACACAATACCCTATGAACAGAACAGCACTCACAACATTCACATTCAAACCAAACCCACTCAAAATTCTCATTGACATTATCCCAAGCACAGAAAATACAGTGGGTAGCAGCGGCCATACATACATCTGCAGCTGGATCCGGCTCAAAATGCCACTGTATTACAATAGGCCACATAATCACTACCACTGTACTACACACATTCCTACATGCACTCTCCCTCTCCCTCTTCACACAGACGTCATTCACCGTCTGAGTCACTGGCCATTGTTCACATTGCCAAATACCAGTAAACCTTTATTAAGCTGATTGACTTTGTGACTGATAATGAGAGCTTCTTAGCGCACGGCTAATGTCAGCTACACACTGTAAACCCAAAAACGCCGGGGGCGTGGAGTCCCTCCTCACACTTGCCGATGGACCGAACGAACGCTCATCACCTCCAAATCCCCATGACTCATCATCAGGACGTCGTGCCGCACGCTCACACGCGTAGAAACACACAGACAAACACACATACACACAGAGCACTGTTAGCCCTCATGATGCACAGCACAGCTACAGCTTCCTAGGGCTGGGCTGCAGTTTGACGCTAGCGGAGTAGACAGATGCAATAGAAGGGTTGGCTGACAACGTCAAGAAAATGATGCGCGCGCATCAATGTGGCCAGAAGGCGTGCGTTGTAACAATTCTGAACGGTCAAATTGCTAGCAACAAGCTGCCTTGTGGGGAATCGTAGTTGGTTCTTTTCAGCTCGTTGTATCTATCTTGTTTTGAGGTGTTTTGACTGATGTCATGTCTATGCTAATATGGCAAACATTTGCTAGTTAACTAACCAATAACTGTAACAATGTATTTGAGAGACAACAAGTGCTCATTGTGCAAATGTATTAAAGTTTTAAAGAACATTTGGAGACAAAATTGAGTTTACATATTGTTAACAGTCTAAGCCAACCTCGTCTGTTTTGACTCATAGCTGTGCACGCGTCGGGTTTGTTGCTAAACAACTAACCCGTCTATGGGGGAGAAGGGAAACCATTGTCAACATTTCGCCATTATTTTTAACAGGAAAAATAAACAGGGGACTGGAAGGGCAAATTCGGAGGGGTGATGAGTCATGTGAGCGAGGACAACACAAGTTGGGCTCCTCGTGGCAAAGATGATCAAGGAAGTGTCAAGGAAGAGCCAGGGAAGGGTTGAGGGAGAGCCAAGGAAGAGTCGAGGGAGAGCCAAGGAAGAGTCGAGGGAGAGCCAAGGAAGGGCCAAGGAAGAGAGTCTAGGGAGAGCCAAGGAAGAGTCGAGGGAGAGCCAAGGAAGGGCCAAGGAAGGGTCGAGGGAGAGCCAAGGAAGAGTCGAGGGAGAGCCAAGGAAAAGTCGAGGGAGAGCCAAGGAAGGGCCAAGGAAGGGTCGAGGGAGAGCCAAGGAAGAGTCGAGGGAGAGCCAAGGAAGCGCCAAGGAAGAGTCGAGGGGGAGCCAAGGAAGAACCAAGGAAGAGTCGAGGGAGAGCCAAGGAAGAGTCGAGGGAGAGCCAAGGAAGCGCCAAGGAAGAGTCGAGGGAGAGCCAAGGAAGAGCTAAGGAAGAGTCGAGGGAGAGCCAAGGATGGGCCAAGGAAGGGTCGAGGGAGAGCCAAGGAAAAATCGAGGGGGAGCCAAGGAAGAACCAAGGAAGAGTCGAGGGAGAGCCAAGGAAGGGCCAAGGAAGGGTCGAGGGAGAGCCAAGGAAGAGTCGAGGGGGAGCCAAGGAAGAGTCGAGGGGGAGCCAAGGAAGAACCAAGGAAGTGCCGAGCGAGAGCCAAGGAAGAGTCGCAGGAGAGTCAAGCGACTGTCTGCTAGATCAGTGTTTCTCAACCTCAGTCCTCTAGTACCCCCAGCAGCACACATTATGTTGTAGCCCTGGACAAACTCACCTGATTTAACTCATTAAGGGCTTGATGATTGAATCAGGTGTGCTTGTCCGAGGCTACAACAAAAATGTGTGCTGTTAGGGGTACTCGAGGACTGGAGTTGGGAAACACTGTGCTAGATGTACATATTACTGCACTGTTGGAGCTAGGCACACAAGCATTTCGCTACACCGCAATAACATCTGCTAAATATGTGTATGCGGCCAATAAAATTTGATTTGAAGAAATAGAATTGACCCGTGTTTAGTTCAGTGCCTTTAGCACTAGCATGTTCTAAATACAGCTGATACACGCACACAAACACACTCGCACACACTACACACTACACACACACACACACACACACACACACACACACACACACACACACACACACACACACACACACACACACACACACACACACACACACACACACACACACACACACACATCCTCGTCCAATTCTCAACCCAGAAACACACACCTCAGAAACACGAACAAATTAGCTGATTCCATCAACAACATTGTAGTTACTCCACAATACTAACCTAAATGACAGAGTGAAAAGATGAACGCCTGTACAGAATAAAACTATTCAAAGCATGTATCCTGTTTGCAACAAGGCACTAAAGTAAAACTGCAAATAATATGGCAAAGAAATAAACTTTATGTCCTGTATAGAAAGCATTATGTTTGGGGCAAATCCAACATCACTGAGTACCACTCTTCATATTTTCAAGCATGGTGGAGGCTGCATCATGTTATGGGTATGCTTGTCATCGGCAAAGACTATGGAGTTTTTTGGAGTTAAAAATAAATGGAAAAGAGCTAAGTGCAGGCAAAATCTTAGAGGAAAACCTGGTTCAGTCTGCTTACAATCAGACACTGGGAGACAAATGTACCTTTCAGCAGGACAATAATCTAAAATACAAGGCCACATATACACTGGAGTTGCTTACCAAGACAACATTGAATGTTCCTGAGTGGCCTAGTTACATTTTTGACTTAAATCAGCTTGAAAATCTATGGCAAGACTTGAAAATGACTGTGTAGCAATGATCAACAACCAACTTGATAGAGCTTGAAGAATTTTACAGCCGTAATTGCTGCCAAAGGTGATTCTAACATGTATTGACTTAGGGGTGTGAATACTTATGTTAAGGAGATATTTCTGTATTTAATTTTCAATAAATTAGCAAAAATGTCGAAAAACATGTTTTCACTTTGTCATTATGGGGTATTGTATGTAGATGGGTGAGATATATACTTTTTCTTTATCAATTTTGAATTTAGGCTGTAACACAACAAAATGTAGAATAAGTTAAGTGGTATGAATACTTTCTGAAGGCACTGTAACTTGGTGACCATGGTGACCATGTTTCCCAGGGGTCAAAATTAGGTCATTCATCCCTACATCTAATCTTTGAGGAGCAACACATGACAAGCTTTTATCAATTCCAGTCTTACCTGGGGCCATCCACACCATCATATGCTCCCACGGTAACATTACGAAACAGCTTCCTCTTGGCTTTCTCACTGCGCGTCTCTGGAACACAAAAAGTTAATGTGTCACAATTATATTGATGTGTGTTTTGTGTGTCTTTGTGTTCCACTATTTGTTTATTCCGGTTGTCTTTGTATACTTTGTATTCCAGTACATCTCTGAAACACACTATGATCAAGTCGGTTGTGGTGGTGTCATTACTGTTACTGGGTGGGTGTGATACATGGCCTACTGCTTGTAGCATTGTGAGGACGTCCTGCAGTCAATAGAACGCTGGGAACTGAATGAAGGGAAAACGAGTCATTCAGTAAATGCGGGGCTAGCATCTGTAGATGGATTTTGGTTGGTGTTCGTCTGAGCTGATGAAATGCGAGTGGAGATAGTGACTTTGTCTGAACACACATATTATTTGGTTTCTATAAGGTTGGTAATGTCGTCTCACCTGATCGATTGTCCTTAATGGGAGGACCCACCTCCTCCACATAGTCTGAGGGGAACCAGCCTGTACGACCCTTCACTGTGCCCTCCCAAAACCCCCCCTCTCCCACACTCAACACTGAGGGAGAGGGAGAAAAGAGAAGAGAGGTGAATCAAAACTTTATAATCAACACAATGCATTCCAAAAAACCCACTCCTCTCTGAATCTCTCTTACCTTTGACTTTGTCTCCTTTGCTGATGCTAAGCTCTTTGTCTCCGTGGGCATTGTAGGCCCTCGTGGCCACGTACACTCGCCCTGGTACCGCACTGTACATACGCCTCATCTGACCCCCAGCTGACCCCCCACCACCACCCGTTGTTGAGGTCGCACTGCAAGAGGAAAGACAGGGCGGGACAGAGTAAGAATTTGTGTTAGTGTGTAGCGGAACAACACCTGGTGATACCAGTAGCCGAGATGGAAATAAAATGGCTTAGGAGTCATGCCAGTGGTTTACACTATTAAAATAAAGCGTGTTGAAGCTTCAAAGTTGGTAAAAGCCTATTTGCTGTAGACAACCGAGAAGGATGTAAAAACACAATATTTAGCATTGTCACGTCCTGGCCAATATAAGGGTTAATTGTCATTTTAGTTTGGTCAGGACGTGGCAGAGGGTATTTGTTTTATGTGGTTCAGGGTGGTGTATTAGTTAGGAGGGCGTTTGATTTATTATTTCCGGGTTTTGAGTTATGGTCTATGTTGGGGTATTTCTATGTGTAGTCTGGTTGATCTGTTTCTATGTTGAGTTAATTGGGGTGGACTTCCAATTGAAGGCAGCTGTGTGGTGTTGCCTTTGATTGGAAGTCCTATATTAGTTGGGTGTGTTTGTCTGTGGATTGGTGGGAGATTGTTCCGTGTTTGGTGTGTGTAAACCTAACAGGACTGTCAGTGTATCGTGTGTTCGTTTTTGTTATTTTGTATGTTCGTTTTGGAATTTATTAAAAGTTCAAAATGAACCATCTCAACTCTGCTGCATATTGGTCCTCATTTTCCGATGATGATTTCGCCATATCGTCCTCCGACGAAGAAATCCCTGACAGAATCTCCCACCAAACCAGGACCAAGCAGCAGAGGAAGGAGCAGAGGGAATTTGGATTGGATACATGGAAGAAATGGAGCAAAGACCAGGAATGCTACCGAGGAACACGACTGGCGATTAAACCCGAGAGGCAACCCCAATAATTTTTTTGGGGGGGGCATATGTGTAGTTTGGCGGGGCAAGTTTGGAGCCCCAGGCCAAATCCCCGGACTGTTTCTCGGAGGCCAGTTAATGGACAGGTATTATGCTTCGGGGTAATGGGTGTTATGGCGAGGCCAAGTGTTTTTAGGCCAGTACGCGCTATACCAACGCCCCGCAGTTACCAGGGGGTAGTAAGCATTCAGCCAGAAAGGGCGATGCCAGGTTTAAGCTTGAGACCGCCAGTAAGCCTCCATGGTCCTATATATCCTGTTCCCGCTCCACGCACTAGCCTAGAGGTGCGTGTTCACAAGCTGGCATATCCGGTACCAGCACCACGCACCAGGATTATAGTGCGTCAGCCCAGTCCAGTACGTCCTGTTCCCGCTCCACGCACTAGCCCTAAGGTGTGTGTTTCACAGCTGACATATCCAGTACCAGCACCACGCATCAGGCATCTAGTGCGTAAACCCAGCCTCGCCAGTCTAAAGTCGCCAGAGCTGCCCGCCAGTCAACAGTCACCAGAGCTGCCCGCCAGTCAACAGTCACCAGAGCTGCCCGCCAGTCAAAAGTCACCAGAGCTGCCCGCCAGTCAACAGTCACCAGAGCTGCCCGCCAGTCAACAGTCACCAGAGCTGCCCGCCAGTCAACAGTCACCAGAGCTGCCCGCCAGTCAACAGTCACCAGAGCTGCCCGCCAGTCAACAGTCGCCAGAGCTGCCCGCTAGTCAGGAGCCGCCAGAGCCGCCCGCTAGTCAGAAGCCGCCAGAGTGGCCAGACTGCCCGGAACTGCCGGAGTGGCCAGACTGCCCGGAACTGCCGGAGTGGCCAGACTGCCCGGAACTGCCGGAGTGGCCAGACTGCCCGGAACTGCCGGAGTGGCCAGACTGCCCGGAGCTGCCGGAGTGGCCAGACTGCCCGGAGCTGCCGGAGTGGCCAGACTGCCCGGAGCTGCCGGAGTGGCCAGACTGCCCGGAGCTGCCGGAGTGGCCAGACTGCCCGGAGCTGCCAGAGTGGCCAGACTGCCCGGAGCTGCCAGAGCGGCCTGACTGCCCTGAGCTGCCAGACTGCCCCGAGCTGCCAGACTGCCCCGAGCTGCCAGACTGCCCCGAGCTGCCAGAGTGGCCCGACTGCCTCGAGCTGCCGGAGTGGCCCGACTGCCCCGAGCTGCCAGAGTGGCCAGACTGCCCGGAGCTGCCAGAGTGGCCCGACTGCCCCGAGCTGCCAGACTGCCCCGAGCTGCCAGACTGCCCCGAGCTGCCAGACTGCCCCGAGCTGCCAGAGTGGCCCGACTGCCCCGAGCTGCCAGAGTGGCCCGACTGCCCCGAGCTGCCAGAGTGGCCCGACTGCCCCGAGCTGCCAGAGTGGCCCGACTGCCCCGAGCTGCCAGAGTGGCCAGACTGCCCGGAGCTGCCGGAGCTGCCAGACTGCCCCGAGCTGCCAGACTGCCCCGAGCTGCCAGACTGCCCCGAGCTGCCAGAGTGGCCCGACTGCCCCGAGCTGCCAGAGTGGCCCGACTGCCCCGAGCTGCCAGAGTGGCCCGACTGCCCCGAGCTCCCAGAGTGGCCAGACTGCCCGGAGCTGCCAGAGTGGCCCGACTGCCCCGAGCTGCCAGACTGCCCCGAGCTGCCAGACTGCCCCGAGCTGCCAGAGTGCCCCGAGCTGCCAGAGTGCCCCGAGCTGCCAGACTGCCCAGACTGCCCCGAGCTGCCAGACTGCCCAGACTGCCCCGAGCTGCCAGACTGGCCAGACTGCCCCGAGCTGCCAGAGTGGTCCGACTGCCCCGAGCTGCCAGAGTGGCCCGACTGCCCCGAGCTGCCAGAGCTGCCGACTGCCCCGAGCTGCCAGACTGCCCCGAGCTGCCAGACTGGTCAGACTGCCCCGAGCTGCCAGACTGGCCCGACTGCCCCCCGGGTCTGCCAGAGTGGCCCGACGGCCTGGAACGGCCAGAACCGGAGCCACCTCCAGATATAGGTGGGTTGGGGAGGGGGGGTGTAGCACAGTGCCGTCGTTGACGGCAGCCACCCTCCCTTCCCTCCCTTTAGTAGGGGGGAATTTTGGTTTTGTTGTTGTTTGTGGTTAATTTTCTTAAGGTGCTTCCGGGGTTAGCACCTTTAAGGGGGGGGGTACTGTCACGTCCTGGCCAATATAAGGGTTAATTGTCATTTTAGTTTGGTCAGGACGTGGCAGAGGGTATTTGTTTTATGTGGTTCAGGGTGGTGTATTAGTTAGGAGGGCGTTTGATTTATTATTTCCGGGTTTTGAGTTATGGTCTATGTTGGGGTATTTCTATGTGAAGTCTGGTTGATCTGTTTCTATGTTGAGTTATTTGGGGTGGACTTCCAATTGAAGGCAGCTGTGTGGTGTTGCCTTTGATTGGAAGTCCTATATTAGTTGGGTGTGTTTGTCTGTGGATTGGTGGGAGATTGTTCCGTGTTTAGTGTGTGTAAACCTAACAGGACTGTCAGTGTATCGTGCGTTCGTTTTTGTTATTTTGTATGTTCGTTTTGGAATTTATTAAAAGTTCAAAATGAACCATCTCAACTCTGCTGCATATTGGTCCTCATTTTCCGATGATGATTTCGCCATATCGTCCTCCGACGAAGAAATCCCTGACAAGCATTTTCACATTATTTTATAAATACATTTACATACAGTTGAAGTCGGAAGTTTACCTTAGCCAAATGCATTTAAACTCAGTTTTTCACAATTCCTGACATTTAATCCTTGTAAAGATTCCCTGTCTTAGGTCAGTTATTTTATCCCCACTTTATTTTAAGAATGTGAAATGTCAGAATAATAGTAGAGAGAATGATTTATTTCAGCTTTTATTTCTTTCATTCCCAGTGGGTCAGAAGTTTACATACACTCAATTAGTACTTGATAGCATTGCCTTTAAATTGTTTATCCTGGGTCAAATGTTTCGGGTAGCCTTCCACAAGCTTCCCACAATAAGTTGGGTGAATATTGGCCCATTCCTCCTGACAGAGCTGGTGTAACTGACTCAGGTTTGTAGGCCTCCTTGCTCACACACGCTTTTTCAGTTCTGCCCACAAATTTTCTATAGGATTGAGGTCAGGGCTTTGTGATGGCCACTCCAATACCTTGACTTTGTTGTCCTTAAGCCATTTTGCCACAACTTTGGAAGTATGCTTGGGGTCATTGTCCATTTGGAAGACGCATTTGCGACCAAGCTTTAACTTCCTGACTGATGTCTTGAGATGTTGCTTCAATATATCCACATAATTTTCCTCAATCATGATGCCATGTATTTTGTGAAGTGCACCAGTCCCTTCTGCAGCAAAGCACCCCCACAACATGATGCTGCCACCCCGTGCTTCACGGTTGGGATGGTGTTCTTCGGCTTGCAAGCCTCCCCCTTTTTCCTCCATACATAACGATGGCCAAACAGTTATATTTTTCTTTTATCAGACCAGAGGACATTTCTCCAAAAAGTACGATCTGCCCAGTGCGTGCAAACCGTTGTCTGTTTTTCTTTATGGCGGTTTTGGAGCAGTGGCTTCTTCCTTGCTGAGCGGTCTTTCAGGTTATGTCAATATAGGACTCATTTTCGTGGAGCGCCTGTTTCCTCCAGCATGTTCACAAGTCCTTTGCTGTTGTTCTGGGATTGATTTGCACTTTTCACATCAAAGTACGTTCATCTCTAGGAGACAGAACGTGTCTCCTTCCTGAGCGGTATGATGGCTGCGTGGTCCCATGGTGTTTATACTTGCATATTATTTTTTGTACAGATGAACGTGGTACCTTCAGGCATTTGGAAATTGCTCCCAAGGATGAACCAGACTTGTGGAGGTCTACAATTCTTTTCTGAGGTTTTTGGCTGATTTCTTTTCATTTTCCCATGATGTCAAGCAAAGAGGCACTGAGTTTGAAGGTAGGCCTTGAAATACATCCACAGGTAAACCTCCAATTGACACAAATTATGTCAATTAGCCTATCAGAAGTTTCTGAAGCCATGACATAATTTTCTGGAATTTTCCAAGCTGTTTAAAGGCACAGTCAACTTAGTGTATGTATACTTCTGAGCCACTGGAATTGTGATACAGTGAATTATAAATTAAATAATCTGTCTGTAAACAATTGTTGGAAAATTGCTTGTGTCATGCACAAAGTAGATGTCCTAACCGACTTGCCAAAACTATAGTTTGTTAACAAGAAATTTGTGGAGTAGTTGAAAAATGAGTTTTAATGACCCCAATCTAAGTGTATGTAAACTTCCCGACTTCAACTCTATGCACGGTCACTCCCTCCACTATGTCCTCACCCCTGTCTGCCGCGCTGTGGTTTGCTGTGATGCCTCTCCTCTGTGTCACTCTGTCCTCCTCCTCTTCCTCGTGATGGGGAGCGGGTTCGGGCCCTGGGACTGCTGGAGCTCCTCACACCTACAGAGGCCCTGCGACCCTAGAGAGAGAGGGGAACAAACAAGTACACAAACACACACACTGATTATATAAATACATAGGCTGAATGATATAATTGTGTTGACACTTACACAAACCCAATCTCACAAATTGTTAACTAAAAGTAGCTTAAAGCATAGCTCCCCAATAAACATTTTCCCACTGCATCTCCATACTGTGCCTCTCAGTACCTGTCCAGGGATGGGATTGGATCTAGCAGCCTTGTTGGGCAGGGCCATGGTATCAGGCATTGTCATGCTGTTATCACTGTTAGCACGCAGGAGGGGGTGGGGGTGAGCCATGAGGAGAGGGAGCGTGCGTGCACTCTCTCCTCTTTTGGGAGCATACTTTGGGAATTCCAGAAAGGGCACTGAGAAAAGAGAGTGACAGGTAGGTGGGAGAGCAGTAAGGTTAGTGGAAGAGGGGGAGAGAAAGAAGGAGGGAATATTGTGAGAGTGTGAACAATTATCAACCAGACCCAAGTGATTCGGATGGAAAGACAATACACAAGCAACACGGATGGACTTGAACACCACACACACAACCCTGAAACTGGGCAAGCAATCATCAAAAGGATAACTTGAGGTAAAAGGGATACTTCGGGATTTTGGCAATAAAGCTCTTTATGTACTTCCCCTCAGTCAGTGGAACTCATGGCTATCGTTTTTTTTTCTCTGCATCCATTATGAAGGAAGTTAGAGGTAGTTTTGCGGGCCAATGCTAACTAGTACAATAACTGGAAGTCTATAGTCTACG
Organism: Salmo salar; assembly: GCF_965601325.2. Taxonomy (NCBI): domain Eukaryota; kingdom Metazoa; phylum Chordata; class Actinopteri; order Salmoniformes; family Salmonidae; genus Salmo; species Salmo salar. The sequence continues at coordinate 60,343,867 of NC_138309.1, read as the reverse complement.
GTAACAGCTAGCTGTTGGGGCAGCAGGTAGCCTAGTGGTTAGAGCGTTGGGCCAGTAACTGAAAGGCTGCTAGATCGAATCCCCAAGCTGACAAGTTAAAAATCTGACGTTCTGCCTCTGAACAAGGCAGTTAACCCAATGTTCAATGGTAGGCCGTCATTGTAAATAAGAATTCTTAACTGACGTGCCAAGTTTAAAAAAAAAGCTGTTACCATAGACTCCCAGTCATTCAGCTAATGCCAGTTAGCAACTTCCTTTGAAACTGCACATAAATGGTATCCACAAGTTCAGGCCACCTCTGAACCAACACAGGGCTTTCAGAAACAAAATAGTTTGCAAAATGTCTAGGGATTAGCCTCTATTCTGATCCAATGCACCACTTCAAATACTATCTATCAGTGTGATCAAACAACTTAAGATGACAAAAGACAACATATATTGTGAGTCAAAGGTTGATTGATGAAGCAGAACATTCATACCAAATGATGCACTGAAAGGTGTTTTATAGCAGACAGAACAAAACAAATATAGTAGACACTCATGCATCAAAACACACTACCAATCACTCCCGAATCTGAAGATAACCCAAGTGGAGGACCAAAACTTACCTACATCTGCATCTCTGTGGTTTTTGATGATTTCCCCGATTTCAAAATGGCCTGACATTACTGCTACCTTCAAAACACAAACACATGTAGACACACAATTACATGCAACTGTGCAACACTCCCCCTAATACATGCACCAGGTACAGGAGCAATTCTACAAAAACACAGAATTTAATAAATGCTTTGCAAATAATACATTTAAAACAAGCAACTGATTTTTAACTCAATGGTTTATTTACCTGTTTATTTTATTTTTTAATTTCACCTTTATTTAACCAGGTAGGCCAGTTGAGAACAAGTTCTCATTTAAAACTGCGACCTGGCCAAGATAAAGCAAAGCAGTGCGACACAAACAACAACACAGAGTTGCACATGGAATAAACAAACATCCAGTCAATAACACAATAGAAAAAGTCTATATACAGTGTGTGCAAATGGCGTAAGGAGGTAAGGCAATAAATAGGCCATAGTAGCGAAGTAATTACAATTTAGCCAATGAACACTGGAGTGATAGATGTGCAGATGATGATGTGCAATACTTGTGTTTAAATAAAAGAGCAAAAAAGTAAAAAAAAACAATATGGGGATGAGGTAGATAGTTGGATGGGCTATATACAGATGGGCTGCGTACAGCAGCAGCGATCGGTAAGCTGCTCAGCGATCGGTAAGCTGCTCAGATGCTTAAAGATAGTGAGGGAGATATGTCTCCAACTTCAGCGATTTTTGCAATTCGTTCCAGTCATTGGCAGCAGAGAACTGGAAGGAAAGGTGGCCAAAGCAGGTGTTGGCTTTGGGGATGACCAGTGAGATATACCTGCTGGAGCGCGTGCTACGGGTGGGTGTTGTTATGGTGACCAGTGAGCTGAGATAAGGCGGAGCTTTACCTAGCAAAGACTTATAGATGACCTGGAGCCAGTGGGTCTGGCAACGAATATGTAGTGAGGGCCAGCTGACGAGAGCATACAGGTCGCAGTGGTGGGTGGTATTTGGTGCTTTGGTGACAAAACAGATGGCACTGTGATAGACTGCATTCAGTTTGCTGAGTAGAGTGTTGGAGGCTATTTTGTAAATGACATCGCCGAAGTCGAGGATCGGTAGAATAGTCAGTTATACGAGGGTATGTTTGGCAGCGTGAGTGAAGGAGGCTTTGTTGCGATATAGGAAGCCGATTCTAGATTTAATTTTGGATTGGAGATGCTTAATGTGAGTCTGGAATGAGAGTTTACAGTCTGCCAGACACCTAGGTATTTGTAGTTGTCCACATATTCTAAGTCAGAACCGTCCAGAGTAGTGATGCTAGTCGGGCGGGAGGGTGCAGGCAGCGATCGGTTGAAAAGCATGCATTTAGTTTTACTAGCATTTAAGAGCAGTTGGAGGCCACGGAAGGAGTGTTGTATGGCATTGAAGCTCGTTTGGAGGTTTGTGAAAACAGTGTCCAAAGAAGGGGCAGATGTATACAGAATGGTGTCATCTGCGTAGAGGTGGATCAAGGAATCACCATCAGCAAGAGCGACATCGTTGATATATACAGAGAAAAGAGTTGGCCCGAGAATTGAACCCTGTGGCACACCCATAGAGACTGCCAGAGGTCCGGACAACAGGCCCTCCGATTTGACACACTGAACTCTATCTGACAAGTAGTTGGTGATCAAGGCTAGGCAGTCATTTGAGAAACTAAGGCTGTTGAGTCTGCCGATAAGAATACGGTGATTGACAGAGTTGAAAGCCTTGGCAAGGTCAATGAAGATGGCTGCACAGTGCTGTCTTTTAGCGATGGCAGTTATGATATCGTTTAGTACCTTGAGCGTGGCCCAGGTGCACCCGTGACCAGCTCGGAAACCGGATTGCACAGCAGAGAAGGTACGGTGGGATTCGAAATGGTCAGTGATCTGTTTGTTAACTTGGCTTTTGAAGACTTTAGAAAGGCAGGGCAGGATGGATATAGGTCTGTAACAGTTTGGGTCTAGAGTGTCACCCCCTTTGCAGCTTTCCAATCTTTAGGGATCTCGGACGATATGAAAGAGAGGTTGACCAGACTGATAATAGGGGTTGCAACAATGGCGGCGGATAATTTTAGAAAGAGAAGTTCCAGATTGTCTAGCCCAGCTGATTTGTACAGGTACAGGTTTTGCAGCTCTTTCAGAACATCTGCTATCTGGATTTGGGTGAAGGAGAAGCTGGGGAGGCTTGGGCAAGTAGCTGCGGGGGGTGCAGAGCTGTTGGCCGGGGTTGGGGTAGCCAGGAGGAAAGCATGGCCAGCCGTAGAGAAATGCTTATTGAAATTCTCAATTATCGTGGATTTATCGGTGGTGACAGTGTTTCCTAGCCTCAGTGCAGTGGGCAGCTGGGAGGAGGTGCTCTTATTCTCCATGGACTTTACCGTGTCCCAAAACTTTTTGGAGTTAGAGCTACAGGATGCAAATTTCTGTTCTGTCCTGACTTCCCTGAAAAGTTGCATATCACGGGGACTATTCGATGCTAGTGCAGTCCACCACAGGATGTTTTTGTGCTGGTCTGGAGAGAACCAAGGGCTATATATATGTTCTTAGTTCTACATTTTTTGAAAGGGGCATGCTTATTTAAGATGGTGAGGAAATTACTTTTAAAGAACGACCAGGCATCCTCTATTGATGGGATGAGGTTAATATCCTTCCAGAATACCCAGGCCAGGTCAATTAGAAAGGCTTGCTCGCAGAAGTGTTTTAGGGAGCGTTTGACAGTGATGAGGGGTGGTTGTTTGACCGCGGACCCATAGCGGATGCAGGCAATGAGGCAGTGATCGCTGAGATCCTGATTGAAAGAGCAGAGGTGTATTTGGAGGGCAAGTTGTTCATGATAATATCTATGAGGGTGCCCATGTTTACAGATTTAGGGTTGTACCTGGTGGGTTCTTTGATAATTTGTGTGAGATTGCGGGCATCTAGCTTAGACTGTACGAGTGCCGGGGTGTTAAGCATATCCCAGTTTAGGTCACCTAACAGAACAAAATCTGAAGATAGATGGGGGGCAATCAATTCACATATGGTGTCCATGGTATAGCTGGGAGCTGAGGGGGGTCTATAACAGGTGGCAACAGTGAGAAACTTAATTCTGGAGAGATTAATTTTTTAATTTAGAAGCTCGAAATGTTTGGGCATAGACCTGAAAGGTATGACAGAACTTTGCAGGCTATCTCTGCAGTAGATTGCAACTCCTCCCCCTTTGGCAGTTCTATCTTGACGGAAAATGTTGTAGTTGGGGATGGAAATCTCAGAATTTTTGGTGGCCTTCCTAAACCAGGATTCAGACACGGAAAGGACATAAGGGTTGGCGGAGTGTGCTAAAGCAGTGAGTAAAACAAACTTAGGGAGGAGGCTTCTGATGTTAACATGCATGAAACCAAGGCTTTTACGCTTACAGAAGTCAACAAATGAGAGCGCCTGGGGACACACAGGGCCTGGGTTAACCTCTACATCACCGTGGAACAGAGGAGGCGTAGGATGAGGGTACGGCTAAAGGCTATCAAAACTGGTCGTCTAGTACCTATAATAACCCTGAAACCATGACGTTGTTATTGATACCTGAAAGGGGGTTTGTCCATGCTTGTTCTTCATTTCCTTATTGGCACCTCTGTAGAGCAGAACACGAACACAGCTTTCCTGATAGGCCAGAAAGAAAGTCACTGTTTTAAGGCTCAGTGCAGTCAAAAATGTAATTTCCTGTGTTTTATTTCTATTTCCACACTTTGAGGTTGGAATAATTCTGTGAAATTGTGAAAGTGATGATAATGCCCTTTTAGTTTAAGAGATGTTAAATTTCAGCCTGTTTTTGGTGGGAGGGAGTTTTGGTAAATTAGTTAATAGACCAATAAGAAAGAGATTTACAAGCCTCTCTGCCAATAACAGCAAATGTAATGTTTTCCCCTCCCCACTCAGACCACTCCCAGAAAGTTCTAGCAACATACTTGCTTGAGAAATTGCTCTTTGCTAAGAAACTATTTGTTTATTTTTTTACCATTTTAATTGTAAAGGTACTTCATTGTTATCCAGAAATGATTTGAATTTCGGTAAAAATGGCTGCAGCAGACCTTAACTTGATTCAGGACTAAAGTATCATACAGTAGTTTTGGAACTCACATACCAGTTTCTTTAAGTTCAACTTTGAATGGACACACACACACACTCTTTATTGCGTATTTTAAATTATACTTACCTTATTATACAGGGCACAAATGTGAAGTGCAGTGTTCCCTGAGGCATTCTGAGAAGTGGTATCTGCCCCATAGAACAGAAGGTGCTCCAGGTGCTGGGCAAAACCATTCTGGCAGGCCTTGGGGGACGGTGTGTAAAGAAAGTATAAATCTAAATATCTAAATATGACAATTATTAGCAATAGAAAATCTCAGGGGTTGTAGAAGGATCATCACGTCACAATCAATTTCAAACAAATGAAATATACTGTATGTAGCAACATTTGTGACAACATGAAAGATAAACAGAATAGAAAGATATAGAGTTGATGAATACCTGAACCATTGCAAAATAAAATGATATAAATAAGCTTTGACTTCCCCTTCTGCTTAAAGGTTTTCTCTTTCTTTTTTGCACTTGAAATAACACAAGAAACCAAATTAAAGAAGTACCACAGGACACTACACAAGCTAATGTGAACAAAAGTAAAATAGCATGACACCACACTGGTGAACAGCACAGCACAGAAAAATTGAGGAAATGATGCAGATAGAAGATGTCAGCACGAGATGGTATCTAATGTCTATTCGCATTGGACTCAACAGTTACATTAAATGAATGTACGGATTTGGCACTTGGGAAGGATCACTGTTTCAGGAAGAAATGACCAATCTCCTCTTTCTTTCTTTCTTTCTTTCTTTCTTTCTTTCTTTCTTTCTTTCTTTCTTTCTTTCTTTCTTTCTTTCTTTCTTTCTTTCTTTCTTTCTTTCTTTCTTTCTTTCTTTCTTTCTTTCTTTCTTTCTTTCTTTGTTTCTTAACCACTTTGAGACCATGGAAGGTCATGTAAGGTCATGACCCTAAGTGTTACTCTTCCCCCAACTTCATGACTTAAATCGAAGTATTAATGGATTACATGATGAGTACCTTGTGTATTTCTTGCATTCCAAATTCCTCTTCATCCCTGAGCTGTGGAGAGAAAGGAAGAGCGGAGGAAAGGGAATGAATGGAAAGAGATGAGTGAGAGTGTTTCTCAATGGAGGAGAAAGGAGAGTAGAGAAAGAGGGATGAAATGTTTAAGACATGGACAGGACAGGAGACTGAAAGTAAAGTAAAACCTAATGTACTATACCAACGTATGATAATACACAGAAGACAAAAATATGAATAGACAAAAAAACAACAGTATACATGTCACCTTCCACAAATGATCCAGTTATTGTGTGTGACTAACAAATTTCAGTTCATTACTATAGCTACCGCCTTGGTCCAGTCAGTGTAATTTTGTAGATATCATATCTCTATGGCAAGACACATCCCTCAGCCAATTTTTGTCAAAATAGGGCCAGTGCTGTCTGAGACATTGTTTGTGACAATCATACGGATGGAGACGATTCTTTTTTTATTTTTTAGGGAAATTGATCTGCTTTAGACAGCCAGACGGATACCTGGTGAGACTCCTCCCAGCCGTTTTCATCTCTCACTCCCAGTCTGGCCCTGTAGTAGAGTAGGGTCTCGCAGCAGGAGGTGTCGCCACCTATCAGCACTGAGTGGTACAGCGGGGTCAGGCAACATCTGTCTTTGTAATCAGGAGACGCTCCCATGGATAGTAGAGCCTTGCAAGGATGGAGAAAATACATGCTTATTAAACCCATGGTGTGGTGTGTGTGTGTGTGTGTGTGTGTGTGTGTGTGTGTGTGTGTGTGTGTGTGTGTGTGTGGTGTGTGTGTGTGTGTGTGTGTGTGTGTGTGTGGTCCTAGTTACCAGCAGCGCAACATGATTGTGTGCCCTGACAGCCTTGTGTACAGCTGTCAGTCCATCTCTGGTTCTGAAGTCGACATGGGCCCCACCTTGAACGAGCGCCCTGATCCCCTCCACTGTCATACCAGATTGCACCGCCACAGACAGGGGAGACTCTGAAGATGAGCGAGCGAGAGAAAGGAGGGAGGGGGAAATGGAGGATCAAGAAGAGAGGGAGGAGCAGGGAAAGAGTTTGAGATTATGGGGGTTGTTAATATCGGTAATGATCATTTGACATTTGACTGAAAACAGTGTCAGAGTCATGCAGTAGTAACCCTATCAAGCTAGTTTTCAACTCACCTCCATTGTCAGGGTCATGGTAGTTTGGGTCGAGACCTTTGTCCAGGACCTTTGATATCTTATCTAATGATCCACTCACAATGTAGTCCATGAACTTTTTCAGACTCGCCTGCAATGGAAGATGTTGACTGGACATTAAAAATATTGGTCTGCCATAAACTTTCATTTCCATAGCTGTAAAAATATGTTTCACCTAAAAAAGGGGACATAGGAAGTACCTTGGTGTGCAGTTTAGTAAGTAGTTTTTCATCCAGGTTTGTTTGTTTGTATACCCTGGTCTTGTACCTAAACTGTGGAACAGAAAATATTTGCAGTAGAATCAAATCTTTAAAACCATCTGAAGGATGAAAACATGTTATTTTCATACCCCTGGCTTCAACCTTGCCTAATCTAAACACTGTAGTCCTTCTGGAACCAACTCTAGCCCTGACCTCTTACATATTTGGAACCCCACCCAGGTCATAAACACCCGCAACAGACACACCACCAGAGGGCATCATAATATCAGTGCATGGGTATCACTGTACTGTGTATTGCTTTCACAATAAGTGGAGCTCCGCAGTGAAAAATCGAAGCACTGCAAACCCACTAAAAAACAAATGTATATAAATACATCTATCCAAATCTGTTTTGACCTACAAGCTGGTTGTGTTTAAGGTTGAGGTCAAATCAATGCATATCAAGTCAGTTAAAGAAAATGCAATGAAAATCTGACTTGGAGCCAGCCCATTAGTCTTAATGAGTTTTTAAATGCACTCCCTGAAAAGTCTCAAGCTAAATAGGATACGAATACACTACCGTTCAAAAGTTTGGGGTCACTTAGAAATGTCCTTGTTTTTGAAAGAAAAGAAAAAAACTGTCCATTAAAATAACATCAAATTGATCAGAAATACAGTGAAGACATTGTTAATGTTGTAAATGACTATTGTAGCTGGAAACGGATGATTTTTAATGGAATATCTACAGTTGAAGTCAGAAGTTTACATACACCTTAGCGAAGTACACTGCTCAAAAAAATAAAGGGAACACTTAAACATCACAATGTAACTCCAAGTCAATCACACTTCTGTGAAATCAAACTGTCCACTTAGGAAGCAACACTGATTGACAATACATTTCACATGCTGTTGTGCAAATGGAATAGACAACAGGTGGAAATTATAGGAAATTAGCAAGACACCCCCAATAAAGGAGTGGTTCTGCAGGTGGGGACCACAGACCACTTCTCAGTTCCTATGCTTCCTGGCTGATGTTTTGGTCACTTTTGAATGCTGGCGGTGCTTTCACTCTAGTGGTAGCATGAGATGGAGTCTACAACCCACACAAGTGGCTCAGGTAGTGCAGCTCATCCAGGATGGCACATCAATGCGAGCTGTGGCAAAAAGGTTTGCTGTGTCTGTCAACGTAGTGTCCAGAGTATGGAGGCGCTACCAGGAGACAGGCCAGTACATCAGGAGACGTGGAGGAGGCCGTAGGAGGGCAACAACCCAGCAGCAGGACCGCTACCTCCGCCTTTGTGCAAGGAGGAGCAGGAGGAGCACTGCCAGAGCCCTGCAAAATGACCTCCAGCAGGCCACAAATGTGCATGTGTCTGCTCAAACGGTCAGAAACAGACTCCATGAGGGTGGTATGAGGGCCTGACGTCCACAGGTGGGGGTTGTGCTTACAGCCCAACACCGTGCAGGACGTTTGGCATTTGCCAGAGAACACCAAGATTGGCAAATTCGCCACTGGCGCCCTGTGCTCTTCACAGATGAAAGCAGGTTCACACTGAGCACGTGACAGACGTGACAGAGTCTGGAGACGCCGTGGAGAACGTTCTGCTGCCTGCAACATCCTCCAGCATGACCGGCTTGGCGGTGGGTCAGTCATGGTGTGGGGTGGCATTTCTTTGGGGGGCCGCACAGCCCTCCCTGTGCTCGCCAGAGGTAGCCTGACTGCCATTAGGTACCGAGATGAGCTCCTCAGACCCCTTGTGAGACCATATGCTGGTGCGGTTGGCCCTGGGTTCCTCCTAATGCAAGACAATGCTAGACCTCATGTGGCTGGAGTGTGTCAGCAGTTCCTGCAAGAGGAAGGTATTGATGCTATGGACTGGCCCGCCCGTTCCCCAGACCTGAATCCAATTGAGCACATCTGGGACATCATGTCTCGCTCCATCCACCAACGCCACATTGCACCACAGACTGTCCAGGAGTTGGCGGATGCTTTAGTCCAGGTCTGGGAGGAGATCCCTCAGGAGACCATTCGCCACCTCTTCAGGAGCATGCCCAGGCGTTGTAAGGAGGTCATACAGGCACATGGAGGCCACACACACTACTGAGCCTCATTTTGACTTGTTTTAAGGACATTACATCAAAGTTGGATCAGCCTGTAGTGTGGTTTTCCACTTTAATTTTGAATGTGACTCCAAATCCAGACCTCCATGGGTTGATAAATTGGATTTCCATTGATTATTTTTGTGTGATTTTGTTGTCAACACATTCAACTATGTAAAGAAAAAAGTATTTAATAAGATTATTTATTTCATTCAGATCTAGGATGTTGTTGTTTAAGTGTTCCCTTTATTTTTTTGAGCAGTATACATTTAAACTCAGTTTTTCACAATTCCTGACATTTAATCCTGGTAAAAATTCCCTGTCTTAGGTCAGTTAGGATCACCACTTTATTTTAAGAATGTGAAATGTCAGAATAATAGGAGAGAATGATTTATTTCAACTTTTATTTCTTTCACCACATTCCCAGTGGGTCAGAAGTTTACATACACTCAATTAGTATTGGGTAGCATTGCATTTAAATTGTTTAACTTGGGTCAAATGTTTTGGGTAGCCTTCCACAAGCTTCCCACAATAAGTTGGGTGAATTTTGGCCCATTCTTCCTGACAGAGCTGGTATAACTGAGTCTGGTTTGTAATCTGTCTGTAAACAATTGTTTGAAAAATTACTTGTCATGCACAAAGTAGATGTCCTAACCGACTTGCCAAAACTATAGTTTGTTAACAAGAAATTTGTGGAGTGGTTGAAAAATGAGTTTTAATGACTCCAACCTAAGTGTATGTAAACTTCCGACTTCAACTGTACATAGGCGTACAGAGGCCCATTATCAGCAACCATCACTCCAGTGTTCCAATGGCACGTTGTGTTAGCTAATCCAAGTTTATTATTTTGGAAGGCTAATTGATCATTAGAAAACCTTTTTGCAATTATGTTAGCCAGCTGCTAGCACAGTTAGCACACATAGTACCCGCAAAACACCAGTCTCAACGTCAACAGTGAAGAGGCAACACCGAGATGCTGGCCTTCTAGGCAGAGTTCTCCTGTCCAGTGTCTGTGTTCTTTTGCCCATCTTAATCTTTTATTTTTATTGGCCAGTCTGAGATATGGCTTTTTTTTGGGTGTCGTTGAGACTGGTGTTTGCGGGTACTATTTAGTGAAGCTGCCAGTTGAGGACTTGTGAGGCATCTGTTTCTCAAACTAGACACTCTAATGTACTTGTCCTCTTGCTCAGTTGTGCACCGGGGCCTCCCACTCCTCTTTCTATTCTGGTTAGAGCCTGTTTGCGCTGTTCTGTGAAGGGAGTAGTACACAGCGTTGTACGAGATCTTCAGTTTCTTGGCAATTTCTTGCATGGAATAGCCTTCATTTCTCAGAACAAGAATAGACTGACGAGTTTCAGAAGAAAGTACTTTGTTTCTGGCCATTTTGAGCCTGTAATCGAACCCACACATGCTGATGCTCCAGATACTCAATTAGTCTAAAGAAGGCCAGTTTTATTGCTTATTTCATTCAGAACAACAGTTTTCAACTGTGCTAACAATTGCGAATGGGTTTTCTAATGATAAATTAGCCTTTTAAAATGATAAACTTGGATTAGCTAACACAACGTGGCATTGGAACACAGGAGTGATGGTTGCTGATAATGGGCCTCTGTAAGCCTATGTAGATATTCCATTTAAAAAATCTGCCATTTCCAGCTACAAGAGTCATTTACAACATTAACAATGTCTACACTGTATTTCAGATCAATTTGATGTTATTTAATGGACAAAAAAAGTAGCTTTTCTTTCAAAAACAAGTACATTTCTAAGTGACCCCAAACTTTTGAACGGTAGTGTATTATTATTGCATCACTCTCTAACATCCAGTGTCTCCCATCAAAATACCTCCAGGTAAGGCACCCCTTTCTCAAAGGACTGTGGGTAGTCTCGGAGGCAGCGCTCCTCCTCCAGGAACATGGCATCTCGTCCCTCTCCGGCGGGTTGGAAGAGGCCATAGTTGTAGATGTCCCACAGTGGCTCGCTCAGCGAACAGACGACCTGCTGCTTGGCACTCCACACCGTGAAGTCAGGGTCAAACTGCAGACACCTCTGACAGAGGGAGGAGATGAGAGACGAGAAAGCACAGTGGACAGTTAATAGGTATGAAAATCATGAGTGTATTATTTTCAAGGTGGTGTGTGTGTGTGCGTGCATGCGTGTGTGAGTGTTGGGTGGAAGCAAGGATTGGGGCAAAGGTGAGTTCTACATTTTAAATGCCATTTGATTTGACTGGAAGGTGTATAATTAGCTTGACATACAATTTGTGATCCAAATCTAAAGCATCATGGCAGTTAATTATTTATAACATGGTGACATTTTAGCGACAAGGCTGTATTATCGGCTCGTGATTGACAAGAGTTTGTTTTAAAAGTAGACATAGAAAGTACTTTATGGAAATTAGTTTCACCTTTCTATCATTGGCCTTTTACTGGTCTCATTGAAAACTGACAATAATCATGTTTACTCTACTTGAAATAAACAAATAATCTAACCGATCTAGCATACTAACTATTGAGCGTCAAATGTGCTCATTCGCTGCAAAGCTACTAATTCAGCTATCACCATTCTGACTCATTTGAATACAAATGAAATGTGTGTAAATTATTAATCAGTTGCCATGTCTATTAACTATCTAACAAGACTCAAGACACACAATGAGACTCAATAATTACAAGGACCCAGAGTACAACACTCACTCTGTCAACTAAACCAGTTATCTGCCTTAGCCATAACCTTAGACCTGCATTGCAATCAATGGAAGACAGAGATTTTCTTCATAGACTTCTTTGGAGGATAAAGCGCTTTCCCCCCCCACGTATGTCTGTGTTTGATACACTAGAGGCTTTCTGGTCACAATGGACAATGTCTTTGATGTTTTTATATGCATCTGGTAACTTTGCATTAATATAATTTTATGCTGATGTTTATGGAGTATATTTCCATATTATTGTTTTATTTTTAGGGGGACAACATTTTCTATAGTTTTCTCCCCCTCTGTCTAGCCGTTTGATACTGTAGCCAACAACACATGGCGAGATCATTAGAGGAGCAATGTACCCGTTGCCATAGCAATGCCGTCCCTTGGAGGAAATACCTGAGTGTATGTGTGTGTGTGTGTGTGTGTGTGTGTGTGTGTGTGTGTGTGTGTGTGTGTGTGTGTGTGTGTGTGTGTGTGTGTGTGTGTGTGTGTGTGTGTGTGTGTGTGTGTCTATGTGTGAGAGAGACGTGTGTATGCAAGACGTATGGTGTGTGTGATTCCTGGGAGAGAGCGGAACTTCAGAAAGTATTCACACCCCTTGACTTTTTCCAAATGTTGTTGTGTTACAGCCTGGATTTGAAATGGATCAAATGTAGATTTTTTGTCACTGGCTTACACACAATACCACATAATGTCAAAGTGGAATTACTGTTATTCAAAATGTTTACGAATGAATTCAAAATGAAAAGCTAAATTGTCAATAAGTATTCAAGCCCACTGTTATGGCAAGCCTACATCATTTCAGGAGTAAAAATATGCTTAACAAGTCACATAATAAATTGCATGGACTCATTCCGTGTGCAATGACAGTGTGTACCCTCTTAAAGGGGGATGGGGACGGGGACAGGGGGAAGGGGTGGAGGGCGGGGAGGGGATGCATTGAATAACACATTCATTAATGGCATAACAAGACAGTACGACAATACATCATAAGGAATAAGGTTTTGAAGTGTCTGTCCTATATCTAGTGTAGTAGATATAGACTACCAGTCAAAAGTTTGGACACACCCTACTCAAGGGTTTTTCTTTCTTTTTACTATTTTCTACATTGTACAATAATAGTGGAGACATCAAAACTATGAAATAACACATATGGAATCATGTAGTAACCAAACAAGTGTTAAACAAATCAACATATATTTTATATTTCAGATTCTTCAAAATAGCCACCCTTTGCCTTGATGACAGCTTTGCACACTCTTGGCATGCTCTCAACCAGCTTCATGAGGAATGCTTGTCACGACTACTGCCGAGGGCGGTTCCTCTCCTTGTTCGGGTGGCGCTCGGCGGTCGTCGTCACCGGCCTACTAGCTGCCATCGATCCCTTTTTCATTTTTCTGTTAGTGTAACGGCGTTGGTAGTCGTGATTAGGAATGAGGCGCAGGAAGCAACGAGCACAGGGAGTGTTGTACTTTTAATAACACTTTGAGAAAGAAAATCAAAGTTCCCAAACACAGGGGAATAAATAAAGTGTGACAATGCCAAGCCGAACATGAACAAGACAGTCGGAAACAACAATTAATCCCGCACGAAAAGGAGCGGGCCAGCTAACCTAAATAGCCCTTCTAATGGCTAATTTACCACAGGTGTGTAAAATAAAAAAAAGGGAAAAGCAAAGGGAATCGGTGGCAGCTAATAGACCGGTGACGACGACCGCCGAGCGCCACCCGAGCAGGAGGGGGCGCCACCGTCGGTGGGAATCGTGACAGTACCCCCCTCCTGACACCGGCCTCGAGGTCGACCCAGAGGGCGAGGGGCAGGGCGATCCGGACGGAGGTGGTGGAAATCCCTCAACATAGATGGGTCCAGGACGTCCTCCGCCGGCACCCAGCACCTCTCCTCCGGGCCGTACCCCTCCCAGTCCACGAGGTACTGCAGGCCCCTCGCCCGGCGTCTCGAGTCCAGAATGGCCCGTATGCTGTACGCCGGGGACCCCCCGATGTCCAGAGGGGGTGGAGGGACCTCCGGCACCTCATCTTCGTGAAGGGGACCAGCTACCACCGGCCTGAGGAGAGACACATGAAACGAGGGGTTAATACGGTAATAGGAAGGGAGTTGCAACCGATAACACACCTCGTTTATCCTCCTCAGGACTTTGAAGGGCCCTACACACTGCGGCCCCAGCTTCCGGCAGGGCATGCGGAGGGGCAGGTTCCGGGTCGAGAGCCAGACCCTGTCTCCCGGTGCGAACACGGGCGCCTCACTGCGGTGGCGGTCAGCACTCCTCTTCTGCCGCGCACTGGCCTCCTTGAGTGAGTTCTGGACGGCTCTCCAGGTCTCCTTGGAGTGCTGGACCCAGTCCTCCACCGCAGGAGCCTCGGTCTGGCTCTGGTGCCATGGTGCCAGGACCGGCTGGTAACCTAACACACACTGAAAGGGTGATATGTTAGTTGAGGAGTGGCGAAGTGAGTTCTGGGCTAATTCAGCCCAGGGAATATACCTCGCCCACTCCCCTGGCCGGTCCTGGCAATACGACCTCAGGAACCTGCCCACCTCCTGGTTCACCCTCTCCGCCTGCCCATTGCTCTTGGGGTGATAACCGGAGGTCAAACTGACCGAGACCCCCAGCCGCTCCATAAACGCTTTCCAGACCCTGGACGTGAACTGGGAACCTCGATCAGAGACAATGTCCTCCGGCACCCCGTAGTGCCGGAAGAAGTGGGTAAATAGGGCCTCCGCAGTCTGCAGGGCCGTAGGGAGACCGGGCAATGGGAGGAGACGGCAGGACTTAGAGAACCGATCCACAACCACCAGAATCGCCGTGTTCCCCTGAGAGGGGGGAAGATCTGTTAAGAAGTCGATGGACAGGTGCGACCATGGTCGTTGTGTAACGGGGAGGGGCTGTAACTTCCCTCTCGGTAGATGCCTAGGAGCCTTACTCTGGGCACACACCGAACAGGAAGAGACATAGGACCTCACGTCCTTAGCCAAGGTGGGCCACCAGTACTTCCCCCTTAGACCCCGCACTGTCCTCGCCTCACCAGGATGACCCGCAGTAGGTAGCGTGTGCGCCCACCGAATCAAACGATCACGAACACCGAGCGGCACATACATGCGCCCTACGGGCACCTGCGCAGGCGCAGGTTCCAACACTAATGCCCGCTCGATGTCCGCGTCCACCTCCCATACCACTGGTGCCACCAGCCTAGATGCTGGAATGATGGGAGTTGGATCGATGGGCCGGTCCTCCGTGTCATAGAGACGGGACAGCGCGTCGGCCTTAGTATTCAGGGAACCCGGTCTATAGGAGATGGTAAACCTAAACCGGGCGAAGAACATGGCCCACCTCGCCTGACGTGGATTCAGTCTCCTCGCTGCCCGGATGTACTCCAGGTTTCGGTGGTCGGTCCAGATGAGAAAGGGGTGTTTAGCCCCCTCAAGCCAGTGCCGCCACACCCTCAGAGCTTTAACCACCGCTAGCAACTCCCTGTCCCCCACATCGTAGTTACGCTCCGCCGAACTGAGCTTCTTCGAAAAGAAAGCGCAGGGGCGGAGTTTCGATGGCGTACCCGAGCGCTGTGATAGCACGGCACCCACCCCAGCCTCAGATGCGTCCACCTCCACTACGAATGCTAAAGACGGGTCCGGGTGCGCCAACACGGGTGCGTCGGTGAACAGCGCCTTCAACCTCTTGAAGGCTCCGTCCGCCTCCGTCGACCATCGCAAACGCACCGGCCCCCCCTTCAGCAGTGAGGTAATGGGAGCCGCTACCTGGCCAAAACCCCGGATAAACCTCCGGTAGTAATTGGCAAAGCCTAAGAACCGCTGCACCTCCTTCACCGTAGTTGGAGTCGGCCAATTACGCACGGCCTTAACGCGGTCACACTCCATCACCACCCCCGTGGTGGAAATGCGATAACCCAGAAAGGAGATGGCTCGTTTGGAGAACTCACACTTCTCAGCCTTAACGTATAGGTCATGCTCCAGCAGTCTACCAAGCACCTTGCGCACCAGGGACACATGCGCGGAACGGGTGGCGGAATATATCAGAATGTCATCGATATAGACAATCACGCCCTGCCCGTGCAGGTCCCTGAGAATTTCGTCAACAAAGGATTGAAAGACGGCTGGAGCATTTTTCAACCCATACGGCATGACGAGGTACTCATAATGGCCTGATGTGGTACTAAAGGCGGTTTTCCACTCGTCTACCTTCTTGATCCGCACCAGATTATACGCGCTCCTGAGATCCAATTTTGTGAAGAACTGTGCTCCGTGAAATGATTCCACCTCCGTAGCGATGAGAGGTAGTGGGTAACTAAATCCCACCGTGATAGCGTTTAGACCTCGGTAATCAATGCACGGACGCAGACCTCCCTCCTTTTTCTTCACAAAAAAGAAACTCGAGGAAGCGGGTGAGATGGAGGGCTGAATGTACCCCTGTCCCAGGGATTCCGTGACATATGTCTCCATAGCCGCCGTCTCCTCCTGTGACAAGGGGTACACGTGACTCCTGGGAAGCGCAGCGTTTACCTGGAGATCTATCGCACAATCCCCCTGTCGATGGGGTGGTAATTTAGTCGCCCTCTTTTTACAAAAAGCGATCGCCAAATCGGCTTATTCAGGGGGAATGCGCACGGTGGACACCTGTTCTGGACTCTCCACCGACGTGGCACCTATGGAAACTCCTAGACACCTCCCTGAACACTCCTCTGACCACCCCTGGAGAACCCCCTGTTTCCACGAAATACGGGGATTGTGACCAGCCAGCCAGGGGACCCCCAGCACCACCAGAAACGCAGGCGAATCAATAAGGAAAAAACTAATGCGTTCCTTATGATTCCCCTGCGTTACCATGTCCAGTGGCACCGTAGACTCCCTGACTAGCCCTGACCCTAATGGTCGGCTATCTAGGGAGTGCACGGGGAAAGGGGAATCTATCGGCACCCGCGGAACGCCCAGCTTAATGGCAAGTCCACGGTCCATAAAATTCCCAGCTGCGCCTGAATCGACTAGCGCCCTATGCTGGGAAGAGGGGAAAAATTTAGTAAAAAAAACTGGTAAAAACACGTGACCAACAGGGGGTTCTGGGTGAATCTGGTGCTGACTCACCTGAGGTGACTGAGAAGTGTTCTGCCTGCCATCTCGACTCCCTGACTGGCTCCTCCAGCACCGGTCGGCCGTGTGTCCTCTCCGACCACAGCTGGTGCAGGAGGAGCCACCTCCTCCGGTGCCCCTTGGCACGGCTCCTCCCACCTCCATAGGGGTAGGAGCGGGGGTGCACGGGGGTGGAACGGGCAGGACCCTCTCCGAACAGCAAATTGTCCAGACGTATGGACATATCAATCAGCTCGTCCAGGGACAAAGCTGTGTCCCGACAGGCCAGCTCCCTGCGGACGTCCGCCCGGAGACTGCAGCGGTAGTGGTCTATGAGGGCCCTGTCGTTCCACCCCGCCCCAGCAGCCAAGGTCCTAAACTCCAGCGCGAAGTCCTGCGCACTCCTCGTCTCCTGCCTGAGGTGGAACAGCCGTTCACCCGCCGCTCTTCCTTCCGGAGGGTGGTCGAACATGGCCCGAAAGCGGCGGGTGAACTCTGGGTAGTGGTCCCTCGCCGAGTCTGGACCGTTCCAGACCGCATTAGCCCACTCCAGAGCTCGGCCCGTCAGGCAGGAAACGAGGGCACTCACGCTCTCCTTCCCCGTGGGAGCAGGTCTGACGGTGGCCAGGTACAGCTCAAGCTGGAGCAAAAACCCCTGGCACCCAGCCGCCGCCCCATCGCACTCCCTCGGGAGCGCCAAACGAAGCGCGCCAGAGCCAGACGTCAGGGGAGGCGCAGATGGCTGTATCGGGGGAGGTGGAGGTGGAGAGAGGATACCACTTCTCTCCCATCGGTCCATCCTCTCCATCATCTGGTCCATGGCCGATCCGATGCGATGTAGGACTGTCGTGTGGTGGAGCACGCGTTCCTCCATCGAGGGCAGAGGAGTGCTCGCTGCTTCCGCTGATTCCATACCTTTATGGTGGTGCGGGATTCTGTAACGGCGTTGGTAGTCGTGATTAGGAATGAGGCGCAGGAAGCAACGAGCACAGGGAGTGTTGTACTTTTAATAACACTTTGAGAAAGAAAATCAAAGTTCCCAAACACAGGGGAATAAATAAAGTGTGACAATGCCAAGCCGAACATGAACAAGACAGTCAGAAACAACAATTAATCCCGCACGAAAAGGAGCGGGGCCAGCTAACCTAAATAGCCCTTCTAATGGCTAATTTACCACAGGTGTGTAAAATAAAAAAAAGGGAAAAGCAAAGGGAATCGGTGGCAGCTAATAGACCGGTGACGACGACCGCCGAGCGCCACCCGAGCAGGAGGGGGCGCCACCGTCGGTGGGAATCGTGACAGTTAGTTATGTCTTTATGAGTTACACCTGTTTCCCATTAGTAATTAGTTGTATTATTTAAGCCCGCCTCTCCACCTGTTCTGTGTGCGGGCTTGTTACGTGTCGTCACTTTGTATGTTTTGTGGTACATGTATTTTGGACTTCGGGGTTATTGTTTCGCCCTGTTGTGTTTGGACATATTTCCTCGGTTTTCAGTACTTATTAAATTACATATTGTACCAAACATTTTCCTGCTTCCTGTGCCTGACTCCACACCCACGAAGCCCAAAGTGTTACGAAAGCCCGCACCATAGAAATGGAGTCAGCAGAAGCAGCCACCACCCCTCTACCATCGATGGAGGAACAGGTCCTCCATCACACCACCGTTCTCCATCGGATTGGGTCAGCCATGGACCAGATGATGGAGAGAATGGATCGATGGGAGAGGAGTGGTCTCCTCCCTTCACCTCCGGTTCACCCGACGAGCTCACCTCCTCCACTCCCTTCCCCGTCTGGATCTGGGGCACTACGTCTTACGCCTCCGAGGGAGTATGATGGAGCAGCGGCAAGGTGCCAGGGATTCCTATTACAACTTGAATTATACCTGGCGAACATGAGGCCGACTCCCTCGGGGGAGGAGAGCGTGAGCCTCCTCATCTCCTGCTTGATGGGCCGAGCATTGGAGTGGGCCAACGCTGTGTGGAATGGACCCGATTCCGCACGAAACAACTACTCTGAGTTCACCCGCCATTTCAGGGCCGTCTTCGATCATCCCCCGGAAGGAAGAGCGCGCAAGATTTTGCCCTAGAATTCCGGACTTTTGCGGCTGTAGCTGGGTGGAACGACAGGGCCCTAATAGATCACTACCGGTGTAGCCTCAGGGAGGACGTCCGCAGGGAGCTAGCGTGTCGGGACACTACACTCTCCCTAGATGAACTGATCGACATGTCTATACGACTGGACAATCTGCTGGCTGCCCGCGGGCGTTCAGAGAGGGTCCTGTCAGTTCCAGCTCCTAGCCTGCCTGCACCGATTCCTATGGAGCTCGGGGGAACTGCGTCAAGGGGAACCGGAGGAGGGCGCCCCTCCTGCACCAATTGTGGTTGACGAGGACACACGGCCGACCGGTGCTGGGGGGGTCCCTCTGGGAGTCGAGAAGGCAGGCAGAACACTCCTCATTCATCCCAGGTGAGTCAGCACCACACTCACCCAGAATCCTCTGTTGGTCATGGGTTTGTCTTAATTTTTTTCCTTGATTTTGCTCCCTTTTCCCAGCATAAGGCGCTAGTCGATTCAGGCGCAGCTGGGAACTTTATGGATAGCGGACTAGCCCTTAAGTTGGGAATTCCGCTGGTACCGTTAGAATCCCCTTTCCCCGTGCACTCCTTAGATAGCCGACCATTAGGGTCAGGGCTGATCAGGGAGACCACGGTGCCACTGGACATGGTAACGCAGGGGAATCATAAGGAACAAATTAGTATCTTTATTATCGACTCACCTGCATTTCCAGTGGTGCTGGGGGTGTCCTGGTTAGCTAGTCACAATCCTAAGATTTTGTGGAAACAGGGGGTTCTCCAGGGATGGTCAGAGGAGTGTTCAGGTAGATGTCTAGGTGTTTCCATCGGTGCCACGTCGGTGGAGAGTTCAGACCAGGTTTGTGCATTCCCCCTGAGTATGCCGATTTGGCTCTCGCCTTCTGTAAAAAGAAGGCGACTAAATTACCACCTCATCGACCGGGGGATTGTGCGATAGACCTCCAGGATAACGCTGCGCTTCCTAAGAGTCACGTGTACCCATTGTCTCAGGAGGAGACGTTGGCTATGGAGACATATGTCACGGAAGCTCTGGGGCAAGGGTACATTCAGCCCTCCATTCACCTGTCTCCTCGAGTTTCTTTTTTGTGAAAAAAAGGGGGGAGGTTTGTGTCCGTGCATTGATTATAGAGGTCTCAATTCTATCACAGTGGGGTTCAGTTACCCGCTACCTCTCATTGCTACCGCAGTGGAATCATTTAACGGAGCGCGTTTTTTCACGAAACTGGATCTCAGGAGCGCTTATAATCTGGTGCGTATTCGGAAGGGAGACGAGTGGAAAACCGCATTTAGTACCACATCGGGCCACTATGAGTACCTCGTCATGCGGTATGGGTTGAAGAATGCTCCAGCCGTCTTTCAATCTTTTGTGGATGAGATTCTTAGGGACCTGCACAGGCAGGGAGTGATTGTGTATATCGATGATATCCTTATTTACTCCTCTACACGCGCCGAGCATGTGTCTCTAGTGCGCAAAGGGCTTGGTAGACTGCTGAAGCATGATCTATACGTCAAGGCTGAGAAATGTGAGTTCTTCAAAAAAGCCGTTTCCTTCCTGGGTTATCGCATTTCCACCTCAGGGATGGTGATGGAGTGTGATCGTGTTAATGCTGTGCGTAATTGGCCGACTCCCACCACGGTGAAGGAGGTGCAGGGTTTTTGGGTTTTGCCAATTACTACCGGAGGTTTATCCGGGGTTTTGGCCAAGTTGCGGCTCCCGTTACCTCACTTTTGAAGGGGGGACCGGTGCGTTTGCGGTGGTCGGCTGAAGCGGACAGAGCCTTCAACCAGTTGAAGGCGCTGTTCACTGATGCGCCCATGTTGGTTCGATGGGCTCATACGCTACCTTCGTAGGGTCATCCTGGGGTGGCGAGGACAGTGCACGGCCTTAGGGGGAAGTACTGGTACCACCTTGGCTAAGGCCGTGAGGTTTTATGTCTCTTCCTGCTCGGTATGCGCCCAGAGCAAGGCTCCTAGGCACCTTCCTAGAGGGAAGTTACAACCCCTCCCCGTTCCACAACGGCCGTGGTCTCACCTGTCGGTGGACTTTCTTACCGATCTTCCCCCGTCTCAGGGGAATACCTCGGTTCTGGTAGTTGTGGATCGGTTTTCTAAGTCCTGCTGTCTCCTCCCATAGCCCGGTCTCCCTACGGCCCTACAGACTGCGGAGGCTCTATTCACCCATGTCTTCTGGCATTACGGGGTGCCGGAGGACATCGTCTCTGATCGGGGTCCCCAGTTCACGTCCCATGTATGGAGGGCGTTTATGGAGCGTCTGGGGGTCTCGGTTAGCTTGACCTCCGGTTATCACCCCGAGAGCAATGGGCAGGTGGAGAGAGTGAACCAGGAGGTGGGTAGGTTTCTGCGGTCGTACTGCCAGGACCGGCCAGGTGAGTGGTCGAGGTATTTACCCTGGGCTGAGGTGGCGCAAAATTCACTCCGCCACTCATCCACTAACATGTCGCCTTTCCAGTGTGTGTTAGGCTACCAGCCGGTCCTGGCACCATGGAGGATTGGGTACAGCGCTCCAAGGACACCTGGAGAGCTGTGGAGGAATCCCTCAAACAAGCAGGAGAAATGCAAAAGAGGAGCGCTGACCGCCACCGCAGCGAGGCTCCCATATTCGCACCGGAGACAGGGTCTGGCTCTCGATCCCGAAACCTGACCCTCCGCTTGCCCTGCCGGAAGCTGGGTCCGCAGCGTGTAGGGCCCTTCAAAGTCCTGAGGAGAATAAACAAGGTGTGTTATAGATTAAAACTCCCTTCTTATTATCGTATTAACCCCTCGTTTCATGTGTCTCTCCTCAGGCCGGTGGTAGCTGGTCCCCTACAAGACGGTGAGGTGCCAGAGGTCCCTCCGCCCCCTCTGGACATCGACGGGGGCCCGGCGTATACAGTACGCTCCATTCTGGACTCAAGACGCCAGGTGGGGGGCCTGCAGTAGGGGTACAGTCCGGAGGAGAAGTGCTGGGTCCCGGTGCTGGGTCCCGGTGGGGGACATACTGGATCCATCATTGTTAGTTGATTTCCATCGCTTCCATCCGGATCGCCCTGCGCCTTGTCCTCCGGGTCGACCTCGAGGCCGGTGTCGGTGCGCTGCGGGAGCCGCGCGTCGGGGGGGGGGGGTACTGTCACGACTACTGCCGAGGGCGGTTCCTCTCCTTGTTCGGGTGGCGCTCGGCGGTCGTCGTCACCGGCCTACTAGCTGCCATCGATCCCTTTTTCGTTTTTCTGTTAGTTATGTCTTTATGAGTTACACCTGTTTCCCATTAGTAATTAGTTGTATTATTTAAGCCCGCCTCTCCACCTGTTTTGTGTGTGGGCTTGTTACGTGTCGTCACTTTGTATGTTTTGTGGTACATGCATTTTGGACTTCGGGGTTATTGTTTCGCCCTGTTGTGTTTGGACATATTTCCTCGGTTTTCAGTACTTATTAAATTACATTACAAACGTTTTCCTGCTTCCTGCGACTGACTCCACACCCACGAAGCCCAAAGTGTTACAATACTTTTCCAACAGCCTTGAAGAACTTCCCACATATGCTGAGCACTTGTTGGCTGCTTTTCCTTCACTCTAAGTTCCAACTCATCCCAAACCATCTCAATTTGGTTGAGGTCGGATGATTCTGGAAGCCAGTTAATCTGATGACATCTTGGCACACTCTTGGCATTCTCTCGACCAGCTTCATGAGGTAGTCAACTGGAATGCATTTCAATTACATTTTTTTATTTAACCTTTATTTAACTAGGCAAGTCAGTTAATAACAAATTCTTATTTTACAATGATGGTCTAGGAACAGTGGGTTAACTGCCTTGTTCAGGGGCAGAACAACAGATTTTTAACCTTGTCAGCTCAGGGATTTGATCAATTAACAGGTGTGCCTTGTTAAAAGTTCATTTGTGGAATTTCTTTCCTTTTTAAAGCGTTTGAGCCAATCAGTTATGTTGTGGTAGGGGTGGTATACAGAAGATAACCCTATTTAGAGATTTTAGTTAGTGATTACTGTCTTATTTCACTGTAGAGCCTCTAGCCCTGCTCAATATGCCTTAACCAACCATGTTGTTCCACCTCCTACATATGCGATGACATCACCTGGTTTAAACGTCTCTAGAGACTATATCACTCTCATCATTACTCAATGCCTAGGTTTACCTCCAATGTACTCACATCCTACCTTACCTTTGTCTGTACACTATGCCTTGAATCTATGCTATCGTCCCCAAAAACCTGCTCCTTTTACTCTCTGTTCCGAACGTGCTAGACGGCCAGTTCGTATAGCCTTTAGCCGTACCCTTATCCTACTTCTCCTCTGTTCCTCTGGTGATGTGGAGGTCAATCCAGGTCCTGCAGTGCCTAGCTCCATTCAAACTCCCCAGGTGCTCTCATTTGTTGACTTCTGTAACCGTAAAGGCCTTGGTTTCATGCATGTTAACATTAGAAGCCTACTCCCTAAGTTTGTTTTACTCACTGCTTTAGCACACTCTGCCAACCCGGCTGTCTTAGCTGTGTCTGAATCCTGGCTTAGGAAAACCACCTAAAACCCTGAAATCTCCATCGCTAACTATAACATTTTCCGCCAAGATAGAACTGCCAAAGGGGGCGGTGTTGCAATCTACTGCAATGATAGCCTGCAGAGTTCTGTATTACTATCCAAGTTTGTACCAAAACAATTCGAGCTTCTACTTCTAAAAATTCACCTTTCCAGAAACAAGTCTCTCACTGTTGCCGCTTGCTACAGTGGGGGGGAAAAGTATTTGATCCCCTGCTGATTTTGTACGTTTGCCCATTGATAAAGAAAGGATCAGTCTATAATTTTAATGGTAGGTTTATTTGAACAGTGAGAGACAGAATAACAACAAAAATATCCAGAAAAACGCATGTCAAAAATGTTATAAATTGATTTGCATTTTAATGAGGGAAATAAGTATTTGACCCCCTCTCAATCAGAACGATTTCTGGCTCCCATGTGTCTTTTATACAGGTTAGGAGCTTGAGATTAGGAGCACACACTACCATTAAAATTATAGACTGATCATTTCTTTGTAAGTGGGCAAACGTACAAAATCAGCAGGGGATCAAATACTTTTTTCCCCCACTGTATATACCTCCCTCTGCCCGCAGCTGTGCCCTCGATACCATATGTGAATTGATTGCCCCCCATCTATCTTCTGAGCTCGGGACATGCTTAACACCCCGGCCATCCTACAATCTAAGCTTGATGCCCTCAATCTCACACAAATTATCAATGAACCTACCAGATACAACCCCAAATCCGTAAACACGGGCACCCTCATAGATGTCACCCTAACTAACTCGCCCTCCAAATACACCTCTGTTGTTTTCAATCAAGATCTCAGCGATCACTGCCTCATTTCCTGCATCCGTAATGGGTCTGCGACCAAACAACCACCCCTCATCACTGTCAAACGCTCCCTAAAACACTTCTGCGAGCAGGCCTTTCTAATCGACCTGGCCGGGGTATCCTGGAATGACATTGACCTCATCCCGTCAGTAGATGATGCCTGGCTATTCTTTAAAAGTGCCTTCCTCACCACGCTAACTTTTTCAAACAGAAATTTGCATCCTGTAGTACTAACTCAAAAAAGTTCTGGGACACTGTAAAGTCCATGGAGAATAAGAGCACCTCCTCCCAGCTGCCCACTGCTCTAAGGCTAGGAAACACTGTTACCACTGATAAATCCACTATAATTAAGAATTTCAATAAGCATTTCTCTACGGCTGGCCATGCTTTCCACCTGGCTACCCCTACCGTGGTCAACTGCCCGGCACCCTCCCCAGCAACCCGCCAATGCCCCCACCATTTCTCCTTCACCCAAATCCAGATAGCTGATGTTCTGAAAGAGCTGCAAAATCTGGACCCATACAAATCAGCCGGGCTAGACAATCTGGATCCTCTCTTTCTAAAATTATCTGCCTAAATTGTTGCAACCCCTATTACTAGCCTGTTCAAACTCTCTTTTGTATCATCTGAGATTCCCAAAGATTGGAACGCTGCCGCGGTCATCCCCCTCTTCATTGGGGGTGACACTCTAGACCCAAACTGCTACAGATCTATATCTATCCTACCCTGTCTTTCTAAGGTCTTCAAAAGCCAAGTTAACAAACAGATTACCGACCATTTCGAATCCCACCGAATCCCTCCGCTATGCAATCTGGTTTCAGAGCTGGTCATGGGTGCACCTCAGCCACGCTCAAGGTCCTAAACGTCATCATAACCACCATCGATAAGAGACATTACTGTGCAGCCATATTCATCGACCTGGCCAAGGCTTTCGACTCTGTCAATCACCACATTCTTATTGGCACACTCAACAGCCTTGGTTTCTCAAATGATTGCCTCGCCTGGTTTACCAACTACTTCTCTGATAGAGTTCAGTGTGTCAAATCGGAGGGCCTGTTGTCCGGACCTCTGGCAGTCTCTATGGGTGTGCCACAGGGTTCAATTCTCGGGTCGACTCTCTTCTCTGTATACATCAATGATGTTGCTCTTGCTGCTGGTGATTCCTTGATCCACCTCTACGCAGACGACACCATTCTGTATACTTCTGGCCCTTCTTTGGACACTGTGTTAACTAACCTCCAGACGAGCTTCAATGCCATACAACTTTCCTTCCGTGGCCTCCAACTGCTCTTAAACGCTAGTAAAACTAAATGCATGCTATTCAATCGATCACTGCCCGCACCTGCTCGCCCGTCCAGCATCACTACTCTGGACGGCTCTGACTTAGAATACGTGGACAACTACAAATACCTGGGTGTCTGGTTAGACTGTAAACTCTCCTTCCAGACTCACATTAAGCATCTCCAATCCAAAATGAAATCTAGAATCGGCTTCCTATATCGCAACAAAGCCTCCTTCACTCATGCTGCCAAACATACCCTCGTAAAACGGACCATCCTACCGATCCTCGACTTCGGTGATGTCATCAATAAAATTGCCTCCAACACTCTACTCAACAAACTGGATGCAGTCTATCACAGTGCCATCCGTTTTGTCACCAAAGCCCCATACACTACCCACCATTGCGACCTGTACACTCTCGTTGGTTGGCCCTCACTTCATACTCGTCACCAAACCCACTGGCTACAGGTTATCTACAAGTCTCTGCTAGGTAAAGTCCCGCCTTATCTCAGCTCACTGGTCACCATAGCAGCACCCAGTCGTAGCACGCGCTCCAGCAGGTATATTTCACTGGTCAACCCCAAAGCCAATTCCTCCTTTGGTCGTCTTTCCTTACAGTTCTCTGCTGCCAATGACTGGAACGAACTGCAAAAATCTCTGAAGCTGGAGACTCATATTTCCCTCACTAGCTTTAAGCACCAGCTGTCAGAGCAGCTCACAGATCCCTGCACCTGTACATAGCCCATCTGTAAACAGCCCATCTATCTACCTACCTCATCCCCATACTGTATTTATTTATTTTTCTTGCTCCTTTGCACCCCAGTATCTCTACTTGCACATTCATCTTCTGCACATCTACCATTCCAGTGTTTAATTGCTATTGTGTAATTACTTTGCCACCATGGCCTATTTATTGCCTTAATAACTTACCTCATTTGCACTCACTGTATATAGACTTTTTGTTTTCTTTTGTTCTACTGTATTATTGACTGTATGTTATGTTTATTCCATGTGTAACTCTGTGTTGTTGTATGTGTCGAAGTTGCTATGCTTTATCTTAGCCAGGTCGCAGTTGCAAATGAGAACTTGTTCTCAACTAGCCTACCTGGTTTAATAAAGGTGAAATAAAAAAATATTTTTTTTAATTGATAAAAGACCAAGTCCATATTATGTCAAGAACAGCTCAAATAAGCAAAGAGAAACGACAGTCCATCATTACTTTAAGACGTTAAGGTCAGTCAATACGGAACATTTCAAGAACTTTGAAAGCTTCTTCAAGTGCAGTCGCAAAAACCATGAAGCGCTATGATGAAACTGGTACTTATGAGGAACGCCAAAGGAATGGAAGACCCAGAGTTACCTCTGCTGCAGAGGATAAATTCATTAGAGTTACCAGCCTCAGAAATTGCAGCCCAAATAAGTACTTCACAGAGTTCAAGTAACAGACACATCTAAACATCAACTGTTCAGAGGAGACTGTGTGAATCCGGCATTCATGGTCGAATTGGTGCAAAGAAACCACTACTAAAGGACACCAATAAGAAGAACATACTTGGTTAGGCCAAGAAACACGAGCAATGGACATTAGACTGGTGGAAATTTGTCCTTTGGTCTGCAGACAAAATTGGAGATGTGTGCTTGTGAGATGCGGTGTGGGTGAACGGATGATCTCCGCATGTGTATTTCCCACCGTAAAGCATGGAGGAGGAGGTTTTATGGTGTGGGGGTGCTTTGCTGGTGACAGTGCCAGTGATTTATTTAGAATTCAAGGCACACTTAACCAGCATGGCTACCACAGCATTCTGCAGTGATACGCCATCCCATCTGGATTGGGCTTAATGGGACAATCATTTGTTTTTCAACAGGACAATGACCCAACACAACTCCAGGCTGTGTAAGGGCTATTTTACCAAGGAGAGTGATGGAGTGCTGCATCAGATGACCTGGCCTCCACAATCCCCCAACCTCAACCAAATTGAGATGGTTTGGGATGAGTTGGACCACAGAGTGAAGGAAAAGCGGCCAGCAAGTGTTCAGCATATGTGGGAACTCCTTCAAGACTGTTGGAAAAGCATTCCAGGTGAAGCTGGTTGAGAGAATGCCAAGATTGTGCAAAGCTGTCATCAAGGCAAAAGGTGGCTATTTTGAAGAATCTGAAATATAAAATATATTTTTTATTTGTTTAACACTTTTTTTGGTTACTACATGATTCCATATGTGTTATTTCATAGTTTTAATGTCTTCACTATTATTCTACAATGTAGAAAATAGTAAAATAAAGAAAACCCCTTGAACGAGTAGGTGTTCTAAAACTTTTGACAGGTAGTGTATATTTAATCCTTTTTAAATGCAGACTTTAGCACAACAAAATGTGGAATAAGTCAAGTGGTATGAATACTTTCTGAAGGCACTGTAATACAGTGCATTCGGAAAGTATTCAGACCCTTTCCCATTTTCCAAATTTTGTTACGTTAAAGCCTTATTCTAAAACAGATTAAATTAATTATTTTCCTCATCAATCTACACACAATACCCCATAATGACAAAGCAAAAACAGTTTTTTTGAAACTTTGCTAATGTATTAAAAATAAAAAACAGAAATACCTTATTTACTTAAGTATTCAGACCCTTTGCTATGAGCCTCGAAATTGAGCTCAGGTGCATCCTGTTTCCATTGATCATCCTTGATATGTTTCTACAACTTTGATTGGAGTCCACCTGTGGTAAATTCAATTGATTGGACATGAATTGGAAAGGCACACACCGGTCTATATAAGGTCCCACAGTTCAAGCCATGAGGTCGAAGGAACTGTCCATAGAGCTCCGAGACAGGATTGGGTCAAGGCACAGATCAGGGGAAGGATACCAAAACATTTCTGCAGTATTGAAGGTCCCCAAGAACACAGTGGCCTCCATCATTCTTAAATGAAAAAAGGTTGGATCCACCAAGACTCTTCTTAGAGCTGGCCGCCCGGCTAAACTGAGCAATCGGAGGAGAAGGGCCATGGTCAGGGTGACCAAGAATCTGATGGTCACTCTGACAGAGCTCCAGAGTTCCTCTGTGGAGATGGGAGAACCTTCCAGAAGGACAACCATCTCTGCAGCACTCCACCAATCAGGTCTTTATGGTAGAGTGGCCAGACGGAAGCCACTTCTCAGTAAAAGCCGTGACAGCTCGCTTGTAGTTTGTCAAAAGGCACCTAAAGGACTCTCAGACAATGAGAAACAAGATTCTCTGGTCTGATGAAACCAATACTGAACTCTTTGGACTGAAGGGCAAGCGTCACATCTGGAGAAAACCTGGCACCATCCCTACAGTGAAGCATGGTGGTGGCAGCATCATGCTGTGGGGATGTTTTTCAGCGGCAGGGACTGGGAGACTACTCAGGATCGAGGGAAAGATGAACGGAGAAAAGCACAATGAGATCCTTGATGAAAACCTGTTCCAGGGTGCTCAGGATTCACCTTCCAACAGGACAATGACCCTAAGCACACAGCCAAGACAATGCAGGAATGGCTTCGGGACAAGTCTCTGAATGTCCTTGAGTGGTTTAGCCAGAGCCCGGACTTGAACCCGATCGTACATCTCTGGAGACACCTGGAAATAGCTGTGCAGCGACGCTCCCCATCCAACCTGACAGACATTGAGAGGATCTGCAGAGAAGAATGGGAGAAACTCCCCAAATACAGGTCTGCCAAGCTTGTAGCGTCATACCCAAGAAGAATCGAGGCTGTAATCGCTGCCAAAGGTGCTTCAACATAGTACTGAGTAAAAAATCGGAATACTTATGTAAATGTGATATTTGAGTTTCAAATATGTTATACATTTGCAAACATTTCTAAAAACCTGTTTTGGGGGTATTGTGTGTTGATTGAAGAGGGGAAAAAACTATTTAATCAATTTTAGAATTAGGCTGTAACGTAACAAAATGTGGAAAAAGTGGGGTCTGAATACTTTCTGAATGCACTTTATATATCAGTGTGACACTTCCACCCTATCATTCTGTTGTTTCTGACAGGGTTCTTCTGGGATGCTCTCAGCAGCTATCCTCATTGCATTAAATATAGCATTGTTCAGACATTATTAACTACTGAGAGATTTATCAATGTACAGAGATGTATGTTGTAGTGTTGGGGGACAAAATCGATACAGTTACATATTGGGATATTATTTTTGATGATATATCACAATATTATTGTTCACAATATCGCAATAATATTTTTGCGCTAGTCGGCTGTACCTGCACCAAAACTCCAGTATTTTCTGTTCATAGCTTGTTCTCCATCTTCTTTTTAAGTAGTGAGGTGAGCCAATTTGTTTTCAGCACCTTTATTTCCATGACAGATCAAAACAAATTTTCTCATGGGCTCACTCTTGTCCCTCTGCAGCAGACATATGGTGAGCAATATGTTTGGAACATCGAATTGCAATAAAATTGCAGTATCGAAGTGCAATATTTATAGAATTCTGAGAATCGCAATACATGTCATATCGGCGCCAAAGTATCGTGATAATATCGTAACGTGAGGTCCCTGGGAATTCTCAGCCCAAGTATGTTGTTTGTGACCTTGATCTTCCTCTTTTTACCTATTCATGCCTCTTTTTGTCTCCCTTTCTAACATCTTGCGCTTCTCTCTCTCTCTCCTTCTCTTTCTCTCTCCTCTCTCCTTCTCTTTCTCTCTTTCAGCCTCCACTCCACTTCATTTCCTCATTCTCTCCATCTAATTGTGAACAATTATATTTCCTGTGCGAGGTACTTTAAGCTGTTTGTTGGGGTGGGTAGTGGATAGTCTAGGATGCCCCGTGGGTGACGGTGCTTTAAGACCAAGACACCAAATGCCCTCTTTTGTGTTCACGCCCTCCTCAAACTCATTAAAACTCTATTAGATAATTAGCAATTACTGTTATATTGAGGGCAGATCAGCTGACATGTAGAACAGTTGGGAATGTTCTGGGAATTGGAGTACGGAGAAGAATCATATCGGGGGAGGGGTTAACAAAGGGTATCCATTCTCACCTGAAATGCCGATACAGTATGGAGCAAGGGGGTTGGCCAACTCTCACCCACAATCACACCTATCTATGCAGTACTGAGAAAGCATCTATCGCTTCAAATCATTGATAACTTTATTGAGAAGTGAGAACACTGTCAATTACTTTGGATTATTAAGTGAGCCGTGTTTAGCACTTGCATGTAGCCTAACCTGAGTCAAGTCTCTGTTCTTCATAGATTCATAACCCATGTGAGAGAGATGGTTGTTCTGAATGTAGTATGGTTCCCCTCAGGATTGATCTCTGGCCTGGGCTTGGCTGTTACACTGTATGTATCCAATGATAGTAATGTGAGAAGAATATAATAACAGCTTGACATAATTGTACTTAGCAGTACCATGAAACATGCACCTACTGTCTGTTTGATGTCAGGGATTCCAATGCGGAACACCATCATGGTCAGGTGAGTGTCCTCTATGGGCGCCACTGTAGTCATACTGCGCTCCATGTGAGCGCGTCTCTTCTGGGTCTGAGTGGACGGGGCCGGGTGATACTGCTGCTGATTGGCTGGAATGAGATGGTGTTGCTGCTTTTGGGGGGCCTGATTGGATGTATAGGGGATGCCTCTATTTCTTGGATTGGCTGGCCTCAGTGTCCGGTCTCCTCTCTGTCTTCCAACCACAATGGCCGAGGGTTTACCTCCCTCCCATTTACCTTCGCGTGATTGTCTGCCTCCCTTTATCTCCATCTCCTCGAGCCCTTCTATCCCTCCATTCTCCTTCTCTCTACTCTCCCCCTTTCTGTTCTCTCGTCCCTGCTCCTCTTCCTCTTCCTCATCCTCCCCATACTTGTCGTCCTCCCCGGGATAATAGTGTTTGCTATTTCCCAGCATCCTTTGCTGTGCAGGGTCACTGCAGAGAGGGCCAGGTGACATTGCTGTCGTGGCAACGTGACATGGCTGTCCCGTGCGACACTGTCTTCACCCCCAAAAACATGCTGTGGAGGAGAGAGGGACGTAAAGGGTTAAACGAATGGCTAATTAACACATTGACTGACAACACTCAAATCAACACACTTCTCAAACTGTGAGAAAATAAATGAACGCATAAAATGTAAAGCATTTGGTATTAACAGTAGCGTAGGCATATGCAATAGAAGTAATAACTCATTGGTGACATTGGTTTCTCACATAGCCTAGGTGAATGAGTGCTGGTCCACATTTTCCATTTTGCTGTCGAGAATACATGGGGGAATAGGGCTGATGAAAGACGGCCTATATATAAACTCTATGAATATTTGCAGGTTCATTGCAGGAGAGGGAGGACAGGCAGTTTAGTATTGAAAATGGTCAAGAGCTTTGTGCTTCATTTTTTTTAATGGTATAGTCCTATTGTTTTCTCTAGTGAAACTAACAGCAAGTTGCCCAGTAATAATGTTGTCCTTTCATGAGCATTTGGCTGGGAAAGCCCTCCATATGCTTTGTACTGGTTTCACTATGAGGCGTAGTCTGGCTACAGGGCCTGCCATCATGCAGAGTTGGATCTTGTCCAAAAAAACGTCTTAACGATG
The DNA here is from genome assembly GCF_965601325.2 of Salmo salar. Lineage (NCBI taxonomy): Eukaryota > Metazoa > Chordata > Actinopteri > Salmoniformes > Salmonidae > Salmo > Salmo salar. Next base: position 60,311,585 of record NC_138309.1, on the reverse strand, counting down.
GTGGATGAAGTTGGGATTCCCCACTGCCCTATTGGCAGTTTTGAGGTCGGAATTGAAAATGAAGGCGGTGAGCCCCACATACTGTAGATGTGAATCTGTAGACTCAAATGGACAGACGGAGCTCAATAAAACATCACATGACGCCACAGGGACAGCATTCATTTTAGACTAGTAGCAGGCAAACTAACACAGAAGGGCCGCTTCTGGAAAGCTCATGATGATTTAAGAATTACAGACATGAAAAAAAGCACAGACACATCACTCACATAGGTTTACATGGAAAACATGATAGATAGGTTTTGGTGTTTTCAACCAGTGTTTGTGTTAGCACCACTGAATGACAGTATGCTGGAGGTATGTTTGATGCATGCAGATCAATAGGGTCTGTTCATGTCTCAGTACACATAAGGCAAACAGGAAGCATACCCATTGAATAGCTGCTGTGTAAAGAGGATGTGGAACCGAGGATTGAGCAAGGTGGGAAAGGGATCCCCAAGGAGCCAGTGAGTGACGGGCTCCAAAGGAGGCGGGCATGACAGAGAGATGAGCCGGCCAACTGGAGAATGGTGAAGAAGGAAATGTGTCTCTAACCACTTCAGTTAACACACATACTATACATTATAGAGGGGGCTCAATGAAAATCGCTTAGAAACAATCCATCAACACATGTAAAAGGAACTGCAGGAAACCACCTATGAAATGGACAACGCTACCGTTCATCCTACACTCTAGTTGTTGTTGGCGGCATTATATTCGACATTCCCGAACCACGCCTCACATTGATGGTGATGGTGTCTATAATTCACATGTTGCTAAACCGCAGCATGTTAATGCTTCGGAAATTTTAGGAGGTTACCACCGTCATGAAATGAACAAGGAGGGACGGAGATAGGCTGATTTATGTACATTGTCTCATTAAATATTGAAGAACTTGGGAGTCTGCACTGGAGGAGAGAAGAGAAGAGAAAGACAGACAGAAGGTAGACAGGCCAATGGAGCGTCAAAGAGCTAACTTATTGGGGAGGGAAAGAGAGAGAGTGAGATGTATTCTGCATAAAGCAGAGTAATCAGGTTGAGGGAGAAATACAGAGTGAGAACAATTGGGCGGTTGGAAGGGTGATGAGAGAAAGTTGAAGAGAGCGCTGAGAGGAAAAGTAGGATATAAGCGAAAGTGACTGGATGAGGAGCGATGAGAGGACGAACTCATTGGCAAACAAGGAGTGTAAGAGATGGTACTGGAAATAGGCCTACATCACATGTTTGAGCAACATTTACAATCACAATAGGTACTGAAGCCTCATGAACCTCCCAATAAAAGGATAAAACTCTTATGATTTAAAAAACTGAATACATCACACTTGTTGGCTTGCTCTGCATGACCAATTGTACATGGAGTTGTACACTGGAATTGTACACTGAATTGAAAACAGTGAGAGCTCAGGACCATCTGACGACTGTGTTTTTGAAAGGCTGCTGAAGTTGGCGAGAGAGGCTGCCAAGGGGAAAATTGAATGATCTGAAAATTAGGGCCTAAACTCACAGGTCGGAACTCTGATTAGCACCATAAACCCTGGTGGAAACCTGGAGAAAGGGTTTGGGGCTCAAACAGGGTCTTTAACAGGGATATGGGGAACAGAACATATGGGTTCACTGAGGTGTGTAGCCAAGGGGAGGGAGAAGGAGTTGAAAATAAGAGGAGGCTCAGAGGAGGATTAATCATGATAACGAGGAATAAGATGAATTGCCCTCCTTCAGGGCCCAGGAAGCAAAGATGACTGGATGGGTTTGTGGAAAGGTTCCATAATATATTTTTCTTCAATCTTTCTTTTCATCTTCACGTTGGAACATAGTATCTAGAGCTCATCACTTGTGCATCTTGCAACAAAGTCACAATGACTTTGGGCTGGCATTGATGTCTCACCACCCTCAGTAGCTGTGTAAACAATCAAGACATGATACTGCTAAATGACGTAAATGTAAATGTAAATGTATTCAGGCCCCTTTTTGTTACGTTACAGCCTTATTCTAAAATGGATTAAATATTTTTTTCCCTCGTCAATCTGCACACCATACCCCATATTGACAAAGCAAAAACTGTTTTTTTAGAATTTTTGCAAATGTATTATAAATCAAAAGCTAAAATAAATCATTTACATAAATGTTGACACCCTTCACTCAGTACTTTGTTGAAGCACCTTTGGCAGGTATTACAGCCTCAATTCATCTTGGATAAAACTCTACAAGCTTGGCACACCTCTATTTGGGGAGTTTATCCCATTCTTCTCTGCAAATCCTCTCAATGTCTGTCAGGTTGGTTGGGGAGCGTCGCTGCACAGCTATTTCCAGGTGTCTCCAGAAATGTTAGATCAGGTTCAAGTCCGGACGCTGGCTGGACCACTCAAGGACATTGAGAGACTTGTCCCGAAGCCACTCCTGCGTTGCCTTGACTGTGTGCTTAGGGTCATTGTCCTGTTGGAGGGTGAACCTTCGCCCCAGTCCGAGGTCCTGAGCTCTCTGGAGCAGGTTTTCATCAAGGATCTCTCTGTACTTTGCTCCGTTAATCTTTTCTTTGATACTGACTAGTCTCCCAGTACCTGCCGCTGAAAAACATCTCCACAGCATGATGCTGCCACAAACCATGCTTCACCATAGGGATAGTGCCAGGTTTCCTCCAGACGTGACGCTTGGCATTCAGGCCAAGAGTTCAATCTTGGTTTCATCAGACCAGAGAATCTTGTTTCTCATGGTCTGAGAATCCTTTAGGTGACTTTTGGCAAACTCCTAGCGGGTTGTCATGTGCCTTTTAGTGAGGAGTGGCTGATTGGTGGATTGGTGGAGTGCTGCAGAGATGGTTGTCCATGGAAGGTTCTCCCATCTCCACAGAGGAGCTCTGTCAGTGTGACCATCGGGTTCTTGGTCACCTCCCTGACCAAGGCCCTTCTCCCCAGATTGCTCAGTTGGGCAGCCAGCTTCAGGAAGAGTCTTGGTGGTTCCAAACTTCTTCCATTTAAGAATGATAGGGGCCACTGAGTTCTTGGGGACCTTAAATGCTGCAGACATTTTTTGGTACCCTTCCACAGATCTGTGCCTAGGACACAATCCTGTCATAGAGCTCTATGGACAATTTCTTCGACCTCATAGCTTGGTTTTTACTCTGATGTGCACTGTCAACTGTGGGACCATATATAGACAGGTGTGTGCCTTTCCAATTCATGTCCAATCAATTGAATTTACCACAAGTGGACTCCAATCATGTTGTAGAAACATCTCAAGGATGATCAATGGAAACAGGATGCACCTGAGCTCAATTTCGAGTCTCATAGCAAAGGGTTTGAATACTTATGTAAATAAGGTAAATAACTTGTTGTTTTTTTAACCATTTTTTCGTTATATACATTTGGTAGTTATGATCTTGTCCCATCGCTGCAACTCCTGTATGGACTCAGGAGAGGCAAAGGTCGAGAGCCCTGCGCCCTCTGAAACATAACCCAGCCAAGCCGCACTGCTTCTTGACACAATGCATGCTTAACCCGGAAGCCAGCCGCACCAATGTGTCGGAGAAAGCACAGTACACCTGGCGACTGTGTCAGCGTGCATGAGCCCGCCCCGCCACAGGAGTCGCTAGAGCGCGATGGGACAAGAAAATCCCGGCCGGCCAAACCCTCCCCTAACCCGGACGACGCTGGGCCAATTGTGCGTCACCTCGTGGGTCTCCAGGTTGTGGCCGGCTGAGACACAGCCCGGTATCGAACCAGGATCTGTAGTAACACAGTGAAGAGGCAACTCCGGGATGCTGGCCTTCTAGGCAGAGTTCCTCTGTCCAGTGTCTGTGTTCTTTTGCCCATCTTAATCTTTTATTTTTATTGGCCAGTCTGAGATATGGCTTTTTCTTCACAACTCTGCCTAGAAGGTCAGCATCCCGGAGTCACCTCTTCACTGTTGACGTTGAGACTGGTGTTTTGCGGCTACTATTTAATTAAGCTGCCAGTTGAGGACATGTGAGGTGTCTGTTTCTCAAACTAGACACTCTAATGTCATTGTCCTCTTGCTCAGTTGTGCACCGGGGCCTCCCACTCCTCTTTCTATTCTGGTTAGAGACAGTTTGCGCTGTTCTGTGAAGGGAGTAGTACACAGTATTGTACGAGAACAAGAATAGACTGACGAGTTTCAGAAGAAAGGTCTTTGTTTCTGGCCATTTTGAGCCTGTAATCGACCCCACAAATGCTGATGCTCCAGATACTCAACTAGTCTAAAGAAGGTCAGTTTTATTGCTTCTTCAATCAGGACAACAGTTTTCAGCTGTGCTAACATACTTGAAAAAGGGTTTACTACTGATCAGTTATCCTTTTAAAATGATAAACTTGGATTAGCTAACACAACGTGCCATTGGAACACAGGAGTGATGGTTGCTGATAATGGGCCTCTGTACGCCTATGTAGATATTCCATTAAAAATTTCCAGCTACAATAGTAATTTACAACATTAAGAATGTATTTCTGATCAATTTGATGTTATTTTAATGGACAAAATGTTTTATTTTCTTTCAAAAACAAGGACAGTTCTAAGTGACCCCAAACTTTTGAACGGTAGTGTACCTAAATATACAGTTGAAGTCGGAAGTTTGCATACGGTAAAACTTAGCCAAATACATTTAAACTCAGTTTCACAATTCCTGACATTTAATCCTAGTAAATATTCACTGTCTTAGGTCAGTTAGGATCACCACTTTTAAGAATGTGAAATGTCAGAATAATAGTAGAGAGAATGATTTATTTCAGCTTTTATTTCTTTCATCACATTCCCAGTGGGTCAGAAGTTCACATACACTCAATTAGTATTTGGTAGCATTGCCTTTAAATTGCATAACTTGGGTCAAACGTTTTGCGTAGCCTTCCACAAGCTTCCCACAATAAGTTGGTTGAATATTGGCCCATTCCTCCTGACAGAGCTGGTGTAACTGAGTAAGGTTTGTAGGCCCCCTTGCTCGCACATGCCTTTTCAGTTCTGCCCACAAATGTTCTATAGGATTGAAGTTAAGGCTTTGTGATGGCCACTCCAATACCTTGACTTTGTTGTCCTTAAACCATTTTTTCCACAACTTTGGAAGTATGCTTGGGGTCATTGTCCATTTGGAAGACCCATTTTCTAGCAAGCATCTACTTCCTGACTGATGTCTTGAGATGTTGCTTCAATATAGCCACATAATTTTTTTCCCTCATGATGCCGTCTATTTTGTGAAGTGCACCAGTCCCTCCTGCAGCAAAGCACCCCCACGACATGATGCTGCCACCCCCGTGATTCACAGTTGGGATGGTGTTCTTCGTCTTGCCAGCGTCCCCCTTTTTCCTCCAAACATAACGATGGTCATTATGGCCAAACAGTTCTATTTTGGTTTCCTCAGACCAGAGGATTTTTCTCCAAAAAGTACGATCTTTGTCCCCATGTGCAGTTGCAAACCGTAGTCTGGCTTTATTATGGAGGTTTTGGAGCAGTGGCTTCTTCCTTGCTGAGCGGTCTTTCAGGTTGTGTTGATATAGGACTCGTTTTACTGTGGATATCGATACTTTTGTACCTGTTTCCTCCAGCATCTTCACAAGGTCCTTTGCTGTTGTTCTGGGATTGATTTGCACTTTCGCACCAAAGTACGTTCATCTCTAGGAGACAGAACACGTCTCATTCCTGAGTGGTACGACGGCTGTGTGGTCCCATGGTGTTTATACTTGCGTACTATTGTTTGTATAGATGAACGTGGTACCTTCAGGCGTTGGGAAATTGCTCCCAAGGATGAACCAGACTTGTGGAGGTCTACAATTATTTTTCTGAGGTCTTGGCTGATTTATTTTGATTTTCCCATGATGTCAAGCAAAGAGGCACTGAGTTTGAAGGTAGGCCTTGAAATACATCCACAGGTACACCTCCAATTGACTCAAAGGATGTCAATAAGTCTATCAGAAGCTTCTAAAGCCATGACATCATTTTCTGGAATTTTCCAAGCTGTTTAAAGGCACAGTCAACTTAGTGTATGTAAACATCTGACCCACTGGAATTGTGATACAGTGAATTATAAGTGAAATAATCTGTCTATAAACAATTGTTGGAAAAATTACTTGTGTCATGCACAAAGTAGAAATCCCAACCGACTTACCAAAACTATAGTTTGTTAACAAGAAATTTGTGGAGTGGTTGAAAAATGAGTTTTAATGACTCCAACATATGTGCATGTAAACTTCCGACTTCAAGTGTATGTTGGCAAAATACATCCCTGACCGTTCTCACTGCAAAAAAGCTGCAGATTAGGAGCAGCGAACGGAGGGGTCGGTGTCTGTGTCAACTTGCAGCGGGCAGCCAAGTCTGCTGTCACTCAGTCAGAACGTGCATTAGTTTAATCTACCCTTGCCCCATGTATTAAATATTATGCACATTGATAGCAAACATCCTCCCCATGTGATCTATCATAGTAGCCGGCAGCAGCAATCTAAATGATCAGACCAAAAACATGTGAGGAAAAGTGATTGGGTGAAATGATGAAGCGAGTGGATGGAGAAATACAGCTTCACTCTATCCAATCAGAGCAGCAGGATCAACGTACAGCCCACCCTTCTCTTTACAGACAGGCAAACTAGCCAGTTGAGTTATTTAGACCACATATGACTGACTTGAAGACAGTACAGAATGGTTTAGAAACTCTGTGACTGACTGACATGAGAAATATGCTTGCTGGCACCTGAAAATATATATTTTTTTCACGGATAATTACAGAACATACTCGGATCATAATCGTATCCAGAAAATTGCCCATATCCGTTACGATACTTGTTTTGTCCGACTACTCGGCACACCCCTATATGAAAGTTAACTGTGTTTGCGTGTGATCAGTTGTGGATTCAATCCGCCTATTCTGTTGAAAAATGTTTCTTAAACGGAAGCAAATGGAACAAAGCGAGAATAAACATAACTGAATTTGTCCAATAGGAACTCTCGTTTGCAACTGTTGGACTAAGGATTACACCCTAGATCAGCTAGATGCAGGCAAAACTGTGCAAGGCGGTATTGAATGTGTCAATGTCTGTCGCCTTGATTACTCAAATTTCTCTCGACCTGTGTACCTACATTGTAAACTTTCATTCATAGGTTAGGTTTTAGCAACCTCATGATGGGTATAGGGAAAATGTGAGTATCATCTAGTTGCCTAAACCTATCAATGTTACATTGAGCTGGGGAATGGAATATGAATGACAGTTATCCAATATGCTGTAAGAGAAAAAAAGAATTGTCTCCCTCATCTTAAACAGCACCAAACGCTACTGTGCAAAATGCTGCATCATATGATGCAAAATGCATCATACAAGCTGTATTTCTATATTTTGATAGTTCTATATATTGAAAACTTGATAGGTGACATGCAAAACATTTTGGGACTGTATCAATGATGGACTAATAAAACAAATACCAAAAGATCGTTTTGGGGTGGAATTTTCCTTTAAAGGCACAGCATTCCACTCTCTTTCACACTCACGCTCTCCTCTCCCTCGCTGTCTATGTAGGACAGAGCATGAGTATAGATATATTTTCAGTGTATTGGTCCCCAGAAACTAGAATAGGAGAGTATCCAAGGAACAGATTGTCCCACTTTTACGTCCTGTGAAAGTGGAGCGGCCAAGTTCTGTCCTCCATATCCCTCTCTTTCACTGGGTCTCCGTCCTTCTACCGCTTTCACGCTGCTAGTCCCCTCTATTTAGATATGGGACAGTTAGGGATGTGCTGTAGCCTAGGTCTATTTCATAAATAGAGAGACTGACGGAATAAACACTTTTAATGAGACAGGGGCGTTGATAAGTTATATGGGAGGTACTTTACCTACGAGTGGGTCATTGGTCATCGAAGTGGGGAGTGGTCAGAGTTATCAGAGCTCTGACGTAGATAGTTACTCCCATGAGAGAAGATGAGGAGGAAGAGCTACAGTCGCTTCTGAAAGTCTACACACCTCTTGCACAGTCCTCACATTTTGCGGCGTTATATTTTTTATCTCAAAACGGAATAAATTGGATCTTTTTCCTACCGATCTACACAAACTACTGAACATTTTCAAAGTTAAAGAAAATGATAGATCATTTTCCAAATTAATAACAAACTTTCAAAAAACATATGTCTACACACCCCAGAGTTAATACTTGGTGGAAGCACATTTGGCAGCCATTACAGCTGTGAATAATTTTGAATAATATTCTACCAACTTTGCAAAACTCTTAGGGCAATATTTATCCATTGTTTTTGTCAAAATTGCTCAAGCTCAGTAAATTTGGTTGGGAGTTCATTGATGGGCAACCATATTCAAACCGTCTCAGATTTCAAGCAAATTTAAATCAGGACTGTGGCTGGAACACTCAGGAAAACTCAACATCTCTTGGAAAAGCCATTTGACATTAAATTGTGTAATTGTCCCAGTGATAAATTAAAACTCTATCCCAGGGTTTTCAGAAGACTGAGGCGGGTTTTCCTCTAACGTTTTACCAGGGCTTTGTTCCTTTCATATTTATTTTGATCCTGACAAACTCCCCAGTCCCTGCAGGTGACAAGCATATCCGTAACATGATGCGCCACCACAATAGTTGTTTTACATTTAATTTTAAAACAGCAAAATATTAAGATTGTGCAAGGGGTGTGTAGACTTTCACTAGGCACTGTAAGCTTCAGTGGATAATTTCTGAAGGGCGGCTGCAGTACTCAATACAGGGCACAAACACTCCTTGAGGCCATGTTGTATGCTAGCTACGTTTCTAACTACTGTTTTATAACAAACTGAGGCAGCACTTGATGCAAAAATTCAATGTGAGACAGTCAACTATCTAAAATGTATACATTTTCAGATTTTGCAGGTAAATACAATTAAATGTCTGTCAAAAATAAATGTCTGGTGCCTTAAAATGTATTTTAAATCAGATAAGAACAAATAATAGTATAATTCAGCATCCTCAACAGTGATTATCTTACCCTAATTTCATGGGGAAATGAAATTCAAACAGTTATTCAAACAGACATTATATCTAATAATTAATTAAGTGCTTGATTAAAATAATTACCCCGAGCCTACACTATTTGGTAAACATTTCCCAACTCTTTGATCTACACTTAAGCCTCCCCATCCAACAACTTCACTTCACAAAGGGTCATCCTTTTTCTGGAAACATCTAGCCATCCCCCAAGGTTACAGATGGGCTGACAAGGTTTCAAACAGACAGCTTGGAATCACACTCATAGACAGCTATCACACTCATCTGTGCTGAGTCTCGCTAGAAAGCAGCTAAGGTGACAGACCACTCAATCCGGGCTAGGCTGGCGGTGGTCTAGTGCATATCAAAAGTGGGCTCTCTTTCCCCACCAGACTGGGTGTAAATGGGTCAGGTGGAATGTGTGTTGAGGGCCTTGCCTGCCTGGGATAGGCTAAACTTGGTGGGGAGGGTGGGGAGCCTACTGTGCAGAGCACATTTTAGCTCTAATGTCCCCAATGCTATTTTTGAAAGCTCCCTTTCTACCGGAATGTAATTCTTTGGCTTTCAAGCTGATAAATGTATTACATTTAAAATTAACTTTTAAATCTTTCTACACTGAACAAAAATATAAACACAACATGTAAAGTGTTGGTCCCATGTTTCATGACCTGAAATAAAAGATCCCAGACATTTTCCATATGCACAAAAAGCTTATTTCTCTCTAATTTTGTGCACAAATTAGTTTACATCCCTGTAAGTGAACATTTCTCCTTTGCCAAGATAATCCATCCGCCTGACAGGTGTGGCATATCAAGAAGCTGATTAAACAGCATGAACATTACACAGGTGCATCTTCAGCTGGGGACAATAAAAGTCCACTTTAAAATGTGCAGTTTTGTCATTACACAACACAATGCCACAGATATCTCAAGTTTTGAGGGAGCGTGCAATTGGCATGCTGACTGCAGGAATATCCACCAGAGCTGTTACCAGATAATTTAATGCTAATTTCACTACTATAAGCCACCTCCAACGTCCTTTTAGAGAACTTGGCAGAACGTGCAACCAGCTTCACAACCGCAGACCACGTGTAGCCATGCCAGCCCAGGACCTCCACATCCGGCTACTTCACCTGCGGGATCGTCTGAGACCAGCCACCCGGACTGCTGTTGAAACTGAGGAGTATTTCTGTCTGTAATAAAGCCCTTTTGTGGGGAAAAACTCATTCTGATTGGCTGGGCCTGGCTCCCCAGTGGGTAGGCCTGGCTCCCAAGTGGGTGGGCCTATGCCCTCCCAGGCCCACCCATGATTGCGTTTATATTTTTGTTCAGTATAGTAACATTGTGCAGACTGCAGACTCTGTATGAGCTAGACTTATGCAGATCTTATTACCAACACAATCCCGTCATGAAATGTTTCCTCAAGAATTTAGATGAATAATGACTCAATCTCTGGGGCTTTCCATTTGGAATAATCCATTACTTTCCAATGAACTTAATGTATTGTGGGGGGGGTGGGGGGGGGCAGTATATGGGGGATTCAAGGCAATAACAAACATGCTGTTAAATTAATATAGTACAAATTCATTGTTTTAACACCTATTTCCAATGTGAGGTGGCTGTCCCAAACCCTGACTCCTGAACTTCATGTTTGAAAATAAAGCAATTCATTATTTTAGTAATTTTTTAACAGTATTATTTTAATAGAACATCTTGAGTTGTTCATTTATAACATTGAAATGTACTCATCTAAATAGTCGTTTTGTTCATTTTAAAACATCTTTAAAAAAAAAGTGTGCCCACCTTCTGATGTCACTACCGAATCACACACATTATAAGACTGTAGAATGTGTGCCTTAAGCCGTATCCCTACAAATAGCACCAGGTGATGGGAAAGCACCCCTCTCCAGCATGGCCAAATGGAGTAGTCTGTCTGCAAACATTTTGGAGAAAATGAGTGAGCAAGTCAGTAAATGATGTATTTTTAAAAAGTGTCACAACTGAACATCTAATATACGGTTTTGGGACTAAAATATGTTTTCTTGGACGTACACTACCGTTCTAAAGTTTGGGGTCACTTAGAAATGTCCTTGTTATTGAAAGAAATTAAAAAAATTGTCCATTAAAATAACATCAAATTGATCAGAAATACAGTGTAGACATTATTAATGTTGTAAATCATGGCTTCTGGTTGGGATATGTATGTGCGGTCATTGTGGGGATGACGTTTTCAGTACACTTACAGTGCCTTCAGAAAGTATTCATACCCCTTGACTTATTCCACTTTTTGTTGTGTTACAACCTGAATTCAAAATGGATAATAAAATAATATAACAATATTTACCCATCTACAATACTCCATAATGAGCCCATAATGACAAAGTGAAAACATCTTTGGAAATGTATTGAACATTTTAGACAGAAATATCTCATTTCCATAAGTATTCACACCCCAATACATGTCAGAATCATCTTTGACATTTACAGCTGTGAGAGTTTCTGGGTAAATCTCTTAGAACCTTGCATACCAGGATTGTACAATATTTGATGTTATTCTTTTTAAATTCTTCAAGCTCTGTAAAGTTGGTTGTTGATCATTGCTAGACAGCCATTTTCAAGTCTTGCCATAGATTTTCAAGCCAATTTAAGTAAAAACTGTAACTAGGCCATTCAGAAATATTCAACATCGTCTTGGTAAGAATCTCCAGTATATATTTGGCTTTGTGTTTTAGGTTATTGTCCTGCTGAAAAGTGAATTTGTCTCCTCGTGTCTGTTGGAAAGTAGACCTTTTTCTTCTAGGATGTTACCTGCGCTTAGCTCTATTCCATTTCTTTTTTAGTCCCTTAGTCCTTGCCGATGACAAGCTACCCATAACAGGATGCAGCCACCACCATGCTTGAAACAAAAATAGAACTGTTTAGCCGTAATGACCCTCATTATGTTTGGAGGAAAAAGGGGGAGACTTGCAAGCCGAAGAACACCCTCCCAACCGTGAAGCACAGGGGTGGCAGCATCATGTTGTCGGGGTGCTTTGCTGCAGGAGGGACTGGTGCACTTCACAAAATAGATGGCATCATGAGGAAAGAAAATGATGTGGATATATTGAAGCAACATAAAGACATCAGTCAGGAAGTTAAAGCTTGGTCACAAATGGGTCTTCCAAATGGACAATGACCACAAGCATACTTCCAAAGTTGTGGCAATTGTCCGTAGAGCTCCGAGACAGGATTGTGTCGAGGCACAGGGTAGCAAAACATTTCTGCAGCATTGAAAGTCCCCAAGAACACAGTTGCCACCATCATTCTTAAATGGAAGAAGTTTGGAACCACCTATACTCGTCCTAGAGCTGGTCGCCCGGCCAAACTGAGCAATCGGGGGAGAAGGGCCTTGGTCAGGGAGGTGACCAAGAACCCAATGGTCACTCTGACAAAAGGCACCCAAAGGACTCTCAGACCAAGAGAAACAAGATTCTCTGGTCTGATGTAACCAAGATTGAAGTCTTTGGCCTGAAAACCAAGTGTCACATCTGGAGGAAACCAGGCACCACACATCACCTGGCCAATACCATCCCTACACTGAAGGATGGTGGAGGCAGCATCATGCTGTGGGGATGTTTTTCAGAGGCTCACCTTCCAACAGGACAACGATCCTAAGCACACAGCCAAAACAACACATGAGTGGCTTCGGGACAGCTGTCTGAATGTCCTTGAGTGGCCCAACAAGAGCCCGGACTTGAACCCAATCAAACATCTCTGTACAGACTAAAAATAGCTGTGCAGCGATGCTCCCTATCCAACCTGACAGAGCTTGAGAGGATCTGCAGAGAAGAATGGGAGAAACTCCCCACATACAGGTGTGCCAAGCTTGTAGCGTCATACCCAAAAAGACTCAAGTCTGTAATCGCTGCCAAAGGTCCTTCAACAAAGTACTGAGTATAGGGTCTGAATACTTATGTACATGTGATGTTTCAGTTTTTTATTTTTAATACAATTGCAAAAAATTTAAAAAATAGTTTTCACTTTGTCATTATGGGGTATTGTGTGTAGATTAATGAGGAAACAAATGTATTTAATACATTTTATAATAAGGCTGTAACGTAACAAAATGTGGAAAAAGTGAAGGGGTTTGAATACTTTCCTGAATACAGTGTACGTCTGTCCACCTGACATAATGTGTTGTAAGAAGTGTGCTGAAAGTTTGGGGAAAATAGGTTATACATTTGGAAAAAAAAGTGGTTACCCCCAATTTGCACAACTTCTGTAGAATGACCCTTAAACAGTAGCGTAATATGCACACGAGGCAGCACACTTTCTCCCCAGCTCCCTCCTCTCATGGCTGGCACGGTTTCACCGAGTGCATTAAAATGCCATGAAAAGAGCGACTGAACATTAAAGGGATCTCTGCTGCAGGTAACTTACTGTTTCACAACCACAGCAGAAAGACAGAAACACATAGGGCCAGTGGGAATATATATATCAGGTTGAGAGAAAGGAAAGAGAAGAACCTGTCTCTGGGTCATTTCAATGGCCCAATATTCCACTGTAATCTGAGTGAGACTCACTTAATATGTATGCCTGTTAGTACAAATGGTTCTGGTTGCAATTGTGAGGAACAGAAGCATACAAGATCCTAATAAACGCTGTCAGATATGGCTGACAACTGGGGACTATGATGTCGGGTCTTGTTAAGGTTTGTTCTGTAACTCATTACTGTAGTGCGATTAGTTTTGGAGACTGTACTTATTGACTATTAGGCACTTATTTGAGGGATGGAGTATAGGCCACTGATGATTGCTCTTCATCTGGCTCTGTGTTGGACTAGTTCTTAGAGCCTGTTATTACAGTGGAATCATTAGCTAGGAATTGTGGTGTTTCAGCAGAAGGGGAATGAAATTACTATAGTATAATTCTGTCGTTAAACCTACATTATGGTTTTGTTATTGGAATATAAGAGCAACTGACAATGTGCGATTAGATTATTTTAACATATATATATTTTTATAGTGCTGATGGCTATGTAGCAGTTTACCAGCTCCAGCTTTGCTGGCTTGTCCTCTAGCCTACATATTTACTCTAGGGACTGTCCTGTGTAATATGAAAGGATTGCAGAGTCAGGTAGAACAGCTATTTTGTTGTGTTGCGCCATCTTATTGAGTGTCGCTCTGGCAGGCTGTTACGCCAGTTACAGTAAACAACAATCGAACGCTCGTTAAAAGGATATATCTGAGGATAGCTTTCTCAAGGCCTTTAATTGATGGCACTTAAGCAACAGAGCATATAGGACGTTTGACTTGAGTAGTCCTACGTTTTTCGCTCGAATAATATGTTGATTTAGTTGTGAGTGTGTGTGTGTGTGTGTGTGTGTGTGTGTGTGTGTGTGTGTGTGTGTGTGTGTGTGTGTGTGTGTGTGTGTGTGTGTGTGTGTGTGTGTGTGTGTGTGTGTGTGTGTGTGTGTGTGTGTGTGTGTGTGTGTGTGTGTGTGTGTGTGTGTGTGTGTGTGTGTGTGTGTGTTTGTCCCATCTGCTGCACTCCAGTTGTGATTTCCCCATGGGAGTGAATTAAGCTATGTCGTATTGTAAATTCTGCATCTTACTGTGCAGTAGCTCGGAATTCACCCTCTTTATTCCTTGTAGGAGTCTCGCTGCCACAAAAACATGGCCAACATGTCTCCCTCTTGTCTTCCCCACTCTCCATAATAAACCCTTGAGAGATACTGCAGCAAACACCAGAGTTAAATCTCCTACACAGTGACCTGTCCATTGCTCTCCTTTATTCAGAAATTATAGTAGGGGTACAAAGGGAAATTTCCCATTTCTGTCAAGTGGAAAAGCGCCCAATGAGACTAAGAGCATTGTGGTATACATTCATGCTTTCTTTCATTGTTGTGCTTTCCATGAACCCCATTTTCTTTCGGTTAATTTGATCTCATTACGCTTTGAATGTAATTTCACCATCTTTGTGGAATTAAACTGCAGTTCTGTGTATTTTCTCCTCTCTGTAAATTAATTCCCAGTTTCCCATAGAAAATATAAGTGTCTGTAGTAAGACTGGTATAATGTACACTAAGTCCAGAGAGAGGCAGGCATAGCCAATTACTTTCTGTATCTATAAGATCAAAGTCTCCTTGAGTTGCAGCTCATGTGCACGTCTTACACCATTGACGCATAGCACATTCCCATCATATAACAACCTCTACCACGCACAACTTGGCTAGCTAATATGACTGTTTTTTTATGCCAGGCCATGACCCCAGAGATACAACTAAAATGGTGTGTGGCTGTCTTCAAGTACACTGTTACTTAGTGCTCTCGGCAAAGCCTGAACACATGAATAGAGAGATCAGGTAATGGTATCTATTTTGTTGACAAGCATCAGAAAAGGAAGTGTGTGAAATTGGGTGTTGATGAGTTCTGCGATGATTCTCCTCACCTTTCCATTTCCTCATTCTACCCCTCTGAACTCCCACAGCAAGATGCAATGCATTTTATAACTCTAATAGTTTATGCACCCATTGAATCAATATTGCCTTTCCAAAATTGTAGTACATAGGATGTAGGGTTGCAAAGGGAGGGTATATTATTGGAAACTTTCTAAGTTTACCAGTAAACTACCGGAATCTGGGTAACTTTAAATTCTTGGGTGGAATTTTATCAGATGACATTTAGTGGCATTCTTGGGTACCTCCGATTATCACAGGTGTCTAATTATTTCTAATCTCTGGCCCTCTGTGTGGCATTATCACATGTAAAATATATAAAATAATTAAATAAAATTATTTTTAAATAATATATAGAATGACAAAGCTGTAAAACATTATCATAAATATAAACCATCAACTTAGCGAATACCATTGGTGTTTATTATGAAATGAAATATCCTTTTCATTTGACTATGTCCATATGTCTTTGTTGTAAATGTTTTGGCAACAAACTTGTTGCAGTTGTGAAAAAAAGTCAATATTTGGAAGAGTTGCAGAGTTCATTGAAAATAATGCCATTGTTGATTAGATGCTTTTTTCATGAATTAGGCTATTGTCACTTGAACCATATGGTTTATCCACTAGAAATTCATGGACAGTATTGTCACAGATGTAAAAAAATATACAATATAAATGCATTTGTAAAAAGTTATTCAAGCATAAATGACCTAAATTACCATAGATTACCAAAATTACAGAAGATTGCGGTAAATTACCAGTAGCTTTGCAACCTTACTCATTCTTCGGCTCTAGTTTGTACATACTCAACCATTTCCCAATCCTGGTCCAAGTGGGGCACTACCGTACGTATTAAGGAATTATTCACACTAAGAAAACTCAATTTAAATGGATAAGTGATGGAGTTATATTAATCTACTCTTAAACTGCTACTTCAGGATTTTGGCAATGAAGCCCTTTATTTACTTCCTCGGAGTCCGATGAACTCATGGATACCATTTTTATGTCTCTGCGTGATGTTTGAAGGAAGTTTCTAACAAGCGTTAGCATAATTGCTAACTAGCGTTAGTGCAATGTCTGGAAGGCTATAGTAACTGCTATCATGCTAGTAGATACATAGACTTCAAGTCATAGCACTAATGCTAGTTAGCATTGGCTTG